>NC_077230.1:297919134-298619134 GCF_027887165.1 Monodelphis domestica
GAGAGAGAGAGAGAGAGAGAGAGAGAGAGAGAATTACATGATCACCTGGCTGCACCTAACTAAAAAGCTCCAAGTGGCACAGCTGCATCAGTTTAAGTGACTGGCTAGCCACGAGATGAGCCAGTACATGCCAAGGTTTAAACATTCCAGAGAAGGGAGAGAAAGCAGCTCACATCCAGCAAGAAAGAGTGAACTTCCTCTGTCACTTCTCTTAATAAAGCCGATTTTCACCACTCTTCTCAGGACCCTCTGATTGGACAGGCTAAACCTTAGTCTAAGTCACTCCCACAGCCCCTTCCCTATGCCAGGCAGTACTCTACACAGACCTCTTGGGTTCTCCCATGGTACATGTGTGGGGCCAAAGGATGGGAATGATATCCGCCAAGAATGAGTTTTCAAATGGAATAAGGGAGTATAATTTATGTTGATTTCATACACAGATAATGCTGGTTTTAGGTAGCTATTACTTATTTTAATGACAGCTCCATTTATTCCTATGATTTCTAATGTTTTTAATAGGAATGAGTATTGTATTTTATCAAAAGCTTTTACTGGTAGGTGGTTCAGTGAATAGAGAGTCAGGCATAGAAATGGGAGGTCTTGGGTTCAAATTTGACCTCAGATACTTTCTAGTTGTATGATCCTGGATAAGTTACTTAGCCCAATATGCCTAGCCTTTAATGCTCTCCTGCCTTGGAACCAATATACAGTATTGATTCTGAGACATAAGGTAAGCCTTTTTCAAAAGAAAGAAAGTTTCACTATATCTACTGAGATAATTATATTATTGGGGTGGAGGGGTTCTATTAATATAGTAAATTATGTTGATAGTTTTCCTGATATAGTCTCACTGGTCAGAGTGTATGATTTCTGAGTTCTATTACTATAATCTCCTTGCTAGTATTTTATCTAAAATTTTTGTAGCAATATTTATTAGGGAAATTGGTCGAGGATTTTTTTCTGTTTTTGCTCTATTTGGCTAGGAATCAATACCATATTTAGGTTTTAAAAGGAATTCTTTACCTATTTTCCAATAATTTATATGGTTTTGGCATTAATTATTGTTTAAATCTTTGGTAAAATTTGCTATCTGGTCCTGGGGATTTTTTCTTGGGGAACTCAATAATGGCTTGTTCAATATCTTTTTTCTTTGTTGTTCAGTTGTTTTTCCCATCCTGTCTAGCATTTGTTACCCCATATGGAGTTTTCATAGCTGAGATAATTGGGAGGTCTCATTTCCTTCCCCACCTCATTTTACAGATAAGGAACTGAGGCAAATAGGGTGAAGTGACGTACCCAGGGTCACACTAGCTAGTGTCTGAGGCCAGATTTGAAATCAGAAAGATGAGTCTTCCTAACTCCAGGCCAGATCTGAACTCCAGAAGATTTCTTCCTGACCCCAGGCCCAGCATTCTCCTCTTCTGTTAAACTGGACAGTTTGAAATATTATAAATATTTGCCTATTTCACTTAGATAATTAAATTTATTGGTATATAATTGGGTATCTGCTAAGTTTTTTAAAGGATGTATAGAAGCAGAGGCTCTCTTCTGATCTCTCTCCTGACCTGGTTCTTGAGAGTTCACAATTTATACAATTTGGGATGCAAAATACTCAAGAACCAAGTCACACATTTTCTGTGAAGTTTACCCAAGCCCTGTAGTGGGAAACACACATTTACTAAGCACCAACTTTGGGTCAGGCACTAAGTTAAGAGATTTACAATTATTACCTCATTTGATCCTCACAATAATCCTGCAAGGTAAGTGCTATCATCATCTCCGCTTTCTAATAGAGGAGACTGAGAGAGACAGAGGTTAAGGGACTTGCCTGGGGTCATAAAATTAGGAAGTATCGAAAACTTAATCTGAAGCATTTTCTCCATTACTAGCCATCCCCACTGCAATCAAAATTTTTCTCTCCATCATTTTTAACCCTATAATATATGATGTCTAAATTGTACCACTTTAGGCTTATGTCTTAATTTATCTTCTCTGCTAGGAATTTTTCAACTCAGATCTCTTCAGTCCCTCAGAGAATCTTCAAAAGCCACAACTTTTTAAAAGGCATTGGTTGTTTAAAAATGCATCTTACTTAAGGGAAAGAATTGGGCCAGATGATGTCTCCAAGTTCTTCACAGGCCTTTGATTCTATGGTGATGACAGTAATCATAAAAGATTGGTACTAAGGAGGCCTTCCTGATTGTGATGTGGAAGAATCAGAGGACTTTTGAAAATGCCATCACTCCAAAAACCTATTATTTCTAAGGGAGAGAAAGGATTTATTTGTTCTAATAAACCTTTAAAAAGCACACAAAACCCCCAAAGCTTGAACAATCTCTGTAAAAAGCTACAGAATTCAAAGAACAACTCTACTCATGTTGAAGAAAAAAAATAAAAAGATTTTACTGATGGGAGATTAGCTTTGTTTTTGATGCCCTCTTGCTTTCCATTCCCTTGCCCCTCTCCCCAGTTTTTGGCACATGGCTGACCAGCCTTACTTTAAATCCTTAAGCTATCAATTAGTTTAATCCATTTCAGTTCAATTCAATTAGACATATTTTGAGTTCCCTGTATGAAAGCCATTTCGTTGTCACTGAGGATATACAAATGAAATAAGGTGGTCTTTGTCCTTCGGATGCTTTCAGTCTAATCACAGAATGTTGGAGCAAGAGGAAATCCTGGAGAACATTGAACTAAAATATTTAATTATACATAGAAACATATATATACATATATATGGAGGAGAGAGAGAGAGAGAGAGAGAGAGAGAGAGAGAGAGAGAGAGAGAGAGAGAGGAGAGAGAGAGAGAGTTAGTTGGTTTTTACTCAAGTTTGGCTCTTCATGATTCTATTTGGGGTTTTCTTGGCAAAGATACTGGAGTGGTTTGCCATTCCTTTTCCAGATCATTTTACAGATAAGGAAACTGAGGCAGAGTTAAGTGTCTTATCCAGGATCACACAACTAGTAAGTGCCTGAGAATGAAGATGAATCTTCTTGATTCTAAGTGCAATGCTCTTTCCACTGATCTACCTAGCTATCTCTGTCTCTTTCTCTCACTTAGTAAACTAGCTTTATATAGTAACTAAGGTCCCCCAAAATAGAATGATTTGTCATGAAGATGAGTCTTCCTATATAGAGATAGCTAGATGGTACAGTAGATGGATCACTGGGTTTGGAATATATGTTATACATTAATATTACATGTAGAACATATATTTCTATATAATAACATTAATATAATCACATTATATATGATAAATAACATTTTATACTTGGAATTATATATGTTTATAGTTTTATATGGGTGTATGTGTGTGTGTGTGTGTGTGTGTGTGTGTGTATGAACTAGGGCCCAGAAAAGTAGAATGATTTGCCACACAGCTAAGTGGCATAAATAATAGGGATTGGACAAAGACTCCAGTGGTACAGGAAATTCTTAAGTGAGGAAACTTCCTCTACTGATTCATTTGGGTAAATTCTCTACAGTTTAGTGTTCTTAGAATACTGAGAGGTTAAGTACCTTCCTCAGGATCACCCAGCCAATAGGTGTCAAAGGTGGGACTTGACCAGGTCTTCTTGGTCCCAAGGTCATTTCTCTGTTCAATATATTGTGCTGCCTCTCAGCTATTAAGTAGCAGGATTTGAATTTGTGCCTTCTGAGACTTTGTACTCCAAATCCAGTACTCCACTGCACTATGTTTCCTCACTAAGATGTTAGCTTATTAAAGATCTTAAGATGACACTGAATACTCCTACATTTGAGATCAACTCTGGCATCACCAATCAAGATCAGGGGAGTAATTAAAGCAATAAAATTGCGACTTACCCAGGACCACACAACTAGTTAGTATCTGAAGCTGGATTTGAACTCATGAAGATGAGTCTTCATGATCCTGAGCCAATGCTCTATCCATTGCCCTACCTAGAACTCTCTCTTTCTCTTTCTCACTAGTTAGCTAGATATATGGAAACAAGGACCTCCAAAAGTAGGAAGATTTATCATGAAGATGAGTCTTCCTATACATAGGTAGCTGCCCCCATCTTTGGTGACTTTGATATTCAATGCTGATCTCTCAGGTCATCTTCCTCAACTTCCATTACCTCTAATCATCTGCATAAGGTCTTGCCATCATCCAAAACTTCTGCTCTTAAACTTTTAATTCTGAATTCCCATCTCTGATCATTCTCTCTTGTGCTTCCACATTCCCCTTACTTAATTCTCCATAGCTGTCCTTTCTTACTTTCTTAAGTTTTGACATTTTAACAAAACAGTTCAAACATTGCTAGATTACTTCATTCTCATGAAAGTGATCTTGCAACAAAATAAAACAATTATGCCTGATGCAGAGTAAAAGGAGGAGAACGTCATACTAATACATTATGGCACAATCGAATGCAATAGACTTTTCTTCTATCAGCAATGCAATGACCCAGAACAATCCAGAGGAACTTATGAGAAAGAATGCTTTCCACATCCAGAGAAAGAACTGTGGGAACAAAGAAAGAAGAAAAACTTATGAGCGATCTCGTGATTCAACAGGGATATGATTGGGGTATTGGTGTTAAAAGATCACTCTACTGAAAATATGAATAACATGGAAAGAGTTTTGAAAAATGATACATGTATAAACCAGTGGAACTGCTTGTCAGCTCTGGGAGTGGGGAAGAGGGGTAGGAAAGAACATAAATCATGTAACCATGGAAAAATATTATAAATTAATTTTAAAAAACAATTATGCCAAACTAATAACACAATGATCTCCTTTGGAAGTATATTCAACCTTTCACACTTATAGCCTGCCCAATTATTTTAATGGGTTCTTTTAATGAACAGAAATGCGTTTGGTCTTGCTCCCACCCCTGTATCCCATTAAAAAAAGAGAAAAGGAAAAACAAATTTCTCATAACAAATCTTGATCAAACAAAACAAATTCCCTTATTGGCTATTGTGACAAGGAAATCACTTTAAAAGACTGATATATATTAATTTAAGGTCGCCAAGGAATTCAGCTATATAATTCCTAAATGAAAACTCAAGTCAGCAGTCAACCCTTTATGGAGTTTTTAATTACAAACAGGAGGAAGAAAGGTGAGAGAGAGAGAGAGAGAGAGAGAGAGAGAGAGAGAGAGAGAGAGAGAGAGAGAGAGAGAGAGAGAGAGAGAGAGAGAGAGAGAGAGAGAGAGAGAGAGAGACGGGATAGAAGGGAATAGGGCTTAAATACCCCCTCTGTTTAGGCTGGGCCAAAAGGCCCAAGCCCTTAGATAGCTGAGGCAAAGAAAAAAGACCAGTCCCTATCACTCACGTGACCAAAATGGAGAAACAGTCTCAGGGGCCTCCACCTCCAGCTTCCTTCAGAGCAAGCTTCTCAGAGCACAACCTCTCAGAGCAAAACCTCTCCAATCTCCCTAGTCCTCAGACCCCGCTATCTTTAAGGAAACCATCCAAGTTCCCTCCCCTCAGTTCTCACATCTACCAATCACTGTCCATGTCTTCCCTGTGCCAATGGTGGCTCTAGCTTAACCCAGGACCACCCAGAGGTCTGTGGCTTTGCACATGTCTGTTGAAGGTCATATTCTCAAATAATTAAATCTTGATCCTTTGCTGCAGCCCTTCCTAAACCCTGTTACCCTGAGTAGGGTGGAGATTGTAAGTTCCAAGACCTGGTTCTGTCATTCCAAGTATCTCTATTGTATCAATTCTAAAATCAATCATGACTCAAAGAACTTCCTGTTCTATGCTTAAGCATAGGTCAAAGCCCTTTCCATTGTTTAGCAAAAGGTTTCTGTCCTAAAGTAGTCTTAGGTAGGGAGGAGAAGGACCTTCCCTACCTAATGTTGGAAATGGGGAAATTTCCAACATTCATAAGTCTAAGAAATTTTAAGGTTTACACTATATAAGACATATCTCATATTGAGCCATAAATCCATCACTTCTCTGTAAAGGAGTGGAAAAGTCCTTTAGTCCACATCCCTGTATAGTACTCCTGGCCAGACTTCACTTTCCTTCCTTCCCAGCCTTGAACCCATACCCTGTGTTAGTATTGAGAAACCTGGGAGAAGGCAAACAGCTATTCAAAGAACAGTACTCATATGACTATCTGAAATTATGGATGATCCTCCTAGGGCTATAAAAAGCATGGCCAAAACATCTGGATAACACTGGTAATTATTATGACATGGACCCGCTTGTGTGTTTACTGCTTTTGCACTCACACCCCAAGCTCAGGGTCTTCTTGCATGCACATGAATGGTTTCCTTTTTGTTTACACTGTACATATTTTGGACAAGCTGTTTGCTTGTCTCTTCCATTAGAATGCAAGCTCCTGGAGGGCAGATATTGTTTTTACCTTGCCTTATATTCCCAGTATTTAACACAGTGCCTAACATGGAATAAGCACTTACTAAATGCTTATTGACTTGACTTGGCTCAATTTAGTGATATCCTTTTGTTGCTGAGACCACAGGGAGCTCAGAAAATAGCAATTCAGATCAATGATACAAGACCAACTCTGACCAATTATTCCTTTTTGATTGGAATTACTGCATGATAGGGCATTTGCTCAGGGCTCATGTCTTTCTTTTCTCTCTAGCTAGATACACTGGAAGGGGATGCCTACATCCAGAGTCAGCTCTGCTCTTTATACCCTTCCATAATCTGGAAGATTCAAGTCCAAGTCCTACTACAATGTGTTCAAATGGCCCCTATCCTTCTGGTATTGTTACTCTTTAAAAAAAAAAAAAAACCCTCATCTTCTGTCTTAGAATCTATACTCAGTAAGGCAGAGGAATGGTAAGGGCTAGGCATTTGGGGTTAAGGAACTTGCCACACAGCTAAGAAATGTCTGAGGTCAGAATTTGAACCTACAGCCTATTGTCTTCAGGCTTGAAGCTCTATCCACTGAGCCAGCTAGTTGCCCCTGTATCCAGTTACTCTTAGACACACACACACAGCTTTCACCTAGTTGAATCACTAATTTTTCTATCTTCTCCCTTCTCTTTTTCCCAATATACACCCACAAATACCACCCAGAGCACTATCACAAACATGCTCAGTTTCTGCTTCATCCACTGAATAATCACTTCATAATTTGTCACAAGCTGAGTTTTAGATTTACTCCACCCTGCTTAACAAAACAGGAATGTCTACACCCATACTTAAGGATTAAGTGTTGAGAAGGAAGGCCTATGATAGACATGTGCTAGCAAATGACAAATCAGAAACAATTGACAGACCCCTGGACTGTCCTAAATCAAGCTTAAACTACCATTGGTACATGTGAGATGCAGGAAGTGATGTAAAAAACAGTCTATATATTTCATGCCACTTCCTCTCTCCAGCCTCTTTTGGCAGAGAGGTGGCTGGTGGCAGTGTGCTGGGCATCTTGGCATCTTAGAGTGGCTGCAGCTATTTTCTAGGTTTGGCAGTGAGCATCCTTGATACAATACTGGGAGAAGCTTAGCAGTGTAGTTCAGGTGAGGCATCTTCCCTGAGCTCTCTCGGAGTTTAGGCTGATTCCTTTTTCCTTTACCCTTCCTAAAAACACCATCCTCCCAGGAGGCCCCTCATCTCAGAGAAGGCCTCGTGGCTGGAAGGTCTCTGAACCTTGGCTCAGGTTAGGCCAGAGAAATACTATACCCTTTTCCCTCTCTCTTCTTCTTAATTCCTTCCCTCTATAATAATTAAATCACCATAAAATTCCCAAGTGACTTGACTATTTTTATTGGGATTTGAATTAATCCCTGGCAACCAACTAAATTTATATTTCAGTCAAAAACCCCTAAATTTACCCCTTACAGAGCACATGCAGGAATTGGTTCTTACCTTGATGCCAAACCATAGTAAATGATCACCAACCTCTGGAGGGCTTCTTTTTGCTTTCTTCTAGCCTTGGGAGATAATTAGGGATTGCAGACAGCTGTAGGAAATCAGCCTTCTACCTGCACAGCTGTCTGCCTTCCCCTGGGATTCTCAACCTAGCAACACTGGCGCTTTGTGGATGTGAAGTATTCACTCTGCAGAAAAGTTTGAATTTTGGGAGTGAGTCGATAATTGTATGAGTGTCTGATGAAAAGGGGTGTCCTCATGTAAAACCCAGCGGAATTGCATGCTCTCTATAGGAGGGGGTTGGGGGAGTGGAGGGAAAGAACATGAATCTTATAACCATGGGAAAATAGTCTAAAATCAACTAATTAAATAAAATTTTCAAAAAAAAAAGAAAGAAAAGGGGTGTCCTTAGACAACAATCAGATTTTATGGAAGAGTCAGGCAACATTTGGGGGATTTATGTATATATGACTCCCCAGGCAATAGAAGGATGCAGATTCCCATTAGTTGGTGAATTTTCTGGATGTGGGTTTCCAATGCGGTTGCTTGATCCTCCCTTTACTTTTAACCTGTAAGAGAATGGGAAGGTCACTCTTGAGGAGGTAGGTTCTCCCAGCCTGATATATGCTCAATGAGAAGATCTCCGTAGAGGCACCGTGGCAGTGATGACAAACCCTGGCACATGCGAGCTCATTGAATGGCACAGTCCTGATCTCCAAGTTATTGGTCTTGCCCACAGAAAAACAGAACATTTCAGGCAAAAGATACAAGGAAGGGAGTGGGTCTGTGTGGTTATAAGCAGCTGTTTGAAATGGTATCTTCATAGGAGATGGGATGCTGCCACAGCAGTTCTCAGTAGCAGGCAGGATGTAGTCAGGCTCTTGAACAACCTTGTGTGGCTCAGAGAAGAGGTGATGAGAAACAGTGTGGGATTAATGTATGCCTTGGTAGTGGGATGAGGATGTTTCAGGTGCCAATTCAGGGACTGATTTAAGGGATCGGAGCCTCAGTGTGTTTGTGGGAATATATCCAGGCACAATTTCTTGGTGGAGCTGGATTTACCCCTAGGATGAACTTTCAGTAGCTGGGTGAGGAGAAAGGAATAAAATGTATTAAGTACCTACTATATGCCAGGCACTTGACTAAGCACTTTAACAATATTATCTGGTTTAATCCTCATAATAACTCTGTGAAGCAGGTCCCAACTATTAACCCCATTTTACAATTGAGGAAACTGAGGCAGACAGGTTAAGTCAAAAGCTTATTTGAATTCAAGTCTTCCTGACAGGTCCAATGCTCTATCCATGGCAATCCATCTAGCTACCTTTAAGACAAGACAATGAATGAAAGCAGGTGCTCCTTTAGCAGGAATTCTGCAGTGAGATTTAGAATACATTGCATCCTCGTGCTGATCCTCACCGAGACCATTTAACATTTGAGGACAGTGGCATGAACCCAAGAGATGTGAGGAACTGTGTACTAATTATGGCAATGATAATAAACAGAATGAAAGTGAATATTTGTGGAGTGATTCAAAGTACACATTGCATATCATAGAGCCCAACTTCAAAGATCTGAGCCACTATGATCTCTGTGCAGCATTGTCGCCCTGAACTCCCATATCTCAGGTAGATATGTATGGATAAATAGGTCTATACATGTAAAAGAGATTTGCATAACAAACAATTTTGGTCCCCTGAAGAATAAGCATACACATTATTTGCCCCAGTGATTTCTTTTACTGGTCAAAGACAACAGTTCTAAATCTAGGGTCTTTGAACTTGTTTTTAAAAATAATTTGATAACTAATATAATTGGGGTTTTTATAATTCTATGTACTTTATTTTCTGCATTGGCAAACATTCTGAGAAAGAGCCCTAGGCTTTGCCATACTGCCCAAGGGGTCCACAATACAAAAAAAAAAAATCTAGGGAATGATTTTGACATATACTTTCTTTCTCCTAAGGAGAAGCAAGGTCTACCTTTCCCCTATTTCACTTCTACTTCCCCTGGGGGGTAAAAATGCCTCCTATCTCTTCTTTCCTAGACTTACTATTATTACACCATGATAATTCCAATTCTGGTGGCCATTCGCCTTTTTTTTTTAATACCAAACAATTAAAATCATCAGACCAGTAAGAGTGAATTTTAAAAGTAAAACAAAACAAAAAGTAACCAAAGTGTTACTTTTGGCTAATGGCCTGGGAGGGACAAATCATCTGTCTCTTTTCTTATCTATCTTCCTTCACCTCCCTGGATAGAAAGAGAACACAAAGTGTTTTTCCCACATTTCAGCTGAAAATTAGCTTTGAGGAACCCCTTTAATGGTCAGAGAAGGGAAGCAAAGCAACAGCTTCATCAACATGTCTATCAACTCCCAGCAGCCCTTGGGCCACATCTTAGCTCCCACTCTCCCACACCCACAACAGCAACTTTCCAGCTAAATTCTGGGATTTCAGTGCAGTACAGAGAGGAGGGTCCCTCTAGATCATGACTCATCATTCTCACACCCTGGTGATGTGATGGTGAACCTTTTAGAGAAGGAGGGTCAGGCCCTACCCCCACCCCAACCCCCCAGATCGAGTGCCAAGCCCTCCCCACCCAGAGATTGTGCACTGTGCCCCTGCCCCCACCACATGCTAGGTACACCCTGCCTCACCCCTTACCCCACACTGGGGAAGGAGAAAGCATTCTCATTGGGCTGTTAGACAGAAGGGCAGGTGATGTGAAAAATGTCATCAGGCACAGTGGAAAGGGGAAGGAGAGCAGCTCCCTCTGCCTTTCTAGTAACAAACTCGGGGTGGGGAAAGGGAAACATGTATGCCCACAGAGAGTGCTCTTCATGCCATCTTTGGCACCCGTGCCATAGGTTCACCATCATTGCCCTAGGCTTTGTCCCATTCCTTTTTGGTATAATGAATTCTCCTGCTCTCCTGTCTTCCTTCTACCATAAACCCCTTTAAGTTTTAAGATCCAAGGAACTCTGAGTCATCTACCCCTGGTTAGTTTCAAGACTGTGGCAGCTTGTAAAACACAAAGAATACTGCCCATCAATCAGATCAAATATCTTCGTTCCTTGCGGTCATGACTAAAAAGAAGAGAAAAGAACACCTCTGAAGGAGATACATGTGGACTCCAAACCAAGAAATCAAGCAGTGAATGTGTCTGCATTCATTATATCCTATAGTTAACCAGTTCTCCCTCCTTCTCCCTCTCCTTTCCTCCCCCTCTCCCTCCCCTTCTCTTCCTCCCTCTCCCTCTCCCACCCCCTCCTAATCTTCAACTTTGTGATCCCCAACCTCTTCCTTACCTATTCATGTCTGAAGTTATTAGATACTGCCTAAGAATGTCATGCCATTGTGTGGACTGAATCCAATATGATTTCACATTCATTCAACTGGGCTTTCACCACTATAAGACAATCCCATCAGTTTATCTCTCATTGAATCCCTAAACAGCTTTTCTAAACTTTTCTTGTTTCTCCTCAAATTCCCATCTCCATTCCTAAACTCTTGTTGGCAGATAATCCTACCTCCTACTTTATTTAGAAAGTTGATGCCATCTGTGCCCATCTCCTTCACATCCCTCCTCTATGCCTCCAAATGTCTATATCTTCACAAAGCTTCCTTTGGTCAAGTTTCAGAGTGTGAAATGGCTCTTCTCTTCACCATGGCTAATCTCTCCTCTTGCACCCCTTGATCCTACACTTGCCCATCTCCTTTTGGAATTTCCCTCATCAATCATTTGTTCTGACCTCATCTTCAATCTTTCTTTAGCCAGTGATACCCTTCTCCTACCTGGCTACAAATGTGATTCTCTCCCTTAACCTTAAAAGCATTTGCTTAGTTCCCTGCCAACCAATTAATATATCAAACTATATCTCTTCTCCTTTTTATTTCTAAACCCCTAAAAAGAGTATTCTATACTCACTACCTGCTATTCTTTACCCTATCACCCATTCACTCCTTAAACCCTTGGGTTCTGGCTTCAAACCTCACCAAGAGAATGGAAATGATGTCTCAAAGCTCAACCAACTGACCTCATTATTGTTAAATCCTTTCCTCAGTACTCATGCTCCTTGAGTTTTCTGGAGCATTTTACACTGTTGACTACTTTTCCTTCTTGGAAATTTTTTCCTCTGTAGACTTCTAAGAGAGAAGAATGTTGGGAAGTTGGACAGAGCTCTGGACTTGTAGGTAGAATATCAGAAGTTAAATCCCAACTGTCACTTCTTGGATTGTGTGATCTTAGGCAAATACTCAAGCTCTTAAGAACACCTATGTCCTCATCTTTTAAACTGAGATAAAAAATAAATACTATCTGCTTCAGAGACTTGTAAGGAAAGAGCTTTGTAAAAAAATTGTGAGTTATTCTAATTGCATGGCATTACTCTCATTTTTCCTATTTGATCTCTCTTGGTCCTCTTTTAAAAACCCTTACCTTCTATCTTAGAATTGGTTCCAAGGCAGAGGATTGGTAAGGGGTAGGCAAGGGGGGATTAAATGACTTGCCAAGCCAGAAAGTGGTACCTCACACATCCCTAGGCCTTGTTCTCAATCTACTGAGCCATGTAACCGCCCCTCTTTTTCTTGGTCTTTTTAGAAGGTTCCCTAGTCTTCTTTAACTCTCTGGCTCTGAATATCCTCACCAGATTTGCCTGAGGTCCTTTTGTTTTCTTTATATATAGTCTCTCACTTGTGAGTCTCATATAGTTCAATTGGTTCAATTATGAATGATAACTCACTAGCATTAGAGTCAAGAGGATCTTGAGTTCAAGTCTAACTTCAGATACTTACTAGCTGTGTGATCTCCTAGGCAAGTCACTTAACACAGTTTACCTCAATTTCCTCATATGTAAAATGAGTTGGAGAAGGAAATGGCAAATCCTTCTAATACCTTTGTCAAGAAATCTGGAATAGATGATGAAGAGTCTGACATGATATGAAACGACTGAACAACAGCAAAGTTGAACCTCCAATTTATATTTCCATCTCTAGGATCATAGACTTAAAATTAGAAGAGAACTCAGGAGTTACCTGGTCCAACCATAAAAGTTTACAAATTTAGAAACTCATTTGAGGTCAAGGGAAGTCAAATGACCTCCCCAAAGTCACCCAGGTAGCAAATATAGAGACAGGATGTGAACTCAGGTCTTCTGTCTCCAAATCTAATGTTCCTCCTATTGCACCATGCTGTAAACTCAAATTTCCCTCATGAGCTCTGATCCCTCATCTGTAACTGTTTACTTAACATCTCCACCTTGATGCTTTGCTGACCCTTCAAAGCCAGAGTCTTTGTCATCTTTCTCACTAACTCTAGTTTCCTCTCTTAACTATTTTGGCTTTTGACTTCCTAATCCTCCCAAGCTGAAAGCCTTAGAGCAATCAATGGAATGACAAGCAGAAGCAATTTTAGCATTGCAGTATGCAACAGACCTCTTAGACTGAACAGGAAAGCGATGAGGAATTAAGGGGAAAGATCATAGACACATGGTAGTAGTCTCAGGGAACTAAAAGTATCCGGACATCTGCTAAGGTACCTCTATGACAAAAACAGAGCAGCTAGCAACTTTTTGACCTGCCTTAATAAAAATTTAATCTTTCAAAGGCAAAGGAATCAGCAAGGGGAGATTATATGCTGGATTTGATTCTTGCCAACCAAGAAAGAATGATTGCTAAGGTAGACATGATGAGAACCTTGGTGAGATGTAACCATTCCTCTCTCCAACTTATGATAGAAAAGGAAGTGAAAGCTAAACAAACTCTGATCTGTCTCCTCAATTTTATTTTAAACCCTTATCCTTCTGTCTTGGACTCAATACTGTGTATTGAGTCCAAGGCAGAAGAGTGGTAAGATCTAGGCAATGGGGATTAAGTGACTTGCCTGGGGTCACACAGCTGGGAAGTGTCTGAGGCCAGATTTGAACCCAGGACCTCCCCTCTCTAGGCCTGGCTCCCAATCCACTGAGCCACCCAGCTGTCTCCATGCCCCCTCAATTTTAGATAAATGAATTTCAAAGGATCAAGAGGACAGGAAGGTTATCCATGCACTACAATTCAATATTGCACTTCTTATTATCTGTGAAATGGGCCAGTAGGCAATTGCTTACAGATAGAATAGGCTCCAACACAGATTGCGAAGAGAATATAGAAGAAAGAAATATGATGGAAAAGATGGTGAGCCAATATGGAAGAAAAGAATCTATAAACACAAAGATTCAGCATAGTTTCAGTAAAAATAGATCATGAGGGGTGGCTAGGTAGTTTGGTGATTTGAGAGCCAGGCCTAGAGACAGGAGGTCCTGGGTCAAATTTGACCTCAGATACTCTGTAGTTGTGGAACACTGGGCAAGTCACTTAATTCCAATGGCCTAGCTCTTCCCTCTGCCTTGGAACTGATAGTATCTATTCTAAGATAGAAGGAAAGGGTTTAAAGAAAGAACAGATCATGAATAATACTGTTCCATAAGAAATGACTGACTTAATTTTTAAAAAACATGGAAAGATCTACATGAAGTTACAAAAAATGGAATGAGCAGAAACAAGAGAACATTATATACAGCAATAGAAATATTGTTTGGAGAATGGCTTGTCTATGTCTACCTCCAGAAAAAGAACTGATAAATAGAAATAAGCAAGATACAGTTTCCATATAAATATATGTGTATATATGTGTGTATATATATATAACTATATATATATATAGTTAAATGATGCCTCCTCTCATGGGAAAGGAGAGGGAAGGAAGGATTTATCCGGGTGTTTTAATGTAGCAAATGAATAAATTTAAATATTAAAAAAAAAGAACAGATCATGCTAGACTCGCCTTTTTGACAGTTACTAAGCTACATTTAGGCACTAAGTCCTGTTGACTCCATTGGTACTCTCATAATATCAGAAGGAAAAATAGGAAGAGTCCCAGCCCATCAGACCCATGCTAGCAAACTGTTGGAATAAGAGTCACAAAACAGATGAACATGGAAGGCCTTCTGCCTTCTTCATTAGAAGAACCATTGATGAGAGCCAAAGTCCATTTGATTATTAGTGTTTATCTGTCCTCTATAGGACAAGTTCTTAACTTGAGGTTTGTAAACTTGTTTTTAAGTGCTTTGCTAGCAATATTCGAATGTAATTGGTTTTCTTTGAAATCCTATGTAGTTTATTTCATGCATTTGAAAACATTATTCTGGAAAAGGGTCCACAGGCTTCACTAGAGTGCCAAAAAGGTACATGACACAAAACAACTCAAGAAGCCCTAATCTAGAACCCTCCATTTAGGATAGTCTTTCTAGTAACCTGATGCCTGTAATGGAACATGATGCCCCCCAAGGAAGTTCATTGACATGACATGACATTGACATGACATTGACATAAAAACCACATGACTAGTAACAGAACCAGCATTCAGAAGAGAAATTGAGGACTCTTGCTGCTATAGCCTCTCTTTACGCTATGTGCATTCCCTTCCCTTGACTCTAACACTGCACCGAAACCCGGATACAGTTAGGAATGTCCACTAAATGGAAAAAAAAATCTACAATCCACTCTGGGTGAGGCCATGGAGCAGAGCTACAGGGTACGCTTTTTAAAGTTACCGTGCCACATTTCATTCTCCCACGAGATGGCAGCAGTGCTCCACCGAAAATCCCAAAACATTCCCCTGGTTTGGCATTCAATGGACTCCAGGCCTTAGAAATAAATATTTGCGAAAGAGTTTTTCACGCTTTCATGTTTTAAACCCTTTAGACAACATCCAGAGGGCATTTTCTTTCAACTTTCTTAAATTGAACCATTTGGACGGAAGAGGAGGAACAACCTGAATTAGTTGGAATTCAAAAACCCTGAATGAAAACCCGAGTCTGCCACTGACATTCTTGTCTGATGCTGGGCAATTGGCTTAAATTTCTTGGCTCTCCGTTTCCTCCTATCTAACAATAAGGAGGCAGAAAGAATTTCTTCTGCTAAGGAGAGCACAGGCCAGTCTAAAATGTAGAGCTGTAACGGGGGCTCTTGCGCATTGGGTTTAGTCACAGGGGTCTTCATAAGAGCAAAAGCATCATGTGGAATGTATTACTTTTTTTAAGGTCAAGCTGACAAAAATGAATCCTTTTGGGAATTCTGTAAGGATTTCATGAATCTTGAATTGTGGCAAAATTAAGTTCGGGAACAACTCTATTAATGGTTAATATTACTCTCGGATTTAATATGGCAAGTTATAGTCCAGAGTACTTTTTTAGCCTGGGCCTGGGATTTCATTAGCATAGGAAGTTCTTTCTGCTGCACAGTTACTCAGAGCCTTAGAGAGCTGCCTCGGACAATGTAATGGTCTCTCCAGGGCCTTATAGGGACAGAAAAAACAAAACAAACAAACAAACAAAACCAGAATGATGGGATCCAAAGCTAGAAAGAACCTGAGGGATCCTCCTGGTTAGGATAAGAGTCCTGTTTTTCTACCGCCACTGGAATTTATATTAAAAAATAACCATATGGTCCAATTTGCCAAATCTGTCAAATGATATTAATCCAAACATTATGCTCTTTAATTCTCCAATAGAACTTTCGGAGAAAGAAAGAGGATAAGGACTGCTAATGCTCATAGTCTGGCTCCCCAGCTAAAATAAATGAGATAGGCATATTCACAAAATGGTTCCAAATATTTTCATCTCTCCTGGGGGGGGGCACCTAAATCATGGTGCTAAGAGCAGCTCAGAGAAGGAAAATGTCTGAGTGATCTTCAAACCACATAATCATCTTGATCCTCCAGAGTACTTTTATTGATACAATAAAGTAAGGCTAACTGGGGTGATCTGAGGGGAAGGGCATAAACAAGGCTTTAACTCTTCCAAAACTAATTATCCAGTTTTCAGATTACCTAGGCCCTTTGCTCCCTACCACTGGTCTGGCTCTTTGCCCCTTGAATATAGTGTTGCTCTGAGGCCTAGAATTCCTAAAAGGCCAGAATTGCCCTGAAAGACTTCCACTCAGTTCCAGTTGGACCACTAGGTTTGGTCTAAACATGAGCAGCATGGAACCCTCTGGAGGCCTGACTTTGAATGCCAACACTGCCACTTACACATATCACCTTTGTAACTCAGGGCAAATCATTTCACTTTAGTGACTCTGTCTCTTTATCTGTAAAATGAGGACGTTGGATGAGATGACCTATAAGGTCTTTTCCAGTTTTATGATCCTTTGATCCTAGGCTGCTAGGTGGCAAAGGGGATAAATAGATCACTGAGCCTGGAGTAAGGAAGTCCAAAGTTTAAATTCAGACATTTACTAGCTGTGTGTCCCTGGGCAAGTCACTTATCTTTCATTTACCTCAGTTTTATCATCTGTAAAATAAAAATCATAAGAGCACCTGTTTCCCAGAGCTCTTGTGAGGACCAAATGAATTCACATACATAGAAGTGCTTTGCAAACCTAAAAGCACTCTCTAAATACCTTCTGATGATTTTCCTTACTAAAGTTGGGGCATCTAGAACTAGACAGAATATTCCAAATGTAGCAGAGTAAAATTCTGTATTGGAGGAAAGTCTGAGCAGAATCACCTTCTAGAATGACCTGCTCTTATATGTTCATAAGTTGAAAATAGAAAGAAATGATCTTAATAACAGTGGCTAGCTTTTGTATAGTACTTTCTGGTTTTCCATAGCACTTTGAAATTTTTATTTCATTTGATCTTCACAAAAATGGGGATCCTTACAAAAGTGAGGTTGTTGCTATTATTATCTCTATTTTACAGTTAAGAGAACTGAAGGTAAGTGACTTGGCTAACAAGTATCTGAGGTCAGATTTGAACTCAGATTCTCCTGACTCCAGATCCAATGTTTTATTCTAGGTACTACAGGAATTAAAAAAAAAAATAAAACAAAATAGAACTTCTCTTCTTGTTCCTTTACTTCAGACTAGGACATTGAATAAAGCAAAGCAGAAGCCACTCTTCTACCTGGTAGGAGCCTGGTATGTGAGATCTTAGAACAAGAAACTGAAATAATGACTGAGGGGAAGAGAATGGATGAGAAACAGCTGTCGAACAGACAACTTTGCTTGCTCAAGAAGACCAAAGGCTTCTGCAACAGAGATGGAATGTGAGGTAGAGTCCTGAACTTGGAATCCAGACACCCTGTGGATCAAATCCTGCTTCTGACATTTCTTAGCTGTGTAAAATGAGTTACTTAACCAGGCTGAGTCTCAGTTTCCCGAACTGCAAAAAAAAAAAAAAGGTATAATTATACCTAAGTATTTAACTTGTTCAAGGATTCACAGCTGGAAGAGATCTCCAACTCCAGTCCCCTTACTTTACAGTTGAGGAAATGGAGACATAAAGTAAGGAAGTTGCCTCGGGCCAAAAAATTAGTAACTGTCTGGTGTGATCTTCCTGATTTCTAGGCTAGTAGCAAGATGGTGGGGTGGATGGAGCTCTGGGCTTGGATTCAGGAAAAAACTTAGATCACATCCAGCCTTAGACACATGCTGGCTGTATAACTCTAAACTTCAGTTTTCTCAGCTATAAAATAGAGATAATACTAGCACCAAACCAAAAAAGGATTATTGTGTGGATGAAATAAGATATAATGTGTAAAGCATTATGTATAGGCATATAGTAGGTGCTTAATAAATGCTTGTTTCCTTCCCTTGCCTAACAGTGCCATGCTGCCTCTTGTGGTGAGTGAATTGTTGATCATAAAGTATTTTGCCAAATTTAGAGCTTGTGTGTGTTATCAATGATTATCATTCTAGGTAAGTGGGTATCGAAATGATAGAAATTTACCCATGAAGTAATAAGATTATCCTAGTAGGAACTTCCCACCTCATGTGATTTATGGGACTATTCAGATCTCTTAACAACCCAAATGGCCTGTCTTCATGCCTGGGACATAGGCCAAGGCCAGGCCCGTCTACAAAAGTAGCTAGAATTATAGAATGGCAAGAAAGCACTTGAACTTCTGTACTACATTCATTTCTTTAGGCAAATGAGCCATGGCCCGGCATATTGTTAATAATGTAAATACTGAAGAGCCCAAATAGCTCTGAGGTAAAGGAGAAGAGAACTAATTAGATAAACTGGAGAGCTTATAGCCCCATTAGTTAATTAAATTATCATTTTACTGTGTCTGGAATGAGCTGTAAGACTAATCTAAATGCTCCCTACTTTATGGGGTCTATGGGTCCTTTACAAGCTCCCTTTGCTCACAAGTGTCAAATTGGGGCTGTATTGATAGATAAAAGCAAAATAGAGCCCTTGCAAATATAGCCTTTTCCAGGCGATATCTTTATACTGTGCTATAAAAGCCTATTACTCTTAATTTAAAGAGTGAAAACTGTTGACATCTCTTTTAAATGGAACTCTTTAGGAAACAATGAGTGGAATATTATTTGAATGGAATAATGTGCGCTCTTTATTGGAGAGTAGTAAAAATCTAATAGTTGGCAAAACAAGATGGTGTTTACTCTTCAAGATAGTCTGGTTTATTAGCTTCCACAACTGCGAGTGCCTTACTTAGACTGTTTTCTCTGTCCTCATCCACAGGGTTTTCACTTGGGTGATTGCCCAGCATTTTCACACCCGAATCCTCCCTCTTGAATACCTAGGGTGGGAAGATGGCATCCTCTTAAGAATGGAGCAGAAAGGTGTATTTATTTCATTTTTAAATGAGACCCCAGAGAAATATTTTCTTAGTTTAGTGTGGCAAGAAGTGTGCTCAGACTCTGGGATCCTGGGCAAGGCATCTAACCCTGTGCCTCAGTTTCCTCCACTGTAAAATGAGCTGGAGAAGGAAATGACCAATCTCTCCAGTATCTGTGCTAATAAAACCCCAGGTGGGGTCACAAAGAGTCTGACACATGACCGAAACAACTGAGCAATGACAATTAGACTAAATCTCCAACAGAATGATTTTTCCCTGGTGAGGGAAATTGGAAATGACCAAGTTCTGTGAGTCTAACAATATGCACTTGTTCTGAAAAGAATAGAGGAGAAAGAAGTAGGATAAAAAATAAAAAAGAAGGGACGGAGAAGGATTCCACTCAGGGAGGATGCCAGGCAGAGATTCAGAAATAGGGCAAACTTCCTTGGAGGTCTTATTCTTCTCAGCTGCCCTTATCTTGCCTCAACCCCATCCTACCCACCTGGAGTTTAACCTACTCACCCCAGTGCCCATCGAGTCTATGTGTGCTTATCCATTTTATGAGAGCCCTTGGACTCCAGATAATTCAGGGTCAAGTCCTGCCTCTGACTCATGCTAGCTAGGTGGCCATAAGCGAGTTATCTCCCAGTAAACCAGGGAGCTCTGTAAGATTGTAAGAAATAGATGAGTAACCGGAACGTATGAATGGCGGAGCTTCCCAAAAAGGGAGTTCCACACGCTGATGAAATCACAACTTCAGACTCTCCCTCTCCATATTGAAGAACCTGTGCATGCATTAAGAACCCGTGAATGGGGAAAGAGAAGGCTAGAGAGCCCATCTCAGAACCAGAAGGCTGGGGTCCAGTCCTCGCGCTGACACACTATACGACCCCATGCAAATCGTCCAGCTTCTCCGTGCTTTAGAAACTCTCTAAGATTATAACTCATAGAGGAGTGCTGGCCTGCATTTGTGTGGGGAGCTTTCTCACCTATACTAATAAAACCACGCATCCAGGCTCTTTCCCTAATCCCTATGAATAGATTTATAAATATATGTATATTTCTATGTGTGCATATATGTATATTTGGGTAGCTAAGTGGCGAAATGGTTAAAGTGCCAAGTGTGGAGTCAGGAACATTTATCTTCCTAAGTTCCTAAGTTCAAATCTGACCTCAGACACTTTATAGCTGGATGACCCAGGACAAGTCACTTAATCTTGTTTGCCTCAGTTTCTTTGACTAGAAAATATGCTGCAGAAGGAAATGGCAAGCCACTCTAGCATCTTTGCCAAGAAAACTCCAAATGGGGTCACAGAGTCAGACATGAATGAAACAACAACAATATATGAATACTCATATGTGAGTAAATTTCTAAAGCAAAGTGTCTAGAACTTTAACTAAAGACAATTTAGGGAGTACTCATAGCAATTGATAGAAACAACTGGTCTTAGGGGCATCTAGGTAGCTCAGTAGATAGAGAGCCAGGCCTGGAAAGAGGGGATCCTAGGTTCAAATCTGACCTTATATACTTTCTGGCTATGTGACCCTAGGCAAGTCACTTAACTCCCATTTACTAAACCCTGCTCTTCTCTTTTGGAACCAGTATATATACTATACTGTACAATACTATATATATATATATATATATATATATATATATATACTAAGATATATATATATACTAAGATACTAAGATGGAAGGTAATAGTAGAAAGAAAGAAAGAAAGAAAGAAAGAAAGAAAGAAAGAAAGAAAGAAAGAAAGAAAGAAAGAAAGAAAGAAAGAAAGAAAGAAAGAAAGAAAGAAAGAAAGAAAGGAAGGAAGGAAGGAAGGAAGGAAGGAAGGAAGGAAGGAAGGAAGGAAGGAAGGAAGGAAGGAAGGAAGGAAGGAAGGAAGGAAGGAAGGAAGGAAGGAAGGAAGGAAGGAAGGAAGGAAGGAAGGAAGGAAGGAAGAACTGATCTTAGTACATTGTAGTAATTAGAGATTAGTTAAAATGAGATATTTGCACCAATATATAGTACTGATACTAAGATGGAAGGTAATGGATTTTGGTTTTTGTTTGTTTATTTTTTCAAAAAGATAAAAAGAAAGAAATGGTCTTAGTACTTGGTGGTAATTACTACTTAAAATGAGATAAACTTACTCCCTCCCACTAGCTTGTCATGGACTTACAGAATCCCAAGATCTTTCTTTCAAATCTCCGTGAGGTGATGTTCAAGATCTGAAGGCCTGAAACTAAAATTGTCTTTAGAAGTTCACTTGCAGGCATATTTTTTCCTACTTTCTCCTATTTATTCTGGTTTTCTTGCCCAGAGCACCAAAATTGCTCGTTATTGCTCTGCGAATATGTACCCCTAGCTTCCCAACTCTTCCCATAGAATGAACTACACTATCTCCAAAGCAGAGAGGAGTGGATAAATGCATTGATAAAGGTGCTGAAGGCATCTCTGTGGTGACCTGGAATCATTTGTTTACAGTTTTCGGTCTTCATTGCACATCCGAATTTTCCCAAGTCACACTTGTGCCAGGGCCCCAAGCTTTCCATATTTTCACATGTTGAAATTTGTCCTCAAGGCTTGGTTCTCCCTTAGGCGAACATATCATTATCATTCACAAAAAATAACTCTAAACAGAATTTGAATTCATGAATTTGCTCATTGTTCTTCTCTGCTGGGGAAATCAACCCCCTGTTGCCTGCAAGATTGTGACCGGAGTATATTTATGTACACATCATTTCTGTTCTCAGTGTGTTTATCGGGCTTACCCCCTCCTCTAGATTATAAGTTCTCTAAGTGCAGAGACTAACCTTCTCCCTAAACAAACCCTGAGCTAGGCACACAGTGAAGGCTTTGTAAATATTTGTTGAGGATATTGTCCCTCCTGGTTGTCATAGACTATTTATGATTCGGAAATAAAAATCACCCCATTGAGGTAACCCAGCAACAGAAAGGGAAAAAAAAAACCCAAGAGCTGAGCCACCCCAGCTGTGGCCCAGAAAACTTTCCCCCTCTGTCCTCGTGTCCCTGGGTGTCAGCGGTTGTGAAATTCGGGCCCAGGGGACACTTTGGCCACATGCTCCGGGCCAAGCAGTCTGAAAGTTCAAAAGGGGAGTTGTCCTCACCCAAATGAATCAACCCGAGGCCACTAACCCTGGTCTTCCTACAGGCTAAGAGTAGCTTATCTTCTGAACTTTCAGCCTGGTGAACCCAACCAAGCTGCCTATCACTTCACCTTAGATAATAAAACATTTATGTGTGTATCCAACCTTCCGCAGATGACTGGCTGCTATCACTGCTTCCTTGTACACCATTTTTTAGTTTGTGCAATCAAGGCCAGCCAAAGAGCACGACCGGGCCCCCGGGGGGCTTGGGAACTTGGCCTTGTCCAAAAGTCAGCCAGGGGCCCCAGAATCAGGCCCCAGATCTGTTTGAAGAGAGGACGTTTAGGAGCTCTCAGCCGCCTTGTTAATGTCAGGAACAGACATGGCCCCAGGTCTGAGAGCCTCCGCTTTGGTGTGGATGGGGAATGTTGACCCGTTGGGTTACATCCCCTTCTCCTGGGCCAAGGAGGATCGTTCAAAGATTCTCACTTATTAACCCATTCGTGTGGATCCCTCAAACTCAAGGATGGATCAGGAGCTGCCCGGGAGGGTCCCTGATGGGACAAACCAAAGCCCAACATGCAGGTTTTCTGGGAGGGAGATAGTGGCTCAAATCCTTGGAATCCCATTTTACTAAGGAAGGAACTGATGTTCAATGGGGTCAGAGAAGCTCCGGGTTATAGATGATGTACATGTATGTGTGTGTGCATATACAAATATAGAGATAGACTTAGCTAAGTGGTGCAGTGAAGAGTGCCACACCTGGCGTCGGAAGACTCTTCTTCCTGAGTTCAAATCCAGTTTCAGACACTTATTGGCTGGGCCACCCTGGGAAAATCATTTGCCCCTGTTTGTCTCAGTTTCTTACATGAGATGGAGAAGGAAATGGCGAACCACTTCAGTCTCTTTGCCAGAGAAATTCTAAATGGGGTTATAAAGAGTTAGATGTGACTAAAATGGCTGCATGACAAAAATGTAGGGGGGTGTATACTTATGCATATATGTATATGTATAGTATATGCACAGGATATGTATATAGTGTTGGGTGTTGTTAGCTACAGATGTATGAATGTAATATGTAATTACATAAATGTCCAAACTGGGATTTGAACCCTGTAGTTGGTCCTGGGCTAAACAATCCTTTTTTTTCATTCTTTTTTTTCTTTTCTTTTTTTTTAAACCTTTACCTTCTGTCTTAGACTCAATATTGATTCTAAGGCAGAAGAGTGGTAAGGGCTGGGCAATGGGGGTCAAGTGACTTGCCCAGGGTCACACAGCTGGAAAGTATCTGAGGCCAGATTTGAACCTAGGACCTCCCATCTCTAGGCTTGGCTCTCAATTCACTGAGCTACCCAAGTTGCCAATCTGGGCTAAGCAATTCTTAACCTATAATGAAGACATTCCTTGAATGATAAATGCTATTTTGCATAGGAGATGCACTCATGATTGTCCAAGAGTCTCAAAGGACAGCAACAAAAAGCAGTATGCCTTAATAGCATTTATACAGTACTTTAAGGTTTACAAAGTATTTTTACATATATAAACTCATAACAACCCTGCAAATAGGTATTTTAGTTATCTCCATTGTACAGATGAAGAAACTGAAGGGTTATGTGACTTGTCTACAATCACACAACTACAAAGGATTTTATGTAGGATTTGAACCCAGGATTTCTTGACTCCAAGTCCAGGAATGTGCCATATTGCTTCCTCTAAATCTCTGTTCTTGTGATCCTAAGTATGATTTTCATGTTCATTTCTTGCTCTAGTAGTCTAAGTTCTAAGTCCCCAGAGCATGTACTCATCGACCAGGGGAGAAGAGGGTGAACAAAAGTATATTTTAACCTCAATCACATTACTAGCTGTGTGACTCTGGGCAAGTCACTTCAACTCTGTTTGCCTCCGTTTCCTCAGCTGTAAAATGGGGCCAAGAACAAAACCTATCTCCCAGACTTCTTATGATAAGATAAGATAAATAATTGCAAATCTTAAAATGCTTTATAAATGCTAGGTAACTATAAATGCAAGCTAGCTAACTAGTTATGGAGTAACAGAGGAGCATTAGGGAATCACTGGGGAGTATGGGAGGTTCGGGGAAGACTAGCCCCTCTCTTATAAGAGCTTGCCAGTCCCTTTTCAGGGCTGCTTTCCTCCATTGGTATCCGCTTTTCATCCAACTCTTGCCTGTGGTTTCAAGAAACTATAGCACGTGCAAGAGCCATACCTTGACAAAAACCATCTCGGCAAATGGGCTAAACAGGATGAAGGTCTTCAGTAACCATCAATGAGTTAGTGAGGAGTCTACTCCAGGCCCCTCCTGGTGGAAGGGAAGATGAGGACAATTTGTTCCAAAGGCCATGAGGGCAGAAGAAGCAGATGCTATGGAACACTTGGATCTCGGTCAGACAGCAAAGATGCCAACATCATCCACTGCATCCCAGGCCATAGCCAATGGTCGTCGTGACTCTTGTCTTGCTATGGATTCAGATGACTCTGGAAGAGAAAATGAGGCTGATGACTTTGTGGCAACTCTGCCTCACTTAAATCCAATTCATGCATGAGTCCAAAGATATCACCAGGGCTGTCATTTTGGTGTTCTTCAGGTACAAAGGACCAAGAGAATCACTAAGAAAGGAATAGCTTCCCCAGGAGTCAGACTCATTCCATGACCTTTTGGTTGGTCCTGGTCCAAGGAGGTAACATAGACTTTTCCAGAACCCCTTACTTCCACAATTGCTCCAAATTCCAGTCCATGCACTGGAAACTCTTCTGCTAACTCTCCAAGCTTAACCCCAAGCCAAGAACCCTTCTTTTGGGGATGTCATTGACTCATCGCTCTCTATGGAAATATTTCTTGTTGTTTCTTCTTTAAAATTTTTTCATTATCTTCATTGCAGCTAATCTAGGGGATAGAAGCACAATATTTAAGAGCTAATCCAATGCTTAAATTTTTTAAATGAGAATACAGTTCCAAGATGAAGGAAGTGACTTGCTTAGAGAAGGGCCAATATTTAAACTCAAATCTAGCCACTCTCAGACTAGGTCTTTTGGCTTTGTACCATGTTTCTTCTGACATGTTTCAGCTCCATCACATTTCACTTATTATACCCTCTGTTTCCTGACCTTCTTGCACATGAGGTATGTTTCTGACCACATGTGAGTATCTTGGTGTTGAGAGCAGTTCCAACGACAATCCTTGATTAAAGTGTGGCAGCTGAAGGAACTAAGAATGGCTGATTCCGGGACAACTAGGTACCACAGTGGATAGACTGCCAGAACTGTAGTCAGGAGGACTTGGGTTCAAATCTGGCCTCAGACATTTCATAGTTATGTGATCCTGGGCAAGTCACTTAACCCCAATTGCCTAGTCCTTGCCACCCTTCTGTCTTGGAATCAATAAACTGGTACTGATTCTAAGCAGAAGGCAAGATTTTCTAAAAGGAAAAAATGTGGTTGATTTTAAGGTGACTAGAGCAGAACCATTAATAACTAAAGAGGCCAGAATTGGCCATTTCTTCTCCCATAGCCAGTGGTAAACTTGATCAAGCCAACTGGAAAGGTTATTGGTTTTCTATCTGTTGACAACAATATTAACATTCCTGCAGCAAAGGCATGGACCACTCAGAGTCAATATGACATGGAAGAAATTTGGCATCTATGATACCAGGGAAAAACAAACCACTGGGTTTGGAATAAGAGTATACAGATAAATATTTAACGATTGGCTTTCCAGGGGAAAAAAACAGAACATACTTTTAAGTTTAATCTGAATTATTAATAATTTCCATCACCTTAAATCTAAACAATCAGTAAAGCAATAAATCAAGCCCTAGTTTCTAACATTTGCAGATTTGAAGTGTAAATACTCCCACTGAACATTTAATAATCAATTCTTTCAAGGCAAGATGGGTGGTGGGCTCCGGCCCACTATTGTGAGTCGAAAGAACTAGATTCTGACTCAGGTCCTGTCTCATAATTTATTAGCTGTGTGACCTGGGACATAGTTCTTCCTCCCTAAATATCAGTTCCCTCATTTGTAAAATGAGGAAGTTGAACTAATATGACCCTGTGACCTATGATCCTGTGTCCCCTCCATATAGAAATAAAACCAACCATGAAATCCAAAGAAATAGCCACCACAGACTTGGGTTTGGGTGAGATTTCATCTTCTCTTTTCTCCTCCTCCTCCAGCAGGTAACATTGACCATGCAAGATGAATGATATAGTCAGAGCATTAATGATGCTATAAAATCATAAGGATCGAGAGTGAGGATTTGATAAAAGTGAGATTTACAGCCACATCAGTCAATTTAATTATCTTTTACTAGGGTTTAAAGCAAGTAGTAATACTAATCTCTATTTAACATGTTTTACAGGATCTGAGGACACTTTACAATCCTCCTTCATTCACAAGTGTCAAATTATGGCAATATTGATAAAAGAGTGAAGTAAATGGAGAATGAGACAATCCTAGCACCAGTTAATACCCTTTTTACTACATTGTAAAAAGCCTATTACTCTCTAGTTTGGGGATTGAAATTTGGGGCCAATAATCTGAGTTGATAATGTTTCGGAAACAATTTCACAGACAATAAAAATTCCCCTTCTCCATCAGATCCTCACCCCCACCCCCTAATCTTCCCCTTTAGCAGGCCCATCCTCCTTGGCTTTGGCCATATAAAGCATCAGGGATGGCAGCTGGAGCTATTCTCTGCCTTGGTCAGCAGAGATAACTTCTTTCTCCCTAAATGGAGAAGCAAAGAAGAAGTCTAGAGAGCCTTGAATTTGACCGTAGCCTGCCTTGCCCAGCTCTGAAGATTGTCTCCTGACATTTGCTTCTGTCCTGGAAGGACTCACTTGGGGGGACTGTCAAGCCCTTTGACCAGAGGTGTGGGGATGGAAGGGAGGGAAGCAAGAATCTGGAACTGTCTGTACTCATTCAGAATATCAGGAGCAGAGTCAAGGACAACTGTCCCTAGACACTTGGCCTAGTGGACTAGTCATCATGGCAATCTTCCAAACCTGCTCTGAGGATTTGATCCAACCTTGAGATGATCCGAAAGTTCAGGAATGGATTTGAAGGCCTTCAATTACCAAGCCTTTACTGTGGCCCAATTTAGACGGAACTACTTTCCTAACAGAAGATCAGACTTCATTTTCAAGTCCTGAATTTATCAGCTTTCTGTAGCATCTGTTTTAACTGTTTCTAGAATATCTGGATGAGCAGAACTAAATACAAAGTCAGAATTCACACATGTCCATCTCAACTTTCATCTGGAATTCAGATCTCTAGTTCTCTCTGCTTTAGCTTTGTAACCTAAAAAATGGAAACAATTCATGGCTCAAATTGCTCTCAGGATTATTATTAATAATAATATATAAGTAATTATATAATAATATAAAACAGTGATAATTTGAACTTTAGCTTTTTAAGATTTGTAAAGTGTCTTCCAAATATTGCTTTTGGGGTTTTTGTGTACAAATCAGAGGACCATGCCATTTTGCCCCCAGTCTGTCCCTTCAGGGCTTTAGAAAATGTGTGTATCACCAGTTCTGCTGGACCACCACAGGAGGAAAGGCAGCCTATGTCTGCCCATTTTGCACAGAATTTTTAATAGATTTTCACTTGACCATCTTCAAAGGATGGTTCAGACCCTACTGTCTCTGAGCATGCTGCCTAGCATTCTAGATATTGATTTTTCCAAAGTTTAGAAGAACTGGTTCTAGAGACTTGGAGGCCTGGAGAATTATTTTTGCCTCACATTCCCTTTTTCTGTCCCTTTTTAGTGCCAACCATGCCCCAGAGGGGTTCTGGAGCAGAGCAGTTGTGCCCCAGGTCGTGTGGTCCATTTGCAGAGAGGGAAATCATTTCCCTTTCTCCCCTTCCAGAAAAGTGGCATCCTGCCCTACCAGAGAGGCTCTAGATCAAAAATAAAAGGCATCCCTAAAAATATGCTCATGCAAACAAATTTCTCTTACAACTCAAATCATTGTCATTACTTCCAATAATAATGAAGATGAAGATTTCAGTGATGGTGATAATCATGATCTAACCAGTATTAATACTGAAAAACAGGAAATTTGACCTAGCATTGCCTGTGTGGGGAAACATACACTTAGTAGGTTCCTTATTGGTGTATCCTAGTAATCCATCGACAGCTGGGAATGCTGAGGTAGTCCTGGGCTATAGATAACGATTTATGGACTCTTGCTTCTCTTCCAGGCCAGAGCATAATTATTATGATCATTGATAAGGCTCTATGTATGCACCAATACTTAATCAAACAAGAGGTGGGGGACCGTGGATGTGGAACATTGTGTAAACTGTCAGAGTCACTGTTTGGCTTTACTCTACTGCTTTTTTCTTTGGTCTCTTTCCTTTAAAATCTTTGCTATAAGGGGTGGCTCGATGGGTAGGGAAAGGCAGAGAGGGATATATGAGGGAATGAATGTGATTTAGAAAAATAAAAGGCATCCCTAAAAATATGCTCATGCAAACAAATTTATCACTTATTGACTCATATAATTTTAGAGATTTGGAATCTAGTCCAACCCCTTAATACTCAGAGATGTAGAAACTGAGGCTCAGAGACATGAACTAGCCCAAGGTCATCCTGTAAATGTCAGACCTATGCACAAACCCAAGTCTTCTGACTTTCAGTTGAGGGTTCATTCCAGTATTCCATGCTGCTTCCCATGATGTTCCTAAAGAGATAAGATGAACAAACATACATATACTCTTTTAATGTTTAACTTTATGTTTTCTGGAATGTGGGTGAAGGGGGTGATGATTTAGTGAGGGAGAGTTTCCAGTGCCCTGGGAATGAGAGAACAGAGAGCTGGCCGTGCTGATAAATGAAACCTCGCTTTACCATCCCCTTCCCCCGCCCTGGAGCAAACCCTTGCTTCTGAATCTTCACCCCTGCCTTTCCTCCAAACATCCAAGATGGCCCTCTATTTCCTTTTCCTTCCAAAACTCTTCCCAAGTGGAAATCCTGCTTCAGATACTTCAATCTCATGACACTGGGTAGGTTATTCAACTGCCATGTGCCTCAGTTTATTTATCAGTGCAAAGGGAATAATAATAGCACCTACCTCGGAGGCTGCCATGAGGAGTAAATGCAATGGCGTATAGAAAGAGCTCTGCCAGCCTTTGAGGTGCTACATAAAGGACAGCCCTTTTCAATTCAAACCTAGGTCTTCTGACTCCAAACTCCCAGCCCTTTCCATGGTGCTACATGTTCTTTACAGTCAGCGAGTGGGCTCAGAGCTGCCAGGTTGTTCAGTGGTGATCCCAAAATACATCCCCAGAGCTAGAGGTGAGGAGCCTTTTCTAAGCTGATACCATTAAGACATCCTAGCTCCTAATGACTGCTTTCTAGTGCAAATGGCTGCTCAAACTAAACTAAGTGAATTGCTCGTTGGCTAAGGGAGGTGAGGAGGGAAAGAATATGAATCATGGAACCATGGAAAAATATTCTAAATTAATAAATGAAATAAATAAATAAATTTTTGAAAATATAAAAAAAGAACTAGACTAAGTATGTCCTTTGGAGATAGAATAGACATCATGATCAGCTCCAGGACCAGTGAAATTATAAAATGCCAACCACATTCCTACTAATAGACTAAGGCCCAACATTCATTCCTTTGGATTAAGATATGATTTCCGGAAGTCCTCATTTGAAAAAGCAACTCTTCCCAGAGGGGTAACAAATTGCTTGATCAATCGCCATCACCTTAGTGAGAATCGGGTTAACAGATTACTTTCCAAAGGGACAATTTTTTAACCCTTACCTACTGTCTTAAAATCCATACTAGGCATAGATTCTAAGGTAGAAGGGCGGTAAGGGCTAGGCAATTCATGTTAAGTGGCTTGCCCAGCATCTGAGACCAAATTTGAATCCAGGATTCCCCTCTCCAACTCCATTTAGCTGCCCCTCAAAGCGATATCTTTCTATGAGGAAATAGAACATAAGACATGTAAGTTTTAGTAGAGGAGAGAAGCCAGGAAAGTCCGAGAGTGTGAAGCACTACCTTGGAGAGCAGATGTGGAGGAATCCCTCAGTGAGGGCTCTGAGCAGACAGAGGGAAATAATATGACTGAGTATTAGGAAGGGATGAGGGAGAGAAAGAACTAAGAAAGGATATTAAAAAAACAGTTGGCCTGGTACATAGCAGGCATTTAATAAATGTTTACTGAATTGAATTAAATGAAACACTTTACCTGCTAGGTAGCATAGGAGATCGGGTACCAGGTGTGGAATCAAGAAGACCTGAGTTCAAATCTGGCTTCAGATACTTACTAGCTATGTGATTCTGAACAGGTTATATAAACCCTGTTTGCCTCAGTTTCTTCATCTGTAAAATTAGCTGGAAAAGGAAATGGCAAACCACTCCATTATTTTTGCCAAGATAACTCCAAAAAGGGGTCACAAAGAGTCACATGTGACTAAAATGACTAAACCACAATTTACCAGCTTCACAGTTTTGTCTGAGGCTGAGTCTAGCAGCTATCAAGTCTCAATCACAGCTCCCAATATTCAGAGTTTGGGAATTCTGATGTCAGAGTTGTGATGGACCTTAGAATTTAGTTAGCCAATCCAACGGGCTCATTTTAGAAAGAGAACCAAAGCCTAGAGAAGCTGAACAAATTGCCCAAGATTACACAGAACCAGCATTTCAACGGAGGTCCTTGTGACTCCCAAGACAAGGCATACTCTACATTCCAATCCACAAACTGAAAGATCTAGAGAAAATTGTTCAGGGCCCCTGAATAAGACATTCATTAGAGCTTTGGTAATTGAGCTAACATTGAATGCTACCCTTCCAACAAGTTCTTCTCTTGCCCTGCCTCACATACTCAGAAAGAATTCAGATGACAGGAGAGGCTTTTGGTATTAAATATCCCCTGAGTCCTTAATGCCTATAAAGTGGTTCTACCATATAATATTAGGAAATACAGTGATATAGATAATAAGCTTACCAGGCAAAGACAAGTCTCATTCTAGTCATTTACAATGCCTTTTTATTCTAGGATTATAAACTCAGAAACACTGTCTGACACCATGCCACCAACCTGTAGACTATCTCAATGTTCAATTGCTCCTTGTTTCAAATTGTGGGTGCTAATTGCATTAAGAAGTCTAGAGCAGAAAAGATTCTTTGATTCATGAGTACAAATAGAGCAAAGCATTCAGTACCATTCTGGGACGGTTTGAGATCATGGAGAAAAGTCATCAGTTGATGAAGTGGGGTAGAGAATTGTGTTGGGAAGTCCAGTTGATATTGCCATTGAGGCAAGAAACAAAGGACTGAGGCAAGGGAAAAGAGATTCAGGAAAGCAAACTCTGGCTGTTTGTCCATGGAGCAGAGGCAAGAAGTCAGTTTGGGATTTGTCCTATCTTATCCTCCAGATCTTATCAGGGTGGTAAATCTGTCCTTTGATCTTGTCAACAATGCTGGAAAGTCAGAGACAGCTGCCACCACCCCTGGTCAGCAATGCCTCACTAGTCCCTCATAAAACATTTATGAAACCTGTAATAAACTAGGCTGATAAGGAACAGGACTTGAGATTTCAAAAGTCAGCAGCTCCCCTGAAAAGGACCTTCCTATAACTCCAAGGTTCCTTTATTTGAAGAGCAAACACAAACCATCAATTCCAGTGGGCCATAAAATTTCTGAGCAAAGAGGTTTCACCAAGCCCAGAGATTAGTTGAATTTGCTTGGGATCTTACCTGTAGCCAGAAACCACTCCTCTTCCCTACCCCCTTGAAATTCACTAAGCTGATATGGAAACTAAAAGGTAGAGAGGGAAAGAGAGAGGGTGTAAGAGGGAGTCAATAAAAAAATCAACTATGCAAAAATGAAGTGTCATCTGTTAGCACAGAGTAAACTAATAGGATTGAAGGAGTGAGTTGTGGAAAGAGAGGATTTCCTTGGCCCATCACAAATCCTACTGTTGGAAATACTGATTTTTAACTTGTTTAATACTTTTTTAAAAAACTTTTATCAATAATCAATAATACGTATCAATTCCAAGACAAAAGAGCAGTAAAAACTAGGCAATGGGATTTTAGTGACTCATCTGGGATCATACAGCTATGAAGTGTCTGAGGGCAGATTTGAACCCAGGATCTCCTGTCTCCAAGCCTGGCTCTCAATCCACTGAGCCACCTAGCTGTCACCTAGCTGCCCCCCAAAAAAGGTTTTTCAAAATTAGGAGTAAAGACTAATTAATTTGGTTAAAAATACTTAGATTATAAATTCCCTGACGGGAGAGACTGTGTTTTATACAATTGAATGCCCCCCCCCCAAAAAAAATTCCTGGCACAGTGGCTTGAACTAGTTAGAGCAAACACAAACCAGCAATTTCTCTCAATAAGTATTTGTTGAACGAATGGATGCATCTGCTTTGAATGCAATACTTTGAAGTAACTCCTTCAGCATGAAGGCTACAGAGTAAACAATTGATGAGAATAGCAATGGTAATAAGAGAACAGGTGGAAAAGTCTATTAATGGTGATATGGAGAATAGAACTAGAAATGAAAAAAACAATTTTAGAGGCTGTTGTTGAAGATTGGGATGTGTCTTGAAATGGCCACCATATTGGGATAGCCAGATGGAATTTGGCCATTGATATTGGCTAAATAGCCAAATGATATTCAATCATTATGCTGGCCATCTTAAAACGACGCACCTCAGTCTTCCAGCTACATCTTTCTCTCTCTCCTTCTTCAAAAAATGCCTGTCAATTCTGAAATCATTATCTTTCTCCATTAACTCATTGGCATTACTATCCTCAACCAATATTTAGAAGGTTAGAGAGGAAAAGATTCCACCTTAGAAGTATCAAAGTCCCATTCAAAGCCAAAGGTTATATGATTTGGGGCCTCTATTAGTTCTTACATAGATGACTCAAAATAATTCATTGGCATGAATAGCCTAATTGATCTGTATAAATAAAGGCCAGATTGAATAGGCTATTGTCTGAAGAAGTCCACATTTCATATGGGCAATAATTTTCCAGGATATATGTATATATATATATATATATATATATATCTATCACAGACTGGGAGACCTCTTGGGAATCTACATGAACTAGAGGGAAGCTAGGTAGTATAGAAGATAGAGTACCAGGCCTGGCCAGAGTCAGGAAGATTCATCTTGGAGTTCAAATCCAGTCTCAGAACAAGGTCCCATAGACACATACAGTTGAGAAAGAGAATCTATAGAATATGCCTTGTTGAACAGGTGAATAGTGTCTAGTGTAGGGGTTCTTAATATTTCTGTGTCATAGACATCCTTAGATCACCTGATGAAGTTTTTGGATCCTTTTCAAAATAATGTTTTCACACCCAAAATAAAATAGGTAGGATTGCCAAGGACTTTCAATTCTATTGAAATAAAGATGTAATTTTTTTTCTATCCAATTTCACAAACCCTTTGAAATTTATCCCCAAACTACATGGGGATCCATGGATGTCAGATGAAAAAGCCCTGGTACAGAGCAAGAGACTCTTAGGACTGAAGGACACAGTGTGTAAATTCTTTGGAAAGTCACAATTGATTTGTGTGTATCATTGTTCACAATAAGAAATGACTTGCAATTTTTCATTCACATAATTGGCATTGCTGCATAAATACTGCCAAGTAAAATATTATCTTTTTCTCTTTCTTCTCCTTTTCATTCTTTCAGCACTATTGATCTAGATCTAATGACCAAAAAAGAGTGGTAGAGAAGAGAACCTAGAAAAAAGATTAAAAGAGTTGGAGAAGACTTTGCCAGATTCCTTATCCCCATCTTCTCCTACCCAGGGCCACTGTCAAGAGAACATAGATCAAAGGAAATAGAGTTCTAGCCTTTTGAAGTGGAGACATTAATATACATCCTCATCAAGTAGTGGATAATTTGTCCTTTGAAGAGAAATGGGCAGGAAAAGGCAAGCTTTATAGAAGCCAAACAGCCCTTCCCCTTTGCCTTGAGGCTGTTGCAGGGCTTTCAGGACAGAGAGGCTTTTCTGGTCTCAGTTTGTCATGAATATTAGGTATAACATCTTGGCCTTTGTCAACAAAGGAAAGTATGGGAGTCTCTTTTTACAGTTCTCTGGAAACCATCCTTTTCCCACAATGCTATGGAGCCCCATAGACCTTTGCTCTTACTTAACATGATACCAAGTGTGTGAAAGAGTTTGGTAGTTTGGTTTCATAACAGCCTCAGAAAGGGAGATTGTCAAGCCAAACTCTTCTGACCAGTGTGCCAGTCCCTCTTGGGAGAAGCCCTGTTAAACAGGGCAAGAATTTGTCAAAAGAAGACAAGATACTGTCTCTGGAGGGGCTCTGGAATTGTGGGTTTACGATAGTCAAGAGAGTGTTCTTTCTTTTCCATATAATCACATGTTCATTATGGTCCTACTTCATATCATATTTCTAGACTCACTAGAAATGGCTTCTCATTTCTTTCTATTATCATCATTTTCATTGTAATCGGATATGACACTTAAGAATCTCATAATGTTTTATTACTCATTGTTATGGGATTATTTATTGGCTGTTTTTATTAGTGCTGCTATTACTAACAGGGATTGTAGTACACATCAAAAAGTTGGGTCTTAAAGAATATCTACCCTTTGATCCAGCCATAGCACTGCTGGGTCTGTACCCCAAAGAGATAATGGACACAAAGACTTGTACAAAAATATTCATAGCTGCGCTCTTTGTGGTGGCCAAAAACTGGAAAACGAGGGGATGCCCATCAATTGGGGAATGGCTGAACAAATTGTGGTATATGTTGGTGATGGAATACTATTGTGTTAAAAGGAATAATAAAGTGGAGGAGTTCCATGGAGACTGGAACAACCTCCAGGAAGTGATGCAGAGCGAGAGGAGCAGAACCAGGAGAACATTGTACACAGAGACTGATACACTGTGGTATAATCGAACGTAATGGACTTCTCCATTAGTGGCAGTGTAATGTCCCTGGACAATTTGCAGGGATCCAGGAGAAAAAAACACTATTCATAAGCAAAGGATAAACTATGGGAGTAGAAACACCGAGGAAAAGCAACTGCCTGACTACAGTGGTTGAGGGGACATGACAGAGGAGAGACTCTAAATGAACACTCTAATGCAAATATTATCAACATAGCAATGGGTTCAAATCAAGAAAACATGTAATGCCCAGTGGATTTACGCATCGGCTATGGGGGTGGGGGGTAGGAAAAGAAAATTATCTATGTCTTTAATGAATAATACTTGGAAATGATCAAATAAAATATTTTTTAAAAAAGTTGGGTCTTTTTTTCTTTAAATTATAAACTTCACAAAGCACTATAAAGGCAAATTGAAATGGGCATTCTCCATTGGTCAGTCATCTTTCTCTTTCTCCCTCTCCACCCCTTCTCTCTCTGTGTCTCTGCCTTTCTGTCTCTGTCTCTGTCTCTCTTTCTCTGTCTCTCTCCATTTTAAATGCTGATCCCCCTTAGTACTGCTCCTAGAACCCATTTTCCTCAGACCGTACCATCTCTCCATTCAATAATCCTGTATTGCCTATTCCCAGATGGATTCTAGGGCACCAGGCTGGGCACCATTCTGTGACCTCACTGAAGAGTCAAGATTTTCCTTGTCTGTTTAGGGCTGCTGTTTGTGCACCTGTCATTTAGCAATGTGACAAACCTGGAATGAAAAGTGAGGGAAGGGGATTGAGGACTGAAAAAGTAATTTATTATGACTCTCCTGGCAATAAATATGCTCGTTTGGTTTTCTATTGCGTGTCCTGGGTCCCAAGCATGCCTTGGTCCTCTATTAATGTATAACTACGTGTGCTCCACTCTCAGGCAGGTGCAAAATCTTGTTCTTAACCCTAGACCTTTCCTTCCCACTGTTTCTTATCAGGCCACACAGTGAGTTCATCTGTAGACCCACCTGCAAGACCCTTACTAGAGTCCATGCCATGTGTAACAGACCCACGAGCATGGTGGTGGGGGCTCAAGGCTCAGAGCTGGGCGGCAGCTTCAGAAGCCTAAGCTCACTTCTGCCTGGCATCAGGCTGTGCTCTTGGGGAGGCACCATAGTTCAGCAGGGAGAGCACTGATTTGGAATAAGAAGACTCTTGGATGGGTGACCTTGGTTGTTGGGCAAGACCCATAAATTCACCAAGTTTCAGTTTCTTTGTTTACAAAAGAGACCTTTAGATTAGAGAATTTGCCAGGAACCTTCCATTTCTCAGATTTGTTATCCTGTAAGGTATCTTACTCTCTGCCTCTCAGGGGGTGTCTTTATCCATATAATAGGGGAAAGGATTTTGATATAACTCCCAAGGAGGGAGAAAGCTCATATAAACATTATAGCTGAGAAATGATGATGGTGATGAGCTGAATTTTGCAGAAAGGAAAATACTTCAATAGAAGATTGCAGGAGATATCCTGAGGGGAAATTAGGCATGTGTAATATCCTCAAAAATAGTCTTTAATGGCAACAGGAAAGGCGGAGAAATTTTTTTCAAATAATAATATAAAACGGTCTCAAGACAAGAAGTCTTTCTTGATCCCTAACTGTTAGAACCTTCCCTCCCTACTTACCTCATGTCGAAAATAGGTTTCCTCCTCTCCTATGCTTCTAATAATCTGGAGCCTTCTTCAAGGCTTCTCTTCCTCCTCCACGAAATTGTTATGTAGATACTTATCCTCTCCTTAGAATATAAATTCCTGAAGGGCTAGGATTATAATCATTTTGTCTCTGTACCTTGCACACACAGTGTCTGAGACATGGGGCTAAGGCCAGGCTGATGCTTTTAGGAAATTCCCTCCAGGATCATTGGTCTACCAACCTTCCTTGCATATAGTAGGCATTTAATACACACTTGTATGATTGAATGAGATTGGGTTGAGTAGGATTGGATGAGAAAATTTAGATATAGCTTGTCAAAAGGCATTTATTAGTTCTTATTATTTGTTGGGTACAGTGCTAAGTGCTGGGGATATAAATGCAACCCAAAAGAATGATAGAGCACTGTCATTCTTCTATAAAAGCTTGGGTAAGTCAATTTACTTTCTGATCCTTAGTTTCCCTCTGTGAAAAAATGAGAATGGTAACACACTTATTTTCTACCTATCAGAAGCACATATAGGTTAATTAAAATAGCATCTTTTGTAGAAGGCAAAAAATGAACATAAGTTGATCTGATTACCAGCTCCTTGACCGCCTCTCACTTCATATTTCAGTGGAACTCTCTCCCATCTGTTGAGACCAAACAATAAAAGAAGAAGAAATCACAACTTTGTTGAATTACCATACTATTAAAAACTTCCAAGAAAGGTTTTGAGGAAAGCATTTGACTAGGAAAAGTTTTTGAAAATAAAAGCATGGTAAATTAATGTTATATCTTATTCCTTGAAATTAATCAGGCTGGTAAAAAGATTCAGAAATCATCTCATATTCTGTGGCACAATCAAATGTAATGGACTTCTCTACTAGCAACAATGCAATGATCCAAGGCAATTCTGAAGTACTCATGAAAAAGAACACTATCCACATCCAGAGAAAGAACTGTGGGAGTAGAAACACAAAGAAAAACAACTGCTTGATAACATGGGTCAATGGGGATTTGATTGGGGATGTAGACTCTAAATGATCACCCTAGTGCAAATATCAATAATATGGAAATAGGTCTTGACCAATGACATGTAAAACCCAGTGGAATTGCTCATTGGCTATGGGAGGAGGGTTGGAGGAGGGGAGGGAAAAAACATGATCCTTGTAACCATGGAAAAATATTCTAAATTAGTCAATTAAATAAAATTTAAAAAAAAGAAGTCACTTCAGGTTCATAGAACAATATTTGGTTAAAATAACTTACATAGGGGCAAAGGATCCTGAGTGAGCATCCACACAGGGATGGCTATTAGCCCATAGATTGCTAAATCTGGTATAACTCTACAGAACCAGTAAGCCATGAGCAGACAGAAAGAAAATGTTGACAAGGTATTGACTTTCACTTGAGGAAAGTGGGAATAAATTCAAGGTGATAAAGAGATAATATGCTACTAAAGTGTAGACTGATGACCCTAAAACATCACAGCAGCCAATGAGTGGGCAATAAAATGGTGATAGTGACAGAAACAGTGTGTGTCCAGGAATTGTTGTTCAGTCATCTTCAGTCATGTCCTACTCTTTGTGATCCTATTTGGCAAAGATATGAAGTGGTTTGTTTTTTCCTTCTCTTCATTTTATAGATGAGGAAACTGAGACAAATAGTTAAGTGGCTTTCCCAGGGATATACTGTTAGTAAATGTCTCTGGTAGGATTTGAACCCAAGAAGATGGGTCTTCCTGATTCATGTATGGAATGCTCTCCCTCCTCACCTCTGCCTCCTGGCTTCCTTCAAATCCCACCTAAAATCTCATGTTCTATAAGGAAGCCTTTCTCAATCTCTGTTACTTCCTGTGCCCTCCCTCTGTTGATTGATTCCTATTTATATAGTTGTTTGCAGGTTATCTCCCCCATCGATTGGGACAGGTACTATCTTTTACCTATCCCCATTGCTTAGCACAGGATCTGGCACAACGTAGGAACTTAACAAATGTTGACTGTTTAAATGTTTATTGACTCACTCCTCCAAATTATTAAAGCACTAGTTTTCTTACTCTTAACCAAGATCAGACCTGGCTGGATGAGCATCACTGCTTACAAATCCACTGCCTCTAGGACTGCTAGAAACAAAAGTAGCTTCTTCCCAAGACTAAGGCTGTAGACTTGCAGAAGGCTGTGGACAACACCACTTACCTCTTGTACAAAGTCCAAATTTCAGAAGAGAAGACTGTATTTTACTGCCATATATCTTGCATCTTTCCTTTCTTTCTACCTATAATGCCCAGGCTTTAGTAGCTTCTTAATCCCCTAGCTCAAGTTTTTCCCTTCTCCAGTCCATCCTCACACAACTACCAAAATTATTTCACTAGAGTATAAATCTGACCATGTTAATCCCTTGCTCAGTAAACTTGAATAGCTCCCTAGTGCCGCTATATAAACTCCTTTTTTTAGATTTTAAAGCCCTTCATAATATGGGGCCAACTTAAATATCCAATATATATGACTTCATACTGCAATCTACATCTGACCAAAATGGCCTTCTTGTTCTTCTTCACTTGTGACAAGCCATTTCTTATTTCCATGACTTTGCATTGCCTGTCCCATATGACAGGAAATCATAGCAACATCACCCTTAGAATATTCCTTCAAAATTCTCAAGTGAAACTTTTTACATGAAGGCTGCCTAAATTGCCCAAAATACTAGCCCCTCTTCAAAAAACCTCCCTATTCATTTTACATGTACTTATTTTTGGACATATTGCCTCTGCAAATAAAATATAAGTTCCCTGAGGGCAAGAACTGTTCCATTTTTGCCTCTGTATCCCCAACTACCTATAACAGTGAACAAATGTTTGTTGTTAGATTGTTAGCCTCCAAATGAGTCTTCAACAGAGAATGGGGACTCTCTTTTTTATGGATTCCCCATTCAGTGTGGAGAAGGAAATAGCAAACCACTCCAGTATCTTTGCCAAGAAATCCCCGAATAGAGTCATGAAGAGTTGGACACAACTGAAAAGCAACTCTAAAATTCATTTTCAGGGTTTTTTGGATGGTCCTCATGAGCCCATTGAGTTTACTGTTGTACTTTACAGATGGAAACTGTGAAGATTGGATTCAGCTATCTCCTGATTATAACAATGAAGATACTTAGCTCTTCCTTTATTGTGAAGATTAAATCGTAATCCACAATCTATTTTTAGATTTCAATCTCCAAAAGGTAGTAACTCAGAATTTGAAGCAGATCAACTCATTTTAATCTACAAGAAGGTGTGAACTAAAGAGCAGGCAGTCCTGGAGAGGAGTGTCTGCTGTGATTGGTAGATGTGAAATTTAGGGGAGGTGACACAAGAGAAAAATATCTTTAAAAAGAGGATGACAGAGGCCAGAAGGATCATTCAAAGAGATTCGAGATAGGAAATCCAAGCATTCAAGATTCATAATAGAGTGAAGAAGAGTCACTCGGAGGAGAGACTGGAAGATGGACACTCAGAGACTGGAAGATGGACACTCGGACTTGACCGTGGAACTGGACCCCTGGAGGAGATCATGCAGGAGACATCAGACTGCTTTCCTTTTACATGGTCACTGATGATGAGTGAAAAGCTGACTTAGTGATCCTGCCTTTCTAGAGGTGTAAACCTCAGATAAAGGCCCATCATCTTAAGACTCTTTTCCCTGATTAGGGCCTTAGAATTTCTACCTGGTTCAGAGAAAGCTGGCTCAGAGGAAGCAGAACACTCTCTCTCTCTCTCTCTCTCTCTCTCTCTCTCTCTCTCTCTCTCTCTCTCTCTCTCTCTCTCTCTCTCTCTTCTCTCTCTCTCTCTTTCTCTCTCTCTCTCTCACCCTCTCTCTCTCCCTCTCTCTTTCTCTCTGTCTGTCTGTCTCTTTGTCTCTCTCTTCCTTAATATCTTCCCTCTATTTTAAATAAACTACCATAAATTTACATCCCATTTAATTTAGTAATTCATTTTGGGATTTAGAAATTTAAAAATCCCTGGCAACCACCAATTTTAATATATTCAAGTTAAACCATAATAAAATCTAACAAAACCCAAGACTCTCACAGAGTCACTTTTGCATTTTACTCAAAATAAAAATAAAAACATTGAAATATGTTTTTCTATTTTTCATATATGTCTAGTCCTGAATAACAGCTCTAGCAGTTATCAGGAAAATGAGTCAGTCAAATCAATTATTAAGTCAATCATTAATTATTTACTCTCTGCTGGGCACTATTCTAGGCACTGGTGACACAAAGAAAAACAATTCCAGTAGTTCCACAGTAGTTCCAGTAGTCTAGGAGCATATAGTCTAAGAGGGGGAAGCAACATGCAAACAATTATATACAAATAAGATATAGATAGATAAATTGTGAGAACTCCCAGATGGAGGCTATTAGTGGGGAGGAGGGGGTGGCATGAATGGAGAGGACAATAAAGGCTTCTCTTAATCAAGTTAACCAGAATTTGTGCTTACTGTGTACCAAGTATTTTGCTAAATCCTGGAAATACCAATATAAGCAGAAAGAGGGATAGTCCTGCTCTCAAGGAGCTTACATTCTAGTGGAGTAAGACAACCCATAAAAAGGAAGCCAAAAAGGAGAAGAAAGTAGGGAGAAGAGATATGGGAGAAAAAGTCTAGCAAGTCAAGAGTACAGCCAGGAGAGGAATGAAATCATGGCTATCCTAAGACTCCTCCTTAAAATGGAGGTTCCTGGAAGAATAAGAAAATTAGAAGAAAAACTTTCAAATTGAGTCTTAAAGGGAATCAGAGATGGGAACCATCTCTGAGAGCAGAGGTGGAAGAGGAAAGTATTCTAGACATGAGGGATGGCTACTGAAAAGATGTGGAAGTCTACTCTTATTTGCCTATTCTCTGACCAATCATTACCTTTCCCCATAGTATACTGTGTATTCCAGAGAATCTAAACATCTAGTCAAACCTATCACCCATTGGGTAAGAATTTGGCAAGGAAAAGAGAAAAGAGATGGGAGAAAAAGAGTAAAATCAGAAAAGACAGAAGATGATGTGCAACCAAAAAAAAATTTGTCAAAGTGAACTAGTTTCTCCCCTTCATTCTGGCCTTTCACACTCAATTCTCAGGAAGACATTTCCATATATGCAACTGGACCTTATACCCACTAGCAGGAGAAATTATCTCAGCCACAGTTGAAGGCTGGGAGAGAGGATTCCCAGGCTTGAGATTATGGAGGTGTTTAGTATTAAGTGTAGCTTCTAACAGCAACTAGGTAACTCAATGAATTGAAGACCAGGCCTAGAGATGGGAGGTCCTGGGTTCAAATATGAACCCAGACACTTTTCAGCTGTATGACCCTAAGCAAGTCACTTAACCTCCATTGTCTAGACCTTCCTGCTCTCCTGCCTTAGAGCCAATATACAGTACTGATTCTAAGATGGGTGGTAAGGGTTTGTTATTTTTAAGAAGTCTAGCTTCTGAGTAAGAGAAATCATTATCCTAATATCATTGGCATGCTTTTTCTTCTGAAGGGCAACAGTTTCATCTATAGAGTATGATAGTGCTGTGTCTAGATAAGCAAAAGGAAGTGGAATATTAAGGCAATCACTAAAATAATTCAGAAGAAGAAAAGATAAGCAACCCTTCCATAGATGGGAAAAGAGATATTTGTTCTATTTCCAAGCCTGAATCCTCTTAATGAGCTGAGCAAATTGACCAGACACTTAATCAATAACTCTCTACTTAACTTTGTGTCTAGACACAGTCTGAAAGCCCTAGAATAGCAGCACCTCTGACTTTTCCTTTTGATCTCTATCATAGACTGTTCTTAAACTGAAAACTTTATGGGGCAGAGAATGGCCTTACCTGCACTTCATTTACTGTAAAAAGCTGTGTGTAGTAACAGAAGCATATAGATAATCATCATGGCTATAAAACAGTAGAAAATCACATATTAATAATCCAGTGCCTTTCTTTAAGACACTAAAATACATACTCTAATTTAGCAAAATGGATCCTAGAGCAATATCTCAAACCGTTATTTAGCAAATGTTATCACCAAGGAGGTTGGGTTTTTTTTAATGAGATCTTTATCACAGACAACCACAAGATTAATAAAAATTGAGGGTAATAAAAGAAATCACAGAGGAAACGCATGCTATCAACTGTGTCATAAAACCAAGGAAGCAGTATTATTTAGTAATAACAAATTTACCTATTCTCAAATGGGCTATATAGACAACTCATGAGAGGGAGAGAAAAAGAAAGAAAGAAAGAAAGAAAGAAAGAAAGAAAGAAAGAAAGAAAGAAAGAAAGAAAGAAAGAAAGAAAGAAAGAAAGAAAGAAAGAAAGAAAGAAAGAAAGAAAGAAAGAAAGAAAGAAAGAAAGAAAGAAAGAAAGAAAGAAAGAAAGAAAGAAAGAAAGAAAGAAAGAAAGAAAGAAAGAAAGAAAGAAAGAAAGAAAAAGAGAGAGAGAGAGAAAGAGAGAGAGAAAGAGAGAGAGAGAAAGAGAGAGAGAGAGAGAGAGAGAGAGAGAGGAAGGAAGGAAGGAGGAAGGAAGGAAGGAAGGAAGGAAGGAAGGAAGGAAGGAAGGAAGGAAGGAAGGAAGGAAGGAAGGAAGGAAGGAAGGAAGGAAGGAAGGAAAGAAAGGAGAGAGAGTGTGGAGGAAAGAGGGAAAATTATGGAGATAGAAGAGAAGGGAGGGAAAGGAGAGAAAAAGAGAGAGAGAGAGAGAGAGAGAGAGAGAGAGAGAGAGAGAGAGAGAGAGAGAGAGAGAGCTGAAAGGCTTCATCTCTATTGTTTTTAAGGACTACACTGATTACTGGTCATTTGGGGACAAGAGGCAGGAGACTGAAGGATGGTCAGTTCTTGTGATTTCATTGGTGTGGCTTCCCAGGGTGTGGTTTCATTGGTGTGACTTCCTGTTAATTCCTGAAATTTATAATAGTAAAGAGCTGTCTGAAACACTGAGAGGATGACTTGTCCCAAATCACATAAACCAATGTGTCCCAGGCTTGATTTGAATCCAAATCATTTCTGATTCCGAGACTGGTCGGCTCCCTATCCACCACACCAAACTGCTTCTTTGCTGGTTAATATTTCTCAACAATAATCCTTCCTGGTTTGTACCCAAGAGTTCTCCTTCAACTGCACTATGGATGTGAAAAAATGCGAGACATTTCAGCTAGCATGCATACCTATACTTTTTCATCTTCCCTGGCCTACAGAAGATCCATCTCCTCTTCCAACTGAAGAAAATAATCCCAAGGTGTACCTAGGACCAAGTTGATTATGTTAGGACTGGAGAACATTCCAAAGCACAGAACTCTTGGCTGCCCCCAATACAAGACAATGAATGACCAAAACAGGATTAATGCTTGAGGGGCCAAGACTGGATAGTTGGTGAAGAGAGGGCAAGATAATCTACAGTTCTTTATACATTCTATCTTCAAATGAATATCACTATCCTAATTATAGGATTTAGGACAGTGGTCTCTAAACTTTTTAAAAACACACACTCCTATGAGTAAAAACTGTTAATATGTACATATTTAATAACTAGAGCTTAAATGGTGCTTACTCTGTGCCAGCCACTATGCCAAGCACTTTACAAATATCATTTCATTTGATCCTCACAGCAACTCTGGGAGATAGTTGCTATCATTGTCCCCATTTTACAGTAGAGGAAAGCAAGGCAAATCGAGGTAAATGACTTGACCAAGGTCACAGTTAGAGAGTGTCTTTGACTGGATTTAGATTCAGTGTCTTCCTATCTCCAGGTCCAGTGTTCTATCTACTGTGTTACCTAGCTGCCTGATATTTGCTATTCACAAATTATATACATTCTGACATACTAATAACTATTATAGATTTAAAACATACAGTCAAATAGACAGTAAACAGGGATGGGGTGAAGGTAGAATATCTTGGAAATAACATTTTTTGATTAACAAGGAAACTTGTTCTCACTAATAATTATTCATAACGAGGGGATGCCCATCAATTGGGGAATGGCTGAGCAAATTGTGGTATATGTTGGTGATGGAATACTATTGTGCTAAAAGGAATAATAAAGTGGAGGAGTTCCATGGGAACTAGAACGACCTCCAGGAAGTGATGCAGAGCGAGAAGAGCAGAACCAGGAGAACATTGTACACAGAGACTAATACACTGTGGTATAATCGAATGTAATGGACTTCTCCATTAGTAGTGGTGTAATATCCCTGAACAATTTGCAGGGATCTAGGAGAAAAAACACTATTCATAAGCAAAGGATAAACTATGGGAATAGAAACACCGAGGAAAAGCACTGCCTGACTACAGTGGTTGAGGGGACATGACAGAGGAGAGACTGTAAACGAAACTCTAATGCAAATATTAACAACATGGAAATGGGTTCGAATCAAGAACACATGTGACACCCAGTGGAATCACGCGTTGGCTATGGGGGGGGAGGAAAAAAATGATCTTTGTCTTTAATGAATAATGCTTGGAATTGATCAAATAAAATATTGTTTAAAAATAATAATTATTCATAATTATATTTATAATTTTATTTTATAGGAGTAATATAATTGAATATACTCCATTTTTTAAAATCTCAGTTAAATAACTTGAGATACAATGATTTCAAGTTCTGATTCTAAGTCCAGTTTTTTTTTATATATGTATATATGTATATGGTATGAATGGTGTCTTTCATACTGAAAAATGTCTCACATTATATGTATATGGCATGGATGGTGTCTTTCATACTGAAAAATGTCTCACAAAGATAATGTAAGTGTATCAATGTCTATACTACATTTACTAAATCATGACATTCATTTTCAGTTCCATCCACAAATACACAAAAATTTCTGTTGCAATTTGGCTAGCAAATTTCCATCTTCCCCAATGTCTATCATTTAGTTGTTCTTATATACAAATTTGAGAATTTTAAAATATTTAACAAATGAGTTCAAAACTGAAATTCTTTGGAAGATTTACAGGTTAAAATTATGTTCTTAAGTTTTTTGTGTGCAGATTGAGAATTTTTATAAGTGACAAGTTATATATTTTCAGCAACCCAGAGAGGAGGGAGTAAACATTCAGGACAAGAGGATGATAACAGTGCCAAAGGCTTCAGAGGGCTCAGGAAAGCTGAGGATTGAGAAGAGACTTTAAGATTTGACCATTTAGAAATCATTGGTAAACTTGATTACAGCAGTTTCCTTTAAGTGAGGAGTCAAAGATAAGACCAAGAACTTGGGGGGGACTAAAAGGATAGTGGTGCCTTCCAAGAAAGGAAAGAAGAAAGATAAGAAGAAGACTAGATTGGGTGGAAATAGCAGTGTACTAAAATCCTCAATGCAGGTAACAATCCATCTACACCTGCTTGTCCTGTGCAATGCATTCTTTCTCACTGAAAAAGGAAAAAAGTGAGATCTCATTTATTAGCTACTGCCAATGGGCAGGTTGCTCACAGCAGCCACGAAATAATGTGGTTGCCTTGCAGCTTGGCCAGTGCCTGGGTTGAAGTAAACCTATTAACTAGCATAGCCACAGAAGAACAACATTCCAAAGTAAATGGAAAAGGATAATATTGAGCTATAGTGAGTGAAGAGAGTGGTGTAATTGTGTTGGAAAGAAGTCCATGATTGGTTATCCAGTTGAAAAGGGTAGGATACAACCCATTTCCCCCATCATCTAATTAGTTGATCACATATCCCTTTAAGATCTAATTATAGCCTCCAACTTTAAAGCCCAATGTTTTAGATCTGGAAGGGATCTGAAATATCCTTTAGTCTCTATTCAATTGGTTAATTCAACAACAAATATTTATTAATAGCCTATTTTGTTCAATACATCATCCTAGGTGATAGAAAGAGGGTGAGGAAGAGGACCTGGAATTCAAAATAATTTTTAAATGACATTGACCTCAAAGAGCTTAAAATCTAGTAAGAAGATCAAGAGGGGTCCTGGTTGTGTGATCCTGGGCAAGTCACTTGACTCCCACTGATGGTCCCATACCATTCATAGTATTGATTCAAAGATGTAAGGTAAGAGTTTTACAAAAAGTGAACCTGAGATGTCTTTAGTACCAGAGTTACTGGTAAAGAACTTCCTCTACTAATGTACATCAGCACCTTTGTTACTAGAATCTTAGAGGATTATCTGGGGAGCTTAAAAATCAAGTGGGACAAAACCAGCATATATAAGGTAATGGGGGAGAGGGGCACTAGCAGCCAGGGAGATCAGGAAAGGCTCGTGGGAAATCATGTTTGAGCTTGATTTTTGAAAGAAGCAAGGGATTTTAATGCTGAGGTGAGAAGGAAGTCCATTCCAGGTACAAGGGACAGACCAGCAAAGATATGTGGGGGGAATAGTATGTGTATGAGAGAAAATGCCAATTTGAGTGCCAAATGGAGGCTTATTTTTAGTACCAAAAGTAATAGAATGCCACTAAAGATTATTGAAATCCAGTCTCAGACTCTTAGTAGCTGTGAGACCTGGGCAAGTCACTTGACCCTATTTGCCTCAGCTTCCTCATCTATAAAATGAATTGGAGAAAGAAAGTAAGCTGGAGTAGGAAATGGGAAATCACTCCAGTATCTTTGCCAAGAAAATTCCAGATGGGATCATGAAGATTTGAAAAACAGCTTCACAACAAAGAGATAGTTGATCAGGGGAGAGAACTTTTTTTAAAATTCTGTTTATTTTATTTTCAGTTTCAGATTCTTTCCCTCTCCAACTCATTGAGAAGGCAAGAAGTATAATGCCCATTATACATATGAAGTCATACAAAACATATTTCTATGCTAGGCATGTTAAAATTCCTTTTGGTTACCCACAAATTCCTTAGTTACTTTAGAAGATTTTCATCTCTCCTCTCTGCCTCCTAGAATCCCTCAGTTCCCACCTCTTACAGGGTTTTTCCCCATACCCCTTTTGTTTAAAAGTACTAGATTCTTAATAAATGTGAATTGAATTGATTTAAATTAGGGTTGGAATAAGAGAAAAGCTCAGGATCCATCCAAAAGCATATTGCTCACCTGCTCCTTGAATACTTCTTGACTCATAGGCAAATGGAATATTCAGACTATTGTGTGGAGGGAGATAGAAAAAATCAGTATAGATACAATGAAATAATTTTAGGATGGTTGATAAATTCAGGTCATATCTATTTGAACCCTGAAGCAGAGAATCCCTGGACTGAATTGACCGCCTTCTCTAGATCATCAGCTTTGATCTTTTCAGCTTCATGGTTTCCCTGCTCCAGTTAGTTACTATTGAACCCACTGAATCCCTAGTTGCTATTTCTATTTCAGTGCCTCTACAAGAAAGAAAAGAGAATACTACTGTCTTCAGATCCTGACAGCTTCTTGGCCATCCTCTGGGGATGGGCTGAAAATTGAGCCACTCCAATTTCCCAAAAGTGGCCCCTGGGATTCTCATATCAAAGGAAGGTTGAACTGGAGCCAATTGGCTGTCTATCAACACACAATCCAAATACCAGCCAAGGCCTCTTAGCCAGTAATAAATCCGCTGAGGCTGCAAAACAGGTCAGAGATCCCCAGAAATATAGCTCTCTGGCAGTAATGATTAACTGGGCAGGGATGGGGCCCTGGTTTTCAGGAGTGATAATGAGAAAGTTTCCCCTGGTTATCTCAAGTGCAGAAGGGCCTCAGAGGGGCACAGGGGCTGCCCTGACTCATTGACATGCTTCCTAACCTTAGGAAAAGGGACATTCTTTTGTATACCACAAAGAGTACCCTGGCCCAGTCATCTGCCCCTTCCTTACCTCTCAAAAAAGGGAAGTCAGGGGAAAGAGGATCAAATAGGCTTCTGGTAAAGTCTTCTCTGAAGACCCATATGAATGAGGGGGGACAAAGATGGTGGGAGGCATAGCCTGGAGCCCATTGCTCCTAACCTTAGCCTGATAAAGCTACACAAAAGTTGTAGCTTAATGTATACTTGTATTATGTCATACTTCCCAGGGCAATGAGGACTGAAACATTTGGGTGAAATTAGGAAATAGCTTTAAATGAAACCCAAGAGTATTTTTATGGAAGTAATGATCTGGCACCTTCTTTTTGCCAAGAAACTCAGAACACAACCTAGGAACTCATCCTCAGTTCAATCCAACTCAAGAATTTAATGATCATGTAATCTAGTAATAAAATACATTAGAGTTATATAAGATGTGCCAAAAATCTTCATATTTTGGCAAACTTAAAAAACTCCCCTAAGACTGGGGATACCTCATATAAAAATACTATATAAATTGTAGTGTATCATTGTACACATGTATAAAAATGAAATAATATTATCAGTTATATGACATTCTACTCCAAGAGGGTTATATTCAGGATCAAATGTGCAACATAGTTGAGTAGAAAAGGCACTGACTTAATGTCAGAAGACCTGGATTTGAATTCTGAATCTGCCATGTTACTACCTTCATGACTTCGGGCAAGTCATTAGACCTCTCAGCACCTGAGTTTGCTCATCTGAAAATGAAGAGTTTGGACTAGACGATCTCCAGAGTACCTTCCAATTCTCCATGAAGAATGAATGATAGTTTGACAATTTTATGGGCCTCCTATGTGAAAGCACTTAGGAAAAGTCAAAGAGTACAGATATGCCTATTTAGCATCTTCAATGCCTTACATAATTCAGCTTTCTAAAGAGAATACAAGTCTTTTTTAGAAATGGTCTGGAATTTTTCACTTGTCAAATCCAAAATAGTTTCCAAATATGAACACATAAAAGAAAGTCTTTAACACTCCTCCACCATAGGTAATGAGTTATCTTCCCACTGGATATATATATGCTACTTATGGTCAATGATCACACCCTCTCTGTATGTTGGGAATAAGAGGCAAAAGGAGAGCCAGGAAGGAAGGAAGGAAGGAAGGAAGGAAGGAAGGAAGGAAGGAAGGAAGGAAGGAAGGAAGGAAGGAAGGAAGGAAGGAAGTAGACTTAAGGAAAGAAGGGAGAGAGGGATGGAGGGAAGAGCTCACTATTAGTAATTGTTTGGGAATCCTACCACCTGTAGTTCGATTGTTCTCTATATAAAGATTCAGACACAAATGCATTCTGTGACCTGTCTTTGGTTTTATTGACAGGTCCAAGTTTTCTAATTGAGGGTCCTTTGCTCTATCTGCTTGACCCTAATTCCTGAACGTCTCAGAAAGCACACAAGACTGGTATGGCTGAGTTTGTCTCAAGGCTGACAAATTTTAAATCTGACCCCTGAGAGGTCACTATGTCTTCAACAGAGAGTGTGATAACCTTCAGCCTAGAGATCATGGTATCTTAATCCAAGTCACTGCCAGAAAGAGGCCTAGATATCAATTCACCGAAACCTCTATCTGAAGAATTTCAGCAAGAGAGTCAGAAACAAAAAGGCCAGGAATGTTGTGTTGTGGGATGCAAATACAAAAAAAAATGGAACTATCCCTTCTCTCAGTAGTTTACATTCCACCTGGGGTGGGGGTGGGGGGAATACATTGAATGAATGAATGAATGAATGAGCATATGTCAAGTCCTTACTCTGTTCAGAGCACTCTGCTAACCCCGAGAGAGACAGAGAAGCAAGATAGTCCCAGCTGTCAAGTTCACATTATAATAGGAGAAGATAACATATGTAGGAGACTAATAAACTTTATAAAATTAAAAAAATTAAAATTAAAAATAAAAGAATGGAAAGGTCCCCCAATCTATAAGTGGCCAGACTGTGTGTATATGAATGTGTATGAGTATGTATATGTGCATGTGTATGTGTTTTGTGCATTTGCATGCATCTTTGTGTGCGTGCTATCTTTTCTGGCCCCAACCTACCTTTCCAGACCTGCTTATTCCACCTTCTCCTTCCCAACTCTTTAATACAGTCAAATTGGCCTTCTCTGCCTCTGCTTCCACTGCCTTGGCCCCCTCTGCTCCCTATGTCTGGAATGCACTCACTCCCACTTCCTTAGAGAATCCTGCTTTTTCCTCCAAGGGATGGTAAGTCATTTAATCTTCCCATGCCTTGGTGTCCTCATGTGTATGTGTATCCATATATATAAATGTGTATGTATATGCATATATATCAAATATATGTGTTTATATTACATGTGTATATGGAATAAATACAAGGTGGTTAAATACAATGAAGTTAGGAAGGGAAAGAAATGAGCAATTAAGAGAATGGTAAAAGATTTCATGTAGAAGATCATGATTAAGCTGTCACTGGAATTAAAAATGGGAATCTCTAAGGAAATGCAGAATGAGTGTATTCTAGGTATGGGGGGCAGCAGGGGCTGAGGTAGCAAAAGCAGGAGCAGAGAAGGCCAGGTTGGCTGCATAGAAAAATGTGTGAGGGAAAGGGTCAAGACTGGAGAGATAGGCCAAAAAATTAAGTGAAGGATGACGAGGGACTGAACTCAGGCAATGTTTGCGTGAGCTGAGACAGAGCTCAAATGCAAAAGATGCCCTGGAGGATACATCTAGACTTGGCAATGGATCTATGAAGCAGGGAGAGTGAGGGGCCTAAGATAATGTTGGAAAGTCAAAAATTCTTTCACAGAAAATGGGAAAGTTGGAAGAGGGATGCGTTGAGCGGGGGGAGGGCATCTCTTTTGGATACAGTGAGTTTAAGGTGTTTTTGACATGTCAAATTTGAAATATCCAGTGGGCAACTGGTGATTTGACCAGGTGCAGTAGAGAACTGGGCCTAGAGTCAGGAAAACTCATCTTTCTTGAGTTCAAATCTGGCCTCAGCTACTTAGTAGTTGGGTGATTCTGGGCCAATCACTTCCTCATCTGAGAACTGAGGATAATATCACCTACCTCCGTGGGTTATTATGGAGGCAAAATGAGAATATTTATAAAGTACTTTGCAAACATTAAAGTGCGACCTCTTTTAGTCAAGACTTAAAAACACAGGGAGAGATTAAGGCTGGATAGATAGATCTGGGAGTCACCTACAAAAGATGAGTTAAACCCATGGGATCTATGAGGTTACTGAGAATACTTTCCCCTTTATTCCCCAATAGAGCAAGGTGAGAAAGGAAGAGAAGGCAGGACAGTGCCTTGAGGAATTGTTAGTTAGGGGGAATATTTTGAATTATAATAATAATAGCTAATATTTATATAGCTTTAAGGTTTACAAAGTGTTTTACAAATATTATCTCATTTAATCCTCACAGTCCTATGCATAGCCTTTGAGTATAGATGGTATGAAAAGTTATGATTATCCCAGGCTTACAGATGATTGAGATTGAGGGGTCAATGGACTTCCCTAAGGTCACACAGCTGATAAATGTCTGAATCAGGATCTGAACTCAGGTCTTTTTGACACTATATTCACTGGGCCACCTAGCTGCATCATAGGAGGCTAGCCAAAGAGACTGAAGAGTGGTCACAGAGGTAGGATGGAGTCTGGAGTGTGTCGTATTATGAAAACTGGGAAAGAAGAAAATCTCCAGAAGGAAATGGTGTTAAAAGAAAAGGTTAAGAGGGATGAAGATTGAAAAAGACAAAGCAAGAATGCTGTTAGCATTTTGCTCTAAAATTAATATTGTAAACTATCTTTTCCTCAAGGTCTGTGCTTCTTCAACATGGCATGGAGATCGCCCTGAGTTCTGAAAGGCTGTGCCAGCAGACTACAAGCTCTTGCAGGTATCACCAAGTTGGAAAGCCCAGTGTTGGCCTGCATACCTGCCATTCAAGAACCAGATAAGCAGGACTTATCACCAGAATATTGACCATCAGCTAATAAATTGTTATGGTTTCAAAACCATCCTTGAGATTTGATTGACTCAAGCTGTGATTACTCCCTACTTGCCTGCACACAAAACAGCCAAGAGACACTCTAGGCACATTATGAAGCTTGGCAGACATCAAGGGACAATTTAAACAAGGGAGCTCAGATCAGCTGAATCAACTCAAGGCATCCTCGATGCTTATCTTTGCTTAATACTCTTTTCTTGCTCTAAGTAAATCTTTTGTTAACTGTAGAATGGTCTATGAGTGCCTCATTTTATTCTAACATTAAATCTAAACTCCCAGGAGATAAGCTGGAGTCAGACCTAGCCCAGAAAACACATCCATGAAATCTCAGATCCGTGTAATATCAATGAACAATGAATGTTAAGGCTCAGAAATGTCCAGAACCAATGTCATGACCAGGAAACGAAGACATCCCATCAGAGAAGATACCGAAGTAATCATGGGTGGGACATTTCATGAATTTTTAAAAATGTGCTGACTTCTGATCAACTTTAGAAATAATCTTTATTCATTTCCCTCCTTGCAGTATGTTTCTTTGCCAGTGGACATCTCCTTATCTTAGAGAAGCGAGGAACCATGCTTCGGGATTTCAGCACCATATTTTTCAAGGACCTAAACCATTTTAGCCTTCTCTCTTCCAGAATAAAATTTTCCAAATCTTTTAACCTTTCTCCACTGGATTTACATTGATGGTTTTTATTTTTTTCCAACCCATTGACAACAAAGAGATTCCTAACAATGCTCTGAGGATTTCAGGAAGTTCAAGAAGCTATATCTTTAAAATGTTTTGATGGAGATAAATGAAAAATAATGTCATCTTTCCCCAGGCTCCTTTTCCATATCTCCTGTTTCCTCCTGCCTGCCTCTATTTCTCTTTTATGTGTGATCAAATATAAAATTCTTGACTTTCATAAAACTATGCTCTCAGGAGAAATACTTATAATTGGCATATTTCTACTCAATGCTACAGCTAAGGATTCACCCTGCTTTCTAAAATATGTTCATTCTAACTGGTCCTCATTTACCATATTCAGTCAGTCCCAAATCCTCAGAACATGTTCAGAACACTTTAGTCCTTGTTGATTGAACCTGAATGAATAAACCATACATGGATGGAAGGACAAATGGATTAAAAAACATAATTAATCTCTTACTATGTACCAAACACTATACCAAACCCTGGGAATACAAACACAAAAGCAAAGACAATTTCCGACTTCCACAATGTTATGTTACATTATAATGAAGGAGATAATACACACAGGGAAGTGGTAGGCAAGGAGGGGTACTTTGGTCCAGAAAGTTACAGGGCCTGTAAGTAGGTTAAGAGGGAAACTAGACTGATATAACCCATTTGGGATCAATGACAGTTGATTTGATGATCATGATTCATAGTTCCAGAACTAGAAAGGAGAGGGGGAAGGAGAAAAGAATACTATGGAGGAAACAGCTAGAATATAGGAATGATGTAAAGTCTGTTAACTGAGGATTTCCTGAAAGAGGAATCCAAGAAGACTAGTCATCAACCAGGACAGTGTGGCCCCAGGACAGATGTTTCCCCCTGGCAACAAGAGGGTAGGTAAGGGTTGGGAATGAAATAATCCCTGTGACTATTCATCCTCATTCAATTTTTTATAGAAAAACTATGGACTTCGTATGTATAGCATGGAAATGATTCCCATTTCCAGTTCAGTTTGGCAAAGATGTCACCCATCCTCCAACCCAATTCATTTTAATCCATCAATAAGCATTTATTAAGTACCCTCTCTGCTCCAGACACTGGAGATTCAAAACAAATTTCAAAAAGGTCCCTGCCCTTATAGAGTTTATATTCTATTGATGGCAGTGGTGGTGGTGGTGGTCTTTCTCTAGAGCCTGCCTTAATTAGGAGTCAATAAGGCAAGGAGTTGAAAGTCTGCTTTTACATTGTCCCTTAGGGAGCCTGGTATGCTACTGGAACTCCCTCAATGCTAAAGGCAACAAAAGGTGGCTTGTTCTTCCGGAAGGAGCAGGTGCTCTGCTCATGGAGCATAGGATAATTTGTTTGTAACTTCATTTACTGGTACAGCAGTTATGCAATGTAACTGGATTATGAAAATCACAGTGAGCTATTTGCCAACTCTCATGGGTTGCCAGGCACTAATATAGCATTGCATGGTGGTGTAGGAGAAAAACAAATGGAATAACCACTAACATGTGTATTCAGCAGGTTTTGTTGTGGTGGTGTCCTTTGTTGTCCATGGGAACACTGCTACATGGGAAGTACTCATCCAGTAGAATGAGAAGACAATTAGAAAAAACTTGTTTCTATTCCACCCTCATTTTTTCCTCTATCTTTTATCTTTAATAATTATCTTAGAAGCAGGGTCCCCAGCCAGCAGGCAAGAATCCATTCAAAGATCTCAAAGGTTTATACTCTGTGTTAGTTGAAAGAGACCTTGGAGATCATCTAGTCCATCCTTTACTTCCCTGAGGTCTTATAGCAAGATAATCAAAAGAACACTGGATTTTAATAGATTAATCGTCAATTTGCTCAAGAGAACATTAGGCAGAAGTAGCACTCACCTTCAAGGAGTTTGCAGAGCAAAACTCAACAGCATTAATATGTTATTCTATAATAACAAAGTAGGGCAACAAGGGGCCCAGTGGCTATGGCGCCAGACCTCATATTAAAAAATCTGACCTTGGAATTTTTATTACATTAAATTGAAAAGATTTTATGCCAACAAAACCAATGCAATCAAAATTAGAAGGAAAGCAACAAATTGGGAAACAATCTTTATAACAAAAACTTCTGACAAAGGTCTAATCACTCAAATTTATAAGAAGCTAAATCAATTGTACAAAAAAATCAAACCATTCCTCAATTGATAAATGGGCAAGGGACATGAATAGGCAATTTTCAGTCAAAGAAATTAAAACTATTAATAAGCACATGAAAAAGTGTTCTTAATCTCATATTCAGAGAGATGCAAATCAAAACAACTCTGAGGTACCACCTTACATCTAGCAGATTGATTAACATGACAGTTATGGAAAGTAATGCATGCTGGAGGGAATGTGGCAGAGTCAGGAGTTGTGAATTGATCCAACCATTCTGGAAGGCAATTTGGAACTATGCCCAAAGGGCCCTAAAAGACTGTCTGCCCTTTGATCTAGCCATAGGACTGCTGGGTTTATACCCCAAAGAGATCATAAGGAAAACGACTTGTACCAAAATACTCATAGCTGAGCTCTTTGTGGTGGCAAAAAAAAAATGGAAAATGAGGGGATGCCCTTCGATTGGGGAATGGCTGAACAAATTGTGGTATCTGTTGGTGATGGAATATTATTGTGCTCAAAGGAATAATAAAGTGGAGGAATTCCATGTGACCTGGAACGACCTCCAGGAAGTGATGCAGAGCAAAACGAGCAGAACCAGGAAAACATTGTACACAGAGACTGAGACACTGTGGTACAATCGAACGTAATGGACTTCTCTACTAGTAGCAATGCAGTGATCCAGAACTATTCGAATGGACATATGAGAAAGCACAGAGAAAAACAATTGCTTGATCACATGGGTCGATGGGGATATGATTAGGGATGTAGACTCTAAACGATCACCCTAGTGCAAATATTAATAATATGGAAATAGGTCTTGATCAATGACACATGTTAAACCCAGTGAAACTGCCTGTCAGATACAGGAGGGGGTGGGGGGAAGGAAGGGAAAGAACATGAGTCTTGTGACCATGGAAAAATATTCTAAATCATCTAATTAAATAAAATTTTCAAAAAAAATCTGACCTCAGAAACTTAGCAGCTATGGAACACCAAGTAAGTCACTTAGCCCTGTTTGCCTCAGTTTCCTCATCTGTAAAATAAATTGGAGAAGGAAATAGTAAACCACTCCGCTATCTTGCCCAATGAAACCCCTAATGGGGTCAGAAAGAGTCAGACACAACTGAAGGAAAACCAGCTCCTATTTGGGCTCTTCTTAAAAACTGAACAAACATTCTTTACTTCAGGCCTGTATAAATTGTTACCATAACAACAACTAGCTATTGGCCTGCACTGGGAATTCATAGGATCATAGGCTAAGAGCTAGAGGGGACCTTAGAGATCAACTAGTCAACCGTTACAGATTAGGAAACAGAGACAAAAAAATTGAAATGACCGACCCAGGGCTATGTAGGAGTAGTAAAAGAAAGAATCTGGGTTTATTCTGGCCCCAAAAGGCATATATAATATTCTTTTTTTTTTCTTGAAAATTCTATTTAATTAGTCAATTTAGAATATTTTTCCTTGGTTACAAGAATCATGTTCTTTCCCTCCTCTCTCCCTACCCCCTCCCATAGCTGATGCACAATTTCACTGGGTTTTACCTGTGTCCTTGATCAAAACCTATTTCCATATTATTGATGTTTGCACTAGGTAATCTTTTAGAGTCTACATCATATATAGTATTCTAAGGCCTCACCATGCTGCAGAGTCGGGTCTATACTCTATAAATGATTCCCATCCTTCTCCTTTCTGTCCCCATATAGAAATATAGATTAGTTGAGCCTTTTAGTGTGGGTTCTAGTTATGTTACCCATTTTATAGGTGAAAAAAATGTTGGCATACAGGATCATTAAGGGCCTGATATCCTTATTGAGTAAACCACAACAATAAATATTTATTGAATTAAATTGAATAGTACTCATACTCTTCTCAAAGAAACAAGGTTGGACTATAAGGAAGGACTTGGATGGGCCCAGTTGCCTTTCTTGTTTGTCTAAGAATCAGCCTGACTAAATTCAGACAGATTCACCACTAGGTCACTCAATGACAGTCACAAACACTTATTAAGCATCTACCATGCTAAGCTCAAACACCATGTCATGGGATCAAGAGGGAGCCAAGTCTTGGTAAGAGCCACTAGAATGGTGGCAAATTAATAAGGTTTTTTGGCCATGGTAATTATAAAAGATGATCTATTGAGTTATAAATGACTTGTAGTCTACATCAGTAGATGGAACGCTCACACCAATAAAATCATGCACAAATGGTGTTGGTTAAATGCAATCACTAGAAAGTCATTAATTTTTTTCCCTTTCTAATCTTTTTATTTTAAATTTAATTCTAAAATGTTTTCCATGGTTGCATGATTCATGTTGTCTCCCTCCCCATTTCCCTCCTCCCACACAGAGTCGCACAATTCCACTAGATTATACATATATTATCGGAATCATAAATTCTTAATCTCTACATAGCAAGTATTCTCTGGCCTTGCTACCTGAGCAAAACTGGCTGCATGTCTCTTTCAATAATCACTATGCTAGCAAATGTTTATATAGTTCATATTACATGCCAGGCACTATACTAAGCCCTCTGCACTTTTATCCCATTTATCTCATTATCTCACAACAATGCTACTTTTATCCCCATTTTACAGGTGAGAAAATTGAGGCAGATATGAAAGTGATTTACCCAGGGCCACACAGCTAAAAAGTGTCTTGAGGCCAGATTGGAACTCAATTCTTTCTGACTCCAAGCCCAACACTCTATCCACTGTGCCAGCTATCTGTCACTCAGAGTTCTCAAGACAATGCTGAGTATTTGGGGTCTCTCTTTTCTAGTGCTGTCAGCTCGAGTTCCATTTTCATTGGGTCCCCCCTCTGTTACCCTCCAGTGGCTAGCAACTCAGATCCATTTTTCTAATTATCATCAGTTAACTTTTACAAAGGAATCTTTAGTGTGAAAATGCAGCAAGAACAGAGGTAAAAATGTTTCCCCCCCACCATCTCAAGGGCACACTCTTCCTCCTACCACCACCCTCTCTGTGGAGAGTAGGTTGAGGCTTAAAAGAAGTTTCTTGGTAGCATCAGTCCCAAAAAGTTTATGCCCAAACAAGCATCATTTCCAAAAGGAGTCGTCATCTCAGCTTTTGCTGAGGCATAAAGGTCCTAAGGCCAATACAAGGCTGAAAAATCTGACGTGGATTTGACTATCAGACTCTTTGTGGCTGGAACTGCTATCTTTTAAAACTCCACTGAAGCCACTGACTTCATTTAAAATAAAAAGGATAAATATGAAGCCAAAAGAGTTAAGGTCTGTATTTATGGGCCACATTATTGGCCTCACTGTAAAGTCTCTCGTCTCTCATCAGACATTATTAGCCAAGAAGAAGTCGCACAAAGAGAAAACGCCAAGGGTCTAGTTGAATGTACTTTTGAATGTACTTTTTGAATGTACCTTTTAAATGTACTTCCAGCCAATTATAGGACAGCCAGTTAGAAATGCCCAAAAGGCAGTTGGTGATCCAGAATCTAAGCTAAATAGAAAGACTAGGGCTAGATCGGAAAGTCCTTGGCAAAGAGCGGAGCGTTAACTCAACCACAGAACTTGATGCGATCACCAAGAGAGAATGGAGAGGGAAAAGAAGGCAGGTTAGAGCTTTGAGGTATACCCATGGTTGGAAGGGTGGAACATGGATGGTCATCCAACAAAGATACAGTATTCCTATTGAGAAGTTTTTCTAGATCAATATTCCTCAAACTTGAGCCTGACAACCCTCACAAGGGAGCCTTCTTGGGGATCATGAGAGCCAAGAGATGGAACAATAAGGAGAGGATGTGGGGTGTAAAGATTAAAATTTAGGGGAGACTGAGGCAGGTAGAAATTAGTTTCTCTCTGCAAGGAGTATTATATTTTTATGAGGTTTATTAAAGGTTAAGGATTAAAGAAAATACAGAATACAAAAGCACATGCCTAGGCCAGAGAGGCCTAGACAGGATAACCTCACATCATGGAAGAGACGCGTCTGCTCCAAAACGGAAGTCCAAAAGAGGCTGAGCCTATTCACAACCATGTTTAAATACCCCATCTCCCTCTAGGCCCAGGTGAGAATTCAGTAATATTACAAAGCATTCTGGGGAAGTGGAGCAAGGAATTCTGGGGATTGAAGTCCTGGATTTGAGTCTATTTTTTACAAGGGAAATGGCCAGATGTTGGAAGCAGTGGGAGAAAAGAAGGCATTTTGTTAGGAAGGTTCTGAAGAAATACAAATAGGTCATTATTGATGAAAGAAATGCAAATCACAACAGCTTTGAGATATCATCTCACACTTATCAGATTGGCTGAAATGATAAAAGGGCAAAATGACAAATGTTGAAAGGCATGTGGGAAAATGGAACAGTGACACACTGTTGCTGGAGCTGTGAACTGACCCAGCGTTTTTAGAAAGTAATCTGGAATTATGCCCAAAGAGTTCTAAAACTGTCCAGCAATCGCACTATTAAGTTTGCTTCCTAAGGTGATTAGGGAAACCCCATATTTGAATGTAGAACTAGGAAGACTCTTGTTTTCTGTGACCACTTCCATTCTTGCTTCTGACAGAGACAATAGGATTCAGTGTATGGACTCTGAACTGAAGAAGGCTGAATAGAGTTCATATGCCAGCTCTTCTACTTACTACCTGGGTGACCTCTGGCAAGGTCCCGAATCTCTCAGTTTCCTCATCTATAAAATGGGAGGAGGAGGAAGGGAGTGGACTAGATCAACCGTGTCCAACTCAAATCAAAATGAGGCCACCAATTGGTACATAAAGATCCGTGTGGGTCACAGATTGACTTAGTTTTAAAATGTAATATTATCTATGGTTTATTGAATTTTTATTTATTTTGTTAAATATTTCCTGGCTACATTTTCATCTGGTTTGAGCCACAGCCCAGGGCTCCTTGGCACCTCTAGACTAGATGACCTCTGAGATTATTTCCAGCTCAAATCTATGTTCCTAAATTATTCAGACTCCCTCATTCAGCTCTCCCCAATTCCTTTTCAGATAGTGTCTGTTTTATAGTGTCCCTGAAAAATTCCTGAAAAATTAGGGAAGGGAAAGGGAGCAAGTATGTATTAAGTGCCCACATATAATGTGCCAAGCACTTCACAGATAGTATCTCATTATAGGGGCAGCTAGGCGATTCAGGGGATAGAAGCTGGACTTGCAGTTCTACAAAGTATTTGTAGACTACTTAGCACAGTGCCTGGCACAAAGTAGGCACTTTTCCTTCCTAATAACATTGGTACTTACCTCACAGGGAAGTTATGAGTGTCAAAAGGGAAAAGATCTGTGAAGTTCTTTGCAAACATTATAGTGCCATAGAAATGTCCATTGTTATTATTTATTGCTTATAGCATTTTATAAATATTATATTTTATAAATATTATAATTTTATAAATTATAATTAGTGATGAGAATAAAAAATTTGGAAAAGCTTAAAGATATTGACACCTCTGATCCACACTGACTATGTGATCCTGGGCCAGTCTCTTAACATCTCCCTGATTCAGGGGATTCTCTGAAATCATAAAATACAGAAATGGTGCCAATTGGTGGAGTTCCCTCAGAAGAGGTCCTTACATTGATGAAATTGTGAGTCTAGGGGGAAAAAAAGGCAATATGGATAAACAATATACCTAAGTAATCTACATATATGTGGATAACTTTGGTGGTTTTGTACCTCTCTGAAAACTGTTGTTGGCAATATCCTCCCTTTCTGCCACCTTTCTAGACCCCAGAAATGACAGGAATCAGTCTAATTTAAGAATCCACCATTTATTGCATTCATACAAGATAGTTCTCCCTGCTGGCTGAGTGATAATATATTTTCTTTTTCTTTCTCCCTCTTAGTCTTCTTCCTCTTCATTCTGACCTCTCCACTTCCTTGCCTTCCTTCCAGGCTCTGCTAAAGTTCCATCTTTTGTAAGACACCTTTCTCCATTCTCTTTAACTTGCCTGCCCTATTATCTCCAATTTGTCCTTCATGTTTGTTGTTTATTCATAGTTAACATACTTGTGGGTTTTCCCTTTGGACTGTGAGCTCCTTGAAAGCAGGGACTTGGGGTTTGGGACTTTGGTTTTTGGTTTAGTTTTTTCTTTGTTTGTTTGTTTGTTTTGCCTTTCTTTGAATCCCCAAACCTGAGCATAATGCCTAGCACCTAGGAAGTGCTTAATAAATGCATCTCAACTTCTTATAAAACATGGACCAGTCATAACTTTGGGTGCTCTGTTACAGTGTCAGATGGTCTATTCTCTGTCCAGACTTACATGACACCCTAATTCTTGAAAAATGATGCGTCCTGGGGCAGCTAGGTAGCTCAGTGAATGGAGAACCAGACCTAGAGAACTTAGGTACTGGGTTCAAATTTGGCCTCCGGACTCTGTGACCCTGGGCAAGTCACCTATCCCCAACTGCCTATTCCTTGCCTCTTTTCTGCCCTGGAATGGATACTTAGTCTCAATTTTAAAACAGAAGGTAAGGATTCTTCCTAATCCTCTCTGAAAGTGAAATTTCTATTTTGCTTTCCCTTCTCTAAGAAGGGATCTTAGTTAGAGATCATCGTTTTCCACATTTTAAAGATGAGAAAAAGTGAGACTTTAAGGAGTTATTTGAATAGCTTAAAGTCATTAATCATCAACACAGCTGGGATCAGCCCTCAGCTTTGGAATTTCTAACTTGTGTTGAGTTTCCTAAGCTGCTCTCTTTCCAAACAGATACCTCCAGCCTCACTTTTAGGCTTGGTCTCCCCAGATTCCTTATTCGCAGATCAACATGCCCAGAAACTCAAACTGGCTGTTCAAAATATTTATTCTTCTGTGACTGGCATTTTGACGACTCAAAAACTGCTTCATTTAAAAAACAAACTCCTGCTTTCAAGGGATGTAGGAAATAGCGAAGAGTACCCTGTTGGAAAGACGTTTATTCTGAATCGTCTGTTTGTGGGAACGGAGGAAGCAGGATGTGTGAGGCAAACAACAGCCAGCTGTGTGCAAAGCACTCAAAGGAAACAGCCAGGGCCCCATCTATAATAAGTGATGAAAATTAACTCTTCCCTGTATTTGCGGAGCACAGACCCAGAGGGAAAGGCTTGGTCTGCGGCAGAAGTGATGGGCTTGTCACAAGGACACACTACGCCATGGTAAGGGGAACGAGACCTGGGCTTTGGTCCTCAGAGAGGCCATGAGGGCTAATAGCTTTTTTTGTTCTCCTTGGGATAGTTTGAGAATATTTCCCCCAAGAGACAAAGAGATATATCCAACGACCTTTCAAGGCTCCTTCCAACCTTACGAGTCCCAGATTTGTCTGCAATCAAGATTCCTTCATTCATTCATCTGCCCTACTGTTCTCTCTTACCCATAACCTTCCAGTACCAGCACATCAAGTGGGTCCTGATGTCCTAGCCACATGGTGCCTGACTGGAAAGCCAGAGGTGATAAAGTTCTTTGGAGATCATTAGATGACAAGCCAGTTCAATGTCCACCTCTAAAGCTCATGGTGTCATAAATCATATTGTTTTGATAGCCTTAATGCTTTTATTGCTTTTTTTCTTAACCAAAACTGCCCTGAGAGCCTGAGAAGTCTATAGAAGGTCTCCTAGATTGACTATTACTTAACTTCACTTGGCCTCAGTTTCCTCATCTGGAAAAAGGGGATTTGGTAATAGCATGTACTTCTCAGAGAGGGTGTGTGAGGATTAAATGAGATAACATATGCTCAGCATTTTGCAACCTTTAAAAACATTATATTGAAGGCTAGCTGTTTATTATCATCAAATCAGATCTCCCAGGTCGTCCTCATCAGTGGGAGTTAAATAATTGTGAGATGGTGGCAACTCAGGCTAGGGGAGCAGCATTCCTCCTTAGAGACCCTCTTCATTTGGAAAACAACAACAAAAACAACAATTCCATATTAAAGTAGTTCTACTCCTACCCAAATTTTCCCAGATGCATTGCATTTTTCTTAAACAAAAAATAAATCAAATTTTGGTTACTGAAGTCAAGTGGAAAATTGACCAAGGCTAAGTAGACAGAAAGTTAGGATGGGAGAAAGCATAGTTCTCTGTGGTCTTACCACAGCCTCTGGTCAATGAATCACTGTCCAGCCATCCCCTACAGGATTTCAGCATGGTTCCTTCAACTAGGAACGGGACTTGTAATTTTATCTGTATAGTGGACCTCCAAGGGAAGACACTCCCTCAAGCAATGGAGGTCACTACCTTCTCTGCTACTTATTGTGAGAGAGTTGTCCAAAACACTGAAAGTTTAAATGATATGTCTAGGGTCACACTAGAATGTGTCAGAAGCAAATCTTCATGACTGGGAGTCATCAGCTTTCTATCTACTATCTCCTTTTATTCTTCCATAACTGATTTTCTATCTTGTTTCCCCCTAGATGTTATTTCAATCTTTCTCCTCTTCCCTCAAACCCCACATATTCCCCTGACTCCCTCTCTCAACTAATAACCTCCTCTCTAACATCAATGAAAGAAATGAAACCATTTGACATGAGCTCTCCATATATCAGTTCCTTCCATATCCTCTTTATATATGCTCAAATTTCCCCTCTCCTTCAAAAAATCTTCACTAGGTTCTACCATCTCATGCCCCATCGCTCTCCTTTTTTCAGCCAAACTCTTTTAAAAAGCTACCTACTCTTTTTCAATCCTTACTTTCTGTTTTAGTAACAACCCTAAGACAGAAAGGTAAAGGCTAGGCAAATGAGTTTGCCTTGCTTAACAGGGTCACACAGCTAGGAAGTATATGAGGCCACTTTTGAATCCAAGTCCTTTTGATTATCCACTGAGCCACCTAACTTTGCTGCTCCCCATTCTTAATACTACAACTTCTCATTCCTCAACCCTATGCAGCCTGGTATCAAATTTCATCATTCAACTGAAAATATTCTCTCCAAAGTGACTAATGAATTCTTAATCGCCATATCTGATGGTCTTGTCCCAGTTCTCATGACTTTCAAAATATTTGCTAACACTCCCAAATTGACAAGTAGTCAAAGGATAAGAACAAGCAATTTTCAGATGACGAAATCAAAGCCCTCAATGATTATATGAAAAAATATTCTAAATCACTCTTGATTCAAAAAATGCAAATTAAAACAATGCTGAGGTACCACCTCACACCTATCAGACTGGCCAATATAGCAATAAAGGGAAGTGATAAATGTTGGAGGGGATGGGACAAAAGTGAGAAAATAATGTGTTGTTGGTCATGTTGTGAACCAATACAACCATTCTGGAGGGCAATTTGGAACTATACCCAAAGGGCTATAAAACTGTGCATATCCTTTGATTTGGTGATGCCATTACTGGGTCTGTATCCCAAAGAGATAATCAAAAAGGGAAAAAACTTATTTGTTCAAAAATATTCATAGCTGTTCTTTTTGTGGTGGCAAAGAATTAGAAATTGATGAGATGTCCATCAACTAGGGAATGACTAAACAAATTGTGGTATATGTTTGTGATGGAATACTATTGTGCTATAAGAAATGATAAGCAAGATGATTTCAAAAAAAGCTGGAAAGATCCATAGGAACTGATGTGGAGCAAAATAAGTAGAACTAGGAGAACATTGTACATAGTAACAGCAGAAGTGGATGATGATTATCTGTGAAAACTTGGTGACTCTCAGCAATGCAATGATCTGGGACAATTCTGAAAGACTTATGATGGGGAATGCTATCCACCTCCAGAGAAAGAACTGTTGGAGTCGTCTTTCACATCATTGTACTTCTGGTTTTATTTGGGGGTTTTGGTTATGTGCGAGTGTGCTCTTACAACAATGACTAATATGGAAGTGTGCTTTGTATGGCAATTTAAAAAAATTTCAATATATTTGCTGAATTTAATATAATTCAATACTCTTTCCCTCTAGATACTCTCTCCTCTCTGAGTTTTTGTGACACCTCTCTTAATTTACTTTCTATTTTTTATGACCACTCTCAGTTTCCTGGGCTTTTCAGGCTTGCATCACCAGTTGCCTATTCAACATTTCAAAATGGATGTTCTCAGATACAGCTGAAGCTCAACTTGTCCAAAACAAAATCATTATCTTCCTTCTAAAGTCTCCTTTCTCAAACCTCCAGTGCCTCACGTTCATGATCACATCACACCATATTCCTTACTCTCTCACCACATATATCCAATCATTTGCTAAATCTTATTATTTCTACCTTCATAATATCTCTTGAATACAACTATTTCTCTTCCTCTTGTACAACTACCATCTTAATTGAAGATGTCAGCACTTTTCACTTAAATTATTATAATATCCTACTACTGATATTCCTACCTCAAGATTCTCCTCACTCAATGACCCTACATACTGATGCCAAAATAATTTTCCTTAAACAGATCTGTTCCTGTGACCCCCAGACTCAACCAACTTTAGTGGCTTCATATTTCCTTTGTGACAAAATATATAAAAATATGGATTTTAAAGCCCTACACAAACGGCCCCTATCTATCTTTCCATCCCCATTAGACATTCTGCTCTCTCCTAAACTCTATCATTCAACTAAACTGGCATCTCTGTATCCCAAAAAATCTCCCACCTCTATGCTTTTGCACTGATCATTTTATGTACTTAGAATATCAGCTCCAAGGAGCCATCAGGAATCTTCCTCACTCAGAATCTCTCTCTTCCATCAAGAACCAATTCAATCACCTTCTCTATAAAGAAGCAATGGATGAAGTGCTGGGCCTGGAGTCAATAAGACCTGAATTTAATTCCAGCCTCAGATACTTCCTTTTTGTATGACCCTGAGTAAGTCATTTTACCTCTGTTAGCTTCAGTTTCCTGAACTACAAATTGGACTACCTTGTGGTGTTTTCTTGAGGATCATATGAGCTAATATTTAAATAGTATTTAGCACTGTCCTGGCATAGACTAGATTCTGTATAAATGCTTATTTCCTTCTTCTTTTCCTTTTTCTGATTCCCCCAACTGCTAATGATCTCTCTTCCAAATTACCTTGTCTTAACTACTGTAATAAATATAAATATTATACTTTGTATTTTTAATATATATTCATTATACCCTAAGTAGTGTGTTGACTTGGCCCAAATTTCCAAAACTCCTTTATCCCCATGGAACTATTTCTCATTTGGAATATCTGTGCCTATAAAGAGGCAGTGATCAAGTTCCATTGTTTGTCTTTGGAAGCTTTTAGTTTCCCCCTCCTCTTCTAAACTACTGAAATGAATTCCAACGTGACCCCTCTCTCTGCCCCACTCCTTTTCCTCACCTTCAGAGAATTATAAAGTTAGGCTGAAACAGACCTTACAGGACATTTAGTCCATCTCTCTCAGTTTAGACAATAAACCGAGGCTTGGAGAGGCTAAGAAACTTGTCCAAAGTCGCCCTGGTAGAAAGTAGCAGAGCTCAGGTTTGAAACGAGATCCTTTGACCCCAACTCTAGGCCTCTTTCCCCTGCCCCTTGCTGTTGTTGCTTTCTTTTTCATCTTCTCTTCTCCATCTTCCTCCTCCATTCAGATAATTATTCCTTGTCCCTTGGCATGTTGGAAGGAGATGGAAGGAGAGGCAGGCAATAGAGCCAGAAGAAAGTCAGAGAATGATGGCAAGATAGGCTCTTTCCCCTGCCTCCTCCTTTGGTTTCTCATTAAATATCTGTGACCTCCTTTCTAGAATATAGAACTTTCCCTTTAAAATCTAAAAAAATTGGCAAGCAAAGTCACCAGGAAGCAAGCTACCACCAAAGGATTACAGCTCCACTGCCTTTTCTTCTACTATCCTCATACTGGCTGAATCATCTTCTTTGGGGGTTGGGGGGAAAAGAGGAGATTTTGTTCACAGGACCTATGATTTCATTGGCATAAGGAATTTCAGGTGAAACTCTATCCATCTCTGTCTATCTGTCTCTCTCTATTCCTGTCTCTGTCTCTCCTTGTCTCTCTTTATCTCTGACTCTCTGTCCTGTGTCTCTCCAACTCTTTCTCTATCTCTTTGACTCTTTCTCAGTCCCTGTCTCTCTCTGTCTCCCTCTGTTTCTCTCTTTCCCTCTATCTCTGTCTGTCTGTCTGTCTGTCCCTGACTCTCTCTCTCTCTCTGTCTCTGTTTCCCCTCTGTCTCTGTATGTCTGTCTGTCTTTGTCTGTCTGTCTATCTTCCCCCAAGGCACATTAGCATCTCCAATGCAACTTAAAATCTTAAGAGAGCAAACTTGGGCTTTGAGAGGTTAACTAATTTGCCCAGGGTCACTCAGCAAGTCAGAGATAAGTCATGAAGCCAGGTTTTCCTATCTCAGAGACTTTGCTGATTATCCACTCTGACAGGTTATATCTCATTCCCTTAAAACTATTATTTCTCTGCTAAGAAAACTAAAGTAGGTACAGATAAGAGAAAGGAAACAGTTGATGGAACAGGGTAGTGGTAGGAAAGCTCTGGTCAGAACTCAGTGGTCTTAAGTTTGGACCCATGAAAAGTCCCCCTGAGCCCAGCAGACCTTCTCAGTCATAGGACTTTATTTCTGCTTGAGCTCTTTTCCCCCTTCCTTCCTTCCTCCCTCCCTCCTTCCCTTCCTTCCTTCCTTCCTCCCTCCCTCCCTTTCTTCTTCCCTCCCTCCCTTCTTTCCTTCCTTCCTTACTTCTTTCCTTCTTTCCTTCCTTCCTTCCTTCCTTCCTTCCTTCCTTCCTTCCTTCCTTCCTTCCTTCCTTCCTTCCTTCCTTCCTTCCTTCCTTCCTTCCTTCCCCATCCCCATCCCCATCCCCATCCTGCCATACATATGGGACAGCATTTTCTGTTTTGGCCAATCCTGGAATGTGAATAGCCCAGCTGTGGGTGCACCTGGGGTAATCTCCAAGTTATTGCTGAAAAGCTGCCTGCTGGGATATGCCAGCATGACCTCTTCCTGGGTGTGTCCAAACTAGGTTCGATGCCAATGGGGGATGGTGTCTTTTTAGGAAGAATGGCGCCAATATCAGTTATATTTTGTATAAGACTAGGAAAACACCAGCTCACAATTGTTGCCTTTCCTCAGCAAAAGAATCCACCCCTTCCCTCTCCTCCCTTTTCCTCTCTTCTCCTTTCTTCTTTCCCCCTCTCCCCTTCATTCTCCTCTTCCCATTCCCCCTCCCACCTCTCCATCCTTTCTCCCCTTTAATTTAAACTGCGTGCCAAGAAGAGCTGCGTGTTCTGAAACCCAAAGATAGCAATAAAACCAAGCAAGATAAAATCGGGGGGTGGGGAGAAGTGGGGAAAGTGGTTTACTCTGATGTATCTTCACCTTTAAAAAAAAGCCTAAGTAAACAGAATGTATATAGCTGCAAAAGTGTTTTATTGAGCCCAGTGTGTGTGTATTTCCTGAAGATGCTTCTCTGCATTTCTCAGGCACCATAATTTACCTAGAGGAAGACAAGCAAAAAAGCATTACAACCATCTGTCCCTTCATCTATCTTCAGGATTGCTGGGTTGGGCTACCTGCTGGTGGAGGGAGTGACAGACTACACCTGGGTGGTCAGAGGAATGCTGCTTTTAGTGGTAGCCCAAGAAAAATGTTCTGCATGTCTGCCTTGCTGAGATGAGACCACTCAGCCCTATCCTGACACTCTACAATCATATGCTGGCTTCCCTGGGCTTACTGACTGACAGCAACAGTTCCCTGTTCACCCCATAAAACTGGAGGAAAATTTACTCCTTTCAGTGCCAGTGCAGACTTGTTAAATTATTTCCAAAGAGTTGGGGTTTGACAAAACACAGTGAAATCCCTCTTTCAGTTTGACTCTTTGGCATTTCCCATTTGTCTTTCTGTTTCAAAGAATCATAGAATGGAAGGATCTCAGAGGTAATCATGTCCAATCCCCTCATTTTTCAGATGAGGAAACTAAGGCCAAAAAAATTAAATTGCCTTGCCCAAGGTCATAAGAATAGTCACCTTCAGAGGCAGAACTTGAAACTCAGGCCTCTGAGTCTTGTAATATTCTTAGAATCAGAATTGTTTCCCTTACTGTCCATAATCTTTCTGAAGGAGTTGCCTGATTTAACCAAATTTGGAGTATTATTTTAAAATATCAGAATATGTCTTAGGCCCAAGCTAGGGTTTTGGTTTGAAACAAAATGGTAGCTTCAAATGATCTTGCTGTTATCATCTTAAATTGATCCAAATAGCTTTGGGTACATGGGTTTATTAAAGGCAGGCAGCTAGGTGGTAGAGAGAATAGAGCTTGGGGCCTGGAGTCAGGAAGACTCATCTTTCTGAGTTCAAATCTGGATTCAGTCACTTACTAGCTGTGTGACCTGGGTAAATCACTTAACCCTGTTTCCTCATCTGTCTGATGAGCAGGGGAAGAAAATGACAAACCATTCCAGTATCTTTGCCAAGAAAACTCCAAGAATGGTCACAAAGAACGGACACAACTAAGCAAGAACTACAATATGGTTTGATTACAGAGATCTGAGATTACCCTGAGTGACCCTGGGATTTGAATCCAGGTCTTACTGACTCCAAATGCAGTATTCTCTCTTCTAAGTCACACTCTCAATTCATTTCTCTAAAGATGCTCATGTATAAAATAAGAGAATTGAACTAAATGGCTTCTAAGGTCAGCTCTAGCTCAAAATCTATTTTTCACTTTTAAGTAATAAATAGACAAATAGGAGTCACAGTGGATAGAGACTAGAGTCAGAAAGACTCTTTTCTGAGTTCAAATTCTGCCTTAGACACTTACTAGCTGTGTCACTTAATCCTGTTTGCCTCCACTTTCACATCTAGAGAAGGCAATGACAAAACACTCCAGTCTCTTGACCAAAAAAAAACCATAAATAGGGTTGTGAAGGATAAGACACAACTGAAACGATTAAGCAACAACAAAGGACCTAATAAACTCTTATTAATAGCGTAAGCATCCCCAAGGAAAATCTCGAACTCCAATCCCAGTCACTTAAACAGATCGACTTCCCTCACCCCATCAAGCTACTTTCCACAGAACCCTGGGATCATGTTTTGTCTCTGCTACACCATTAGATCATAGATTTAGAGGGAAACCTCAGAATCAACTTTACCCAACCATCTCTTTTTACAGATGAAGAAACGGAGGCCCAACAGAGATTAAATGAATTGCCCAAGGTCACACAGGAAGAATTATTTGTATTATTATTTGAACTTGGGTCTTCTGTCTCCAAACCTAGCCTTCTTTCTCTCTCATCATATCTGCCTCTATAGAATGAAATTAATCTAACTGAAGAATGAAGTTCTTGCTCTTCAATTTTCATGTTTATTCTTTCTTTTTAGTTCCCTGGATGAAACATTTCCAGGTGACCCCATAAGGGTCAAAAAAATAATATATCATCCCTAAAATGAAAAAAAAAAGAAAAGAAAAATTAACAATCTGTGAAATACGTCACAGGCGCCTTTCAGTCTGAAGTTGGCTATAGTTTATCTCTTACCTTCAACTGCCAGTTTGAAAACATTACAATATGCTGATAACTAGAAATGAATAAGTACCGCCATGGTTCAAAATGTCACTCAGGAAGCACCAATAAAAAGCTCATAATTTTAAAGCTGGCATCTTTCTGCAGCCAGTGAGCCGATGAAGGGAAGTTTACATTTCACGTCTTTGGGTTAAAAATTACTATTCAATCAGCCAAGGAGCAGACGTCCTGTGGGTCCTGGAGCAGCTGCATTCCTCACCAACTGGAGGCCCTTCAACTGGCAGAAAAATGCATATCCCAGTGACTGGCATCCCCTCCGGTCTAACTGCTGGGAGATGAGTTTAAGAAATGTGTAAGCCCAGAATGGATTCAGGAGAAGAACTGGAGGGTTTCACATCAAGTTACATTCTTTTCCATCTTCTCTCTTTTAAGTAAGAAGAAGGAGAGAAAGTTCTTGTTTGGAAGAAAAAGTCCTTTAGGATAATGTGAATGTCCATAGTATATTTGATTCTCTGCCAAAGTCAAGTTACAGTTGGGCCCAGAGATACAGTACTGCTAGCACAATTGAGAGGGAAGGAACACAGAGCTATTTTCTTCTGGAATATTGACTGGCTGCTGGCTCTTTGAGTCATTTTTAACATCCAGGTATTGTGAAAAAATATCATAGAATGTCAGAGCTAGAGATACTTTAGAGATCTTTTAGTTCAGGTGTGTTTTTAACTCTTTTGAAGTTATGGACCCTTTTGGTAATCTAATGAAACCAACCAAAGGATCTCTTCTCAGAATATTTTTAAATGCAGAAAATAGATAGGATTCCAAAAGAAATCAATTAGATTTAAATGTAGTTATCAAAATATCAAAAATGTAAATTCGCAAACCCTATGTTAAGAATCTCGGTTCTAATCCAACCCTCAGATTTTAGATATGGAGAAACTGAGGTCAAAAGAGGAGAAAGTCATTTTTTTCCAAAGTCATTCGGATAACTAGAGGGAAAGTAAGGATGAGAATCCAGTTTCTACCCAATTCTCAAGCCAATGCTCTTTCTACCATGCCCTTCTCTATCAGCATTTGGGGAAAAAATGAAAAACCAAAAGTGAAACTTCTCCGAAATACTGTTTTCTGCTTCCCCTCCTTCAATCCATCTATAGCACTGTCTTTGAAATGTAATTCAAGAATCAGGGAGTGATTCTGTCCTTGTGGTGAACTATGAAATCAAGCACCCAGAATGAGGAGGCAAAGATCCTTGGGGGAAACGCTGCAGGACAAATTGACTTCCCTGAGACCTCAAGCCTGGATAAGGGATTATACTAAGAAGCACAAACCTGAAGGGGGGTCAGGGTGGAGGAAGAAGCAAATGGGAAGATGAGGAGGACTGGGCATTCCTAAGCAACTATGAGCAGAGGGAATTCAAAATGAAATAGAACTTCTAAAGAACGGACCTAAAAGATGATAATAGTGACTGATCATCATAACACTTGTATAGTGCTTTAACATTTACAAAGCACTTTACAAATATTACCTCCTCTACTCCTCTCAATAACCAGGGAAAGTAGATATTAATATTATCCCCTTTTTAGAGGGGGAAACGGAGGCACAGAGAGTTTAAGTGACTTGCCCAAGGTCACACAACTAGTTTCTGAAGTGTGGTGTTGCCCTTGGTGCTCCTGAACCCAGGAAACCTAATAGAAGCAGGATTACTACAGAGCCCTGCAGAGAGATAGTACCAGATCCTGACTCCCAAAAGACAGAAGGCCTTGAACCCTTAGCTTTCACTTCTAGAACCATGAGTTTTGAAGTAACTATATTTCTCTATAAATATTCTGGAATAATTAAAGGAGAGTACAACAGACTGTACTCTCCTTCATGTCCCTCCCAAAATTTCCCTTAGAAGATTGTGTCTACCCTGAAGTCCCTGTAGCCCCTTCTTCTGATTGGATGGCTCCTCCCAAATCTTCATTTAAGAAGGGCACCTAATCGGGTCATCTCTTCATTTCTAATCAAGCTGTAATTAGTACTTCTCTATTATGCTCCCAGCACCATTTCCAGTTTCTTTTTAGCTTTTCTTTTCCCTCATTAGAATGTAAGCTCTCTAAGAGTAATAAATATTTTCCTTTCTTTTTTTCTTCCTTCCTTCTTTTTTCCTTCCTCCCCCTTCTTTTTCCTCCCTCCCTCTCTCCATTCCTTCCTCTTTTCCTTCTTTCCCTTCTTTTTTCTCTTCTTTCCTTCTTCCCTTTCTTCCTTCCTTTCTTCCCTTACCTTCTGTCTTACTATCAATTCTAAGACAGAAGAGCAGGAAGTATTTAAGATCAAATTTGAATCATGGTCCCCCTACTCCAAGCCTGGCCCTCTATCCACTATGCTACCTAGCTGCTCCAGTCTTTCTTTATGCTTGTATTTGTATGCCTGGCATTTAGCACAGCACCTGACACAAGGGTAAGCACTTAATTATGCTCCTTGACTAACTGGGGCAAATTAGAGTTATATTCTACTTCAAGCCTATAAGAAGTAGCAACAGTATAATTATGAGGGAGAGAATAATTCTATTACACAATTATTTGTCTCACTATATATGTATATTTAATATTTATAATATATAATATGTGTACATATGTATGAATTTGTATATGTATGTATACATGTGTATATATCTATGTATACAATAGACAGATAGATATATAGGCAAGGAGAGAGATAAATAGACACATAGATGGATAGATGGATGGATAAACACATAGATAGATAGATAGATAGATAGATAGATAGATAGATAGATAGATAGATACATACATACATACATACATACATACATACATAGATGGATACATAGATAGAAAGAAAGAAAGAAAGAGAGAGAGAGAGAGAGAGAAAGAAAGAAAGAGAGAGAGAGAAAGAAAGAGAAAAATGGATAGATAGATACATAAATACATACATACATAGAAAGATAGACAGATGGGTAGATAGATAGATGGACAGAGGGATAGACAGATAGACAGATAGGCAGATAGATAGACAGGCAGGCAGACAGGTAGGCAGATAGATAGACAGGCAGAGAGAAAGAGATAGATATAGTGAAAAAAGGGAGGGAGACCCTGGGTTGATGATATAGATGAGTGATCTATATGAGTGATATATTTGAGCAATCTGACCTGTCAGGGTATCTCCCCCCAGAGGCACAGAGAAAAATGGCTACTCTCTGCCTTAGGCCAGAGCATTTTGGTGGGTAAGCTATTGCAGCCATTGTGTCAAAATAGAGATAACCTTGGGAGAAGGGGATTAGTCGGTTGCCTAGGAAATTTGCTGGTCGTAGTCTCTCCCATGATGTGCCTTTCTGCAGAGAAAAGCTGCCTGAGAGAGAGCAGTAACAGTCATCCAGGAGTTTGCCTAAACCTGGATCTGAGAAAGCTCTCCCTCCCGGATACAAAACCTCCACCCATCAACTTTCCTTCTTCTCGCTTATATTGATCTGACTGCTTGTTATATAACAATGGATATTTATTTCAGGAAAAGACAAGGGAGAGGTTAGGGAAGAGGGTCAAACAGGGGTTCCCTAGGCTAAAAAGACAGACTGATGGCCAGGACTGGCCTGGAAGCCCTCTCTGTCTTCTTGATTCTCCTAAGCTAAACTAAAGAAGCAGCAAATGTCTTTAGGCGTAGCTGGCATAGATAAAGAAAGTTCAAACTTCCAGACTGACCCAACCTGCCCTTCAGGGTAAAACTCTCAGGCAGCTGAATGTCTGATCAATCCATACAGGCAGGATCAATAAACAGTCACAGTGGGCATCGGAGATTACAGGGAAATCCTCAGGAAATGGGGTTATTCCAGTCCTGAAGTGGGATGGGAGCTATTTCTCTCCAGGGTTCAGAAATTAACTGAATCAGAGTTCATTGGTCTCCCAGAAATCCCTGCTCCCAAATATTCCAACTGCCCCTGTCTGTCATCCTGCTTCTCCTCCATTCCATCTCATCACTGTGTAGAATTCTCCTTCAATAGCCCAACAGACAGACAGACAGACAGACAGACAGACAGACAGACAGATAGATAGATAGAAGGATAGAGAGAGACAGACAGATAGATAGATAGATAGATAGATAGATAGATAGATAGATGGATGGATAGATAGATAGATAGATAGATAGATGGATGGATGGATGGATGGATGGATGGATAGATAGATAGATAGATAGATAGATAGATAGATAGATAGATAGATAGATAGATGGGTAGATAGGTAGGTAGGTAGATAGGCAGATAGACAGGCAGATAGACAAATAGAGACAGACAGACAGACAGATACTTCGTACTTCTAGAGGACCAAAATGACATCTCTGCATTGGGGGAGGTCAATAGGCAATGTGTCTGACTGTGGCTAATAAGCCCAATATGAACTTGGGAGACTACCACAGGTTGGGCATGGATAGCCAGGGTCTCCCATATGTCACACAGCTAGAGCAGTGGGTAGAGTGCCTAGGCCTAGAGTAAGGAAGACTCAAATCCAACCTTAGACTCTTACTAGCTTTGTGGCCTTAGGCAAATTGCTTTAACCTCTTTTGGCCTCAGTTTCCTTATCTGTAAAATGGAGGTCATAATAGCATCTATCCCCCAGGGCTGTTGTGAGAATCAAATAAGATGATCATTGTAAAGTGCTTAGCACTGTGCCTGGCATACAGTAAGTGCCATAAAAATGTTAGCTAAGTTATCTTAATAAAATAATAAGATAATTTTGCTATTGATGTCTTTCATAAGTTGATAGGATCGTTTAAAAAAGACATTATAGTGGATAGAAACTCAGACTATGATGTCTGTAATTAATTGATCCAAACTACTGTGCTTAAACTGGGGAACACAGCAAGACAAGCCAGGCCCAGCCTTGTGAGAGTCTAGGCGCCGGGTCCTGGAGGAATCTCTCCTCCAATGAATCTTTCTTTCCTTTGCTTTGTTCTGTGTTCCCTCAGCATCTTGGGTGTCCCATACTTTTGGCAATCTCTTACTTGTTCCTTCATATTTTTTGTATGTCTCTCCAGCTCGTTAATTCACTTCCTACATTGCTCCTAGCAAACAGGTCTTTAGTAGCACTTATTTCACAGTGTTGTTTGGGGAAAAGTTCTTTTTAAACCTTGGATTTCTATAACAAGATGCATTGTGGTTGCTGTTGTTATTAAAAATGATGACAATGGTTCGTTTCAGAAGGGCTTGGACTGGAAATACTTTCTGAAAACGAAAGGGACCGGAGGCTAGAGTGGGTTCTGGCCGGCAGTGGTGGAAACCTTTGCCCTGAAACATTTAACAACCTGGCAGACACCTGGCTAAAGTCCTTCATTTGGCATTCAGAAGTCTTCACATTCAGGGCCTCTCCTCTCTTTCCAGTTCTTTTTTTGTCTAAACCTTTATTTCTGTCTTAGAAACTATACTGAGTATCATTCCAAAAAGACTAGACATTTTAGGGCTTAATTTAGGGCTTTCCCAGAGTCACACAGCTAAAAAAGTGTCTGAAGTCAAATTTGAACCCAGGACCTTCTGTTTCCAGGACTGGTTCTCTATTTCCTAAGCCACCTTGCTCTCTTCTATATACTCTTCCTTTCAAGGACACTGGCCTCCTTCCTGTTCCTTGAGCAAGAACTCCATCTCTCAGCTCTCTGGCTGTGGCTCATGCCTGGACTTCTTCCCCCCTTCATCTCCATCTCCCTGGCTTCCTTCAAATCCTGGCTATCATCTCACCTTCTACAAGAAGCCTTTCCCAATAGCCCCCTTTAATGCTAATTTCTTTTCTCTGTTATTTCCTGCATATAACTTATTTGTACATAGTTGTTGTTTTCCTGCTGTCTCTCCATTATTAGATTGTGAGCTTTTTGGAGGCAGAAACTGTATTTTGCCTTTGAATACCCAGCACTTGTCTGACACATAGTAGGAGTGCTTTTTTTTTTTAGTATTGACTAACTGCAGCATCTCTATAGATGTTTCAGTATGTAAAGTCATTGTAGCAATAAGCCAACTAAAAAAGGAAGAACTTTAGTTTAAAATGACTTGGAATGTGAATTGGATGCAAGTGTTTTTCTTGGACATCTCCTCAGTGCTGACTGGACGCTGGTCCCCTAAAATCTAAGCAGGAAACTACAGGATAAAAATCTGAGAAGAGAAAATCTGACCAAGCCCCAAAGGCGATCATGAAGAGATTTCCTAGGGCACGTTTTGTTCTCAGGAACCTGGTGGCCCACTCTGCAACTTCTGCTCTCTGTTAACTGTCTCTTCATCTAAGCTGATGGGATAGGTTTTAAAGGGCTTAATCATAGACCTTGCTTGTTGCCCCCAGTGGCCCAAGTTCCAAGTGCTTCATATTCTACCATGAATAAAAATCATTAGAGCCTCCTAGGAAAAGGAAAATATCCAGAAGACAATAAATGATGACCTTCCTTTAAATAAAAAAATGTGCAATTAATCACAGGTTCCATGTGGCTAAAATGCAAAGGGACTAATTTGTAAGACAAATATACCAGAATTGATATAGCTACATGAGTGACAAAATGACAATGTTAAAGCCAAAAAGGACCTGAGGGACCACTGAGTCCAACCTACTAGTTTTAAAAGGAGACCATGAGAAAGGACATTTCCCTTTTTGGCCCAAAGTCACACAACTAGTTAAAGGCAGTACAAAGACTAAAAGTAGAGATTATTTGGTTGTATCATGTATGGCATTATAAAATAATGTCTCATCTTATATATCGTATTGACTACGTAGTGTATGATATACAATATAGTGTATGTTTTCTATGTAATATAAAACAAAGGTGTGTCTTTTGTGATATGTAAGATATATATTTTCTATGTAATATAAAATAAATATGTCATAAATGGTATATAAGATATTGTATATTTTCTATTAACATAAAATAAATGTGTCATGTATGATATACAATATAGTGTATATTTTCTATGTAATATAAAATAAATGTGTCATGCATATGGGATGTTGTATATTTTCCATGTAGTAAAAATAAATGTGTCATGTATGATATGAGATATTGTATTTTCTATGTAATATAAAATAAATTTGTGTCATGTATGGTATATGAGATATTGTATATTCTCTGTATGGCATAAAATAAATGTGTCATGTATTATATATGATATTGTGTATTTTCTGTGTAATGTAAAATACATGTGTGTCATGCATGGTATATGAGATATTATATTTTTATGTAATGTAAAATAAATGTGTCATGTATGATATGAGATATTGTATATTTTCTAGGTAACAGAAAATAAATGTATGTCATGTATGATATATGATATATTTTTCTATGTAATGTAAAATAAATGTATGTCATGTATGATACGAGATATTGTATATTTTCTAGGTAACAGAAAATAAATGTATGTCATGTATGATATATGATATATTTTTCTATGTAATGTAAAATAAATGTATGTCGTTTATGATATGACATTGTATATTTTCTATGTAATGTAAAATAAATGTCATATATATGAGATATTATATATTTTCTATGTAATATAAAATATGTCATGTATGATATGAGATATTTTCTATGCAGTATCAAATAAATGTGTGTCTTGTATGATATACAAGATGTATATTTTCTATGCAATATAACATTTAAAATATATGTTTCTGATACTGAGGCATAACATTTTTTAAGGAAAAAATTGAGAGATCTTAAGAGTAATGCCAGCTGTCAGGGACTCCAACGAGGTGAGACATAAATGAGAGATGGAGAAAATAGTGAAGAATCATAGATTTAGAACTGGAAAGACATTTAGAGCTAACATGGTTAATTTCTTCCTGCCCCATGTAATAGATTATAAACCGGAGATGCAGGTTGGTTAAGTGACTTTCCAGAGCCCCCCCCCCCCCCCCCCCCCCCCCCCAGTAAGTGAAGGAAGCTGAACATTGCGGTCCTCCGATCTAAATCCAGGTCCAGTGACCACTGTCCTGAATATAGGAAAATAAATATAAATCGATCTGGGTAGAGAGGGGGAACGTAAAGGATTCTGTAAAGAATTTTAGGTATAAAAAAATATTCACTGAATGAAAATCTAAAACGTGTGAAACTAAATCGTGAAGGTTGCAAGTATGTCTCTGGCCACTAGATGTCAGTCTTAGATAACCTACTCCCCGAGGAGCGCCGTGGGCTCCGATGGAATTCAATTGGCCAGATAAGGTCAGTGCCTGAAATAATGAGCTCAATCTTGGAATAAGCAGAAATTACCGCCGCTGTTACAGCCCCTTCTCCCATTTCGTTTAACCTGAGACTACATTCAAATCAGCAAAGAGGGAAAGACCACACACTCTAATTTTTTTAACGGACCTTTGATTTCATTGGTTTAAGGAGTCTGGAGCACAAACCTTCTAGCCATGCAAATCAACACTTCCTCTGCTACTTGTAATCATAAAAATTTGCCTGGAGCACTGACAGTGCGACTTGACAAGGGTCAGCCAGCCAGTATATAAGAAAAGGGAAAACGGAATCCAAAGTGCTTCTGACCACCGGTACAACTTCTTTATGCATTAGGGAACACTAAGTGTGGCAGCTGGGTCATATGATGGATAGAGCCCTGGACTTGGAATGAGGAAAAGTTCAGATCCAGCTTCTGATACCCAACTAGCTGTGTGAATCTGGGGAAGTCACTTCACCGCTGTTTGCCTCAGTTTCCTCATCTGTAAAAGGGGAATAATTATAGCTCCTATTCCACAAAGTTATAGTAACGACCAAATAAGAAAACATATGTAGTTCAAAGAAGTCTACTACTACTACTACCACTGCTACTGCTACTACTACCACCACTATCACTACTACTATTACCACTACTACCACCACCACCACTACTACTACCACTACCACTACCACCATCTACTATCTACTACCAATTACTAACTCTGTGATCAAATTATAGGGAGTACATATAGGATGTGCCAAAAATCTTGGTGAAGTTTTAAGCTTTAGTAATCCCAGAAGTATGGGTACCACAAACTTTTTTTTAGCCCTCATCTTCTGTCTTAGCATCAATACTGAGTACCAGTTCCAAGACAGAAGAGTAGTAAAGTCTAGGCAAGTGGGATTAAATGACTTGCCCAGAGTCACACAGCTGGGAAGTGTCTGAAATCAAATTTGAACCCAAGACCTCCTGTCTCTAGGCTTACCTCTTTATCTACTGAGCTACCTTGCTGACCCTAGATGCCACAAAATTAAAAAGAAATATCATTTAGAACTTTATTTAAATTTTCTTGAAACTCCTTTGATTTTGTGAATATTTTTAAATGTTAAGAAGATAAAGCAGAATATGTAAGTATTTCATGGGCAACAGTTTCTGGATGACACTTTTTCAGGCTGGCAGATGGGCAAAGGAAGTCTCCTTCCTTGGCCACCTCACTCATCTTCTCTAGTTCCATTCAACTTTTTCTTGTTGAAGGTACATCCAAACTTGATTTAATATGCATCAAAACTTCTTTAGATTATTTGAAGGACAGGATTACAAATTACAAATATGTATAGCCTAAGATGGTAGTTATGTTGAATTTTAATAAGAAACACATCAATATTTTATCATTTAAATAATCTTTAAATGATGTTTTTATGTTTGTAATATTTATACTTCTGAAGTTATTAAAACTTAAAACTACAATAAGATTTTGAGAACACCATGTATACGTTTTTATACATAGTTCTATAACAGAACAGCTTTAAAGTGAAAAGGTTTTGTGCTCAAACTGAGTTTAGAGCACAGTTCCTTGCACAAAGCACTAAAGAAATGGGGGTCTTTTTAATTGAATCAAATTAAACAACTTTCATTAGCATAAGGAAGTTACAAGTTTTCTGAACCTCAGGGTCTTCATCTGTAAAATGGGAATAATATCAACACCTCCTCCTTCATAGCACTGAGGATGCTGGTACAGGAAGGAATACTGTCTCTAGAGACAGAAGACACAGGATCCTGTTCCACTTTTGATACCTGACTGTTTCTGTTGCCATAAGCAAGTTATGTTGTTTCCTTAGTATTCACTTTTTTTGGCTTTAAAATGAGGGGGCTGAATTATATAGTCTCTAAAGTCCCTGCTAGCTCTAAATCTGTGATCCTACAAAATAATCCCTAGCCTCAAGGAATTTGCACTCTAGTTTGCAAAAGCAAATAGTACAAGGCAGTATTTCATTCAATACTGAATTGGGTAACAGATTGAGGAACTGTGGAGTTTGGGAAGCTTGACTCCATTTTATCAGGATGCTCTCAACAGAATGATCACCCCCAGTTTTGTAGGGGAGAGAAGAGGAGTGGATTAGGAGAGGGAAACAATGGGAAGAGGGACAATGAGACTAGTTAGTGAGACCTGGGATATTTTTTCCATCATCCTCTCTTGTAGACACCCCTTAATAATGATGGACTACTAAACTGATCTTTCCACATTTCATTTTCCATATTATGTGGTAAATTCAGGTACATCTCCCAGATAGGAAGAGAGGGTGTGAGACAGACACAACTTAGGTTTTCATGTGTTCTCAGGCTGCCAACAATTGGTCAACCGAAGGCATGCTGAGATGAGGTTTCCATGCAGACTGACTCAGTTAATTGGCTTCTGTTTTACACAGTATCCTGAAAAATGAAAAAAAAAAGTCATTGTCTGAGCACATATCACACTACCCTTCAAAACTACTCTTGGGGGCTCAGTGGTTTAAAAGTCAGACCTAGAGATGGGAGATCCTCTGTTCAAATGTGGCCCCAGACTCTTCCTAGCTGTGTGACTCTGGGCAAGTCACTTAGCTCCCCTTGCTTAGCCTTTACCATTCTTCTGCTTTGGAATTGATACTTAGTATAGAATCTAAGACCACTACGGGGGACCCAACTGATCCTTCTCCAGAACATGTAAACCTAGTTACCACCCCAACCCACCTGGAAGCTTCAAAATTCTTATATTTTAAATGGCGATAATACCACATTTCCTGAGGTTTTATAGGAATTATCCGTCTGACTGACAAGAGGTCTGACCCAAGACAAATGAGATAGTTAAGGAGGTAATTTTTTTTAATTAATGGTGCATTCATTCAAACTCAAGGGTCTGTAAAATTAACTTTTTTTTAAAACCATTACCTTTCCTCTTAGAATCAATACCGTGTATTGGTTCTAAATCAGAAGAGTGGTAAGGGCTGGGAAATGGGGATCAAGTGACTTCCCCGGAGTCACACAGCCAGAAATTGTCTGAGGTCAGATTTGAACTTAGGACCTCCTGTCTCTGGGGTGAAACTAACTCTTAAGAGAAAGATGCTTCCATTCAAATCATACTGATTAAAAATATTTAAATCAGTTTTGGAGCTCTGGTCCCATTTATTTGTCCTAAAGATATCTCAAACATAACTTAACCAACCTGGAGTACAGTTTTTATCTTTAATCAGTTTCTCAGTCTTATCTTTTATCCATAGGATTGTACAGGTAAGGCTCAATTATATAATTAATTACTTTCCCAGGAAAGAAATTTAAAGGCTTTCCAGTAGTATAAAGCTCTGATTCCAGGAGTCAATTCTACCTGTGCTCTCTTAGTTTGAGCTCACTTTCTCCTGGACTCTATTTAGTGGTGAGAGAGTTTATTGCACACTATTCTTACTATACAAATTTAGTAAATACTCCTTACTAAAATCTAATTAATTCTAGCTAATTCATACCAACTATTTATCCTGGGAGAAAGTACACTGGTGGGAGCTTTTGAGCTATGGCATTAGGAAGATATCCTCCAACTTCTTGAGGTTAACTTTGGAACTCTGGAGGGAAGGAGCACCCACACTCTTGAGATCCATTTGGCCATCTCAAGGAGAAGGACCCCTTAGTGCTACTGTGTGGCCAACCTATGGCCCACAAGCTACTGGAGGGGGCTGCTTCCCTCCTCCTCTCCACCATGCCTGAGGACATTTTTTACTTCACCCATTCCCTCTGCCCAGCAGCCCATCGAGAGCACTTCCTCCCTCCCTCCTGTCTGGGATAAGGGGGCTGCTCACATTTGGTGTGAGGGTGGAGCTTGGGCATTTGAGTCTTAAAAGGTTCACCATCATCACAGCCTTAGTGGTAAAGAGAAAGGCTGAGTACTCTAGTCTCCCACTGGATCCATAATACTTGTTTTATTATAGCAACGGGTACCCAAACAGGCAGCTAGGTGCCATAATGGATAGAGCACTGAACCCTGACACTGAACTGACTCATCTTCCTGAGTATAAATATAGCCTCATATACTTATTATCTGGGAGACCCTGGACAAATCACTTAACCCTGTTTACCTCAGTTTCCTCATCTGTAAAATGAGCTGGAGAAGCAAATGGCAGGCCATTATAGGATCTTTGACAAGAAAACCCCAAATGAGATCAAAGAGTCATACACAACTGGAAACAACCAAACAACAACAAATATAAAAGTGAATTTGAAAAGGAAATTTCATAAATAAAAGGTTTTTCTTGATAGCAATGATTAGCAGCTTTAAGAAGAAAAACAACAACAACCTCGTCTCCTCACTATTTTTCCAACTTTAAGAAGCCCCATCTTTGGCTTCTCCAATAGATTCCTGCTCCTATCATCCCATTCTTCCTTATCTTCACTATATCCCTATCTGTTGGCTCCTTTCTGCCCCCATATACATTCTCTTGCCTTCCCCATTCTCGATAAATGTTGGTTTCCTTCCTACTATATTTGTTTTCCTTCTAACTAGATTGCAAAGGAGGAGTGATGAATAAGTCCTTTGTGCATTTAGCTCACTGACAGCTCACCTCCCATTGGTGCTTTTCCAGTGAACTGAGTGCTTTCCTTGCTGTGGCCCTGGTGCGAGTACATTATCCCTGTATTGAAGATGAGGAAACTCAAGTGTAGAGTAGTGATATACCTTGACCAGAGAGACACGGCTACTGAGTGGCCAAGGAGGTATTTTAACCTGGGTTTTCTATTTCTAAGTCTTATTCATCAGTGCCTATCCCCCAAGACCTAGCCCAGCATTCTGCATAGAGGAGGAAGGTACATAATTACATTTATTGACTTGAATCAACTCATCCTAGGCTGAACATATGCTTGGTGAGTGGAGAAGGAGCAGGGAGGAAGCTCTGTGTGATCGTCCAGCTGGTTGCCCTATTCTAGTGATATTATTAGAAATGGACAAATTTAAGAAAATAAATTGTACACCACAAGCGAGGACTGCAAGTGAATACACACCACTCTGAGTCACCATGCTTATGCCCACACACCTTCTCAATGGCCTCAAATTGGTGACAACTCTGTTGCTATGTACAGTATCCTGTAACTCCATGTTTCCACTTCCTAGATGACAAGGAAAAGCTAGAAATTGTGCTACAATATATTTGAACACCCCAGCAAAGAATCAAGGATCCACTAGGGGCTGTTCCATCTTGCCCACAACTTACATCATTAGATGGACAGCTGACATGCATCATAATTGATTAGTCTGAATAATCCACCCCCTTACTTCCACCCACCTCCTAATTTTTTTCCAGCCCATCACAAAAATGGTCTCTGCCAGGAAATGAATTATTCTTGGCACATTTGAATTATGTTTTCTATTCAAAGACATTTTCCCTCTAGAGTAGTAATAGCACCATCTTTCTTCACTTCTGTGAGGGATATAGCATGAAGTGGCAGGTAAAGAGTCTTAAACACTTAAAAGCTGTGTGACCCTGGGAAAGTCATTTATCTTCCCTGTGCTCAGTTTTCTCCTCTTTAATATCAAATGGTTGGCCTCAATGGCCCATGATACTGTGAGGTTTTGGTGATCTGAGGCAAAGCCTTCTTGGTATATAATGTCCATCTCCCAAATACTGAGGAACCTAATCTAAAGACCTACAAGTATATTCCATTAGTTTGCAAAATGGTTCCCATTGAAAGTTGGGTCATAGGGGGCAACTGGGTAACTCAGTGGATCGAGAGTCAGGCCTAGAGATGGGAGGTCCTGGGTTCAAATCTGACCTCAGACACTTCCCAACTTTGTGACCCTGGGCAAGTCACTTAACCCCCATTGCCTAGCCCTTACCACTCTTCTGCCTTGGAACCAATACACAGCATTGATTCCAAGATGGAAGGTAAGGGTTTAAAAAAAATTTTTTTATTTAAATGGAAACAATATTAGAGGGGTTATAGAAAGATAGGCATGCCAAATACATTGTTGGGGAAGCTGTAAAGCCATATAACTATTTTGGAAAGCAATTTGGAATTATGTAAATAAAGTCAATAAAATATCTACCTTCTTTGAATCATAAACTTATATGCCAAGGAAGCCATAAAAAAGAAAATTTTCTCATATCCTCTAAAATATTTATAGCAGAATTTTTGGTTATAGCTGAGAACTAGAAACAAAGTAGATACCCAAAATGGTGAATAGGTAAACAAACTGTAGTAACATGGATATAATGGAATATTGTTATGCTTTAAGAAATGATGGATGTGATGAATACAGAAAAACATGGAAAATTCTATATGAATGAATGCAGAATGAAGTAAACAGAACTAAAAATAAATATACACAATAAACTCAATGAAGTTAATGGAAAAAACAATGATGTACCAAAAATCAAAATTATATAACAAAATTATAAAGATCAAGTGAGACTGAAGTGAAAAGATATCAGAAGACACCCCTGACCCACCCTATCATGGAGCTGAGAAATCCTCAGGTGTTACATATTACACATGTTTGGGGACTTTTTCAATGCAATAATTAATTGTACTGACTTTTTTTCTCTCCAAAAAATATAACTTGCCATATGGGATGGTTCTATGGGAAGAGATAGAAGAGAGGTAAATGGAATATTATGTTGATAAAAGAAACAAAATATTAATAAACATATTTTTTCAAACCCTTACCTTCCATCTTAGAATCAATACTTTGTATTGGTTCCAAGGCAGAAGAGTTATAAGGGCTAGGGAATTAAGTGACTTGCCTAGGGTCACACATTTGGGAAATATTTGAGGTCAAATTTGAACCCAGGTCCTTCTGTCTCTAAGCCTGGCTTTTTAATCTACCGAGCTCCCTAGCCTCCCACTAAAAAATTTATTTTTTTAATTTAATTTCTTTTAAAAAATTAGACATGATGAGAATGAACAAAGGGGTTTCCATCTAACCAATGCAATACACACATAGATGAGAACACAAATATACCAAGGCATCAGTGTTATTATTCTACCTTTCTCATTTTCTTTTGTCCCTTAGCTATTAAAACTCTTGAACCTAGACACTAAAAAGATTTTGCCAAAGATCAATTATTTTCTAACAGGAGACAACATTCACTAGCAGATCCTGACTCCAGTATCTTGTTACAGTTGTTATTATGACTAGTCACAATACCACTTAGTTTATTTTGTTTCTTGCTTTTGCAAAGTACATTCATATCTATTTTTTCATTTGATTCCTAAATTACAGGTTAGGGCATTTTGTAACTAAGGACGCTGAAGCCTGGATTAATTAAGTGACTTGCCTGAAATTACATGGCAGGGATTCAACAAAACATAAGAAAGATTCAGTTCTCCTCATTCCAAAGATAGTGGTGCTCTTATACCATATAGCCATTACAGAGCTCTGCGAGCCAGGGAATAATCATCAACTCACATAAACATAGATTTAGAGCTGGAAGCAATCTGAGAGGGCAGCAAGTTCAACAGACTTTATCTTCCATGCAGCATTTATGCTATGGCTCTTTCTCTCCCTAAACCAGGCCTATGTATTGTTTGTAGAATATAACCCTGAGGGGTTGGGATTTCTCTTCTTTATTACCATTGGATCAAGCCCCCACTAGATTCATTTTCCTCCTTCTATTTTTAGTGTCCTATGTCCATTTCATTTCTATCCAACTCTTCATTACCCTTTTTGGGGTTTTCTTAGCCAAGACACTAGAGTAGTTTGCCATTTCCTTCTTCAGCTCATTTTATAGATATGGCCCACAAGGTAAAGTGACTTGCCCAGGATTCCACAATGTAAGGGTTAAAATAAAAAGGTTAGACTAAATAAATGTATAAAAATGTGGTCGCCAAAATTATATTACTCAAGTCAGGATGAATTTTATGGTAGTTTATTTACAAAAGGAGAAAGAGAGAAAGTAAGAAATAAGAGAGAGAGAGAGAGTAGATAATTACTCCAGCCCTGTCTGAACCAGGGAGGCCTTCAGAGGCCCCAGCAAAGGGGTCCCAGAGGTAAACTAAAAGAGGATTCTAGCTACAAGTCCTCCTCCAAGATGAGGGGCCTCTCTGGAGGCTAGTACCTCCAGAAAAAGCCAGGAAAAGGAGTTAGTCTTTTCACTCATCCGTGTGGTAGTTCTAAGGGAAAATCCAAGAGCAGTCTGAGATCCCAAGCTGGAGCTCCTTCAAGGTCAAGTTTGAAGGTGAAAAAGCTGGTCACAGGAAGTTACCACCATTTTTAAAGACAGTTCTTTGCATCACTTGGACCAATTGCAGTTTAGCTTTGCTTTGGACTGCCCAGGGGGCAGTCAGTTCTTTTTGATTTGTCACTCACTAGCACATGTGGGTCAAAGACCCCCCCCCATTTAAGGATTAAGTGGGAGTATATACATTCCTGGTGGTTACAATCTAAAAATAACTAGGGGAGAGTTAATCCCATCTTTACAACAGCTAGCAAATGTCTTAAAACCATGTTTGAACTCAGTAAGGGGTACTCTATTCACTCTATGACCTAGCTGCCCTGAACAGTCCAAAAGCAAAGCAAGTCCTAGGTCTCTTCATCCATTGAACATTGATTAGCTTCTAAAAGAGATATTTGTTATAAGTATATAGCAAGAATGAATATATAAATATACTCTCAGTCCTTTTGACAGCTCAAAAACATATCCTCCATTATACCACATTGATTTCTGGGTGAGTAGACCCAAAACTTAGTTCAATTACACCAAGTTTATATATATAGATGTGATGTGATTGCTGGATGGGGCCACAATTTCAGCTACCCCTGGGCCAGAGTCCTAAAAAAGATCATTTCTTTATTCCTTAGGTTATCAGTGATATACTAGCATAAATTGGCCTGGCATCAGACTCCTCAGATTCTTGGGGTTCATTTTCCAGCTTTTTTTAAACCTCAAAGTTGGCATAGTCTCTCATCAGACACTGTGAGATGAGGAGTCACCAGATGAATCCAAAAGAAGAATGAGACAAAAAGAAGAAGGAACGAATGCTGAAAATCTTTTTTGAAAGCTTTTGCAGCCAGATGGAGAGTTTCCTCTTCAAAACATGGTTAGTTGATTAGAACCAGTTATAAAATGTCTCTAAGAAACTTCTCTTACATGTTATCACAATTCTCCAATAAATCAATATCCCATGTTCTCAACATGGAGGGCTGCCATTCCAGGCCTTCTGGGCAAGCACTAGACCCCCAATTGCATACATAAGAAAACTGAACTCCAAGAGGTTAAAAGACTTACTTAGCCAGCAAATATCTGAAGAGGATTAAATCTAAGGTTTCTTAACTCCAAGTTCAGTCCTCCATCCATTTCACAAAGCATTTAATAAAAAGTTGTCATTGATTGAGTGGTTATTTCTTTGAAATTCTTCTTGCTCCAGATGAGTGGCATTAATTTTCCTAGCTCTATAAAAGAACCATTCAGTAGTTTCATTGGTATAGATATGAATAAGTAAATTTAAATTGTATTGAGTAATTAGTACCTCTCCAATTATTTAAACAATCTTTACTTTTGTAAAGAATGGTTTATATCTATAATCATAAAATTACTATCTGTGTCTTGATCAATGGTCTCTCAAATAATCTGTACATTTTTGTTCATTCTGAATGGAATTTTGCCTTTTATTTCTTCCTGCTTGGTTCTGTGGTAATTTTCTGATCATTTGTGCAATGATCTTTTAATCTTTTACTATGATGAAGTCATTGTTTTACTTAATTTTAGTTGACTATCTATGTCAGTAGACCATTATATAACTTGCAAACATCAGTAGTTCTGTTTCTTTTTTGCCTGTGCCTATGCCCTAATTTTTTGTCTTATTCCTGTAGCTAGCATTTCTAAAAGCATGTCAAATAATAGCAGTGATAATGCACATTCATTGTTTGATCTGTGATCTTATTTAAACAAGGTCAAGAATTTCTGTATTACATATAATATTGATTTGTAAGTTTTTTATAGAAATTACTATATTAATCATGTAATAATAGCTAGGGGCCACTAGGTGGTGCAATGAAGAGTGCTGCACCCTGAGTCAGGAAGACTCATTCTCCTAAGTTTAAATCTAGCCTCAGACAATTACTAGCTATGTGACCCTGGGCAAGGCACTTAACTCTGTCTTAGTTTCCTCGTCTGTAAAATGAATTAGAGAAGGAAATGGCAAACCATTTTAGTGTCATTGCCAATAAAACCCCAAATGGGGTCATGAAGAGTCAGACATGACTAAAAATGACTGAATGACAACAATAATATCTAACATTTATATAGATAGTACTTTATAAATTTGCAAAGTACTTTATAATTAATTCTCTTAATCCTCACAACAATCCTGGGAGGTAGGTGCTATTACCACCCTCATTTTACAGATGAGGAAACTGAGACAGGCATATAAATGACTTGCCCAGGGATACATAGCTAATAAAAGTCTGGGATCACATTTGAACTCAGAGCTTCCTGACTCCAATTCGAACACTCTATCCACAGCAACCTATTTATTCCTATTCATTTTACATAAAAAAAATAACCTATAGCCCAGGGCATAACTATATATCATGACACTTGTGATCTTCTTTCAGGTTGATAACAATCCATTAATCACTACTCTGTTACTGATCACTCAACCATTCAATATTTTTATCTAATTCCAGCCCACATTTTCTCCATCTTAGGAGACTCAGCCAAAGAGTTGGTTGAAATCCAAAAGTATGCTGCATTGATAGCATTTCCTTAAGCCTAGTCATGTTGTGAAAAAAGGAAGTCAGGTTAGTCTGGCATGACTCATTTTTAATGACCTCTGGTGACCATCATTTGCCCTTCTAAGTGTTGACAAATTATTTTATGTCTAATTATTATTAGATTCTTTTCTACAACACTGCAATGAACTAATGGCACACTCATTCTATAGATTATGGATTTTATAACTTGCCCTTTGTGAAAATTGGACAGCATGTGTTTATCTCAAGCTTCCTGACTCCTCTCAAATCCAAAGATGCCATATTGGTTAAGCAATCTCATCTGCAAGTTCTTTCAGTAACCATAAATTTCATAGAAGATTATTTCCCTGGGTTGGCTCACCCAAACTCATTAAGGACAACATGGTACTCTTCTGTTAACTTTCTACTTATCTTGGGTTTCTATTCCTTAACCCGTTCCATTCTATACTCATCAGCCTAAAGAGAATTCTTCTAGACAAATGAAACAGAAGCAACCTAGATGAATAGTTATTTGTGGGTCTGGATATCGTAGTTTACTCTGACCGTGTGAATGAGAAAATTCAGCACACACTTAGGTTGTGGCAGAAATCGGAACTGAGAAAAATCTCCAGCAGTTAGCAAGACTGGGTATGCACTGAATCACAGCTGCTCAACACCATCAGCTACATCATCACTACCACATTGGTAGAAAGGTGTGAAAGACCAGTAGAAAGATTTTTGGAAGGTAAATTCATTTTTCAACCTAGTCAAAGGGGGTTTGCTCTCTACAGAGACAAAGGTTATGTCAAGCAGCTGAGATGAGCATTTATGCAACAGTCTGGTGGCTAGGTTCCATGTGTGTGTGTGTGTGTGTGTGTGTGTGTGTGTGTGTGTGTGTGTGTGTGTATCCATATGTATGGGGGAAGAGGCATTGTAGTTTTAGAATTTATATACACCTTTAATTTTTTTTAACTCAGTTCTCAATTTTCTCCCTCCCACTCCTCTCCCATTCATTGGGAAGTGTGGAAGAGAGAAATTATAAGGCATGCAAAAGGACAGAAGCAATGGCTGAGTGATGTTCTGACTGTCGATCAAAGGTAGATTCCATTTGGAATGTTACCAGGAAACAGTTGAAGGCAAGAACCAACTGCTGACTGATTTCTGGGCTTCTTGGCTGATGGTGGTAACTTTGAAGGAAGAAGCTGGGTTTATCTCTAGAACTTGGAGTAATCAAGCTGGAGGTGGCCTGGCTGATTTGAATGCAGAAGAAGAAGGACAATAGTCCATATATCTCTCTCTGATTTGCTCTCTTTCATGGTAGTGACTGAATTGCCATTTCTCTCAATATCCTCCAACCTAAGACTCTCACTGTAGATAATAGGGAAACCTCCAACCCTCTTACCTCCATTCTCTACCTTTTCTTGTCTTCCCCAATAAACTCCTTACTTGAGATAAAAGAAGATAAAGACTATATTATTTCAAACATCATAGCTCAACTTGAGTGACTTAGGAGGATGAAGAAGAAGGGGGAGGGGAAGCTGAAAGGAAGCAAAAGGGAAGAAGGGAGGCTGGAAGAAGGAGGAAGGGAGGTATACAGGGAGGAAGGTAGACAAAGAAAGAAGATAACTACCTGATTTATTAGTTATCATTTAGCCATCAAATATTCCCTCCCAATACAGAAGACAAGAAATATTATACATTTGAAATCATATAAAACATTTATTTACATATTAGCCATGTCACAAAAGGGGGGAAAAGCCAGAAAAATGAAAGAAAATATAAGAAAATATGCTTCAATCTATCCTTAGACTCTCTGGTGGTGGATAGCATTCTTTGAATCCTTTGGAACTATCATGAATCCTGTATGATCAGAGTAGATTTTCCGTCACCAATTGTCATTACAATATTGCTGTTACTGTGCTTACTTCATTCCGTATCTGTTCATAAACGTCTTCCCACGTTTTTCTGAAACCATTGCCAACGGGAAATTTGGATGCCTCATTTTTATCCCTGGCCTTTTAAGAAACCCCCTTTACTAGGCACACTTGTTTTGGTTTGAACTATAGACTTTAAAACTGTTTGGGAACCCTAGAATGGGTGCAATTTGTGGACATAGTAAAAATGCTAAGTGCTTTTATTTGTTTTAGAAGCTTCTCTTATGTTAAAGTTCTCTCAGGAAGCCCAGCTCTTAGTTTGGCCCTTCCCTTTGTAATTGTTATAGCTGACACTCCCCCATACCCCTGAAGCTGGCTGCAGACCTCTTTGCAGCCTGCTTGCAGTTTGTTTTTGCAAGCTTGCCCTACCAAGTTCTCCAGAGGGTATAAAAAGATCCCCAAGTCCTGTCCCTTTTTGGAGCTGGCATCGAGTGTGGTGTCATTCCCAGAGATATGTCCACAGAGGCCCTGTGTAGATGTTGGTGCTGGGCTCTGTTTAGAAGACAAATTTGGAACTATCCCTATCCTGATTAAAGACTTGGGTTTTTCTGACTAGTAATTTCTGTGTTATTTACAAGTTAATGCCATCTACTTCATGATTTTTTTAAAAAATAATCCTCACCTTTTGTCTTATTCCATATACTGATTTCAAGGCAGAAGAGTGGTAAGAACTAAGCAATGGGAGTTCATTGAGTTGCCCAGGATTATAGCTAAGAAGTACTAGAGGTCATATTTGAACCCAGGACCGCCAGTCTCTAGGCCTGGCTCTCAATCCACTGAACATCCAGCCACCCCCTACTTCATGATCATACAGCACAATAGTATACCATTACAATTCTATATCACAACTCATTTAGCCATTCCCCAATTGACAGACATCCCTTTGGTTTCAATTCTTTGTCTTTACAAAAAGAACTGCTATAAATATTTCTCTACACATGGGTCCTTCTTATTCCGTGATCTCTTTGTGGTACAGACCTTGTAGTTGTTTCTCTGGGTTAAAGGGAGTGTACAGTTTTATAGACCTTTGGGTATAGTTCCAAATTTTCTCTAGAATGGCATGGTTTACAATTCTACCAACAGTTCGTTAGTATATCTATTTTTCCACATCCTCTCCAGCATTTGTCATTTTCTTCTTCTGTCATATTAACCAGTCTGATAAATATGAGGTGGTGACTCAGAGTTGTTTTAATGTGCATTTCTCTAATTATTAGTGACAGAGCATTTTTATGACTTACTAACTTTGATTTATTTTTATGAAAAATGTCTGTTCAAATGTTCTTTGACCATTTGTGGATTGCGAAATAGCTCTTAGTTTTTATAAATTTGGCTCAGTTCCCTCTATATTTGTGAAATGAAATATTTTTTCAGAGAAATTTGCTGTAAGAAATTTTTTCCCCAGTTTTCTGCTTTCCTTCTAATTTTGGCTCTATATTTTTTAAACTCTTACCTTCTGTCTTACAGTGAATAATAAGTGTCAGTTCTACGGCATAAGAATGCTAAAGGCTTGAGGTTAAATGAATTGCCCAGGGTCATACAGATAGGAAGTATCTGAGGCCATATTTGAACCCAGGACCTCCCATCTTCAGGCCTGGCTCTCTATGTAATGAGCCACCTAACTGCCCGATACTGCGTTTTTTTAGTGAAGTTTTAATGAAGTTCATGATTCCAAGGTATAAGACAAGGAGGGGTGGTAATCTTTTATATACCACTTATATTACTAAGAGAAAGAGCTGAAGGGCACCTGGTTCAGGGCAGGACTCTGGTATCACAGAGAAGGGAGTAGGTCCTATCATCTCATTTCTGATCCATCTTTATTTATATATGTGTGTGTGTGTGTATCCAATGAGTGACCAGCTGCCCCCTCAGCCCTTTATATTTTACATAAGACATGATTTAAGAAATAGGGTTGAGGCAGCTGGGTGGGTGAGAGCCAGACCTAGAGCTGGAAGGTTATGCTTCAAATCTGGCCTCAGAGACTTCCTAGCTGTGTGATCCTAGGCAAGTCACTTAACCCCCCTTGCCTAGCCCTTACCACTCTTCTGCCTTATAAACAATACACAGTATTGATTCTAAGCTGGAAGGTAAGGGAGAAGGGAGGAGGAGAAGGAGGAGGAGGAGGAGGAGGAGATGGAGAAGGAAGAAGAAAAAAGAAGAAGGAAGAAGGAAGAAGGAAGAAGAAGAAGAAGAAGAAGAAGAAGAAGAAGAAGAAGAAGAAGAAGAAGAAGAAGAAGAAGAAGAAGAAGAAGAAGAAGAAGAAGAAGAAGAAGAAGAAGAAGAAGAAGAAGAAGAAGAAGAAGAAGAAGAAGAAGAAGAAGAAGAAGAAGAAGAAGAAGAAGAAGAAGAAGAAGAAGAAGAAAGAAAGAAGAAAGAAGAAACATGCAGCATGAGGGTTGCTGTTTGGGGTCTTGGGCTCTAAAAGAAAAGGTTCACCATCACTGCCCCAGTCAGTGGCTGATGTTCCTACAGAGGGGAAAAAACTGGCATGGTTTGGAGGTAGAATGCCATAAAACAAAACACAGCACAAGATGGGAACCAACAGAGATAAAATAAAGTAAATAAGTATTAAGGACAGGAAATACTCACACTAGGAAGGGGTGGAGTCAGGATGGTCTCCTGGTCAGGTCAGGTCAGGTCAGGTCTGCTGGGATTTCTGCTGGGATTCCTGCTAGTGTCAAAATTGGTGAAGCCCAGTGGGCTTTTATAGGGTCAAGCAGAACAGGCATTTGTGGGAGAAAGAGAGAAAAGAGAGCCTGGACTTGCAGATCAAGGTTTGGGGATTGGTGCTGATTTATACTGAGGAAGTGGGGACAGGGGTACATCTAAGGAATTGACAGTTATTGGTTTTCAGCCTCCCTACAGGTGGAAAAAGGGAACTTTGCCAGTCCTTACTTTGTCTGGGTAACTCAGGAGATTTGGGCTTCCTCATTTCCTGGGGAAGTAATCAATCAATCAGTCAACTTTTATTAAGCATCTAATATGTGACAGACATTGTACCAAGCACTAACAATACAAAAAGAAGCAAAAGACAGTCACTGTCCTAAAGGAGCTCATGATCTAATGAGATAGATGACATAAAAACAAATAAACAAGAAAAATGGGAAATAATTAACAGAAAGTTCTAGAATTAAGAGGGATTAGGGAAGGCTTCCCCTAGAAGGCAGAATTTTGGTAGGCACTTAATAGTTGAGATTTAAAAGAAGCCAGGAAGATCAGCAGTCAGTGGAGAGGAGGGAGAACATTCTATACATGAGGGACAGCTAGAGAAAATGCCTGGAGCAGAGATGGAGTGAGTGTTTTGTTGATGAAACAGCCAGAGGGGTGAGGAATACATGAATGTGATCATTTAAACCTGAGGAATCTCAAGTTCTTGAAATGAAACTGGTTCAACCTGGAAGAAAAGGAGAAGCAGCTGGAAATTAGTCAGCTGCCTCTCAACTAAAGTATCTCGGCTGTCCATCTCCAGCAGGAGACAACATAATAGAAGCAACATTAAGCAGAAGTGAATTAAATACAGAATCCGCTATTGCTCACAGATGTGCAGCGATTTAAGCAGGATTCACTGTTTTTGCTCAACATTGTTTTTGAATATATGAATACATTTATATGTGAATCCTCAGACATTACCCTTTTCAGTGTTATCGTTGTTTTTAAATGCCTTCAAATCTTCATTCTATGAGAATAGCCTTAATTACAGCTATGTGTCTTCACTTGTTTGTTTGCTTTTCTGAATGCAGGATGGGATGCTGGGTTGGTATTTGAAACATTTAGAAGGCATCATCAGAGAGTTAGTTTAATCATTAGTGGGATCACAGGACTGGGAGGCAGGAAACCAGGCCTCTATTTGCACATGGGCTTGGTCAAATCATTGCTTTCTTAAGGAAAACTTTTCCACACCAGTGAGGGAGGTGACTAGAAAATAAGATGATTGCTTTTGTGCCCCCAAACAAATCTCAACAACCCCTTTAATAGTGCTCAACAAATTCCAGGCCTCAGATTTCCAGGGAAACTTCATTATGAGTGTTTTTAGAATAAGCTTATCCCAAATTACATGGAGTGTCTATGCCCAGGCAAGCCGAGGGAGCATCCCATTCCTCATCTACCTCTCATCCCCCTGGTTCCCAAAATGTGAAATACTCATTGCTCATTAATAAGGCTTTTCTTCTTGGCATTGTCTCTAGGTTTATTTTTTTTACTAACCTGAACCAATCGTTTTAGCAAGGCTTTTAAAAGGACACATAAACACAAGAGTACTAAATAGAGAGATTGGGCAGCTACTCCCAGATAGGGACTTGGATCCCTGGAGAGAGGTGGGTACCACCACTTGGGCCCTCTTGGCAATTAAGTAGCCCTCCAGGGAACCATGTTTATGGAGGAACCTACACCAGCTGGTGACACAGACTACCAGGGAGCTGGAGACAGACACAGACACCACAGGGACCTGGAGGCAAGCCAGTGCAATCTAGTGTCCCCACAGGAGAAGAACTAGCACCAGAAAGAGAAACCCAACAATGAGAACTCAGCTTTGGGACTTAACACTAACCAGAGATACAAAGGGGAAGAAGAAGGAGTTGCATGAGCGGCAGCCACCACACTATATAGTATATGTACTACAGAGTTGCTTGACTCCCTCATAACCCAAGTTTCGTCCCCTTGGGAGGACCCACCTACAGTAGTGTTTAGAATAAGTCTGAAGGTCATTATAAGAGGTAGCAGGAGGGTACTGGAGCCAGCTAGGAGGCTAGACAGAACTGAATGTTAAATTCTCAGTGTGAACATTTACATCTCAGAAATTAGCAAATGATGCAAATCAGGGCTTGCCTTGTTGTTCTCTTGATTGTCTAGACTTAAGAAAGTGATGGAAAAAATGTTAATAATGCAGATTAGACTGTTAAACATTTACCAGCACATCCCTGGATAGGAACATAGGCAAAGAGAAGCTGACCAAAGAGAAGACTTGCTTACCTATCTAGCAAACCTGAGTGCTTCACCCTAGCAAGGAGATTCCACACACCCCCCACCCCATATGGGGGCATGCTACCAGTGGGGGATGGAGTGGAGAGAGAGAGGGAGATAGAGTTGTTTAGGTCTCTCAGAGGTGGAAATACAGAAAAGAGAGAAAAGGAATTGGTTGTTTATGGATTCAGGGGAAAAGCCCATGTTTTTCTATCTGGAGAGATAAAATCTGTCTTTTATTCCATGTATATAAATTATGTACAAGGAAGACCTCTAGTGTGAGGGCTGGATGAGCCCTTTTCAGGGATGCTCATCCACTTTTGGTGTCTACCTGTCACCTTACTGTCATCCCTGATTCCTAGAAGTATAAGCACTGGTTAAATCAGGTTGATGGCATAAGGAATTAAAATTAAGGGTTTGACTAAAATATATGAAAATTATATATAATATTGTGGTCATTGATTTAAAATATTATATTTCAAGTCAAAATGACTGTCAATAGTTTTTATTTACAAAATAGGTGGAGAGAGTGAAAGCTGAGAAATGCAAAGAGATGATAGAGCCTATCACACTAAATATTGCTCTGGTACTCAACTCAGCCTGTCATGATTTGTTAACCCTAGACCAGAATTAATCTCTCTCCAGAAGTCAGGAAAGAAAAGCCAGCTGTTCATTCACCCAAGAGCCAGTCCAATTCCCAAGTTACCTCCAAGAGGTAGGTCAAGATGATGAACTGAGCTGAAGATGAGAGAGAGAACCTGTCGAGGACAACTCCTGACTCTGACCTCTAGCCCTAGAAATTCAGGACTTTTATAGTGACTTCTTGTCCCTTCCCTTCTTCAAGGGCCAATCACAGCTTTCAACTTGTCTAGCACTGCCCAGGGGACAGTGTCTTGAGGGATCTAATTCATATCCTCTGAAGGTGTAAACTCTTATCAAAAGGATTCACAATTTCCTGGCTGAGTTGTTACCCACTTAAGCAAATGACTTGCGAACACTCTTACTTAGTGTCTGGTGAGGTACTAAGTAGGGGTACTAAAAGAAAGTCTGATTCATACTTCACAGTCTGGTGAGGTACTAAATAGGAGTACTTAAGTTAGTGTTAACTCAAAATATGCAAAGAGAATAAAGAATTCCCTTTGACAATGGTAAGTGACAGACCTCAAACCCATCCCTAACTTAGGGGACTGTCTACCCCAAATATGTTAAGACTTTCCACCCCCCTGAGGAATATGCAGATGAAAACAATTTGTTTTAACACCCCTGAAGGCTGCTAAAGCAGGTGCTATGGAATTCTTAGAGGTCAGGACATCAAAGATGCCACTGTCATTCACTGTGTCACAAACTATCACTAGTCATCCTGACTTTTTTCTTGTCACTAGACTTAGATGACTCTGCAAGAGAAAGTGAGGCTGACTTTGTGCAACTCTGCCTCACTTAAATACAATTCATGAATTGATTTGATGAACCTGTGATGCTCTTGGTCCCCTTGGAAAATGAAGGATGAGCAACAACAAATATTAACCCTGAAAGCTTACATGGTACCTAGGGGCCCTTTCTTTTAGAAACTTTTTTGTTTATTTACTTATATTTGTTATGTGTTATTTATCATATTATATATTATTTATCATATTATACATTTCATATGTATTATTTATATTATATTATTTATTTATATTTCAATTTTCTTTTTTGTTTTGAGTTTATCAAGTCAGACATGAAATAAATTTTGATATTCTAGGGAAATTTCTGGATGAGTATAAAAACAAATCAAAATCTTATACTCCCAGAGGAAACTCAGGTAAGGATACAAGCTATATATTAATTGAGACCCTCAAAACTTAGTCCTGTTCATATGACACTAAAACACTGGTAATGAGCCACAGGTTTTATACCAAAAGCCCAGACATGGAAAACCAGAAAACCAGAAAAGGCAGCAAGTATGAAGAGGAATAAAGGGTATAGGTAGACAATGAAGGGTATAGGTGGACAAAGCAATTTTGAATCCCAAGATATCTAAAAGAAAGAAAACTTTAAATCATTGGGGATATAATATTTTTTTACAGTAAGAAAGATTTTAATAACTATTAGCCCATGAGCCTATTTTCCCATTTCTACAGAGTTTTTATGAGCATTGTTAACATATAGAGAGAGGGTATCTTTGATGAAGGCATTAAATGACATAGGTTTTCACAAGGAATATTCTATGGCAGACCAATAAGAGCCACTGTATTACAGTGGAAAGAGCAATGGCTCTAAATGCAGAAAGATCTAGAGGTGGTTCAAAACCTACTTCTGATGTTACCTATAGAACCCAGAAGAAGTCATTTAAAATCCCTAGGCTTCAGTTTCCTAGTATGTAAGATGAGAATGTTGGATTAGATGGCCTCTGAGTTCACTTCTAGCACTATAACTTTGATCTTATAAATTTTATAATTATTCATACCTAAAAAGTACAGAGAATGTAAGTTTGTCCTACACTTACTATTTAGTGACCATGAACTAACATTTGATTTAGTAGAGCAAAATCTTATTTTATCAGCTTACCTCCAACATATCTTATGCATATGTTAAAATAATATAAGATTCCTTAATAGAAGCAACATAAGCAATTGTATTCATTCTCTGATTATTAATATTAAGTGAAGTATAAAAAAGGTTATGTATGCTTGTCAAAATTATTTGCTGTTATCATGAAGGATATAAAATGTTAATACAAAATGGAAGAAGAATTCCTCATAGATGGTCAGGCCCTCCAAATGTTTCTATTTACATATGACAGAGTGCTGATGGTAACAAGCCTCAGAATGTTGCCAAGTCTCCTAAATGAGGTCTAAAATAATTCAGGAGGGAATACCAAGAAAGTAGAGGTTAAAAAGCATAGTCTCACTTCTCTCACAACTACTCTAAGAAGATCCTCAAACTAGGTGGCAATAAGGAAATCTAAGAAAAAACTACAATGAGTTTTCTTTTTTAGCCTAAGAGCACAAAGTAGAACCAGTGGGAAGTGACCAGTGCAGAAGTTATAGAACAGAAGTGGACTGTCAACCCAGCCTCTAGACTCCAAATAGAGTAATAAATGCCTTTTCTCTGACCCCAGGGCCAGTCATTTAGATTGTCTCATGAAGCTTAGATCAGCAATGTGGTCACATCTACCCAGAGTTGGATTAAAGATCTGAATGGAATTCATAATACTACTGAATAGGAATAGAAAGGAGTGTGCATGCTTATCAGCTATGATAATATCTTTACAAAAAATGGCAATATATTAAGGCATAAAAAACCCTAAATACAGAAAATTAGATATTTAAGCACATTATTTACTGACCACAATGCAATACAATTAAATTCAATAAAGAATTGTTGAAAAAAAGATTAAAAATTAACTAGAGATTAAGTAACTCAATCCTAAAAAAATTTGATGAAAGATCAAATCACAGACACAACTGGTTTGAAGGTTGAAGATGACAAAAATGTAACAATATAGCAAAACTTTGGGAATGAAGCCAAAGCAGCCCTCAGGAGAAAAATTATATCTCTGAACCCTTTAATAAAAAAAGAGGATAAATATCAACAAATTGTATATGCAACTAAATAGACTAAAAATGAAAAAAAATTAAATTCCAATTAAATACCTGAAAATTCAAAGATATTAATAAAATTTAAAGCAAGAAAAATTAATAAATGAAACATTTTAAAAACAATAAAATAGATAAGCTGATTTGATTTTTACAATAAAGGATTATTAGCATCAAAAATGAAAAAGGAGAATTCACAACCAATAAAGGATATAATTTAAATTATTTTTGCATAATATATTCTAATAAAACTAACAACTTAAAGTGGCTGTGTAATGGGGGTCTGGAGCATATATAGATCCTCTGAGATAACATCTCCACCCATGGAGATCTCTAAGAAATTACTTCTCAGAGAACTGCAATGAATGTAAGAGAAATGCCTTGGAGAGACATGTGGAACATGCATAGACTTACTGTAACTGGTTGTAGTCAGCAAACCACTTGTTGAAAAGGAAGCTCTGTCTGTGGAAGCATTTCAAAAATCTTACTTGCCTCAGCAATCCTGGAAGAGCTTGACAATTGGTAAAGAGGGTAGATTCTACAAACTTATGAGCTCAAAAGTTCCAGAAGGTTCCTTAGTATTTCATTGGTTAGAGTTCAAGAGTTACAGCCAAAAGATCATCAATGGCCCAAGGTATAAAGAAAATAGAAGCTCCTTCAGCATCCCATCATTCCAAAGTCTAGATTTTACAACCAGTATATCATCAATTCCCTGAGACTCTAGGAGTGATTTGGGGCAGTCACCTGTAGGTCACAAGGTAGGACAGCAACAGCTGAGATGTAGGCTTATCCAAGCCTCATGCCATGTCTGTACTTGAAACTTGGTAAAACCAGTGCTATATAGGAATCAAGTGATATTGTGAGCTTAATCGCTTCCCTACCTGCCAAAGATTCAGGTTGTATTGGGTGAATTATGCCCTTGAAATACTAAAAGGGGAATAATTTAAAGTTTGTTCTTGATATATCTTTACAATTAATATCTCTTTGTTTAATCTACCCACTGTTTAGTTCAATGAGCACTTGAGAAACTTGACAGGGGAAGAAGATATAATAGCCCTGGCCCTTAGAGAGTATAATGAGAGGCCTCTCATTATATTCTCATGACAGATGAATGTTTACAAAAAATATATAAAATATCCAGATTAACAGAATAAGAATTAGAGAATTTAAACAGCCCAATTTCAGAAAAAGAAACTGAATAATTTATAAATGAACTCCCAAAGGAAAAATGCCAGGACCAGATGGATTTATAAATTCTATCAAACATTCAAAGAACAATTAATTCCAATATATACAAAATGATTTTAAAAATAGAAAAAGAAGGAATCCTACCAAATTCCCTCTATAATTCTGATATAATTTTGATGCCTAAATCAGGGAGTGTTGAAACAGGGAAAGAATACTATAGCCTAATGAGCATGAATGCAGAAATTTTTATTATACAATGTGATCAGGCTGGATTTAGATTGAAAATGCAAGGTGGATTCAATATTAGGAAAACTATTTTTTAATTGTCTATATTAACAAGAATAACAAAAAACCTATATCAATAGATGCAGAAAATTCCTTTCCTTAACATGGTAAGTAGTGTATATCTAAAAGCAAGAGCCAACATTATACATAATAAGGATAATGTAAAAACATGTCCAATAAGATAAGTAATAGAGACCCATTGTCACCATTACTATTTTTTTTTAATCTTTACCTTCTGTCTTTGATTCAATACTGTGTATCAGTTGTAAGGCAGAAGAGCAGTCAGGGCTAGGCAATAGAGGTAAAGTGACTTGTCCAGAATCATACATCTAAGAAGTGTCTAAGGTCAGATTTGAACTCAGGACTCTTTCTCTAGGCCTGGCTCTCAGCCATCTTGCTGCCCATCACCATTACTATTTGATATAGAAATACTAGCTATATTAATAAGGCAAGAAAAAGAAACAATATTATCACTTTCCAGATGATAAAATGACATAAGATAAAATGAGCCCTTTTGATTACCTAAAATTCTGTACAAACTCAATGCAGCTAAGGTTAAAAGGGAAATAATGTATTATTGGTGTATTTGATGGTGTCAACTGGAAATTAATTGAAATAATTAATAACTTTAGCAAAGTAGCAAGATACAAAATAAAATTGCATAAATTTCTCTATATTACCAATGAAACCCTGTAGAAAGAAATAGAAAGAGAAATTCTATTTAAAATAACAAAAGAATATATAAAATACTTGGATCTCCAAGATACACACAGGAAATGTATAAATACAGCTATAAGAAAGCCTTCATGGTAATAATAAATAATTGGCAAAATATTAATTGCTCATGAATAGGCTATGCTAGTACAATTAAAACAACATTCCTACTCATATTGATTTATTTATTCCTTGCCATTCCAATCAACCCTTTCAAAACATTATTGAATAGAACTAGGAAATATAATAATGAAATTCATCTGGAAGACCAAAAAGGTAAGAATCTCAAAGGAAATAATGAGGAAAAAATGGGAAGGGGATATAGCAATATCAGATTTGAAACGATGCTGCAAAATGCTAATCATCAAAATGACTTAGTACTACTTAAAAAAATAGGTTGAGTAGTGGAATAGACTAGGTATATAACATACAGATGCAAACAAACCTACTAGCCCAGGATTCCATGAACCCAAAGACCCCGGTTACTGGAGCAAGGACTCATGAATTGACAGAAATATGTTGGGAAAACTGGGATGAAATTAGAAAAAAAAAAAAGTTTTAGACCAACACCTCATACCATGTACCTTCTAAATAGATATAAGATCTATATATAAAAGGACAGATCATAAACAAATTAAAAAAGGAAGGATGGAATTACCTTTCAGATCAAAGGATAAGAGAAAAAATCAGAACTAATAAGAGTAGAGAGGATCATAGAAGATTAAATGAACAATTTTGGTTACATAAAATTGTAACTGCTCAGCACAAACAAATTCAATGCAGCTAAAGTTAAAAGGTAAATAGTTAACCAGAGGGGAAGAAATCTTTGCAGTAAATTCCTTGATAAAAGTCTCATTTCCAAGATACATAAGGAATTTATTCAAATTTATAATCACAAAAGCCATGCCCCATGTAAAAATGGATTTGAACTCTGGACTTCAATCCCCACAAGCCCTTGCTCCACTTCCCCAAAATGCTTTGTAATCTCACTGAATTCTCAGGTGGGCCAAGATGGAGAAGGGATTTAATCTGATTGCAAAGGCTTTTGTGGGCTTTTGGACTTCCATTTTGGAGCAGACACGTCTCTTCCATGATGTGAGATTGTCTTGTCTAGGCCTCTCTGGCCTAGGCATGTGTTTTCTTATCCTGTATTTTCTTTAATCCTTAATCTTTAACAAACCTCATAAAAATATAATACTCCTTACAGAGAGAAACTAATTTCTACCTGCCTCAGTTTCCCTAAATTTTAATCTTTACACCCAAGAGATTAATGGTCAAAAGATATGAAGAGGCAGTTCTCAAGGGGGGGGGGGGGAATGAAAGCTGAGGAATCTATAGCCATGTGAAAAAAGTATTCCAAGTCAATAGTAATTAGCAGAATGCAAATTAAAGCAACATTGAGGTTGCACTTCACAATCCATCAGATTGTGGCAAAGTTGACAAAAGAGGAAAATGACACCTTAGAGGGTCTACAGGGAAATAAGCATGTTAATGCCCTCTTTGTGGAGCTGTGTATTGGTTGAGCCATTCCAGAAAGTAATTTTGAACTGTACCCAAGAAATTGTTAAATCCTGATACCCTTTGACATAGAGAGGATCATAGAAGGAAAAAATGAACAATTCTGACTAAAATGTTCTGCACAACTAAATTCAATGGAGCTAAAGTTAAAAAATAAAGTTAACTGAATGGGGGGGGGGGATCTTTGCAATAAATTCCCTGATAAAGGTCTCATTTCCAAGATATATAAGGAATCTATTCATATTTATAAGCTCAAGAGCCATGGCCCAAGAGATAAATTATCAAAGAATATGAATAGGCAGCTCTAAAGGGGGAAAAAATCCAAGCTATCTGTATCCATATGAAAAAATGTTCCATACCTGAAAAGATCAAAGGAAAAGGAAACAGATTCATATATTCAAAAACACTTAGAGCAGCTTTTTGTAATAACAAAGGACTGGAAAATAATGGCATGCTCATGAGTTGGGGAATAACTGGATAGAATATGACATATGAATGTAGTGAATATTATTATGTTGAAAAAAGTAATAAAGTGAGTAGTTTCAGGGAAACCTAAGAAGATTCTATGAGTGAAATGAGCAGAACCAGAAGTATAATTTATACTATAATAAGACTATAAAAGCAGTAGTTTTGAAAGACTTAAAAATTTTGCTCAACATAAGGATCAACCATGAGACTGATGAGGAAGAATGCCATCTGTCAGAAAAAGAAATGATGGACTAAAAATGAAGAATAAATCACTTTTCTTTTTAACATGATCAGTATGAGAATTTGTTTTGTTTGACTACATATTTGTTAGAAGGGTGGTTTTTTTTTTCATTTTTCTTAGGGGGAGAGGAGAGATGAAGAGACAAAATAAATGCTGAATTCCTAAAAAAATTATTTTTAATTAAAAAAATTATTCAAATAAATTTACCTTACCATGGGAGTCACCTAAAGAAACACTTATCACCCATGTGCCCTCCAACAAAACTTTAGATTCTTTTGGGATCTGAAATAAAAAGTTTATGATTCTTTTCCTTCCAATAATGCCTATTTTTAACCTTCTCCATTACAGATTTGTCTGCCAAGAATATGGACCCATTGTATAATCTCCTCCCCATCCCCACTACTCATTCATAGACCAATCTGGCAGTGTTGATGATTCCAGATGGCATCTTCAGTCTGTTGAAGCCATGATAAAGATGAGATCCCGTAAGTTCTGGACCCTTACAAAGGTCCCTTAGTAGTGGCAGCCAGACCTTGACTGGCTTTGGCACTACTGAAGTCTTGTGATATTAAGATTCTAGAAGGTCTTTGGGGCAGCTAGGTGGCACAATGGTTAGAGTGTCAGGACTGGAGTTGGGAAAACCTGAATTGAAATGGGGCCTCAGATACATACTAGCTGTGTGACCTTGGGCAAATCATTTCACCCTCTCTGTCTCGCATCCCTCATCTGCAAATTGAGCTGGAGAAGGAAATGGCAAACCACTACCAGCATCTTTGCCAAGAAAACCCCAAACAGAGTCACAAAGAGTTGGACATGACTAAAACGACTGAACAACAAAAAATCTTTATTGTTATAGAATGTTCAGCTTAGAAGCTGAAGCCAGCCATGCTGCTCCACACCAGCTGTCTTTTAGAATTATATTGAAATGGAGTGAATCTGCTCCCTGTGATCTCCCTCAGCAGGTCCTCCATCTCTGTGGCTTCCCATTGACTGGCCCCCATGCTTGGAATGTAGCCCCTACTTGCTGGAATCCTTGGTTTCTTCCAATTCTCAGTTCAAGTACGGCCTTCCACATGAAATCTTCGTTGGTCTTCCTAGCTGTTAGTGCCCTCCTTCCTAAACCACTTCATGTACATCATATATGTAGATAGAGATATACACAGTATTTCCTCTATTCAATTCTGAGACCAATTTGTGGTCCATTTGCAGAATTTATTCAAACTTTGCATAAGTGCAATAACCCATTTTTATATCCATTCAATTACATGTCAGTTAGTTCAATACTTTGTTCTGGGTTGTTGTTTTGTTTTGTTTTTTTCATTTACTTGCCATTTTCCTTGTGGATTTTCCCCAGTTCTACAAGGGTGCGAATTGGTGCATTTTTAATAATATTCTTCTTTCTTGACTTCAATCTTATCAGTTGTGGTAAACAAAGGCACGCTCCATCTAACCCCTTGTTGAATAGAAGCTTCCTTTGACTTGAACCTCAGAAGTAACATACTGTAAGTCTAAAGACTGACTTGAGATTAGCTATAATTACAAATTGAGTATAAGAAGAGTCAGATAACTAGTAAATGAGCCAATAGGTGGTACAGTGGGTACAGCGCCAAACCTGTCTGGAGTCAGGAGAAGCTGAGTTTAAATCTAGCCTCAGTTACTTACAAGATGTGTGGCCACTTAATCTTGTTTGTCCACGTTTTTTCAGCTATAATATGAGTGGAAAAAGGAAATGGCAAACCACTCTAGAATCTTTGAAAGAAAATCTCAAATGGAATCTTGAAGAGTTGGACCAACTCAAAAGACATCTGAACAAAATAAATGGGCTTAATTAATTAAGCTAAATTAAGAGTTTACTATATGCTGGGCAGTCTGCTAAGAAAGCAAGGGGTGCACAAAGACAAAAGTGAAACAGGACGCTACCATCAGGGAACTTATGCTTTAATGGGGGGGGAGGGGGGATTATACATCTTAGATGCTAGAATTAGGGAAGGAAGGAGAAGGAGGTGCCTATGTGTGACCAAGGTGGAAAACTCTTGAGCAGTAGGAGTGGATGTAGAAAAGAAATGAGCATGAATGATGTGAGTTCTTCATGAAATAGTGGCCCTAGGCAGGAACTCACCCATCTAAGGAGGGGCATCAGAGATGGAGGCATATTTAGAATGAGAAGGTTGTTGGCCTGGAGGTAGAAGAGACTGAAGAATCAGAAGAGCAGGACAGAAGGAATCACAGATTCATCAATGTATCAAAATATATAATTACTGATTATTATAAGTAACCTGAGGTTTTACTGCCTAACTTTTGACAAAGATCACAGTTTTGTAAAGGGCTTAAATGTATCAAAATTCAATTTTTACAAACACACAAATATTTGTAATATCTAAGACTTAGATGTCTTGGACCTCCATCCTGATTATTTCTACTTCAAAGGAAATGAAGCTGCCATAGCTCTCCCTAGCATCTCAAGAACCAGAATGTTTTTACCCAGAGTCTGGGTCAAATGCGTAGGGGAGCTACCTAAGATAAAAAGTCTCATTCTATAGTTTCTTCTACCAAGCAACCAAACACTTCCCCTTAAGCAATCCCTGTGTATCCCCTACCTTACTTAAATCCAGTCCATGCACAAGTCAAGAAATCATTCCATAATATCATGGATCCTCTTTGAAAATGAAGGACAAACAATAACAACCACCACCACCACCACCCTCCAGAGTATGAAGAAGTCATTTTATGACTCTATTGTAAGGACCCATGCCTTCCAATACTAGGCAATAATGAAGTTTTAAAAGAGAACTATAATATCTATAGAATTATATTTTTTAAAACTATAGTTCTATTGAAATCTCCAAAACTGTCTTTATTTTGGTTCTGTAATAAACATTTTAATCTAATCCACGTTATTCTCTGGCTAACATTTCTTTTTTACTACCTAGAGCAGACACTATTCTGTAAAGAACTAAGCTTCTTAACTTTGGAACTCTCACTAGGGAACTGTAATATTCATACTCATTAACTGCATAGAACAATAACAATAATAATAGTTAGCATTTGTACAGCCTTTTAAGGTTTACATATCACTTTATGTTATTTCATTTGAGCCTCACAGCAACTCCACGAGTAAGAACTATTATTATCTGTATTTTACATAAAAGGAAACTGAGGCTCAGAGAGTTAAAGGACTTGTCCAGGGTCAAACAATTCAGAATGTCACTCATTTTTATTTAGTTTCTTATGTTTCTAATTAGACAAATGAATTTTCTAAACATACTAAATGGTCTCCTCATATTTTGTTAGTTTGGGTTTTCTAAATAATTTTCTAAATAAAGGGACCTACAGGATAAGAGTTCCAGAATTAAGCAGTTTAGTTCTCTATGGAATAGCATCCAGTCCAAGTAGCAAGACAGTGAAAGAGAGAAGAGAGCCAGAGAATAAAGTGGATTGGATTATTATTTAATATTATTAAATATTTATTTATTATATTGGTTATCAAAGAACCAAAATAAAGGAAGTTTTGGAAATTTTCTTAATAAATCATAGATAGATAGATAGATAGATAGACAGACAGACAGACAGACAGACAGACAGACAGACAGATAGATAGATAGATAGATAGATAGATAGATAGATAGATAGATAGGAATCTTGTATGTAAATGGTTGTTTTTGCTATCTCTCATCCTTTGTATGTGACCTCCTTGAAGGTAGGGATTGTTTTGGGCTTTCTTTATGCCCTCAACACTTAGTAATTACCAGGAATATAGTAAATGCTTAATAAATTGCTTGTTGACTGAGTAACTTCTATAAGTAGAGAGTAAATGGGGATGGTGTAGCAAGTAGTGTTGTTAGACTTACATGGTGTACATGGAGATTTTACAGTCTTTCATGAAGATTGAAGAATGCCTCCCCAAACCCCAGCAACTCTGACTGGGCTACAATGTGCCACAAGACTGCCATTTTCCCATTGGCCTAGGCACTAGTCATTGGCTATATCTAATGTTTCATGATTAATTCAGTTCAACAAACATTTATTAAATTACTTCCTTGTGTAATATATTGTTCAGGGTACTGTTATGAGTAAGAGAGCATATGAGGCGGGTCTGCAGGGAGATGCAAGTGCAGAGAAAAGATTCTAGAATGGGGGTGGGGGGAAGTGTGAGACAGTTAACTGTGGTTAGAGTTGGGTTCTTCTCTGGTTTGACCAGGAGGGACTGGCCGCTTTCCCTTGTTGGCTATTTCTACCTTGTCATTCCCATCCTACCTGCTTACCTGTTGGCTTGTCATCTACTGGGCTTCCTGGTGTAATCCTAAACCATTTGGACCATCTGTCTGTAAAATTAGATCTGAGGTCCATCTGAATCCAGGACCTCTTCCTGGGCCCTGTCCTGCCTAACCCTAAAACCCACTGCCTCTATTACCATCAAAAGGGTTTTTTTTTAATTAGTATAGGTTTATGTATAATAGGGTCTGGGATCTTAGACAGATAAGTAAGGATCAGTGTAGTTCAAATCTGTGAAGAACTCTGGTGACAGGACATTGAGATCTGGGGGATTTAGGTAGTTGACATTAGTTTAGGATTATCTCAAATTCCCATTTCACCTTTCCTTGTCATAATAAGTCCAACATTCATCCCTGTTATACAGTGGTCTGAATTTATTACCTCAGGATAGGTTCTCCCTTGACTGGGCCTGTTAGCCTGTCAGCCCACAATTGGCCTTCTCAAAACAGTCATCCTTCTGATACTGGCCTATAATTAAACATCTAATCCCATCCCCAAAACCACCCACCATTTCAGTACTAAAAATATAAAAATGAGACAAGAGCTTACTTACATCTAATTAAAGAGAATGAGACACAATAAATTTAAATTTTAATAGGAGTCAATGTTTATGGGGGAATTGTGACTGGCAATGAATATTTTGGTTAATAAAGTACCAGGGATGGTGAATGAAGTCATAGGGGAATATATTGACACCTCCTTTTCAATAACAATGGGAATATTGATTTGATATTGGTTACAGAACTGAAAAGGGTAGTGAGGAATGGAATCCATATGCTAAGCAGCCAGGAAACTGGAGGGAAGATGGCTGGAGTATTAAGGGACTCTGCCTGAAGTTGGCCAATTATAGTAGGCCATGGAGGAGACTTCCCAGCAGGAATACCAAGGAGCCTACAGGATGAGAGTTCCAGAGTTAAGTTTAGTTCTCTATGAAATAGTGTCTGGTACATGTAGCAAGACAGCCAGAGAGGAGATAGCCATATAATAAAATGGATTATATTCAAATGTTATTAAAGAACCAAAATGGAAAATTCATGCCAAGGTGACTGGGGGAATGATTAATTTAAATTATTAATTTAAAAAGAATTTTTATTAATTAATAGAGAAATTATTCATTAAAAAAGAGAGCTTAGAAAAGATTAGTTGGAATGGAGGTGGGGGAGGTGATATATTCAGTTTAAGACATGTTGAATTTGAGATATCTGCAAGACATTTATGGGTAGATAGTGGACATAGTGCCAGGCCTGGAGTCAAGAAGACTCATCTTCATGAGTTCAAATCTGGCCTGACACATTTACTAACTGTGTCCATAGGCAAGTTACTTAATCTTATTTGTCTCATCTCTAACAAGGAATGGAGAAGGAAATGGCCAGCCATTTCTGTATCTTTGCCAAGAAAATCCCACTGGGTCATAAAGAATTGGACACATCTGAAACAAGACATCTAGAAGAAGATATGAAAAATCTGAGGTAAGTAGTTGGAATTCGAAAAATAGATTTGAACTTCAGCCTCGAAGAGGTGATAATAGAAACTTAACAGTAATGGTGGTGACTACCCAGAGAGAGAGAAAATAGAAAGGGGGGAAATGGTCAAGAATAGAGTCTTCAAAAAATGATCATATTTAGGAAAGAGAAGAAGGAAGAGAAACTATTAAAGGAAAACATGAGGTACAATAGAACCAGTATAGAATAGTGAATACTGTTGAAACAAAAAAAGAGAGAATATCAAAAATAAGGAAATTTTCAACAGCTTCAGATGTAATAGAAAAATCAAGGATAATGACTAAGTAGAGAACACTGGAATGAGCAAATAAGAAGTCTTTGGTGGTAAGTTATTTCAATAGAATTGTGGAAATGGGGGCCAGATTGAAGAGAATCAAGAAGTGATAAGGAAGTGAAAGCAGCAAGTATAAACAACTTTTTCTAGAATCTTGATAAAAATAAAAAGAAAGGAATTCCTATATAGCAAAGGATGCAGGAAGAATAGAGCATATTTCTTAGCAGCAAGGAAGGCATCAAAAGAGAAGGAGAAATCATAGATGAGAGAAAGAAGGGGCAATGATGGATGGAACATCCATCCAAGTTCCAGAGCAGAAAAGAGAAGTGGGATCAAGAGCTTAAATAGGAAGCTTAACCTTGTCAAGGCAGCTAAGTGATGCAGTAGAGTGCCAGATCTGAAGTCAGGAAGAATCCTCTTCTTGAGTTCAAATCTGACCTCACACACTTACTTAGCTGTGTAACTCTGGGCAAGTCATTTAATCCTGTGTGCCTCAGTTTCCTCATCTGTAAAATGAGTGGGAGAAGGGAATGGAAAACCACTCCAGTATCTTGCCAAGAAAACTCCAAATGGGACCATGAAGAATTGCACATGTTTGAAATACAACTGAACAAAAACCTTGGCAAAGAGAAATATCATATCATTTTCTGAAACTGTAGGAAAATTAAGTAAAGAAGGGCAAATGCAAGAGCTCATTTTTCACAGCCTCAACTTTCCCAGTAAAGTAAAAGGTGAATCTTATATTTAAGAGAAAATGTGATGAAAGAATGAATTTAGCACCTGAGAAAGAAAAATGGTTTTGGAATAGCTGCTATGGGAAGGGAAATAGTGATGCAGTAAGAGAAGAATGAAAAGATAGCTACAGTGGATAGCTAGGTGACTCAGTGGATAGAGAGTCAGACCTAGATATTGGAGGTCCTGGGTTCAAAACTCTCCTCGTGTACTTCCTAGTGTTTGACCCTGGTCAAGTCTGATACTTAGTAAAGATTTTAAGATAAGGGAAAGGGAAGGGAAGGGAAGGGAAGGGAAGGGAAGGGAAGGGAAGGGAAGGGAAGGGAAGGGAAGGGAAGGGAAGGGAAGGGAAGGGAAGGGAAGGGAAGGGAAGGGAAGGGAAGGGAAGGGAAGGGAAGGGAAGGGAAGGGAAGGGAAGGGAAGGGAAACAGAATCAGCAGCTGCCAACACACTCCAGGTCACAATGGTTCATCGTCTGGGATTAAGTCTGCTGTTCTCAGGGGTCATCACAGATGGTATTCTAAGCCATGCATCTTACAGGGCTCTCTCCCTGATATGATGCACACAGCGCCTGGCCAACATTCAGAGAACTTTCTGCTTGAAACCTCTCAAGAATTAAAAAATATGCAGCACTCACAAAAAGACCACCAGCACCCAGGATATTTATGCCAACAAAGCAATCCAGGCTGACATACAGAGGCAAATGATAACATTACCTTACATTTGTACAATCCTAGATAGTTTCCTCTAAATCCTGGCCTTGCCACTTCTACGCTGTGTGACCTTGAGAAAGTGACCTAAACTTTCTAGCATTTAGTTTCCTCATCTTTAAAATGAGGAGTTTGGATTAGATGACCACTGAAATCCCTTCCATCTATAAATCAGTGATCCTATGATCTCATTTGAATAGCAGCACTCTGAAAACAATGATTACATCTTAGTCAGCCAGGCTGTTTAAGACCAGACCCTTTAATGTCCAACAATAGTCCCTTAGTTGCTGCTTCAGGAAGAGTGAGTCAATCACCAATTATTTATTGAGTGCCTACCATGTGCCCCAAACTATCTAGGCACTATGGGTGGGATATATTGTTGTTTAGTAGTTTTCAATTGTGCCAGACTCTTCATGACTTTATTTGGGATTTTCTTGGCAAAGATACTGGAGTAGCTTTCCATTTCCTTCTCCAGTTCATTTTATAGATGAGGAAAATGAAGCAAACAGGGCTAAGTGAATTACCCAGGACCACACAGCTAGCCTGAGGTCAGAAAAATGAGTCTCCCTGACCCCAGACCCAGCATTCTATTCATTGAGCCATCTAGAGAATCTTAAAAAATGGATCCAGCTTTTAAATAATTTATAGCCTTACTAGAGAAATAAGACTAACATACATAAGACCCTAAAAAAATCATACAAGACAGTACATGATTAAGCACTAAAATGTGTGGGACAGACTATAAGGACTGAGAGAAGTCAGAATGGTAAAATGGAAAATGAACCAACTCTAAAGTCAGAAGATCTAGCCAAATCCCATTTTGGATATTTACTATGCTCTGGGCAAGTGAAGTCACTTCTCACTCCAGCAGCTAGCTGGCACCATAATGCACAGAGGACTAGATCTCTTGGAGTCAGGAAAACCTGAATTCAAATCCAAACTTGGACTCTTATTAACTGCGTGCCGCTGGGCAAGTCACTTGACCTTCCCCTCAGTTTCTTCAACAATAAAATGGGAATCATAATAATACCTACCTCCAAGAATTGTGATGGGGATGAAATAAGATGATGTATAGTGCTTATCACATGCCTGACACATACCAGGCGCTTAATAAATACTTATTCCATTTTCTTCCCCCTTTCTTGGGCCAAAGTTTCATCTCCTAAATCTATGAGGTCCCTTCAAGCTCTGGATCTATGATCACAGGACTTAAAATGCTTATTCTTGCCACAACATCCTCTCAGTGGAAGTTCCAATGACAAAAATGGAACAATACTTGCCCTCAAAAATCTTACACTCTATCCATGGAGATATCTCTTTTTTTACTTGTTATTATTTATTTATTTTAATATTCATTTTTAAAAAGTTTAAGTTCCAAATTCTCTCCCTCTAGACCCATACGGTGAACCTATGGCACACATGCCAAAGATGACACACAGCACACATTCTGTGAGGATTCAGTGTTATCTGCCAGAATTCATTACTAGAAAATTAGAGGGGCTCAGGTGGAGCTGCTCCCTTCCCCCCTATTCTCCATGCCTGACCACATTTTTCACATCACCTGCCCCTCTGCCCAGCAGCCCAATGGGAATGCTTTCTCCCTCCCCTGTGTGGAGTAATCAGAGGGTGGGGTGCATGTAGTCTGGGTTGGGCATGGTATGGCATGTGGTCTATAGGGGGGTTGGGGGGTGCCGCACACAGTCTCCAAAAGGTCCACCATCACTGCTCTAGACCTTCCCCTAACCATTGAGAAGCCAAGCAATATGATATCACTTATAAAAAAAAATTCCTATATTAGCTATATTTCAAAAAAGGAAAGGGGGAACAAGATAAATTAAATAAATGAAAAAAAGTGCTCCAGTCTGCATTCAAAGTTCATAAGTTTTATGACTATAGGTGTATAGTGGAATTGTCTCAGAACATTTTATAGACTAGAGCAGCTAAGTCACAGTTGATCATTGTTTCAATATTGCTCTTATTGGGGGCAGCTGGGTAGCTCAGTGGATTGAGAGCCAGGCCTAGAGACGTGAGGTCCTAGGTTCAAATCTGGCCTCAGACACTTCCCAGCTGTGTGGTTCTGGGCAAGTCACTTGACCCCCATTGCCAATACTATGTATTGACTCCAAGGCAGAAGAGTGGTAAGGGCTAGGCAATGGGGGTCAAGTGACTTGCCCAGAATCACACAGCTGGGAAGTGTCTGAAGTCAGATTTGAACCTAGGACCTCACGTCTCTAGGCCTGGCTCTCAATCCACTGAGCTACCCAGCTGCCCCCTACCATGGAGTCTTTTTGTTAGTATCCTATTTAAGATTTTTGCAATGATATTCATTAAGGAGATTGATCTATAGTTTTCTTTCTCTGTTTCTGACCTGCCTGGCTTTGAAATCAGTACCATATATGTGTCATAAAAGGAATTTGGTAGAACTCCTTCTTTGCTAATTCTGTCAAATAGTTTGTATAATTTGGCATTAGTTGTTCTTTGAATGTTTGATAGAATTCATTTGTGAATCCATCTGGACCTGGGGATTTTTTCTTAGGGAGTTCTTTGATAGCTTGTTCAATTTCTTTTTTTGATGTGGGGTTGTTTAGGTAGTCTATTTCTTCCTCTGTTAGTCTAGTAAATTTATATTTTTGTAAATATTCATCCATATCACTTATATTTCCATATTTATTGCCATACGATAGGGCATAATAATTTTTAATGATTGCCTTAATTTCCTTCCTAATGTCCTCTTCATTAGAGGTGAGGTCTCCCTTTTCATCTTGGATACTGTCAATTTGGTTTTCTTCTTTCCATTTTTTAATTAGATTAACCAGTACTTTGACTATTTTATTTATTTTTCCAAAGTACCAGTTTCTAGTCTTATTTATTAAATCAATAGTTCTTTGTCTTTCAATTTTATTAATTTCTCCTTTAATTTTCAGGGTCTCTCATTTAGTCTTCATCTGAGAATTTTTAATTTGTTCACTTTCTAGTTTTTCAATTTGCATGTCCAATTCATTGACCTCTGCCCTTTCTAATTTGTTAATATATGAACTCAAGGATATGGATTTCCCCGAGTACTGCTTTGGCTGCATACCATAGATTTTGAAAGGATGTCTCATCATTGTCATTTTCTTCTATGAAGTTATTAATTGTTTCCACAATTTGTTCTTTAACCGATTTTGGAGAATCATATGTTTTAATTTCCAATTAATTTTTTATTTGCCTCTCCATTTATCCTTACTAATTATTTTCATTGCATTGTGATCTGAAAAGGTTGCATTTATTATTTCTGCTCTTTTGCACTTGTTTGTAATTTTTTATGCCCTAATACATGGTCAATCTTTGTGAACGTACCATGTGCTAATGACAAGAAGGTATATTCATTTTTGTCCCAATTTATTTTTCTCCACATATCAACTAACTAATTTTTCTAAGATTTCATTCACTTCTCTTACCTCTTTCTTATTTATTTTTTGGTTTGATTTATCTAGTTCTGATAGAGGAAGTTTCAGGTCTCCCACTAGTATAGTTTTTCTATCTCTTTCATCCTTGACCTCCACTAGTTTCTCCTTTAGAAATTTGGATGCTATGCCATTTGGTGCATACATGTACTGATATTTCCTCATTGTCTATTCTACCTTCTATCAGGATGTAATTACCTTCCCTATCTCTTTTGACTGGATCTATTTTTACTTTGGCTTTGTCAGATATCATGATTGTGACTCCTGCTTTCTTTTTATCAGTTGATGCCCAATAGATTTGGCTCCATCCTCTTACTTTCACCCTATATGTATCTACCTTCCTTATGTGTGTTTCTTGTAGACAGCATATGGTAGGGTTTCTGATTCTAATCCACTCTGCTATTTGCTTGTGTTTTATGGGTGAATTCATTCCATTCACATTCAGAGTTATGATTACCAGCTGTGTGTTTCCCAGCATTTTGATATCTACATCTAGTCCTGTCTTTTCTTCCTTCACCATTTCCTTCTGCAGCAATGTTTTGTTTTTAATCAGTTCCCCTAATTCCCACCCTTATTTTATTTCTCTTTCTACTCTCCTCCCCTCTTATTTCCCCATTATTTTCTTTACAGTCTTTTTAAACTAACCTCCCACCCTCTCCCTCCCTTGTACTGCTTCCCTCCCCACCAGTCCATTTGTTACCCTTCTACTTCCCTATAGGGCACAAATCAATTCTCTGCCCCAATGGATTTGATTGTTCTTCCCTCTTTGAGTCAATTTGAATGCACATAAGAGTTGAGTATTTCCTATCTCCAACCTCTTTACCCTTCCAGTGTATTGATATTCTCCCCCTTCCTACCATGAGCTTCTTTGTGACATACAAATTTACCCCCTTTTGGTTTTTTTCCCATATATATATATATATATGATAGTAGTCTCTCAGTGACCGAGAATGACAATTATCTTTGTGCATTATCATCTATTGATGTACCCTCATATGGCTTTGAAGTCCAAAGACCGAGGCGCAGAGTTTGTGGCACATGGGGCATGGGACGCCAGTTGTTATGGGAGATGCAGCTGTGGCCTGGTGTCGGCGTCGACGTCTTTCATCTTCAAAGGTGGCGGCGGCATGGTTAATGTGAAGTGTATGTATATATATATATGTGTGTGTGTGTGTGTGTGTGTGTGTGTGTGTGTGTGTGTGTGTGTGTGTATACATATATATGTATTTATGCATACATATATCTGTATACATATTTATGTCTTAGCATTTCATCCTATATAGTTTGTCACTGTTCCCTCTAAGTGTAATTCTTCTGGCTGCCCAGGTGATGATAACAATTTTTAAGAGTTACCAATGACCTCTTTTCTTATAGGGATACATATCATTTTAACTTATTGAGTCTCTTAAAAAAAAGTTTTGAGGTTTTTTTTGTTTGTTTCTTTTTTCCCTCTTTCTTAATTACCTTTTGATGATTCTCTTGAGTTCTGTGCTTGGGCACCAAATTTTTTGTTCATGTCTGGTCTTTTCTTTACAAATGCTTGGAATTATTCTATTTTGTTAAATGATCATACTTTCCCCTGTAAGAATATAGTCCGTTTTGCTGGGAAATTGATTCTTGGTTGTAGACCTAGTTCCCTTGCTTTCCAGAATATCATATTCCATGCCTTTCAGTCCTTTAGTGTAGATGCAGCCAGATCCTGCATTATCCTCACTGTGGTTCCATGGTATCTGAATGACTTCTTTTTAGCATTTTGTAATACTTTTTCCTTGGTCTGATAGTTCTTGAATTTGGCTATAACATTCCTTACTGTTGTCAGTTGAGGATTAAGTACAGGAGGTGATCTGTGGATTCTTTCAATCTCCACATTTCCTTCTTGTTCTAGAATATCAGGGCAGTTTTCTTGGATAATTTCCTGTAGTATGATGTCCAGGCTCTTTCTTTTGTCATGGTTTTTGGGTAGACCAATGATTCTGAAGTTGTCTCTCCTGGAACAATTTTCTAAATCTTCTGTTTTGTGAATGAGGTGCTTCATATTTTCCTCAATTTTTTCATTCTTTTGATTTTGTTTTATAGTGTCCTGCTGCCTTGTGAAGTCTCTTGCTTCTAGTTGTTGTACTCTAGATTTTAAAGACTGGATCTCTTCCCTGGCATTTTGGTCATCCTTCTCCTTCTGGTCTGATTTTCTTTGGAGGTCATCTTTCCTCTTCTCTACCTCATCATTCATTTTCTTTGCCTCATATTTCATCTCCTTTTCCTCATCTTTCATCTCCTTTGCCTCATTTTCAAGATGATTAGTTTTGGTTTTCAAGACAATGTTTTCTGTTTCCTGATGACTTATCTTACTTTTTAAGTTCTTTTCCCAGTTTTTGTCAGCCTCTCTTAATTGTGTTTTGAATTGTATTTTGAATTATTTCAGAGCCTATATCCAATTTGCTGGGTTTTCTGGTTTGTTTGTGGGTTTTTTTTTGTTTGTTTTGGTTTTTTTGCTTGGTGTTCCCTCATCCTTCTCTGTTCTGTTTGCTCTTTGTTCATTGCTTCTATAGAAGCTGTCAATTGTAATTTCTTTTTTCTTTTTCTGTTGTTTGCTCATATTTACCCCTTCTTTACTCCCTGCAGTTGCCTGACCTCTTGCTCCTCTCATTTTTTTTGTGTGGTTTTGGACTTTTCTTTCAGCCTTCACCACTGGAGTTTTGTCAGCATATCTCTCAGTGCAGTCTGTGTGGGAGGGGTGTTAGAGTTTGAGCTTCCCTGCCCTCTGGAGGCTTTGATGGGATTAAGTCCAGCTGGGTTGCTGGATGTGCCCTGAGGCCAAGACCTCAGGAAGGGAGTGGAGGGGGAATAAGGAGTGTCTCTGCTGCAACTATGCCTCCTTCTCTGTGCTCTGTGTTTTTTTCTCTAACTGCTTCCCCACTGCCTTTGTTGGACGCTCTGAGCCTGGCACAGCTTTTCCCATAAGGTACTTCCTCCAGATCAGCAACTTTGCCCACCCAGAGGTTCCAGTTGCTACTGGAAGCTTAGCACTCTAGGTGGGGGAGGGGTCCTGGGACCTTCCCTCTTTCTTCCCCTTTAACTGGGTTGTTCTCGAATTCTGGCTTTTGGGGACATAGCTTTTGAATTGATTCCAGCAGGAGGGTTCCTTGGCTCTGTCTTGTTGTTAGGTTTGATTTTCAGTCCCCTAGAAGCATTTAGTTTGTAATCAGTGAGGAAGGGTTTTCAGAGGTCTGAACTTTTGCTTCCTCTATGCCGCCATCTTGACTCCACCTCCTAAATATTTTGTTTATAAGTGGGATGCTATAGTTAGGTGGCACAGTGGATGAAATGAGCCTAGTATCCAGAAGAAAGATCTGAATCCAAATCTGATCTCACACACTGACTGTGTGACTTCGGGGAAGACACTTAATCCTATTTGCTTCAGTTTCCTCAACAGTTAAATTATCTGCTCAAAAGAAAATGCCAATTCTCTCAAGTATCTTTGCCAAGAAAACCCCAATTGGAAGTCATAAAGAGTTGGGCATGATTGAACAACAGTTTGGCATAGTAGAAAGGAAATAAAATTTAGAGTCAGAAAGACTTGGATTTGAGTTCTGACTGTGGATTTAGTTAGGTTTCTTCTGTAGAATGGGGATAGTAGTAAAACTCCCACTATTCACCCTACATTGTGATTGTGAAGAAAACACTTTGTAATAATGTGAGTTTTCATTATCATGAAGGAGACAAAAACAGGATGGCAACCTCAGTGCAAATAACCCTGTCAAATTATAATCAAAATTTTACTTCTGGGGGCGGTAAAGTGGCTCAATGGATTGAAAGCGGCCTAGAGACAAGAGGTCCTCAGACCTTTCCAGTTTGTGACTTAGGCAAGTCACTTAATGCCCATTGCCTAGCCCTTGCCTCTCCTCTGCCTTGGAACCAATAAACAGTACTGATTCTAAGATAGAGGATAAGGATTTAAAAAAAAAAAAACTTGGTTTCCTCTCCAATGACAACTGACCTGTCATTGATGTAAACAACCCACTGTAAAAATGGACTTGAATCCAGGACTTCAATCCCCAGAATTCCTTGCTCCACTCCCCCAGAATGCTTTGTAATATCACTGAATTCTCACCTGGGCCGAGATATAGAAGGGGTATTTACCTGATTGGAAAGGCTTTTGCGGGCTTTTTCCTATTTCTGCTTGCAAGCATATGCAGCTCTTTTCATAATTTAGGTAAGGTTGTCTAGGCCCCTGGGCCTAGACACATGCTTTCTTATCCTATATTTTCTTCAATAAACCTCTAAAAATATAATACTCCTTACAGAGAGAAACTAATTTCTACCTGCGTCAGTATCCCCAAAATTTTAATCTTTACACCATTTACCTTTATTTTATCTAAGGAAATCCATTCCTATTCCTTAAGAATATGACTTATTCCTAGGATTCTATGCTTTAGAACTATAAAAAGCTATAAAGCTTAGAAGTCATCTAGCCCAACTGCCACTTTTTACAGATTACGAAACTGAGACCCAAAAAAATTATTTGATTCACACAAGGTCACAAAAAAATAGTGAGTGGCAAAGCTGGGATTCAAATCCAGATGTTCTGATTCTAAATGCAGGACCCCCTCCAATACACTCTGTTGCCTTGGTAACTCTCTTATGGAACATGGAAACTGAGTGTTTGGCTCTTTTTGCCTCTTATTTTTTTACTAGGTATGGAGTTGGTTTTATTGAAGTAACAAAACACAAGACTATGATTCTCCCTGAGGTAGAAAACTCCGTAGTAGAGAAGTAAATTTGCGGTGACGGCTTTCTCCCCTCAGCAGGAAATCTTTCTTTGAGCTGAACAGCTATCAGAAGAGGAATGAAGAAAAGGAGTAAGAGTTTTCTGCTTTACTCAGGGTAGTTCATATGGATCGCAGCATCCTCCACATATTTGCTATAACTAGACTCATTGGCACACCCAAGGAAGCATAGTAAAAGTAGTACTAGGAAATTAGCTCAGCCAGTGGTCAGTAAGGGTAACACCAGTGCTAATAACAAGGATACAAGAGATGTTCCCAGTATTCAAATCATAGGTCCCCTTGGGGAGTCCAAAATGAAGGTAAAATACAATTGGCCACCACTAACAGGCAATAGATTTTGTGTTTGGAAACCTTTAGAAAACATTTGTCAGAGACCTGACAGGAAGAGGAATGAATTAACAAAATATTAACTAAAACTAAAGTATCACTACAACCACCCACCAACAAACTATTACCCCAAAGTATGAAGTGAAAATGATAAGCAGAAATTTGCTCTGATAATATATGTATAATTGTGAAATTGCTTATCAACTCTGGAGGAGGGAGGGAAGACAACAAAAATCATGTAACCATGGGAAAAAAATTTTAAATTTTAATTTTAAAAAAAGAAAAAATTAACTCTGAAAGGCAGTTAGAGCTCTTATAGAGAATCTGATGTTCCAAAAATGAAAGCTAAAATTGAGGAGTGATTCTGTTTTCCTATTCAGGAATCTGTTTAGATATCAAATGAGTCTGAATTTACTGTCTGTACATAGAGTACTTTGGACCCTTAAATTTAACCTCAGATCAGAAATCAGAGTCCATTACTTGAGCATATATGGTAATTTGGTCTTTTGTAACAGATACTGAGCCACACATTTGTGCTAATATTCTTACCACCTCTCCTCTTCCATTCATATTTCTACTTCTATCAGAAACTTGAGATATGCCACAAGACTGAGAGAGGAAAAAGAACAGAAATGTGGCCTTTTCACAGGAATATTTACCCCTTTTCTGCTGCTGTTTGGGATGGTGGGACAGCTGCAAAGGGGAAGCAGGTGATTCTAATTCCATGAGGAATATTCAGGATTATCAGAAAGTATCCCAGCTGTTATATGTCATGCCCTTTGACAAACTGAAAACCAACCTGGGAGGTATAAGCACAGAACAAATGGAAGGAGTCACATCAGAGCTCTGATCAAAGCAATAAACATTCATGAGTTCATATGACTGAAAAATAAATATGCCTTTAACGTCTTGGCAGAGAGGTGTTGTTTGACTGTAGGTACAAAACAAGATAGATAGCATATTCACAGACCTGGTCAATGAACTGATTCATTTTGATCGACTATACATATTGGCTACAAGGGAGAGATCATTTGGGGGGAAGGTAGTTCATTGCAATGTAGGCAGAAGAGGAGGAAGAGGAGGAGGAGGAGGAGGAGGAGGAGGAGGAAGAGAAGGAAGGAGAAAAGAAGAAAGTGAAATACTAAAGCTACAAAGAAGGAAACAGAAAGAAATTAATAGAAAGGCAGAGTAGTTCTAGAAATACTATATATTGGAAAACCTACATGTAATAGAAATTTTTAGTTTCAAAAAAGATCCTTTTTCCTATTATTTGTTTATTGAAATTTCAATGTTTTTTGATGTTTGCAAGAAAAAAAGGAAAAAACTTGTAAAAGAGTCACAAGAGTTGGTGTTGAAGAAATTCATATGAGAATGTTGCAGTTATGAGGCTTGTGGAAGGAGTAGAGGTGTTCTAAATATTTATAGGGAATATTCTGAGAGTCAAGGCCAGATTGAGAAGTCTGAAGAGTAAGAACAGAGATCACACCCTAAGGTAGTGAGTGACTTGATTGCTAATGCCTTCCTCACAACATATACCAGTAACAAGTGAGCAACAATCAAAAGTTTTAACATAATCTTCTTTTATACCATATCTAAGCAATAGGAAACTCTCCAGGTTTCTATTGAGAAAAGGGAAGGCTTGTGGAGTCAAGATGGAGGAGTAACTAGGGCATCAGCATGCCATTTCACCATGAAAATACTCTCCAACCAAGAGTAAAATATCACTACAATACAAATACAGGAATGAAAGAACCAACAAAGAGACTGAGGGAAACAGTCCTCAAAAAAAAGAAAAACCAAAAGGTAGGCAGAGATCATCTGGGGAACTGAGATGAAAGGGGAGCTGATCTAGTAGGAGACAGTAGCCAGTGAAGAGGAAGCCAAGAGCAAACCACACCCCTCACCACCCCACACATCTGCTCTCACAGGTTACAAACTTAATCCCTAGCTAAGTCAGACCCTGAGTTCCTGCTGGACAAATAGAGGTCCAAGCCAACTCGCATCCTTTGAAATTGCAATCCTGTGGAGAAGTCTGGAGTTCTAGCCCAGTGCAATCAGGACTGAAGAAGGCCTATCCATGTGGGGCTAGAGCAAAGCCAGGTATCCCAGTCTGGGCTTGGGGTGAGGACACAGTTCTCAGGGAGAGCCTCCCTAGCATCTTTTTGCCTAAAACTAATGGTGGAGCTCCAGGACAGGGAAATTAAGGGTGTGCCTTATTGAATCAAGAACCCTTTGAGACAAAAAACAAACAAAAAAAAACATCTGAGCCTAAGCCTGGGGCTAGAATCTGATCAGCACCTGACCTGATTGAGTTCAGACTGAGATCAAAAATTTATACCCAAGCCTGCATAAAGTCTTTAAGCAATCAGCATCTCAAAGGTCAATTGAATCATCAGGGGGAAGGGACACTCAGTCTTTAGGCCATCTAGCAAACTAGTAACAACCCAGAAAATAAGCCAAAAATAACATCAAGGAAGGACTGCAGTTTAAGAGGGTACCCCAACTTCCCAGAAAACAGAGCCTATCCATAATTAGATAGGGAAAATGAGCAAAGAATCAAAAAAAAAAGCACCTAACTCTAAACTCTTTTTATGGAGACAAAGAGCAAGGTGCAGACATAGAAGGGGACAGTGAAAGCAAAGGAAACACACCCAAAGTCCAAAAGAAAAATATGGATTGGACACAGATTCTGGAAGAACTCAAAAAAAACCTTCAAAAACCAATTAAAGGTAGAGGAAAAGTGGGGAAGATAAATGAAAATGATGAAGAAGAAATGAAAGTAATGCAAGAAGAAATGAAAGTGAGGCAAGAAGAAATGGACCATTTGAAAAAGGAGAACCAAAAAGGAAAATCAATCAGGCCTTAAAAATCAGAATTGACCATCTAGAAACTAATGATTTAATAAGAAATCAAAAGACAATAAAGAAGAATCAAAGGAATGAAAAAACAGAGGAAAACATAAAATAACACTAAAAAAACAACTGACCTAGAAAATAGGAGAAAAGGAGAGACAACCTTAGAATTATTGGATTACCTGAAAGCCATGATGAAGAAAAAACCTTGTATATTATATTACAAGAAATTATCAAAGATAACTGCCCAGAGATCCTTGAACAAGAAAATAAAATTGAAGTTGAAAAAAGTTGAAAAAATTCACAGATTGCCTCCAGAAAGAAATCTTCAATTGACAACTTCCAGGAATGTGATAGCCCAAATTCAAGAGCCACCAAGCCAAGGAAAAAATACTTCAAGTAGCCAGAAAGAAAGTTTTCAAATACCACAATGCTATAATCAGGATCACTCAGAACCTAGTGGCTTCTACATCAAAGAATCAGAAGGCAAGGAATATGTTGTTCAGAAAGGCAAAAGATTTGGGTTTACAACCCAGAGTCACCTATCCAGCAAAACTGAGTATACTCTCTCAGGGGGGAAAATGGTCATTCAATAAGATAGGAGATTTCTAAACATTCGTGAAGAATAATCTGGGTCTAAACAAAAAATTTGAAGGCCAAATATGAGACACAAGAGAAGCCCAGAAAGGTAAATAAGAAAGAGAAAATTTAAGGAACTCATTAAGGTAAAAATATCTATATGTCTACATGGAAAGACGATTTCTATAATTCTCAAAAATTACTCTTAGTAGTATAAAAGATAGAAGGAATTTACTCAGAAAGTGGATAGAAAAGTAAGTTGATTATGATAATATGATGTATATGATGATATATGATGATATAATGTATATGTAAATGTGATGATATGGAACAGAATGTATATATATAATATTCATGCATAATGAATGACATGTAAAAAATATCCAATCAGGGGCTAAAAGAGAGGGTTCCACTGAGAGAAAAGGAAAGGAAAGGAAAGGAAAAAAGGAATGGGATAAATTATATATCATAAAGAGGTGAGAAAAATCAATGCAGAGAGAGGAGGATAAGTGTGGTGACAGGCAATGCTTAAACTTTACTCTCTTTGTAACTGGCTTAGTGGGGCATGGAATTCTATATTACCCCACAAGGCAATAGAAAGAGAACAAGACAAGGGAAGTGGGGGTAATTGAAGGGAGCAGGAACTGGGAGGGGGGTGACAAAAAGCAAAATACTGGTGAGGAGGAATAGAGTAAAAGGGAATAGAGCAATATCTAAAGGGGATAATATGACGGAGGGAAATACACAGTTAATAATCATAACAGGTAATGTGAATGGGATGAACTCACCCATTAAACAGAAGCAGATAGCAGATTAGATTAAAAAAACAGAATCCTACTATATGTTGTTTATAAGAAACATGTTTGAGGCAGGGTGACATACACATATTCAAGGTAAAAGGCTGGAGCAGAACATATTAAGTATCATCTAAAGTTAAATAAAAGCAGGAGTAGCAATCATGATACCAGACAAAACCAAAGTAGAAACTAATCAGATTAAAAGAGATAAGGAAGGAAATTACATTTTGCTAAAATGCACTATAAACAATGAAGTAATATCATGTAAGGGTTAAAAATTAAGGTTAGATTAGATATAAGAGAATATGGTCACCAAAATTAATATATCTCAGGTCAAATTACTTTTTAGCAGCTTTATTTACAAAATATAGGTAAAGAGTAAAGTAGAGAAATGAGAAAGAGGCTAGAGAAGGTATCTATCCTATCACAATAGATAATTACTCTAGCCCAGTTCATACCAGGCAGGACCCTCAACCAGAGGGCCATTTATCTGGAGGATCTGGTGGTGAATAACCACACAGCCTTCTCTGGCAATTAATTTCTCCAGAAGCCAAGAAAGGAGTCAGCCTTTTCACTTAACCACATGGTAGTCCAAAGGAGAAAATCCAAGAGCTGTCTTACCAAATGCATTTCTCAAGTGCCAGAGTCCCAGCTTCTCTACAATCCAGATTCAGGATGAAGAAGCATGGTCACAGGAAGTTTTTGCCACTTTTAAAGACCTTTCTTTGCATCACTTCCTGTGATTTCCCCCCATGTTACTGGGACCAATAGCAGTTTATAACTTTGCTTAGGACTGCCCCACTTGTTTCTGAGTTGTCACCCACTTTAGCATTTGGGTTGCAGACCTCCCCTACTTATGTGTTAAGTAGGGTGTATATGCTTCTAGTGATTAAATTTAAAAGTAGGCGAGGGGAGAGTTAATCCCATCTTCACAATCATTACTAAACATTTATGTACAAAATGATATAGCATCTAGATTTCTAAAGGAAAAATTGAAGGAGATCAAGGAGGAAATAGATAGTAAGACCATACTTATGGGGGGATCTTAACCTTCCCCTTTCAGAACTAGATAAATTGAATTTAAAAAAATAAAGAAAGAAGAAGTAAGGGAAGTAAGTGAAATGCTAGAAAAATTGGAGTTAATAGATATCTGGAGAAAACCGAACAGGTATAAAAAACAATATATCTTCTCAGCAGTACATGTTACATATACAAAGACTGACCATATACTAGAGCATAGAAACATTGCAAACAAATGCAGAAAAGCAGAAATACTGAATGCCACTTTTTCAGATCATAATGCAGTAAAATTTATCATTAACAAGGGTCCATGGAAAGGAAAATTTAAAGTTAATTGGAAACTCAACAATCTAATTCTTCAAAACAGGTGGGTCAAGGAAGAAATCATAAGAGAATGACAACGAGGAGACATTATACCAAAACTTATGGGATACAGTCAAAGCAGTACTCAGGGAAATTTTATATCACTGAATGTGTATATCAACAAAATAGAGAGAGCAGAGATCAATGAATTGGGCTTGCAACTTAAAAATTAGAAAAAGAACAAATTAAAAATCCTCAGATAAAAACTAAGTTGGAAATCCTAAAAATTAAAAGGAGAAATCAATCAAATTGAAAGTAAAAGAACTATTGAACTAATACATAAGACTAGGAGGTAGTACTTTGAAAAAACAAATAAAATAGATAAAATATTGATTAATCTAATTTGAAAAAAGAAAATAAAATTAACAGTATCAAAGATGAAAGGGGCAATCTCATCTCTAATGAAGAGGAAATTGAGGCAATTATTAAGAACTACTTTGCTCAATTATATGGCAATAAATGTAACAATCTAGAAGAAATGAGTGAATATTTACAAAAATTATAATTGCCTAGATTAACAAAAAAAGGAAATAGAATTCTTAAGTAATCCCATCTCAGAAAAAGAAATTGAACAAGCAATCAAGGAACTTCTTAAGAAAAAATCTCCAGGGCCAGATGGATTCACAAGTGAATTCTATCAAATATTTAAAGAACAACTAATCCCAATGCTACACAAATTATTTGATGAGATAAGCAAAGAAGGAGTTTTACCAAATTCATTTTATGACACAAATATGGTACTTATTCCAAAGCCAGGCAGACCAAAACAGAGAAAGAAAACTACAAACCAATCTCCTTAATGAACATACATGTAAAAATCTTAAATGGAGTACTAGCAAAAAGACTCCAGCAAGTCATCACGAGGATTATTCACTATGATAAGGTGGGATTTATACCAGGAATGCAAGGATGGTTTAATATCAGGAAAACCATCCATATAATTGACCATATCAATAATCAAACCAACAGAAATCGCATGATTATCTCAATAAATGCAAAAAAAGCTTTTAACACGTTCATATTGAAAACATTAGAAAGTATAGGAATAGAAGGGCCATTCCTCAAAATAATAAAAAGTATATATTTAAAACCATCAGCAAGTATCATCTGCAACAGAGACAAATTAGAAGCATTCCCAATAAGATCAGGAGTGAAGCAAGTATGCCCATTATCACCTCTTTTATTCAATGTTGTACTAAAAATGCTAACAGTAGCAATTAGAAAAGAAAAAAGAAATTTAAGGGATTAAAGTAGGCAATGAGGAAACTAAACTATCACTCTTTGCAGATGATATGATGGTCTACTTAAAGAACCCCAGAGAATCAACCAAAAAGCTAGTAGAAATAATCAACAACTTTAGCAAAGTTGCAGGATACAAAATAAGCCCACATAAGTCATCAGCATTTCTATATATCTCCAACACATCTCAGCAGCAAGAATTAGAAAGAGAAATTCCATTTAAAATCACCCTAGACAATATAAAATATTTAGGAATCTATCTGCCAAGACGAACACAGGAATTATATAAACACAATTACAAAACACTTTTCACACAATTAAAACTAGATCAAAACAACTGGAAAAATATTAATTGCTCCTGGGTAGGACAAGCTAACATAATAAAAATGACAATCCTACCCAAATTAATCTACTTATTCAGTGCCATACCTAAAAATCTACCAAAAAATTGTTTATAGAATTAGAAAAAATTATAACAAAGTCCATCTAGAAGAACAAAAGATCAAGAATGTCTAAGGAAATAATGAAAAAAAATGTGAAGGATGGGGGCCTAGCAGTACCAGATCTTAAACAGTACTAAAAAGAAGTGGTCATCAAAACAATAAGGTATTGGCTAAGAGACAGAAGGGTGGATCAATGGAGTAGTCTAGGGGTAAATGACCTCAGTAAGCTAGTGTTCAATAAACCCAAAGACCCCAGATTTTGGGATAAGAATTCACTATTTGACAAAAACTGCTGGGAAAATTTGGAAAACAGTATGGGGAAAATTAGGTTTAGATCAATATCTTACACCCTATACCAAGATAAATTCAAAATGATTAAATGACTTAAATATAGTGAAATCATAAATCAATTTGGTGAACATAGATTAGTATACCTTTCAGATCTGTGGGAAAGGAAGGAATTTAAAACAAGCAAGAGATAGAGAACATTGAAAAATATAAAATGAATGACTTTGATTATATCAAATTAGAAAGGGTTCATACAAACAAAACCAATGCAGCTAAAGTTGGAAGGCAACAAACTGGGATAACATTTTATAACAAAACTCTCTGACAAAGGTTTAATTTCCTAAATATATAAGGAACTAAGTCAAATTTACAAAATATCAAGCCATTCTCCAATCAATAAATTGGTCAGAGGACATAAATAGGTAGTTTTCACATGATGAAATCAAAACTATTAATAAGCACATGAAAAAGTGTTCTAAATCCCTTCTGATTAGAGAAATGTAAATTAAAATAAGTCTGAGGTACCACCTTAAACCTAGCAGTTTGGCCAATATGACAGCAAAGGAAAATGATAAATGTTGTAAGGGATGTGGCAAAATTAGGACACTAATACACTGCTGGTGGAGTTGTGAATTGGTCCAACTGTTCTGGAATGCAATTTGGAACTATGCCCAAAGGGCTTTAAATGACCTTTGACCCAGCCAATATTGCTGCTGAATTTGTACCCCAAACAGATAATGAGGAAAAAAGACTTGTGCAAGAATATTTGTAGCCATGCTCTTTGTAGTGGCAAAAAAAAAAAAATTGGAAAATGAGGGGATGTCCATTGACTGGGGAATGGCTGAACAAATTGTGGTATCTGATGGTGATGGAATTAGTTAGTTAGTGGTAGTCTCTCGGTGATCGAGAATGACTATTGTCTTTGTGCAGTTTCATCTACGGTGTACCCTCATGTGGCTTTGGAGTCCAAAGGCTGAGTGAGGCGCACAGTTTGTGGCACATGGGGCATGGGATGCCAGTTGTTACGGGAGGTGCGGTTGTGGCCTGCTGTCGGCATTCACGCGCAGCGGCAAGACGTCGACGTCGTTCATCTTCAAAGGTGGCGGCGGCATGGTTAACGTGGGTTCGCCAGCTGCTTCTGACAGAGGCAGCGAGTTCTAGTTGCTTTGGTGTAATGGCAGCCCACTTCAAGTTTGACTTTAGCTGATCCTTGAATCTTTTCTTTGGTCGGTCTTGTTTCCTGAGTCCAGCTGACAGTTCACCATAGAATACCTGTCTTGGTATTTGCTGTGGATCCATGCGGATGACGTGTCCAGACCATCGTAGCTGGGTTTGGAGGACCATGACTTCGATGCTGGTGGAGTTGGCTCTGTCGAGAACTTCCTGGTTGGTGATTCGGTCCTGCCATCGGAGCCTCATGATTGACCAGAGGGAGCATTGGTGGAATTGCTCCAGCTGCTTCATGTGCTTCCGGTACAGTGTCCATGTTTCACAACCGTACAGGAGCAAGCTGAGGACCACTGCGTCGTACACTTTGAGCTTCGTTGCAGTGCTTACACCTCTGTGTTGGAGGACTTTGGAGCTCAGCAGAGTGCCTGGCTGGCCTTTTGGATCCTGGCATTGATCTTGTGGTCTAGGGACCCGTCGTTGGCGATGGTGCTGCCCAGGTACTTGAAAGTGTTGACGTTAGAAAGCTGCGTGCTGTCGATTGTAATGTAAGGCTGGTTCGTTGGCCTCCCTGGTGCGGGTTGGAACAGCACCTCTGTTCTGCTGAGGCTGATAGTCAGACCAAACAGTTTTGTTGCGGTGGAGAACCTGTCCACAATGGTTTGAAGATGATTTTCTTGGTGGGCCATGAGAGCACAGTCATCTGCGAAGAGAGCTTCCAGGATGAGTCTCTCTGTTGTCTTTGTTTTTACAGTCAGGCGGCGAAGGTCGAATAGTGAGCCATCCAGTCGGTATTTGATGTAGACACCCAGGTCTAAATCCATCACAACGTGTCGTAATACTTGGGTGAAGTATAGGTTGAATAGTACCGGAGCGAGGACACAGCCTTGTTTCATGCCACTGGAGATGTTGAAGCAATTGGAAGTCTCTCCACCAGATAGGACTTCCCCTGTCATGTTGACATGAAAGAGCTAGATCAGTACTATTGTGCTAAAAGGAATAATGGACTGGAAGAATTCCATGTGAACTGGAATGATCTCCAAGAACTGATGCAGAGTGAAAGGAGCAAATAAGTATTGTTTTATTAGCTTAGAGATAAGAAGTAAAGTGGCTGCTTGAGAAAAGAAGAGGAGTTTGAAGCGGAGCTGGGAGAACATGTTAATTTCAGATGTGACAGTTATAACCATTTTTCTATGTCAATTACTCTCTCTGCCAGTTGGGAGTTTGTCTCTGGCAGTTGGCAGAGATGCACTCTCAGGGACTCTCAGGTCTGGAGGAGGTAACATCTTTGCCTCTCTGTCTGAGGGAAAGATCTGAAGGATCTCAGTGTTTTCCTTTCCCAACTTGGGAAGCACTATTGAATATCTATGGTGGTTTTTATAGATTGGTTTATATCTGTGAAGACCAAAGAAAAACCTGGTCTTTGGTTTGGACTCTGAGTCAGTTAAGACTCTGAGTGTTGTGATGAAAATCACCTTTAAAGGTTGTTAAAAATATTAATTTATGGTCGCCAGGGAAATCAGCTATGTAATTCCTTAAATGAAACACTCAAGTCAGAATGGAGTTTATGGTGGTTTAATCACAACGGGAGTAAGAAAAGGGAGAGGGAGAGAAGGAGGGAGGAGGAAAGGGAAAGAGGTTAACTCAACCTTCTGATACAGTCAGAGGGAGTTTTTAGGCCTGGAAGGCCAAGGTAAAGAAGGGAATCAGTCTATGACTCACGTGACCGATCTGAAAGAAGCTGTCTGCGGGCCTCCTCTCTGCTCAAGCTCCTTGCAGGAACTGGCCTCTTGCCCTATCCACAGGAAGTGAGCGAATTCCAGAGGCTGTTCCCTACCTCACTTCCTGTCCCTCACAAGTGCCAATGGTGGCTCTAGCTTGACCTAGGACTGCCCAGAGGTCTGTCCTTTTTTGCACATGTCTGTTGAGGGCCATATTCTCAAATAATTAAATCTTGAGCTTTTTGCTACAGCTCTTCCTAATCTCTACCTGAGTAGGGTGGAGATTGCAGTTTCCAAGACCTGACTCTGTTACTCCAAGTATCTCTATTGTCATTGATCAGGAAATAGCTAAATCCCATCCTCCAAAGAATGGTCTGAACAGGGTGGAGTAGTTTTGAAATTCACATGAGTCCTAACTTGATTCTTGTTGAGACTCAACTAGCTAGCCTCTGCTATTTTCTAATTTGAAGGTGAAGTTAAGATTTATAAGGATACTAGCAGTAGTTTTCATTTAGATAGTATAAATTTGGGTTAGTTTGATCAGGGAGGATTAGTGTAGCCTGTGAAACACAGAAGAAGCAGTTCCTTGTGGAATGTGGGAGTTTATTTGGGTGGATTTAGAATCACATAGAATTAGAAATCCTTCTTTATCCTTATATTGAACAGTTTCAATAAATACTTTATTTTATAATAAGAGTTTCTTTAGCGTCCTTGATTGAGCCTGGCACTATGGGACAACAAACCCTTCTTTTTAATGTGCCCAACTCTTCTATGTCTCAGACTTACCCAATTGAAAATGGAGCAAGAAGTCTAGAAACAGGAGTACCAAATAATTTAGAAAGTTTATTTCCTTTAAGGGAAGTACCAACTTTTAATAAAAATGGAAACTTGATATCTGTAAGACATCATACACCTTTTACCTCTGAGGATTTTAAAAAAATTGAAGGAAGATATGCCATCATTTGAGGACGAACCAATATTAATTATAAAAAAAATTAGAGAACATATTCAGAACTTTTGACCCCACTTGGTTGGATGTTGAGAATATATTAGAAGAATTATTAACAAAGAGAGAAAAAAATAAAATTGTCTCTCTGGCTAATCAAAAACAAGGTAGAAGAGGACATTATTGGCCAACTGAAGATCCACATTGGAACCCCAATGTTGAATTAGATTACACAAAACTAAACCAGACCAGAGAAGCTTGCTCTGATAGACCTGAAAAAATGGTCAAAATTTGAAAAAACCCGACAACATATTGATGAAACATCCTCCCAGTTTATGGACAGACTTATTGATGTAGGGAATACATATATGGACCTTGATTTATCCAGAGAAAGAGACATTAGACAAATACGTAGGCAATTTGTTAAGAATTGTTGTTCAATGGTAAAAGACTACTTTAGAACTAGCTGTCTTAATTGGGACTTTATGGACCTCGATGAACTAAGGAGAGTAGCAACCTATGTTTATAAAGGTCATGTAAAAAGACCTGAGGAAGATGATACATCAGTGGAAGATTTAAAGAAATAAATTGAAATGTTAAAGAGACAATTGAAAAATAAGGGAGAGACTATAGCCCCTTTGCGGGAATTCACAAATAAATCAATAACTTGCCATTTCTGTGAGAAGGGCCACAAAATGATGGAATGTAGAACCTTTCTTAAGATGATTGGAAGGAATACGCAATTTAATAATAGCTTTAGAAATAACTATAGAAATAATGATAATGGTCAAAACAACTATAATGATGATAATGGTCATAGAAACCAGAATTTTAGAAATTCTAGAAATTATAATGATGATTATGGAAATAACTATAATGAACATAGAAATAAGAACTTTAGAAACCAGAATTATAGAAATAGGAACTGGGAAAATAATGACAATGCTCCAAATGAAGAAAATGATAATACCCAACAACAAAAAATAAGAAATGGAACTCGTCCAAAAAAATAGTCGAGGTGCCCTTCAGGGGGGTGCCCAAGGAATATCCCAAACACAATGATGGTGTCTGGGGGGGGGGGCTGGGGCACAGGAATCAGAGGATACAACCTTTGATTTTCCGGACCCTGATGTCCTACTACCCATTGTCCCTATCCACTGCCCTCCCCATACTAATGAACCCCATGTTACCTTAAAGGTGGGTAACACTTATTATGATTGTCTATTAGACACTGGAGCTACCAGGTCTGTATTGAAGAATGTACCAGATTTAAATTGTTATTCTGTTGATTCACAAAGTGTAATGGGAGTATCAGGAATACCCCAAAGAGTTGAAAAACTTGCCCCTAGAATGGTGTCTGTAGGACCCCTAGAGCTACAACATTCCTTTCTTTTAATGCTTGATTCCCCTTTAAATTTGCTGGGGAGAGACCTTCTATGCAAACTCAGAGCCACAATAACTTGTTCACCAGATGGTTCTTTATCATTGGAAGTACCAGAGGAATCTTTAAATTTACTCCCTGTACTTCTCTCGGAAAACCAGGAGGCAAAATCTTCCACTTTTGAAATACCTAAAGATATACCGGAGTCTCTTTGGGCCACATCTTCTTCCAATGTAGGCTTACTTAAATCTGCTGTTCCTGTGCAGATAAAAACTAAATCTAGCCCACCTCCTTCCATCCCTCAGTATCCCCTCTCAAAGGAGGCAATTGAGGGTATTGCACCAGTTATTAACTCATTAATAGAACAGGGAATAATAATCCCTTGCAAATCTGAATACAACATGCCCATTCTGCCAGTTAAAAAACCAAAAAGACCTCTATAGATTGGTATAGGATCTGAGGGCAGTGAATAATCACGTTATAAAGAGACACTCCGTAGTTTCTAACATAAATACTATTATTTCCTCTATTCCTAGCACAGCTACATACTTTACAGTAGTAGACTTGTGTTCAGCTTTCTTTTCCATTCCTATACATGAGAACTCCAGGCATATTTTTGCTTTTACCTGGAAGGGCTCACAATATTCATGGAGTCGGCTGCCACAGAGTTATGTGGAAAGTCCGAGTTTATTTGAGCAAATTTTGAGCCAAGACACAAACAATATAACATTTAAAAATAGCAAATTAATCAAATATGTAGATGATCTACTCTTGGCCTCAACAGACGCAAAAACATGTCAAGAAGATAGCAAACACCTTCTTTTGGAATTGCACAAAAGAGGACATAAAATCTCTAAGGATAAAGTTCGGTGGTGTCTCCAAAAAGTAGAATATTTGGGATTCATCTTGACTGCTGGTGCTCGTTATATTTCTCCAAAACGAATTGAGAATATTCAAAAGTTAAGCGCTCCTACTACTAAGAAACAGTTGGGAGCAATTTTAGGAGCAACAGGGTTTTGCAGACAATGGATTCCTTACTATGGGGAAATTACTAAACCCCTTAGAGCATTAATAAAGGATTCAGTTCCTGAACCCCTCAAATTAGAGCCTGAACACTTGTCAGCTCTATCAGATCTAAAAAAGGCTATCATGTCTGCCCCTGCTCTAGGCATCCCAGATTACAACAAACCATTTACTTTGTATGTGCATGAGCGAAGAGGAGTAGCTTCTGGCATGTTAACTCAGACTTTGGGACCTTCTCAGCACCCAATTGCTTATTATTCTGCTAAATTGGACCCAGTAGCAGCAGAAGCACCACCATGTCTTAGAGGACAAGCTGCTACAGCCTTACTAGTAACAAAAACTGTTGATTTAGTATTGGGTTGTCCATTAACAATAATGTGCCCACATGAGGTAGAAGCATTATTGATAAAACATAGAACACAGGCATTCTCAGATCAGAGAATTACAAGATATGAAATAACCTTATTAAATAGTGAAAACATTACTTTAAAACATTGTACTACTCTTAACCCTGCCACCTTGCTTCCAGATTTACCAACTTCAGGAGAACCATTACACAATTGTGAAACATTAGTGTCCGTGGCAGAAAAGCCTCGAGATAATCTCTTGGACACTCCCTTAGACAAAGCAGATATGATTTTATTTACCGATGGCTCCTCTTTTATGAGGGATGGCATACGTTACACTGGAGCTGCCGTAGTCTCAGAATTTGCCACTGAATGGTCAGCTTCACTACCTTCTAACATTAGCACTCAAGGAGCAGAACTCATAGCTCTGAAGCAAGCTTGTATAATTGCCAAGGATAAAAAGGCAACAATTTATACGGATTCTAGATATGCTTTTGGCATTTGTCACTCAGTCGGAATGTTATGGCTCCAGAGAGGATTCTTAACCTCAGCTGGAAAATCTAGAGCTAATGCAGAAATTATTAATGAAGTTCTTTCTGCTCTCCAGCTTCCTGAAGCCCTAGCTGTAGTTCATTGTTCAGCCCATACAGGTGGCACTGACCCTGTCTCTAGAGGAAATGATCGAGCAGATGCCACTGGAAAGCTAGCAGCCATAGAAGGGCCTGGATTAATTTTAACATTAACAACTACTAATGATTTAAATTTACCACTTTCCTATAATGAAAAGGAAGTGGAAAAATGGAAACAAAAATTCAAAGCAAAACAGATTAATGGAGTGTGGGTGTCATCTGAAGGAAAATCCCTGCTCCCTAGAAGTTTCTATAACCAAATTTGCCAATCTATTCCTAAAAATGGTCATTTTGGCACCCAGGGCATCATGGACTCTGTTAAGAGAGTATGGATAGCCCCTGGTATAACTACTATAGCCTCCAAAGTGTGTTCAGCCTGCTCTACCTGCCAGGCATATAACCAACATGCATTTCGTGGAAAAGCCTTTGGTGGACGTCCTCTGGCTTACACACCTTTTGAACATCTACAGATAGATTTCATAACGATGCCAAAGGCTGGACGTTATAAATTTTTTCTAGTAATTGTAGATCAACTAACCAGATGGCCGGAAGCATTTCCTGCGACCCAAGCCACGGCGGATTTTGTTGCAAAGATACTTTTAAAGGAAATTATTCCTCGTTTTGGCCTGCCAGCACGTATTGATTCCGATAGGGGGAGTCATTTTACTGATTCTGTTCTAAATCAGCTATATTCTTGCTTGGGAATAACTCCCAAATTTCATGTTCCATATCATCCCCAGAGCTCAGGCCAAGTAGAGAGGATGAACAAAGAACTTAAAACTATGATTGGCAAATTATGCACTGAGACCAATTTAAAATGGCCTGAAATTCTCCCTCTGGCCCTATTTTATCTTAGAAGCAGGCCTACAGGAGACTTACATATTTCACCATTTGAGATGCTTTTTGGACATCCGCCTATACAGGCTAAGCCTTTCTCCCCGGCATATACCTCACTATTAGGGGGAGATATTACTATTGCTTCCTATATACAGGAGTTATAGCACAAACTACGTGAACTTCATGAATCTGGAGCTGCAGTACAAGCTGGACCACTAGACTTTTCTCTGCATGACCTGAATCCAGGAGATAAAGTTTATATTAAGAATTTCAAGCATACTGGAGCAACTCAGCCTTCATGGGAAGGACCATTCCAAATATTGTTAACTACTCCAACATCCATAAAGATTGGAGAAAAGGGCTCTTGGATTCATTGCTCACATGTGAAGAAAGCATCTTCTGCTGAGACTGATTGACTGAAACCTATCGCATGCATTGGAGATAATAATCCTTAGACAAGTGGATGCTGTTTGTTTGTTTTTTTTTTGAGAACACATTGAATTACTGATTTTTTCCTTATTTTTATTATTTTTTTAACACATTGAATTACTGATTTTTTCCTTATTTTTATTATTTTTTTCTTTATTTTGATTAAAATATTTGATTTTTTTCTCATTTTTTTGTACTGAAGGTACACATAATTAATATTAATATTTTTCCTGCAGTAATAGAAGTTAATATATATTCTTGCTATAATATCAATATATACCTAAAAGCTTTAAACTATGGGAACCTGCCATTTATTGATAAAATATTATAGGACTGTGATTAATGTTTATGTATTATTCCAGAAAAAGGGATAAAAAACAAGGAGCACAGACTTAACCTGAATAGTGCCAAAAAGAGCACACATGAAATACTAATGTGAGACTCGAGGTTGCTATGCTTGACATGTTAAGTCGTAGGACTTCCTTGTATCTACACTCTTTACAAAGTACTCATACAAGTACAAAGTTTGACTATCATGCTGGCTCCCTATATCCCTGAGAATGACAAAAAAAAAATCAGACGAGGGAATGACGCTTCCCTATCAAAATAGAATTCTAATTCTTTTCTTCTTATATTATGGCATCTTCCTGTAGTCTTGACTGCAAATGGCTAAATGACATATTACTGCATTCTGTCCTACAGACTTGTGGGATAGAAATTACTTTATATTGGACCTATACAAGGGCCTATTTTGAATTTTTCCTTATGTTTTTTATTATTTGTCTCTTCTTTTGATAATTGACTCATACACCCCCATAACTCAACATTGCATTCTGAGTTGAACTGAATGTTTTTAACACCTACTTCAGGGGGGGATTGTATTTTAATTTAAAATCTAAGAATTTTTGAATTTTGAATTTTTTGTTTGAGATTGTATTTTTACAAAAATCCAAGAATTTTGATTTTTTGTTTAAGATTGTGCTTTTATAAAAATTCAAGATTTTGATTTTGTTTGAGAAAAGATCAACTTTTATATCCAGAGAATGAACTATTGCAGAAAGATGCCGGAAAACCTATACTTCATCAAGAAGATCAAGAATGAACTTTGGATATGATTGATTGAACTGAACTTTGATTGAACATTTTTTATAAATGTACACATTTATGCCAAAAGGGACTGCCCCTAATTTGGCTTTCTGTTAATGCGCCTAGCAAAACATTGGTTTTGCTTTCTTTTCTTTTCTATTTCCTCCCTCACTATTCTAATTTCTCTTAGAAAATTGAATATCGTGTATATCTATAGTTAGAAGTGCATTTAGGATTACAAATTGATTATGTTAAATGATCAATGGGGAGACTAGTCTCCCAGTGATCATCAGGGGGGATTGTAAATCTTGAAATCTCTCAGACTTATGAATGTTAAAAATTTCCCCATCAGGGAATTCTTAATTGGAACAAATTCCCTACTGAGAAAAATTCCCCATTTTGATGTGAGAACTCACCAGGATCAGAAATGGGAGGACCTCTACTCCAACCGTACTTAAGACTGCTTTAGGGGAAAAAAACTCCTTGCTAAACAATGAAAGTACTTGGACCCATGCTTATGGTGGGGCAAGGAGTTCTTTGAGCCAGGCTTGTTTTTAGAATTAATACAATGAGATGCTAGGTACCTTAAAGGGTCGAGCAAGTTTTGTCTTAATGAGATTAGTTGACTCAGCTGTGTTTTCACTGGTTCAGACATACTGAGGAGATTTGTCGACTTAGCAGGAATTCAGATGGGCAGTCCTTTGGAAAGCGTCTATAGTGATTGGTAGATGTAGGGACTTAGGGGAGGTGACATGGGAGAAAAATCCCTATATGAGAAAAAGCAGAATCTCTTGAGGATATATCCTTTTGGAGAAATCCTTTTGGAGGATCTCTGACGAGGATCGCTTGGGAGCTCTCTCTGGTGAAATCAGCTGAGATGGAGCTGGCCTGGTGTCACTAAAATCCTTGTTTAGTCAGACCTTGTGGTGAGTGTTAAAAAACTGACTGATTTCTCTCTTAAGGCTCAGGTCTAGGCCATATTGGCTTGAGGCCCTTCATACTTATTCCTTTCTTATTCTCTCTCTCTTTCTTTGATTACTCATTGTATTGTTAATTAAAATCTCTATAAAACCCAGTTGACTTGAGTATTTGAATAATTGGGAATATTTCCCTGGCAGCCACCCTATATTTAATTTAAAAACCAAGACACTGTAGTGAAACATATTTTCTGCGGTCAAATTTACTCACCCTCTCTTATACCTATCACAATTTATATCTTCCACCATTTTAACTCACTACAGTTTAAGACCTCAACCATTTTAAATCTCACACCTTCCTTCCTTCCATTCTTCCTCCTTCCCTCCCATCGTCTTTCCTTTCTCTTTTTCTTTCTCCTTTTTCTTTCTTTCTTCTTTCTTTTTCTTTCTTCCTTTCTCTTTTTTCTTCTTTCTTTCTTTTTTCTTTTCTGAACTTATTTATTTTTAGAAAACATGAATGTTGCAATATACAAAGAACAAAAAAGAGGACCATATGAAACAGTGAACTTTTGCTAAGAACAGGTTTGTTTGTTTTTTAATGTATGTTAAATTTTACATGGAAGTAAGAAAAGTGCCTGGCTTGTTTGCATCCCCTTCTGGACTTTTTTGTTTTCTTTCGTTCATTTAAAAAAATCTTTTATTCATGCCCATTTCTTTTTTTCCTTCTATTTCTCTCCTTACCTATGAACCCACCACCCTTCCAGCTAGAAACCCTGTCACCTAACCAATAAATGAATGCTGGATGACATATTCAGAATATTATGGAGGGGATTCTTTCTCAGGTGCTGGCTTAACTAGGTGATTTCTAGGGCATTGATGTCAAACCTATGGCACAGGTGCCAAAGATGGCACACAGAGCTCTCTCTGTGAGCAAATGTGCTGACCTCCCCCCCAAATAGACTTCATTACTAGAAAGCCAGAAGGATTCAGAGCACAGCTGTTCCCCTCCATGTGTCTAAGGACATTTCTCACTTCACCTGGCATTCTGCCCAGCAGTCCAATGGGATTACTTCCTCCCTACCATGTGTGAGGTAAGAAGGAACCCTAGATGGTGAGGTAGGGGAGGCAGCCATGTCATTCAGTCTCTGGGGTACAGGCATGGCCCACCACTCCATCACTAAAAGGGTTGCCATGAATGTTCTTTGATATTGTGACATAGACTTGAATCTAGGTTCTGCCATAAAAGTGACAATAACACAGTATCAGTTTCCTCATACAAATAATTCATCCTCTCTTTCATTGGGCTTTGTAAGAATCAAGGGTGAAGGTAAGGGAAGTGTTTGGAAGAGAAGAGAAGAAAAGAAGAGAAGAGAGAAAAGAGGAGAGGAGAGGAGAGGAGAGGAGAGGAGAGGAGAGGAGAGGAGAGGAGAGGAGAGGAGAGGAGAGGAGAGGAGAGGAGAGGAGAGGAGAGGAGAGGAGAGGAGAGGAGAGGAGAGGAGAGGAGAGGAGAGGAGAGGAGAGGAGAGGAGAGGAGAGGAGAGGAGAGGAGAGGAGAGGAGAGGAGAGGAGAGGAGAGGAGAGGAGAGGAGAGGAGAGGAGAGGAGAGGAGAGGAGAGGAGAGGAGAGGAGAGGAGAGGAGAGGAGAGGAGAGGAGAGGAGAGGAGAGGAGAGGAGAGGAGAGGAGAGGAGAGGAGAGGAGAGGAGAGGAGAGGAGAGGAGAGGAGAGGAGAGGAGAGGAGAGGAGAGGAGAGGAGAGGAGAGGAGAGGAGAGGAGAGGAGAGGAGAGGAGAGGAGAGGAGAGGAGAGGAGAGGAGAGGAGAGGAGAGGAGAGGAGAGGAGAGGAGAGGAGAGGAGAGGAGAGGAGAGGAGAGGAGAGGAGAGGAGAGGAGAGGAGAGGAGAGGAGAGGAGAGGAGAGGAGAGGAGAGGAGAGGAGAGGAGAGGAGAGGAGAGGAGAGGAGAGGAGAGGAGAGGAGAGGAGAGGAGAGGAGAGGAGAGGAGAGGAGAGGAGAGGAGAGGAGAGGAGAGGAGAGGAGAGGAGAGGAGAGGAGAGGAGAGGAGAGGAGAGGAGAGGAGAGGAGAGGAGAGGAGAGGAGAGGAGAGGAGAGGAGAGGAGAGGAGAGGAGAGGAGAGGAGAGGAGAGGAGAGGAGAGGAGAGGAGAGGAGAGGAGAGGAGAGGAGAGGAGAGGAGAGGAGAGGAGAGGAGAGGAGAGGAGAGGAGAGGAGAGGAGAGGAGAGGAGAGGAGAGGAGAGGAGAGGAGAGGAGAGGAGAGGAGAGGAGAGGAGAGGAGAGGAGAGGAGAGGAGAGGAGAGGAGAGGAGAGGAGAGGAGAGGAGAGGAGAGGAGAGGAGAGGAGAGGAGAGGAGAGGAGAGGAGAGGAGAGGAGAGGAGAGGAGAGGAGAGGAGAGGAGAGGAGAGGAGAGGAGAGGAGAGGAGAGGAGAGGAGAGGAGAGGAGAGGAGAGGAGAGGAGAGGAGAGGAGAGGAGAGGAGAGGAGAGGAGAGGAGAGGAGAGGAGAGGAGAGGAGAGGAGAGGAGAGGAGAGGAGAGGAGAGGAGAGGAGAGGAGAGGAGAGGAGAGGAGAGGAGAGGAGAGGAGAGGAGAGGAGAGGAGAGGAGAGGAGAGGAGAGGAGAGGAGAGGAGAGGAGAGGAGAGGAGAGGAGAGGAGAGGAGAGGAGAGGAGAGGAGAGGAGAGGAGAGGAGAGGAGAGGAGAGGAGAGGAGAGGAGAGGAGAGGAGAGGAGAGGAGAGGAGAGGAGAGGAGAGGAGAGGAGAGGAGAGGAGAGGAGAGGAGAGGAGAGGAGAGGAGAGGAGAGGAGAGGAGAGGAGAGGAGAGGAGAGGAGAGGAGAGGAGAGGAGAGGAGAGGAGAGGAGAGGAGAGGAGAGGAGAGGAGAGGAGAGGAGAGGAGAGGAGAGGAGAGGAGAGGAGAGGAGAGGAGAGGAGAGGAGAGGAGAGGAGAGGAGAGGAGAGGAGAGGAGAGGAGAGGAGAGGAGAGGAGAGGAGAGGAGAGGAGAGGAGAGGAGAGGAGAGGAGAGGAGAGGAGAGGAGAGGAGAGGAGAGGAGAGGAGAGGAGAGGAGAGGAGAGGAGAGGAGAGGAGAGGAGAGGAGAGGAGAGGAGAGGAGAGGAGAGGAGAGGAGAGGAGAGGAGAGGAGAGGAGAGGAGAGGAGAGGAGAGGAGAGGAGAGGAGAGGAGAGGAGAGGAGAGGAGAGGAGAGGAGAGGAGAGGAGAGGAGAGGAGAGGAGAGGAGAGGAGAGGAGAGGAGAGGAGAGGAGAGGAGAGGAGAGGAGAGGAGAGGAGAGGAGAGGAGAGGAGAGGAGAGGAGAGGAGAGGAGAGGAGAGGAGAGGAGAGGAGAGGAGAGGAGAGGAGAGGAGAGGAGAGGAGAGGAGAGGAGAGGAGAGGAGAGGAGAGGAGAGGAGAGGAGAGGAGAGGAGAGGAGAGGAGAGGAGAGGAGAGGAGAGGAGAGGAGAGGAGAGGAGAGGAGAGGAGAGGAGAGGAGAGGAGAGGAGAGGAGAGGAGAGGAGAGGAGAGGAGAGGAGAGGAGAGGAGAGGAGAGGAGAGGAGAGGAGAGGAGAGGAGAGGAGAGGAGAGGAGAGGAGAGGAGAGGAGAGGAGAGGAGAGGAGAGGAGAGGAGAGGAGAGGAGAGGAGAGGAGAGGAGAGGAGAGGAGAGGAGAGGAGAGGAGAGGAGAGGAGAGGAGAGGAGAGGAGAGGAGAGGAGAGGAGAGGAGAGGAGAGGAGAGGAGAGGAGAGGAGAGGAGAGGAGAGGAGAGGAGAGGAGAGGAGAGGAGAGGAGAGGAGAGGAGAGGAGAGGAGAGGAGAGGAGAGGAGAGGAGAGGAGAGGAGAGGAGAGGAGAGGAGAGGAGAGGAGAGGAGAGGAGAGGAGAGGAGAGGAGAGGAGAGGAGAGGAGAGGAGAGGAGAGGAGAGGAGAGGAGAGGAGAGGAGAGGAGAGGAGAGGAGAGGAGAGGAGAGGAGAGGAGAGGAGAGGAGAGGAGAGGAGAGGAGAGGAGAGGAGAGGAGAGGAGAGGAGAGGAGAGGAGAGGAGAGGAGAGGAGAGGAGAGGAGAGGAGAGGAGAGGAGAGGAGAGGAGAGGAGAGGAGAGGAGAGGAGAGGAGAGGAGAGGAGAGGAGAGGAGAGGAGAGGAGAGGAGAGGAGAGGAGAGGAGAGGAGAGGAGAGGAGAGGAGAGGAGAGGAGAGGAGAGGAGAGGAGAGGAGAGGAGAGGAGAGGAGAGGAGAGGAGAGGAGAGGAGAGGAGAGGAGAGGAGAGGAGAGGAGAGGAGAGGAGAGGAGAGGAGAGGAGAGGAGAGGAGAGGAGAGGAGAGGAGAGGAGAGGAGAGGAGAGGAGAGGAGAGGAGAGGAGAGGAGAGGAGAGGAGAGGAGAGGAGAGGAGAGGAGAGGAGAGGAGAGGAGAGGAGAGGAGAGGAGAGGAGAGGAGAGGAGAGGAGAGGAGAGGAGAGGAGAGGAGAGGAGAGGAGAGGAGAGGAGAGGAGAGGAGAGGAGAGGAGAGGAGAGGAGAGGAGAGGAGAGGAGAGGAGAGGAGAGGAGAGGAGAGGAGAGGAGAGGAGAGGAGAGGAGAGGAGAGGAGAGGAGAGGAGAGGAGAGGAGAGGAGAGGAGAGGAGAGGAGAGGAGAGGAGAGGAGAGGAGAGGAGAGGAGAGGAGAGGAGAGGAGAGGAGAGGAGAGGAGAGGAGAGGAGAGGAGAGGAGAGGAGAGGAGAGGAGAGGAGAGGAGAGGAGAGGAGAGGAGAGGAGAGGAGAGGAGAGGAGAGGAGAGGAGAGGAGAGGAGAGGAGAGGAGAGGAGAGGAGAGGAGAGGAGAGGAGAGGAGAGGAGAGGAGAGGAGAGGAGAGGAGAGGAGAGGAGAGGAGAGGAGAGGAGAGGAGAGGAGAGGAGAGGAGAGGAGAGGAGAGGAGAGGAGAGGAGAGGAGAGGAGAGGAGAGGAGAGGAGAGGAGAGGAGAGGGAGAGGAGAGGAGAGGAGAGGAGAGGAGAAGGGCAGGGAAGGGCAGGGAAGGGCAGGGAAGGGCAGGGAAGGGCAGGGCAGGACAGGGCAGGGCAGGGAAGGGAAGGAGCATTTCAATGTGCTTATTGTATTCTAAGTACTTTCTATAAATGTTAACCCATTTCATCCTCATAGCAATCCTTGAAGATATGTGCTGTTAGCATTCCCATTTTATAGTTAAGGACTTCGTGTTAGACAGAGGCGAAATGATTTTCCTAGTTCATACAGCTAGTCAGTGTCTGAGACCAGCTTTGAACTCTTCTTCCTCAGGTCAGAACAGCAACACAGTCATTTAGCTTTTAGCTAACGTCTAATCCTTTAGCAACACACAGATCCATTCTCCCGTTGGGCAATACATTCATTCTGCAATCCATTTGAACACAGAGGCCTTGGACTCAGGTCTCAGATGCCTGCCTCATAATCAACTCTACGGTTTTGCCTCTCCAATTTCTACTCAAGAATGCTCTACCTCATCCCTTTTGCTCTGGTTTTAAATATACAAATTCCTACACACATTAGGGGCCTTTCATTTGTGTGGTGTTGATTTTTCCAGGGACAGCTGACAGGGAACCCTGTGAGGCCGTTGAGTGTCCAGCACTACACAGAAAAGCATTTAGTCCACATTATCTGAGAATCAGAAAATCACATTCTGAAATGAAAGGCAACTCTATGGTCATTTAATTCAACCAAATTATTCTCTCTAAATTATACCTGACAAATGGTCAGTTATATACAGTTTACAGACTTCTAATAAAGGGTCACCCATTCCCTCCTGAAGCAGTCTATTTCACTTTGGGCCTGCTCTATTAGGAAGTTTTCCCTTATATCAATTCTAAATTTGTCTCACTACCTCTTCTACCATGCTGCTTTTTAAGCAGATCAAATCTAGTCCACCTTCCACATAATTATCCTCCTTATAAAGTTATCATATTTCCCCTGAATTATCTCTTCTCCAGACCAAACATCCCCAGTTTCTTCAACCAATCAGTGGTCATAAGGCATAAAATTGGGGCCTTTCACCATCTTGGTTGCCCTTCTGTACCTGTATATTCTCCAGCTGTCAGTGTCCTTGAGAACGTAGGATCACACAAATGAATGCCATGGTTTTGATGAGATATAACCAGGGCTGATTTCAGCTGGACTTTGTTTTTATTTAGTCATTTTTCAGTTGTGTCCAATCCTTTATGGTCCCATTTGGGGTTTTCTTGGAAAAGATCCTGGAGTGATTTGCCATTTCCTTCTCCAGCTCATTTTATAGATGAGGAAACCAAGACAAACAGGGTTAAATGACTTCACCAGGGTCACATAGCTAGGAAGTGACTGAGTCCAGATTTGAACCCAGGAACATGAGTCTTCCTAACTTTAGAATAGGCACTCTATCTGCCACCTCAGCTAGTTGCACTATTGTCTCTTTGTTCCTAGAAATTGTCTCCATATATACTAAAAAATCATATTTACTTTTTGGGGGGGCTACCATTTTCTGGCTTAAAATCCTTACATGAATCAAGCCTATGAAAATACCAACATTCCCACTGAATTATTTTTTTATATTTCCTGTCCACTCTCAGAGAGCAGGAAAACCCACCATGCCCAAGTCTTGAACCTGGTCTGTGTTTCCCTCTGCTTGATCAAATAATTAGCTCCTCTCCAGAGTGGGGCACCAGCTGGAGAGAGAAATTGCATCTCAAAAGTTGATTTCCCAAGCAAATGCTGACATGCGGGTAGTGCTGGGTATGGCTGGAGAAGTTCCCGATTGTGAGGAAACAGCACCAGGGCCACAGCCTGTTGAGAAGTCAGGCACACCATTTCTACAGCAGGGCTTTCCAGCTGGAATTCTCCTGGCTCCCGCCTGGGAAGCTGGCTCGCCTGCCCACCTGTGGGACTATCTCCCAGACACGCTGCTTGCCTGGCAGCAGCTTCCTGCCTTGCTTAGATTAAAGCTGGGATGGTTTGATTGGAAACTGAAGTGTTTAGAAAGAGATGCCATTCCCTCCAACGAGGAAGGAATAGCCCATTTTGAATCATGTCTTAATAAGAAGGTGCCATTAAATGTGCTAGGGCTCTCATCGTGTAATTAGCAGTATGCCTTAATGATATTTCTTCTCATTACATTTTATTGCCAATTCATCCCTTAAAAGAAGAGAGGGAGAGAGCGCCTCTCATGGAGTCTTGACTTGTATTTGCAGATTGGGAAAGCTGCAGACTCCAACTGGGGTGGGGGAGGGGGATAGTGGGGAGAGGGGGCAGAGGATGCAACCCCTTTGCACAAATGCGTACTTTCTCAGCTGTTGCTTGGCTTGCACTATTTGTTCCCAAGAAGAAGAGGCAGAAGGAAGGAAGGGAGGGCAAGGGAAGGGGGTGACCCAGGCAGCTGCCTGATATGTGTGCTATTCTGGGAGAGGGGACAGGGCAGGATGGGTGAGGCAGCTGCTTTAGACCAGAGCCTCAGAACTCTCTTCCCCCAAGCCTATCAGGCCCCTACTGCAAGCTGATACTTCGGATGGCTGGAGCCATTGAGGGAGAGAGAAATGCTTGGGATAATAGAGGTGAAAGGAACCTCTAAGGCCATCTAGTCTAACCCTCTCATTTTACAGATGAGGCTCTGGGAGGCTGAGCCTTTTGCACAAGATTACACAAGTACTAAGTGTTGCAGATGGGATCTGAAGCCAGTTCCTCTGACTCCGGAGTCAAAGCTTCAGCAGAACCAGAACTATACCTTTTTATGCCCAGGGCAAAGGTGCAGAACACACTTGGAGTAAAAGACACAAGATGGAACCTTAATTCGGTATCTTCTTCACTTGAATCTCGCAGCTCCCTTTCTGTATTATCTATAAACTGGAAGGATGAAATTTGCCTTGTCATTTCCTTCTTTAAAAAAACAACAAACAAACAAACAAAAAAAAAACCTTACCTTCCATCATAAAATTAATACTGTGTGTTGATTCTATGGCAGAAGAGTGGTAAGAGTTAGGCAATGGGAGTTAAGTGACTTGCCCAGGGACACACAGCTAGGAAGTGACTAAGGCCAAATTTGAACCCAGGACTCCCATCTCTAGCCTGGCTTTCAATCCACTGAGCCACCCAGCTGCCCTTCTGTCATCTCCTTCTTAAAGACTCCTATTAAGCTAGTCAAAAAGGCCCCTCCTGTCTGTCATCTGTGCAAAAGTTGCAAATGGGTTGGAAACAATGAGGAGCTACTAAAATCTGGGAAGGGTCCACAATCTGGGAACCAACAACATTTGCATTTTTCTTTCACCTTCCTGGCCTCTGGGGTTTTATGTCAAAGACCCAGGATTAACTCTGAGCCACTCTACAATCTTCCCTCCTTTGCCAAGGGCCCCAGTATGGAAGTGGAGTAGAGGAAAGCATAGGAGCCTGGAGGTGAACTAGGCACCCAAAGGAAGAGGGGTCATTGAAGACAAACTTTCATAGACTTGGAGTCTGAACTAGGTAGGCAGCTGCCCATGATGCAAAATAAGGAGCAAAAAAGAAAAGTTACAGAGTCAACCTAGTGTCCCTTCCAGATCATAGATTTAGTGGAGTGGTTATTACTATTTTAAAACTGAAGATTTTTGTTTTTATATCATGTTTACTTTCCAATGTTCTGTCATTTTTCAGTCATGCCCAACGATTTCTAACCCCATTTGGGGTTTTCTTGGCAAAGATGCTAGAGTGGTTTACTGTTTCCTTAGAAAGAGGAGTCTTCCCAACTCCAGGTTTGATACTTTATCCACTAAGCCACCTAGATACCCACTTTCCAATAGATCACTTCTGTTTTTGGGGGGCTTCCCTTGTAACACAGGTTAAAAGTGAAAAAGAAAAAAAATAGTTCAACAGAGGCAACCAGCATATTAACTGTGTCTGACAATATATACAATTCCCATCGCCTTTCCACTCTGCAATGAAGGAAGGAGGGTGCTTCATTTTCTCAACTCTTCTCTAGGGTTGGTGGTGGTATTGTTCAGTTGTTTCAGTCATATCTGACTCTTCCTGACTCCATTTGGGGTTTTCTTGGCAAAGATACTAAAGGGGGTTGCCATTTTCTCCTCCAGTTTCCCAGGGTCACTAGCTAATACATTTCTGAGGCCAGATTTGAATTCAAGAAGAGGAGTCTTCCTGACTCCAGCCCTGGCACTCTTTCAGCTGTGCCACCTACCTGCCCTTCTTGAGGAAAAAACTTGATTTCTATATAGTAAATCCTCAACCTCAGTTTCATTTTTATGTGATTTTATTAGTAACCTAGTATCCTAGGAGGTTCGTCACTGGTTTTGTTCATCCTTGCTTTGTAAAGAGCTCTGTAGAGATAATTTAAGGGTTTGTGGAAGAGGCATGAAGAGAGAAAGGTTTTGAAGGACAAGACAAGATGCAAGAGACTAAGCTGGGGACATGTTTTGTCAATCAAGATGAAGATTCTAAAACAGAATGTTCCCAGGAGGAGTGGCAGTTGAGCTGAAAAGGGGGAAGGAGCTGAGGGTGTCACTCTCTCTCTCTCTCTGGCAGTTGAGGCTGGCAGTTGGGGCTGGCTAAAGACCCTGATTGTGCTGGCTTGTTTTGGGGGCTTTCTGATCAAGGGGAGACCCCTGCACTATCTGAGATTTTGACTGACCAAGAGTTGGGGTTTTCTGGCCACAGGGAGAGTCTTTCTCTCTCTCTCTCTCTCTCTCTGGCAGTTGAGGCTGGCAGTTGAGACTGGCTGAAGACCCTGATTGTGCTGGCTTCTTTTGGGGGCTTTCTGATCAAGGAGAGACCCCTGAGCTCTCTGAGATTTTGACTTACCAAGAGTTGGGGGAGAAGGAGGAGAAACTTGGCTTTTGAGTTGATTGTCTCTCTGAGAGTTTAAGCTGGCCAGGAGAAACTGAGAGACCTTGATGGTGTTGTAAAAGAAGAAAGAAGATCTTAGCTATCGTCCTCCATTTATCTAACTGTGCCTCTTCTCACCTTTGTTACTGGACTATTTCCATAACCCTCTCAAATTTCCCTTATGGATTAGGAAAACCCTCATCCCATTTTCCTCAGTTTCCTGTCCTGTTATCCCAATAAACCCCTATTTGAAAAAGGAAAAGAAGATTTGTATAGTTCACTTAGGGGGAGGGAAGGAGCCAAAGGTTTCAAGAAGAATTGGGAGGTGAAGGGGACAGGGAGCAGAGGGTTGGAAAAAGGAGGGAGTGAGGGAGGAAGGAGATTAGGAAGTAGATTTATCCATCAGCCATCAATAGGAATCAGCAGGCAAAACCCAGAATAAACCCCAGAGCAGTCCTCTGTGTACCAGCATCCCTGTGTGCCAGTATCCCTGTACTAGCAGTGTCTCTCATCTATCCCCAATGTAACGAGGAGATCCTTTGGGTGTGTTCCCCTCTAGCAGCTCTCTCTAGTCACAGCCAGCCAGAGAGTAGAGTAGTCATTACTGGAGAAACAGTTTCCCTCGGTTTATTTTTCTATATTGCAACAAGAAACAGTTTCCCTCAGAGTACAATATTTTATTTCAGGTTGTGACTTAAAATCTAAATTAATTGGCCACCAGGGAAAAAAATCCCAAATAAAATACCCACGTCAATCTGGAAATTTATGGTAATTTTAATTAATATAGAGGGAAGGATTTTAAGGAGAAAGAAGGAAGAGGGTATAGGATTTCTCCTGCCTGGCCTGTGCCAGGAGGAATTCAAGATCTCCGCCGCTAGGTCTCTGAAGGAGATTAGAGGCTTCTAAGAGGATAAAGTTTGGAAAGTAAAGTAGGAAAAACTCAGCCAGAAACTCACCACTGAACCAGGCAATAGCTGTAGCCATGCCAAGATGCTGAAAGGCCCAGCACGCTGCCACCAGCCAACTCTCCGCCGCCAAAAGGTCCTAGAAAGAGGAAGTGACGCAAAATAGATAGACCGTTTACTCTTGTGTCCCCTCCTCTAAATTTTCATGTATACTAATCATATCAAAGGCTTTTCTCCAGAACTGCCCATTCTTTAGTTCTCATCTTCTTTGATTATGTTATATATATATATATATATATATATATATATATATATATATATATATACATATTTTAGTTACCTAACACTTCTTTAAGTTCACCTTTTGTTAGTTACTTAACCTTTTTGCGATTAATTTACCCTTTTATAGTTACTTAACACCTTTTTGTATTAAGATCTTAAAATAGACTTAGCTTAAAGTTCTAGCTTCACTATAAAATAAGAACTAAGTACCTTCATTGTTCAATCAGGAGATTACAATTTCATCTTCTCCATAAAGTAAGATCTAAGTAGGGTAGAGTAATCTAAATTTCACAGTTCCCCATGCATTCGTTGCATATTTGCCTTTATTTCCTTTAAAATTCAAGTTTTGAGTTGTACTTATACTCCCAAAGCATAGTGTAAGTGTTTTGGACTCTAAGCCCAAACCTGCAAAGTCAGTGATAAATTTCATGCAGGAAAGGTCTGCAGGTACTGTTGTCTAGGAGACCTTTTAAGGATCTCAGTGGTGCTGGAAGTAGATGTTGCTGATGGATTATTTCCTTTACAATAATCAACACCATCTACCAGCCATGAAGGAAAGAGGGTCAGAGGTGATGTTGAGACTTTGCCAATCTTGGCATTTTCCAACAGTAACTAAAGTCCCAGTGATTTCTCCCTTGGTTTTCAGAAGCTGATCAAGCTTTACAGCAGTATAGTATATAGTACAATTCCCTCATACTGCCATCAGACACAGTATAAGATTCAGGTTTAAGAAGTTTTAGTTTTAAAAATTGATTTGTCGTGCAATATTTGTGATAGATTTTATGTGTGACAAAAGTGAACATTTTTTTAAATCAATATTTTTTTCTTTATTGGGATATTAGCACAAAAGGCCATGGAATTCTAGGGAATTATTAATAAGAAAAAATGTTTTGCGTGTTACCAATTTTATTTTGTGTACTGCATTTTGGGGGTTATTTCATGATTACTATGTTAGGAAAAGGTCATGTTATCAAAATCAATGTTTTGTTATGTAACATTGAAAATTAGTTTCTGTGCTAGAAGTATTATATTTTATGAGGTTTATTAAAGATTAAGAATTTAAGAAAATACAAGTAAGAAAGCACGTGCCTAGGAGGGCCAAAAGGCCCATTCAATTTCACTTACATCATGAGAGACGCTGTCTGCTTGGAAGCGGAAGTAGGAAGAGAGCAAGTCGTAGGCAGAGACCCTTGAAATAATAATTTTTTCTTGGCCCAGGTGGGAATTCAGGTGAGGTTACAAAGCATTCTGGGAAGTGGCTAAGGACTTCTGGGGATTGAAGTCCAGGGTTCAAATCTCCATTTTTACAGTTATAATGAGTAATATTCATAAAAGTATATTTTCAGCAATTTCCAAGGAAAGATTATAGTTTTTAGTGGTCACAAGAACATAATTCCCTATTCCCCATAAGTTTGATGTATCAATATTCACATTTTTAACTCTGGCATCATTTACTAGGAATGTTATTCCTGTAATAGAGGAGGGAAATAGAGAAAGAAAGAATGGAGAATTTCTCTCCTCTCTTACTAATGGGGAAGAGGTAAACCAGGAACTGTCTCAACTGGAAGGATGTAACTCCAGTGAGATGTTGATAGGAAGAAGTAGGGGCAGGAAACAGGGTTTGAAACAGGTTGATTCAGTTAAGATGGCAATATGTCTCCCTCAGTGGAGTTCAGGACCCCTGAGGCTTTCAGCCTCAGTAAGGCAAGATAAACCCTTTTAATCTTACCTCCCAAAGATCACTTTAGTTGTCAGCCCTTTTGGGGTTAATGTATGGCACCAACTGGTAAGGAAAGATGACAGTGTTCCTTAGCTAGCTGTACTGAGCCACAAGGGTTCGGTATCAAACCTCTTCTCTGTGGAGAGTATGACAGACCCAGGTCTATGTTGTCACAGATAAGGACAGAACTTCAGCTTGAAATCCTGTCTTTAACTAAACCTTATCCCTTTGTTTGGGGTGTATGGGGTGCTCAGGGAGGGGTAGTATCTCTGGTATGGAGGGCTTGTCGTGCCCTCCTAGGGCAGCTCTCCAGCCTCTGACCCCCACCTGACACCCAGCTCTCACTTGTGGCTCCCAGTAGCTGCTAGCATGTGGCAGCGGCCACACTCCAGGCAACGGCTTCGACAGGCCGGCCAAACCTTGTGAGGGTAGCCATCGGGTCATCGACCCCTGGTGAACCAGGGCTTTGCTCACCCAGCATGTGAAGACTGCTTCGGCTGAACAGATGGAAGAAACCAATAAGAAGGTTCAACGGCTGAGAGGGCAATGCAGCAAAGCACTGTGGAGTGCTTAGGGCATGTTGAGGCACAAAGGACAACACGGCCATCCAATGCAGCTGAGGAAGTCTCCAGACGTAACAATTTTTCGTGCCACTGGACCCAGGCTTCCAACGCCGAGAGAGTGGGACTGTCTCTGTGCATCGGCTTTTCCACTTAAATCTCCTTCACACACAAGTATCTTTGTGCACACTCATCTATCCTAACCCCATCCACCCTCTTCAAGACCTGCGGCGATGGGGGAGTGACGATGCAACAGGTGGAGGTGACCACTGGCAGTTGTAGTCACAATCCTGCACGTAGACGGCCCATGGACCAGTGGTCACTCAGCCCTGTGGGCAGCAGGGACGTTCAGCAGCATCCTGGGCGACTGAGCCGCCCTCTCTAGGGCAGCACTGCTCACCCTAATCAAGGGAGGGGACTAGAAAAGGTGTCCCAAACATTGCCTGCCCTACAAACACCCCTTCAGCACACCGCAGCTGGCGGGTCATCCCCTTTAAGCGGTCGAAATCAAGGAAAAAATACAAAGAAACTCCTACCAGGAGCATGGAACATCAGAACATTACTTGATAGAGAGAACACCCCAAGACCTGAGAGAAGAACAGCTCTAATCGGTGAAGAACTGGCGCGATATAACATCAACATTGCAGCCTTAAGCGAAACACACTTACCAGAAGAGGGATCACTCAGCGAACCCACCACTGGATACACCTTCTTCTGGAAAGGTAGAGACTCAAATGAAGACAGAATCCACGGTGTTGGCCTGGCCATCAAGACGAGTTTGCTCAAACAGCTGCCAGACTTGCCTGTGGGTATCAGCGAGAGGCTCATGAAGATCCGTTTGCCTCTCAGCAAAGACCGGTATGCCACAATCATCAGCACATACACCCCAACACTGACCAGCACAGAGGAGACCATCGAGCAGTTCTACTCTGACCTGAGTGCCGTCCTGCACTCAGTGCCCACAAATGACAAGTGGATACTACTGGGAGACTTCAACGCCCACGTTGGCCAGGACCATGAAAGATGGAAAGGAGTGCTCGGCAAATACGGCATGGGCAAAATGAACAACAACGGCCTACTGCTACTCAGCAAATGCTCAGAGTTCGAACTCGCCATCACGAACACTGTGTTCAGAATGGCGAACAAATATAAAACAACGTGGATGCACCCACGATCAAAACAGTGGCATCTCATTGACTACATCATTGTACGCCGGCGAGACATCCAGGATGTACAGATCACCAGAGCCATGAGAGGAGCTGAATGCTGGACAGACCACCAATTGGTTAGAGTGACTCTTCAAATGCGCATTGCGCCTCGCCATCCAAAATGCGCCCAGACAGTTCGCGCATTTTACAACGTGAGTCATCTTAGAGATCCATCTTATTTGCAAACATTCTAGTCCTGCCTGGACAACAAGCTGTCTGCCAAAGGACCACTTACTGGAAGCTCAACTGAGAAATGGAACCAGTTCAGAGACGCAGTGAAGGAAACATCAAAGGCAGTCCTAGGCCCCAGACAACACAACTACCAGGACTGGTTAGATGAGAACAACACTGCTATTGAAGACCTATTGAGCAAGAAGAACAAAGCCTTTATGGAGTGGCAAAATCACTAAAAAGGACAGATTCAAGTCTCTCCAAGCCACGGCGCAGCATGAGATCAGGAAGATGCAAGACCGATGGTGGGAAAAAAAGGCAGAAGAAATCCAGCGGTTTGCTGATATGAAAAACTACAAACAATTTTTCAGTGCCCTCAAGACTGTCTATGGGCCATTAAAACCCACCACCACTCCCTTGCTTTCCTCTGACGGTGATACTCTCATAAAAGATAAAAAAGGCATCAGCAACAGGTGGAAAGAACACTTCAGTCAGCTTCTCAACCGACCCTCTTCAGTCGACCAAAGTGCCCTTGACCAGATCCCCCAAAACCGCTCCATTGAACAACTTGACGTCCCTCCTTCAATAGAGGAAGTCCAAAAAGCCATTAAACAAATGAGTGCAAGCAATGCACCCGGTAAAGACGGGATCCCAACCGAGGTGTACAAGGCCTTAAATGGAAAGGCACTCCCGGCATTCCACATAGTGCTGACCAGCATATGGGAAGAGGAAGACATGCCCCCAGAACTCAGAGATGCCTCCATCGTAGCCCTATACAAGAACGAAGGCTCACAAGCAGCCTGTGACAACTACAGAGGCATCTCACTACTCTCCACTGCTAGAAAGATCCTCACCCGTGTTATACTCAACAGACTCCTGTCATCTGTTTCAGAGCAGAACCTGCCTGAATCACAATGTGGCTTCCGACCAGATTGCAGCACCATCGACATGGTCTTCACGGTGAGGCAAATGCAGGAAAAATGCCTTGAGCAGAACCTGAGTCTCTACATTGTCTTCATAGACCTGACAAAGGTGTTTGACACAGTGAACAGGGACGCATTGTGGGTGATCCTTATCAAGCTCAGCTGCCCAGCAAAATTTGTCAAACTGATCCAGCTCTTTCATGTCTACATGACAGGGGAAGTCCTATCTGGTGAAGAGACTTCTGATCTCTTCAACATCTCCAATGGCGTGAAACAAGGCTGTGTCCTCGCTCCGGTACTATTCAAGTTATTTTTCACCCAAGTATTGTGACATGCTGTGATGGATCTAGACCTGGGTGTCTACATCAAATACCGACTGGATGGCTCACTATTTGACCTTCGCCGCCTGACTGCAAAAACCAAGACAACAGAGAGACTCATCCTGGAAGCAAGAAAATCATCTTCAAACCATTGTGGACAGGTTCTCTACCACAACAAAACTGTTTGGCCTGACTATCAGCCTCAACAAAACAGAGGTGCTGTTCCAACCTGCACCAGGGAGGCCAATGAACAAGCCGTACGTTACAATCGACGGCACGCAGCTTTCTAACGTCAACTCTTTCAAGTACCTGGGCAGCACCATCGCCAACGACGGGTCCTTAGACCACGAGATTAATGCCAGGATCCAAAAGGCCAGCCAGGCACTCGGGCGGCTGCGCTCCAAAGTCCTCCAACACAGCGGTGTAAGCACTGCGACGAAGCTCAAAGTGTACAACGCAGTGGTCCTCAGCTCGCTCCTGTACAGTTGTGAGACATGGACACTGTACCGGAAGCACATGAAATAGCTGGAGCAATTCCACCAACGCTCCCTCCGGTCAATCATGAGGATCTGATGGCAGGACCGAATCACCAACCAGGAAGTCCTCGACAGAGCCAACTCCACCAGCATCGAAGTCCTGGTCCTCCAAACCCAGCTACGATGGTCTGGACACGTCATCCGCATGGACCCACAGCGAATACCAAGACAGGTATTCTATGGGGAACTGTCAGCTGGACTCGGGAAACAAGGCCGACCAAAGAAAAGATTCAAGGATCAGCTAAAGTCCAACTTGAAGTGGGCTGGCATGACACCAAAGCAACTAGAACTCGCTGCCTCTGACAGAAGCAGCCGGCGAACCCACATTCACCATGCCGCCACCACCTTTGAAGATGAGTGACGTCAACGTCTTGCCGCTGCGTGTGAACGCCGACAGCAGGCCACAACCGCACCTCCCATAACAACTGGCGTCCCATGACCCATGTGCCACAAATTCTGCGCCTCAGCCTTTGGACTCCAAAGCCACATGAGGGTACACCGTAGATGAAACTGCACAAAACAATACTCATTCTCGATCACCGAGAGACTACCACTAGATCTCCTTGTTTTATAATCTAAAGACAGGCCCAAATCCAAATCTAAATATTTCTAATATGATTTATTTGATGTCAATAGAGAAGGTAATGGCGGTGGAATGAGGGGGAAAGGGTGAGTGGGTGAGGATAAACCTATGGTCTACCCCCCCTTGCAGATTGGCTTTCACAGTCTTGGGAGGCTTGGGGCTTTGGAGGCTTGAGGCTTCGGAGCCTTGACCTCCCTTTCCACCAACTGCTTCTTGTCCCTATACTTAATGGACTAACTAAATTCTAATGTTCAGTTCAAGGAACAGGTAAGGGCGAGAGATCCAAGGGAAGGGATCAAGTTGGCTCAGGCCAGAGAGAGTCCAACAAAAATCCCTCTTGAGAATTCAGATAGCTATTGATGAATCTCAGCACAGGTCTCTGAATGGAGTCAGGTCCCAACTGGTAGAGAAATCAGGTTGAGCTCTTTCTCAGCCTCTGGAAAATGCTCCTGATCCTCTCCTTCCCAGGCTGCAAGTCCCTTGTCAGTTGCTTCAGAGTTCTATCCAGCTTTCAGAACTGCCAGGATTCTTTTGCCCCTCCTCCACTGCTCCTCAGACTGATCTGTCCATCAGACTGGCTTCTCATCCCAACAGCAGGGTCTCTCTTCCTTACTTTACATTTCAGAGTAAGGTGCAGATTGACAATTATAAAACACTCAGTCTCATTTTAATGATCTTTCTATTTACTTTGTTACACTCATTGTCCTTTTTGTGTAAGGTCTTCCAGATATATCATTTTTTCCTCTGGGATGGATTATGCAAATACATGGAGGTAGGAGATGGCATATCAAGTATAAGAACCAACCAAAATCTAGTTGTCTAGAACACAGAGCAGTGATTGTGAACCTATGGCATGTGTGCCAAAAAGGGCACTTAAAGCCCTCTCTGTGGGCATGTCTGCAGTCACCCACCAAGGTTCATTACTAAAAAGTCAGAAAGTCAGAGAGACTCTGGTGGAGGGGTGGATCTGTTACCCCTCCTCTCTCCATCCACCAGAGGACATTCCTCACTTCCCCCCGCCCCTCTACCCAGTAGCCCAATGGGAGTTCTTCCTCCCTCCCTTATCTGGGGTAAGACACGGGGAAGAGGGCTCACATGCTACATGAGAGGGTAGAGCAAACAGCAGCCTGTTGGGTCTGTGGAGGTTATTCCCATGGTGGGGTTGAAGAGGAGCTAGGTTTGAGCATGGCACATAGCTGGAAGGGAGCAGAGCTGGAGGGGAGCACTGGGGCCACTTTCCTCCCTCTCTCCACATGAGCATCTCATCACCTGCCCCTCTACCTAGCAGCCCAATGGGAACTCTTCCTCCCTCCCATGTCTAGGATAAAAGGGTTGATGATATGCTCTGGGGTAGGGGGGATGGCAGGGGGGTGCACAGCATTCAGTCTCAGGCAGATAAGTAACTTAGACCTTTAAAGAGACCGAGAAAATGGGATTTAAGTGAAGGTAGAACATCCAGGACCTTTGAATCAAAGAGCTCCAAGAAGGGATTTTATCCTATATTTATTTTTTATGTATCTTACATGTTATTTATATACATTATTTCTCCTCCAGTAGAATGTAAGCTCCTTGGGGAAAAGAACTATTATATTTTTGACTTGGTATCTCTAGCACCTACCTACCATAGGACCTGGCACATAATTAACTAGGGGTGAGGAAAGTTCTTGTAAAATAAATGCAAGATAGTGCCCCTCTCCTTCCTCCCTCAATGCAATTACCTCCCTCTGGCTCACTAATCTGCTCTCCCTGACCCAATATAATGGAGAGGAAATAAGTTTTAGTTCAAATATCAGTTGTAAATTTGGTTTAACTGGAACTGTGATGTTATTGGTTCAATACTCACAAATACTAATGCACATCCCCTAGCTATGTAAACAAAACAATACTATTCATAATAGCACATTCCTCTTTTTTCTGCATACATAGTTGGTCCAAATAGGAATGAGCTCCAGTTAGGTGGTACAGGGGGATAGAATGCTGGGCTTGGAATTAGAAAGATTCATCTTCATGAGGTCAAATCTGACCTCAGACACTTACTAGCTATTTAACCCTAGGAAAATCATTCAACCTCTGTCTCAAGTTCTTCAACTGTAAAATAGGGATAATAATAGCACCTACCTCACAGGGTTGTTGGGAGGAGCAAATGAAATAATATTTCTAAAGCGCTTAGCATGGTCCAGTGCTTTGGCCCATTGTAACCTTTTAATAAAGGCATGTTTCCTTCTATTCCCCACTGTTGTTCTCAGTATACATTTTCATTCTATTCTCCTTTTCTCATGGATCACCAGGTTCATTATTTCAATAATGTTAAATGGATTCAATGGGTATTTTGGAAATAAGTTTACCTTGGTCTGTTCTAGCTCAAAATGACTAGACTCCTCTAAAATCATATGAACTGTTTGCCCTAGAATAGCAGAACATTGGGTCAGAATGGAAATGGCTATAGCTAGAGGATGTGGACTTAAATTCCAACTTTGATACTGATTATCTGTGACTTCAGGCAAGTAACTACCTTTTCTGGACCTTGGTTTCTTCATCTCATAAATTGGGGAGGGGGGACTATTGGACTAGATGACCCCATTTAATGTCCCTTCCATCTCTATATCTATAATCCTAGTAAAAAGTAAGACATTTAATTGTGATTAAAATAATTAGCAAAAGAGCCCTTTTCATATCCACCCTCAAGGAATTTGGGTCTCCTAACCTAGAAAATAGATGATGGGATTCATGATCAGAAAAATGTCTCTTATAGGTCCAGAGAGGATAAAGAATATTCAACGATAGCATCTCATTTCATTCCTGGTCCACCAGCAGTCAAGTGTCCCAGTCATAGCAAGTGGGTTGCCTCAATTGATTCTCAAAAACTAACAAGCAGGCTTTGTGTGTGACTATTCTCCCATGCCCTCAGCCTGTGCCAAATGTTACCAGTAATACAATTCCATAATGTTTTCCTCCTTCCCAGAAGTCTCATACTCCACAAAGCCCATGCCTGCTGATATAATCAATCTTCATCCCTGAACACAAGGTCCTTGGGGTTGGGGGTAAAATCTTGGACCGCATTTAAGAGAGGTCTAGCTTCCAGAAATAGAGAAGTGATTGCCCTATAATCTACTCTAGTTTTCATTTGAAGTACTATGTTCAGTTCTAAGCACCACAGTTATAAGAATATTGATAAGCCAGAGAATATCTGAAGGTTGAGAGTGGGAGGAATAAGGGTGGTAAGGAGAAGGTAGATTCAACCAGGATGATAAAGAAAGATGATGTAACTAGGGTAGTAAAAGTTCTTGAGTCTATGTCATCTAAGGATTGATTCCAAGAATGAAGGCTGTTTAACATGAAGAAATGATGAAGGGAAGAGGGGAGTATGGTAACTATCTTCAAGTATTTGAAGAGCTGTCTTTTGGAAGAGGGATTATTGTTTGGTCTCAAAGGGCAGAAGCAAGTATAATAATGGATGGAAATGACAAAGAGAAAAATTTAGACTCAATAGGAAAAATTGCCTACCTCTTGGTTAGAATGTCCAGAAGTGGGATGAGCTATGTAAAATTTTAAATTATATCTTAAATAATAAAAATATTATTTTTAAGGAGGTTTATTAAATGATCATTAGAAATCAAGGAATAAAGAGGATACAAAATAAAAACCACGTGACCATGGTTGGTTAGCCATTTTCAAAATCCCTACCTTACCACCATCACCTCTGATTGCTGCATCATGCCAAAAAAGAGACTGAGCAGCACTTCTCCATGGATATGTATTCCCTGACTACAGGAAGTATATAATGACAGGGAGTCAGTGGGCTCTCAGGAAATGTAGTTCCCCTTTAGGGTAACAGATTTTCAATTATACAGCTACATGAAGAGAAGGTAGTTTTCTTCTCTTGAAGAGGTTTTCAAGAAGATTATAGTCACTTGTCAGGTTATGGTAGGATTCCTTTAGGACATGATTTGGACTAGACAAGAATTGAGGTGCTATTTTTAACTCTAAATTATGTGAATCATAAAAACTGTAAGAGCTTCTTCTAATGAACAATTGCTTCCTACACATGGACATTATACAAGATTAGTTTGATGCACATGTCATTATATGAACTTTCCTATGTTTGTCTCTGAAGGTAGGAATCATGCCTTTTTCATTTTGGTATATACCCTATATATTCCACTATACATCCTGCACAGTGGCTAGCTATTATTGTTTCAGTCATTCAGTCATGCCTGGCTTTATGTGACTCCATGGACAAAGATAGTGGAATGGTTTGCCATTTCCTTCTCCAGTGTGCCCCCATTTTACATATAAGGAACTGAGTCAAATACAGATTAAATGATTGGCCCATGATCACAAAATAATTTCTGAGGCCTGACTTGAATTCAGATCTTCCTCACTCTAGGCCCACTACTATATCCACATTGCCACCCAGTTGCCCTCATCTAGCACATCACAGGCACCTACTCAGTTTTATTAATTCATTGAAAACCTAAAGGGGAAAAATGGGAGAGGAAGTCTGTTTTAAATGTCTATTCTCATCCTAAAACTTAGGAAAACGCCATTGTTATGTTTGTTTAACTCTAGCTTATCTTTCTTCAAATATGTCTATACTTCATGATAATTCCTAATGGACAGGAGATACATTCTTTTCTAATTCCTATCTATACATCTTTCCTAAAGCTTTCAGTGCCAGAAACTCTGTGGGCACTCAGGAAATATTCTTTAATGTTAGTACAATGCAGATAAAAGAAATTAGGAAGAAGGCGTGTGTGTGTCTATATTCTTTTATGCCAGAAACTGAATTCTTTTAAAATGATATTCATTTTAAACTTCAAACTCAACAATGCCAGGAAGTCAAGACAAAATCAAAACAGCTCAAGGGGGGAAAAAAAACCCACCCACCCACCTAAGAAAGGATAAAGAAAAATGTCGAACATTTTACTTCACTAGTCCTGGAAGAACATATGGGTGCTTAGAATGCCACCCAAACCTGTCACACTTAACTTCATCCTCCACCCACTTGCCCAGCCTTCAAGGCTTAATGAACACACAGATGTGGTAGAGAGCTTACCAGGCTGAATTCTCCTTTAGTGGGACAGTATCATCAGATGTGAATAAGCTCTGTTCTCAAGAGAGAAGCAGCAGCTCCCATGAAAAACCTTCTTTCTGGGGATTCATTTTGTCTAATGGATCCCACTCTTCACCTGCTCTCTACTTCAACTCTAATTAATCTGGCTCAATAGAGACCCCCCTTTGAGGATGGTAGAGATGAAGGATAGTGATGTTTGGCTTGAAATAGGAGACATCAATGGGTCTTGACAATGTCCATAGATGTATTGGATGGGGGTGTGGAGTAATAAGGACAATTTTTCTATTCTGGCCTTGAGGAGAAGAAATCAAGATAGGATGGAAGATTACTATGGGAGAAGATGTGAAGTTATGGTGATTTCCATGCCTGAGCTCTCCTGGAAAGCAGAGGATATAAAGTATAGGAGACAAAGATTGAGCTACTTGTCTATGATAATAATTTTTTTAATTCAATTTAATTTTTTCAGTAAGTATGAATTTGCCTTCTTTTCTTTCCACCCCCAAACAAAGATGAAATAAAAATTGAATTCCTATTAGGAACATGTATAATGAAGCAAAACAAAATTCTACATTGGCCATGTCCAAAAAATATATTTCATTCTACACTTTGAGATCTTTATTTCTCTATCAGGAGGCAAGTAGTGTGTTTCACCATTATTCCTTAGAAATTGTGGTTGCTCGTTATCCTGATCAGAGTTCCTAATTCTTTCAAAGTTATTTGTCCTTACCAGTCTGTTATCATTTTGTAGCCTGTTCTGGTTCTGCTTATAATCTGTATCAGTTCATATAAGTCTTCTCAAGGTTTCTCTAAAACTAGACTTGAAAAAGAATAATGTATACAGGAGACTTGAAAAATAGTTTGGAGGACAGGTAGTGAATACATTTAAAACCAAAATCCTTAAAAACAATAAGAAGCAATTGGAGATTACTGAGTGTGGGAGAAGGGGAATATCAGGTTGAAAACACCATAGATGGGTCACCATTTGGCCTAGTCATCTATAAAATGGAGCTAATTCTAACAGTATTTAACAGGGCTTTCTCAAGAAACTAATGGGGAAAAGTATATGAAGAGCTATAAAAATGTCAGCTACTACTATTATTATTAAAGAACTTATAATCAAAGGCAAAAGGAAATAGGAAGACACTCATCAATTTTCTTCCTTTCTCCCATCAGGAGTCCTACCACTGGAAAAGAGTCCTTTTCTCCTTCCACCTAGTTCCTCTCTGGATGGTCTTGCAATCAATGTTCTCATAAGAAAGAAGGTAGGGAAGGCCTGCCTATTCAGTGAAATCAGGCAAAATCAAGAAGTGAGTGAAGATCATAGATTTAAATCCAAAGTTCACACCCTTCATTTTATAGATGAAAAAACCAAGCTACAGAAAGTTTAAGCAACTTACCCAAGGTCATATTGTAAGTAACTATCTGAGGTGGGACTGGAAATCAGGCTTTGGGATCCATCCAGTGGTCTCTCTGAAGGTCTGAGCTTGCTCTGTCTAGATGTGAGGATCCAGTCAAGTAATGGAGATGAGAGACACTGTATGTTCAGACCCAAATGTATAGGCATCACACAGCATTTGGCCATAGCACGGAGGTTCGTTTATTATATAGGCTTGTGATCACATACTTCTTTGGCACACAATCCATTTTCTACATATATGTTTCCATAGTACTTAACAACAGACATGTAGCCTAAGGAAATGAAAGTCAATGAAGTCAATGAAACATTGTTGCTATAGATGAATGACATAAACAGGGTGATCTAGAGGTTAGTTCTCACTGACCTAAGGAGAATCATTGTTACTTTTGGCCAGCTTTCACAATCATTCACAATTACTTAGGAGATGGGTAACAAAACATTTCATAGCTAGGTACATGGTTAGAGGGCAATTTAATGACAGACCAGATTTGGGGTTTTCCTCAATTTCCAAGTCACATTTTTCTTTTGTTTCACTTGGGTACTTGGAGATGTTTCTCTCACTATTGTAACATAACAAACCAGTGAAGTGTGTCCTGTCAACCTGGGCTTGAAGGTGATTGATGTCCTTGGCTTGCCTGGCTTGTAATGGGAGTGAATGTAACTCTGTGAAGAGGGAAAGGAAGGGGGTAATGGGTAGTGATCTTTAAGTTTTAATTCTGTGAATGTAATCTTTTAGGGTAATAATCTGGGGGAATTAAGGTGGGAAATATGTGTGTTAACCCTATTAGTCTTTGCTCTCATATTATTTCTCCTGTATTGGGTGGGGGAACAATAATCATAACAATTCCATTAGAGAGAGAAGTCACACAGAGGGAGATTCCAAAGGGGCCTTATTTTTCCAGAAAGTCGCTTCGCGACTCTGGAACTCATGTGTCACAATGTCAGACAGTGTGGGCTTGATGGCTTCCCACAATCAGTTCTTTCCCATTTCAAGTCCAGTGCCCTATCCTACTTCCCTGGATGATGGTTTTCTTCTCTCTCTCTCTCTCTCTCTCTCTCTCTCTCTCTCTCTCTCTCTCTCTCTCTCTCTCTCTCTCTCTCTCTCTAACTTTAACCCTCACCTTCTGTCTTAGAATCAATCTTAAGCATCAGTTCCAAGACAGAAGAGCCACAAGGGCTAGGCAATGGGGGTTAAGTGACCCAGACTCAACAGCTAGGAAATGTCTGAGGTCATATTTGAACCCAGGACCTCTCATTTATAAACCTAGCTCTCCTCTATCCACTGAGTCACCTTGCTGACCCTTGATTGTGGTTTTCTAAGGGTACATTCTTCACCCATCCTATCAGTTTCCTCTCTATAACATCACAGATACACTCAATAGTCAGAAGGGACGCATCTGGACTTCCATATGTGATTGTTGTTCTCGGCAATTAGAGCCTGGGGTGCTTGCAGCTCTTTCTATTTGCAAAACACTGGGGTGCAAACCCTGAGTAATTTCTATCACCATGACAACGGAAAGCAGCAAAATAGCCTCTTGTGCTGGGATACTGTAGCTATCAGGGAGCATGAAATAGGTCAGCAGATAGGCAACTGGGCAGCATAGTGGAATAGCGCTGGACCTAGAGTCAGGAAGGCCTGGGTTCAAATCTCACCTCAGAGACTTATTAACTGTGTAAATTTGGGCAAGTCACTTAACCCCAGTTTCCTCAGTGTATAATGGGAGCAATAATATCACCTACTTCACAGGGTTGTTTTGAGGATCAAAAGGGATTATATTAAATATATATGTATATAGATATAAAAGACAAAAATAAATCACTGAGCACAGAACTAGGCACCCAGGGGTCACTGGATAAATGCTGTCATGACAGAGGGATATCTCAATAAGCATTTATGTGCTTACATGACAAACACAGCATGCGATAAGATGCAGGAGGCAGTAGGAAAATGTTTTTAATTCAAATACCACCTATGTTTGCCAACACAATTACAGTGACTTGATCCCCGCAATGACCCTTAGTGGGGAGGCATCTCTGTTTCTCTGGGCCTCAACTGTAAAATGGGAACAAATACATTTTTACTACCTACCTGACAGAGGTATTGTAAAAAACAAATAAAGAAGGCAGCTGGGTGGCTCAATGGATCGAGAATAGGGCCCAGAGATGGGAGATCCAGAGTTCAAATCTGACCTCAGACACTTCCTGACTGTGTGACCCTGGGCAAGTCACTTAACCCCCTTTGCCTAGCCCTTACTGCTCTTGTGCCTTGGAACCAATACACAATATTGATTCAAAGATGGAAGGTAAGGGTTAAAAAAACCAAATAGAATAAAGGTATCCAAAGTTCTTTGGAAACTGAAATCTCTATGTAAATGTCAATCATCATTATCATCACTGTTATTTGAGATCTTCCATGGAGGGAGATCAACAGTGATAATAGCTAAAATTTGAAGTTCAGAAGATTTGAAATAATTGGTCAGTCTAGTGGCCAGAAAGGAGGATGCCAGCCAGCTGTCAGCGCTTAGAAAGCCACCTCTCATAGGAAGTTTGAGGGGAAGGAGAGAGAGGAGAGACAATACAGAGGGAAAAGTAGATAGAAGAGGGTGCCTAAGATAAGAATGCCTTCCATTAGACAAGAGAGGTGGATGTGGTTTTAAATGGGAATAGGGATGACAAGAAGGAACCCCAGAGGCAGTGGTAAGAAGAGATAAAGAAATAGTGGCAGCCACGGGAGGGGGAGCAAAATTGCATTCAACACAAGAACAACAGTCTCTTGAAAAATATCAGAGTGCAGAGCAGCTAGATGGTGCAAGTGAACAGAGAGTCAGGCCTGGAGATGGAAGGTCATGGGTTTAAATGTGACCTCAGGCACTTCCTAATTCTGTGACCCTCAGACAGTCACTTAATCTCTATTGCCTAGTCCTTTCCACACTTCTGCCTTAGAGCCAATACATAATACTGACTAAGAGGGAAAGGAAGGTTTCAAAATAAATAAATACATAAGGTGTGAGAAAAGAGGCAGCCAGGTGGTTGGTAGAGAGCCAGGTCTGGAGTTAAGAGGTTCTGGGTTCCAGTTGGACCTCAGAGACTTCTTAGCTGTGTCACCCTGGGCAAATCACTTAACCCCAATTGCCTAGCTCTTACTTCTCTTATGCTTTAGAACTGATATCTAGTATTGATTTTAAGACAGAGCATAAGGGGAAAGAGAGAGAGAGACAGAGAGAGACAGAGACAGAGACAGAGACAGAGACAGAGACAGAGACAGAGACAGAGACAGAGACATAGAGGGAGAAAGAAAGAAAGAAAGAAAGAAAGAAAGAAAGAAAGAAAGAAAGAAAGAAAGAAAGAAAGAAAGAAAGAAAGAAAGAAAGAAAGAAAGAAAGAAAGAAAGAAAGAAAGAAAGAAAGAAAGAAAGAAAGAAAGAAAGAAAAGAAAGAAAGAAAGAAAGAAAGAAAGAAAGAAAGAAAGAAAGAAAGAAAGAAAGAAGGCGAAGGAAGGAAGGAAGGAAGGAAGGAAGGAAGGAAGGAAGGAAGGAAGGAAGGAAGGAAGGAAGGAAGGAAGGAAGGAAGGAAGGAAGGAAGGAAGGAAGGAAGGAAGGAAGGAAGGAAGGAAGGAAGGAAGGAAGGAAGGAAGGAAGGAAGGAAGGAAGGAAGGAAGGAAGGAAGGAAGGAAGGAAGGAAGGAAGGAAGGAAGGAAGGAAGGAAGGAAGGAAGGAAGGAAGGAAGGAAGGAAGGAAGGAAGGAAGGAAGGAAGGAAGGAAGGAAGATCTCAGCATTGCAAACAACACAATTACAGTGACTTGATTCCTGTAAGGACCCTTTGTGGGGAGGCATCTCGGTAGAGTGGAAAGAGCATTGGCGTTTAGAGTTAGAAAACCTGGGATCATATCCATCTCTGTCACTTGTCATCTGTTCGACTTTGGAAAACTTTCTTAACTTTATGGGCCTCAGTTTTCTCACCTGTAAAATTACTCTGAAGATAACCACCAAGAAAATGTTAAATTCTATAAGTTGATTTTATTCAGGAAACTACACAATGTGATTCTGCTTTACTATAGAAAGCTTGACTTCTGTTCTCCAGGGTACAGTTACTCCAGCTGGAAGGACAACAGTTACTTGAATAGATGAAGGCCCAAGAACTTGCTTAAGCTAACAAATTAGTATCTCACACAATAGAACTACAAATTATAGCACCCTAATTGATAAATGAGCTGATTGTTCTTTTGGGTGTTCTGAATTGCTGGGCTTTGGCCCCTTCTCTGACCCTGGCTTTGTTTGGGTCTTAACTGTCACACCCTGAACAGAGGCTAGAGATAAAATGCCAGATAATAATTGGCAGAAAAACAAAGAACTAACTGAATGTTTTTCTAACCAGTACTGATACTTTTAGTTAGAGGAAGGAAGAACTATCTATAATAAAAAATTAATTCTATTCTGGTAGAGGGGTCAAAAAAATTAAAATTCCTGTGGAGAAAGAATTGGTAAAATGGGACAGGAAAAGAGGAAATGAGAAAAGAAAAAAGCTGGGGGAAAGACCGAAAACCAAAGACTCTCGAAGAGAAAGAAGAGGGAGAAAGTAAATGGAGCATAAAATGGATGATAATGTGAACAGAGATTTTAAAAGTAATCTTAATAGTACTTGCAGACTCTGAACAGATGTACCAAGGAAAACGGCTCCTCTGAATTGAGCTTTTTAGCTAGAGCTTTGTTTGAATCTTGGGCTCTGTGAATAGTCTTTTTTCTTTACTTTTGGAAACAGAGATCCAAAAAGGGGGAAGACCAAGGAAACAATCAGAGAGAGGGGAAATGGAGCAAGTCCCAAAGGTCACAAAGACCATAGGATTCTTTTTTTCTCTACTGGTATAAATATATATGAAACCTCTCCTTTTAACTTAAAATTTATTAGTCTCAACTCTGCCCAGGAGAACTTGACACCCAGGGTGTATTAAATTCTCATTAGTAGTTTATGTGCCCAGGTCCTCAAACAGGTCATTGATCACACTGACTTGAGAGTTCTCTCCAACAATGCAGATTGCCAATCATCCATGCTATCCATCTTAGGCTAAACCAGGTTGAAGGTAATCAACAGACCTCAAACCCTCCTTGACTTAGGGGGATGTCTTCCCCAAGCACGTGAAGATTTCCCCAGTGGAACTGGTAGATGAGAACAATTTGTTGAAACAGCTGTGGAGGTGGCTGAAGCAGACATTATGGAGGGCTTAGAATTGGTCAGATATTCAAGACACCAAGGTGGTCCTCTGCATTTCAAGCCATTATCTTGGCTTTGGTCTTGCCACTGAATCATACCCACCATGTGTTGTTCCATTATTCTCAGGGCAATGTTCACCTTTAGTTCTTTGGAGGCTATGGGGGCCTCACTCCCCTATTCATTAAACACAGTAAAAATCTTTATAATGAAATGAAGAGCTTTTATTGTTATGAGAAACTTGGAGTTAGTAAAATTGCTTTCCAATTTATTGAAAGAAATAACAGCATGTTTTGCTCCAGTTTTTCATCTCCAGATCTAGCTCCTTGTCCATCTGGAGGACCTCATCATCTACAGGGACTCTATCTTAAACCTGAACTCTCCTCCAACACAGTGGGGAATACTTTGGGTGAGCATACAGTTCCCTGTTTTTATGCCACATCTGATGATTATTATCAGAGAGACTTTAAAGAGGGTTATTTCTTATTACATATTCCAAGCAATCTTAAATGAGATGTTATACATAATATTAAGATCCCAAAAGGTTACATTTTGTTCTACTGTGTATTTTTTTGCAAATCAACAAACAATAAGCACAATGTTCTCTCATATTCTCTATATCAGTTATGAGATAGTAAAGACCTGCTCCACTATTGAATATTATTTAAGAAAACCTGTTTGTTCCCTACTAGAGCCCTTCAAAAAGGTGCCCTCAATTCATATATAGATGGCCCTCATAAAGATTTTGTATAACTCAGAGATTAGACAACATAGATTAGTAGTTGCTAAAATATTCTCGATCACATTTTTGGAATCAAAAATCAAGACTTTTTCCATACTCTTGGTATCTTCTTCTTCTTCTGTTGCCTTTCAAATTGGTTCCTCTGTGGCCTCATCATTATATCACCTCTGGCAGGATTTCCTCCTAATTTGCTTAATTATTTAATCAAGCTGCTTTTGTTGTTATTGTTGTTGTTTTAAATATCAAAATTTAATAGAAAAAGAGAAAGTGGATTGGTTTGCTTTTGAGAAATTATGCAATGCCTTCAGTGACCCCAAGCATATCCCTGAAGCAAAACCATAATTTGTTGTTGTTACGGCTCTAGGGATGCTATGAGGCTACACATCATGAAACATGTCATCTTTGAGGAATCAAAATTGCAAGTTATCCAAAGGACAATAGAGAGACACCTGGTGGGTATAATAGTGTGCAGCATATTACAAATGATGAAATGAGTATGCAAAGTCACATGACTGTTATCATCAAAGAAATGGAAGACTAGAAAAGGAAGTGGGCCACCGGTCTCTACAGCAACAGTGAGGGATAACAGTGGAATTACTGGATATCATATGAGTGGACCTGTAATGTCAAGAGATCAAAAGGAAAGTGTCCCACAGGTTGGGTGGCCATACTGTAAGAGTACAGGAAGTAATGGACAAGACTCACAGAGGGGTTACATTCTGCACCAAGAGAGGGATTACTCTCATTGATAGAATCATGGTTCCACTAACGTAAGCTCCCTGCCAGACATTGTACCCAGCTTTTCATTTTTTAAAAATGGAAATATAACCAAAGCTAGAATCTGTGGCTGTATAGATGACTCTGCATGGAAGTATAATGCAAAGACCACTGATAGTATGAGAAGACCTGGGGCCCTGTCGTTGCTCCAATTATTAGCTCAGAAAGGAACTTCATCTTTCTAGGCCTCCATTTCTCATTTGCTCAGTGGAATTCATGAATACTACCTGTACTGCCTACCTTACATTATTGTTGGGAAGAAAGCACTTGGTAACCCTGAAAATGTCATATAAATAGAAGCAATGACTTCTCCTCCATCTACTGAATCTCCAACCAGAAACACAAAAGGTCCTGTTTTGCTAAGCATCTGACCATTTGGGGAGAAACAGGTTCTAAGACTCCGGGAAAAACCACATTGCACCAATATAAGAACATTCATTCCAAATGTTCAGAAACCCACAGCAAGACTTCCTGATTTCCAGTGTTTGATAATCTTCTATCAAAACTTTTCCCATCATGGCAGCCAGCAGCATTTAGGACCAGAGAGGTCCACTAATTCTGCATTATGCCAGACCACAAACAAGGTATTTTTCAGGAAAGACCTCAGCCATGAATTCTAGAAATGGAGAGATCTAGCATAGCTTGGTCACCAATTTGAGTAAAATAGATGTCCTAGTAAGGGAGGATTTTATACTCCAAGTCTTCTACCACCACCCCCAATCTGTCATCCTGTTCATTGAATGGCAAAAGAAGCTAATGATAGAAAAAGGGAAAAACAGATATGTAGGCAGACAGACAGATAGACAGATAGACAGAGAGACAGCATTTATAAAGAACTTACCATGAGCTAGGCATTGGAGAAACAAATACAAGTAAATAAGACATATACTAATGGGGGAAGACAATACATAAGGGGAAGGAAGCTGGATATCATCCAGGAAGCAGAGTGGGGCTTACATCCAGGCAAGATAAAATGAAAGCTCAGCTATCAGAGCCCTGGCTGGTTTTAGGAACAGAGATGTTGTTTCTAATAGGGATGATATCTTAGAATGGTTTGTGGATGGCAGGAAATAATACAGCAAAAGCAAGTATAGATGTCTAGGTCGTGATATGCTTTTGAAACAGTATGTGCAGACAGGAGAAGTGGCTATATGTTTCCTTCTCCTTTTTCTAAGTTATTCCAAATACATCATTTAGCTTTAGAGCTACAGATATATTTAAAGGTCATTTAATCCACCCTCCTTGTTTTTCAGAAGTCTAAAGTAAAGGAAGGGTTTGAGGAGAGTCAAATAGGTGGGAAAAAAAGAGAGAACTGGAATTTGAATCCAGGTTTTCTATCACCCAAATCAGTATCCTTTCAGATTGACCATACAGTATTGAAACTTTATTTTAAAGTCTTATAAAATTATGTTTTTCTGACTCTGATGGAGAAAAAGTTCTAGAGAACCCAATCATTGAGTGAATGTTTTTTTAAAAAGGCAACCTTAAAAAATGATAACAAATAATTCAGAAGGAATAAAAGGTCCAGAATATCAAGAAAAGTAATTAGAAAAAGTAGGAGTGAAGGAGGATAGCATTACCAGACCTCAAATTTTATTACAAAATAGAAATCACTGAAATAATTTGGACTCAGTTAAAAAATAGAAAAGTCATTCTGTGAAACAAATAAGCAAGACACAGAAGCAACCGAAAATGGTGTTCAAGCCCAGTGTTCAAAAATTCCAAGAGCATAAATTACTTGGGAAAAAGTCTCTGTATTTGATAAGAACTTAACTCCTTTATCATCTCTGCCTTTTAAAAACTTTGTCATCTTTTTTTAGGTTAACTCACATGCTACTTTCAGAATGAGGACTTTGGTTTTCTTTGTTCTATAGTTACTAAAATGTATGTTATAGTCTATCATTCAAATACAAGTACCTCAAGGGCAGGGAATAATTTGTTCTTGACTTTGTATTGTAGTGGAAAGGCCTCACTTGTGTAGTGAAGTCCTAAACATAATAATGGGCTGTGCCTACCTCCTGTATCAGGGGGATAACCTTGTTTGGCTCAAAGGAAGGCAGAGATTTTTCCTAGCTTCTCCTTCTATCCTTCTCCGGAGAGACTTTAATTTCTGCCAGGAGGAGAAGAAAGAAGTTGGGGCCAAAGGTCACTTTGTTTTCTTCAGAGAGAAGTAGGGTACTAAGTTAGAATTTTATATGTGTGTGTGTGTGTGTGTGTGTGTGTGTGTGTGTGTGTATAAAATTCTGCTCCCTTAAATATTGTTACTTTAGGGAATATGATCATGTCTGAACTAATTTCTAACCACTGTGTCTTATTATTATTGGGCGGCTTCCAAGCTCTCTCCTTTTCCCACCAAATACCAGTTTCAATGAACACACAGTGAAAGGGAAGAAATTCATTTACTCAAATTATAACAAAACAGAAATCATAAAAGGCAAATGCAGGAGAATATATGCCAGCCAATATAGAGTAGAAGAGCTCTCCCATTGTGGGAGAAAAATAACTCAATCCAATCAAGAGGGTCCTAGATCACGCACACTCACAGAAAAAATTCCCAGAAATCTAGTGTAGCAAGCTGGGGACAGGGACATGATGGAGACTTCCAGCTCCTTTCATGTCTTTCAAAATCTTTTCTTTCAGCAATATAAAATGGTGTTGGTGACATGGGCATTGTACCCCCAGAAACTCAGGCAAACTATTATCAGGGAAATTCCTTTGCTCCCTTACATCCTTGTGACTCCCAGCCTAAAACATCTAATGACTCCCATAGGTCCCTGAGATGATTCTGCTCCTTTGATCCTTCTTTAGATTTAAGATGGACAGAGAGATGCACCTCCAGGCTACACCTCGATTCTATCAGGCTGTAACTTAGACATCTGTCTGTTCCCCCAAAACAAAGAGTCTTTTATGAGGGTCATTCCCTGTGTCTCCAGGCAGACCCCAGTCAGATAACCAAACCCCTGACTGAATGCCTGAGGGTTTACCACTCTAGAGTCACGTCCACACCATGACATAGCATGTTGTAAAGAGTATAAAATCCCCAGAACTGATATCGTCTGTGGGACAGCTTTTCCATCCATGCTGTCTTCCCAAGGAGCAGCCTTGCATCCTGCTGTTCCACCTGTCTATTCTCCTGGCCATTCTCAACATTACTTTCTAAATTAATAAATTTCTCTTTTTTATTTTTAAGCTAAGTTTTGGAGTCTTGCATTCTTGCAGAAAGGTATCCTTCCTGAACCCAAGGGGTGCACCTCTTCACCCCCATAACAGTTGGCATCTCCCATCTTCCCTCTGGAAGCTGGAAGTCAGGAGCATCCAAGGAAACTCAATGCTTGAAGAGTCCCCCAAAAGACTCTCAGTTTGAATATTCCCAAAGGGGACTCAAGAAGTCTGGAATTCTTCCACTCTTGCCTACTCTGACTTACTCTTCCTGCAAGCTAGACATTTATCTTCATCAGTGAGGAAGTGTGTGCCATACCAATACAATGGGCTTTGGGATGGGGATTACAGTATACGTTTCATGTAGCATAGCACCTCATATGCTTAATAAGTGTTTGTTTAAATGAATTGACACAAATTCCAGCCTTATAAGACAAAAAGAAGTTATTTTATACCTTTAACATCACAGGGAAAAAGAAATAAGTGATAATAAAGGAGCAGAACCAGGAAAACATTGTACAGAGACTGATACACTGTGGTACAATCAAACGTAATGGACTTCTCCATTAGTGTCAATGCAATGTCCCTGAACATTCTGCAAGGATCTAGGAGGAAAAACACTATCCTCAAACAGAGGACAAACTGTGGGAGTAAAAACACCAAAGAAAAGCAACTGTCTGACTACAGGGGTTGAGGGTATATGACTGAGGAGAGACTCTAAATGAACACTCTAATGCAAATACCAACAACATGGAAATGGGTTTGAATCAAGAACACTTGTGATATGGAATCGCATGTCGGCTATGGGGGAGGGGGGAGGAGGAAAAGAAAATGATCTTTGTCTCCAATGAATAATGTTTTGAAATGACCAAATAAAATATTGTTTAAAAATCTCCAAGAAAAAGAAAGAAGTGTAACCCCTGGCTCAGGTCTATTTGCATAAGACTTTCTTTAATTGTCGAAAATGATTTCTCAACTTTCCTAACCTATAAGAACAGTGGAGTTGGTGGGAGATAGGGAGAAAAAAGAGCCTAATTCTTCTGGTGCCCACTTTTGAGAGAGACAATAGTCTAGGCACTAATCTCTTCAGGAGGAGGCCCCAGGAGTAAGAAAAAGACTAAGAAAGAACCAACATATAAATGAGCCTTAATTGTTTCCCTGTTGTCATACTAGATTATCACACTAAAGACTTCAAAGAACTTCCCCTAGAGTAGAATCAGAGACTCTCCCTTGGTTGAGTCGAGAATATCTCTCACTCTCAATGGGAGAATTCATTCACTGTTTATTGTTTGGTATTTTTTTTTAAACTCTTACCTTTCAACTCAGAATCAATACTTTGTACTGGATTGTTATAGCTAATAAATACTGTATTCGAGGTTGATAAAGCTGTTATTGTTAAACTAAAGCTGTTATGAGTAAAACTATTTTGTAGGTAGTGGATAGAAGGCCAGAAGCAGTTTGGTATATTATCAATAGCTATTTATTATCAAGGGAGTAGGGATAGGAAACAGGAGTTAGGAAATCCTTATACTATGTCTCTAAATCTAAATCTTATTCTAAAATCTATCTAATACCCTCCCCCCAAATCTAACTGCCTTCTTCTTGCCTGACAAAGCAGGCCTCCTTAAACTATTCTCACTATCTTAAATTAATATTCTCTTTCTAACCAAACTAACTAGCCAATGAACTTTTATCAGTAACAAACTATTAACTGAAAGTGGAGAAACTGCCTGTCCCAGCTGACACATACAGTGCAGCAGCTCTATCAGAGTTCTGAGAGAACCCAGCTCTTAGGGTCAGGTGCTTCTGCCTCAAGGGGTTGAGGAGAAAACCCCTCAGAGTGCTGAGAAGGAAACAGACCCCTCAGTAATAGATTTCTTCTCAATTGATCTCTATATCCCAAACTCTCAAAAGTCACTGTCAGATCTTCTTGATTTAGAGAATGGCACTGAAACCCCAGAAATCCTGCTCCTTCGGAAGACAGAGAAAATGGAGTCCCTCTAACTGATTTTTTTTCCCTGTTTTATGGGTTTCTCTTAAAGAGATGGAATTCAATTCTCTCTGTTCTGACTCTTAAAGAGACAGTAGATTTTATAAAACTTCCAACCTGTCAGACACTATCTCCTAAATAAAAAGAGAGAGATTACAAAATTCCTATTAACAGGGTCCAAGACAGAAGAGCAGGAAGGACTAGACAATGGGGGTTAAGTGACTTGTCTAGGGTCACACAACTAGGAAGTCTCTGAGGCCCCTTGTCTCTAGGCCTAGTTCTCAATTCGCTGAACCACCTACCCATCTGTCCTCTATTTGGTATAGTCTAATCAGTGTAACTTCTCTGATTTCTGTTTGCTATTGGCTTGAATAAATGAGTCCATTTGCTACTCACTATATGTTGTGAATTTTAAAACTACTCCACCCTACTCAGACCATACTTTAGAAGATTTGATTTAGCTTTTTCCTGATTGTAACAATGGACATACTTGATCAAGAATGTCTTGGGAACTTTACATTGCTCCACCCTACTTAAACCTTACTTTAGGGGGAGATAAGTTGTAATCTCCTGATTGAACAATGAAGGTACTTAGTTCTCACCTTCTAGTGAAGCTAGAACTTTAAGCTAAGTCTATTTTTAGTATCCTAATACAAAAAGGTGTTAAGTAACTATAAAGGTTAAATTAATCAAAAAAAAGGTCAAGAAACTAACAAAAGGTGAATTTAACAAAGAAGTGTTAAGTAACTCAAAAATCTAATCAAAGAAGGTGAGAACTAAAAGTATGGGTAGTCCTGGAGAAAGCCTTTGATGTAATTGGTAGATGTGAAAATTTAGAGGAGGAGACACAAGGGTGAAAGGTCTATATATTTGGCTCCCTTGTTGTCTCCAAGATCTTGATTAAATACACCGTCTTTGCCAGGAGAGGTGGATCTGGATGATCACATCCTGTGAGCAGCCTGGGCACCAGTTCGATGCTGGAACTCAGCCTGGAGGAGCTCACTCAGACAGCTTCCTTGAGACAGTCTCCTTGTGAGTTATAAGACTGACTTCCTTTTCCCTTGGGCTCAGGGAGACCCCTTTGGCCAAGGCCTTTAACTCCTGCCTGGCTCAGGCTGAGCCGGAGCAGTTTAAATTAACTCTTTCCTCTTCCTCTCTCTTCTCCTTAATTCCTTCTCTCTATATCAATTAAAATCACCATAATTTCCAGCTGACGGGTATTTTATTATTTGGGATTTTCCCTGGTGACCAAATTAATTTAGATTTTAAGTCACAACTATAAAATTATCTTTACAATGTGACATTCTTTGGGTAACTGGCTTTTAATGAGAAAGGAGTGAAACCTTTGGGATATTCCTCCCCAAAGGATAATGATCAAGAGCATATCTTGAATCTAAAAATTATTATTCCTGGAGGCAACTGGATAGCTCAGTGGATTGAGAGCCAGGCCCAAAGATAGGAGATTCTGGGTTCAAATGTAGCCTGAGATACTTCCTAGCTATGTGACCCTGGAGAAACCACTTAATCCCCATGGCCTAGCCCTTACCACTCTTCTGCCTTAGAACCGATACACAGGATTGATTCTAAGACAGAAAGTAAGAGTTTAAAATATTTTTTATTTAACTAAAAAAGTTATTATCCCCAACCTATCAAGAGGGGCATAATAGGTATATGACAGGTTTAATTCAAACCTCTCTCTGAGGATAACAGAACAGATAGCCTCTCGGCCCCCATCTCCTGTTCTTAACCCAAAGGGAATCAGTCTCCCTTGAACCACATCTAAACAAACCCATTGGACCCATCATATGACCTACATGGGCAATAAACAGATACCTTACATAAGCATTGCAAGTATGTTCAAGTTGCTCTGGATACAAAGACAAAATTTAAAACAATCCTTGCCTTTAGGATGTCTTTATTCTGCTCGGAAACATGAAGGCACACTTATGCAGAAAATGTGATGGAACATGGAAGAGAACAATCACAAGGATGAGAGTCAGAAAAAGCTTCCTTTAGAAGATGGCACATCCTGGGAGCCCGGAAGGAAGACAAGACTTCGGAAAGGTGGAGGTGAAGCAGGGATGAGCACCAGTCGTACAGGGAAGCTCTTGCAAAGACAGGGAGGTAAAGGAGCACAGATTCCTCCTGTTCTTCTAGCCCCTGCAGCCCCTCCAAGAGAAGCCTGGTGTGATTTTTAAATCTCCTCCATCTTGCTTGGTCTAGCACCCAAAATTGTGCACACCCACACTACACAGGCATGTGCTAGTCAATGGCAAATCAGAAATAACTAACTGCCCACCTGGGCTGTCCTAAGACAAGTTTGAGTCACCATTGGCACGTGTGAGGCGCAGGAAGTGAGGTAGAGAACATCCTCTAGAGATTCACTCACTTCCTGTGGCCAGGGCTAGGCGCCAGTTCGTTCTAAGAGCTCGAGCAGGGAGGAGGCCTGCAGGCAGCTTTCCTTCAGATTGGTCACGTGAGTCAAGGGACTGATTCTCTTCTCTACCTTGGCCTTCCAAGGCCTAAACTCCCTCTGGCTCTGCCAGAAGGTTGAGTTAACCTCTTTCCTTGTCCCCTTCTTTCCTTCTCTCTCTCTCCTTCTTTCTTACTCTCGTTGTAATTAAATCACCATAAAACTCCATTCTGACTTGAGTATTTCATTTAGAAATTTCATAAGTGAATTCCTTGGTGACCTTAAATTAATATATATCAGTCTTTAAAAGTGATGTCACTATCACACTGGGCAAGGGAAGGCGTGGGCACAGATGCACTTTGTAGTAAGAATGGCCTCATGGACAGTTTCTACATTCTCAGGTTTTCTTTGAAGAGTATTCTTGGGCCAATTTGGCAACCAGGAAAGCTAATGAAGGAATCAACTTCTTAGATTTGTTAACATTGTTTTGAGTCATTTTTAAAGGAAATATTTTAGTTCAACAGAGGTTGAACTAGGTAGGTTCCTTCCTAATGGAAAGAGTTGTTAACGTTCTATGAAACCAAGATTTCCTTCTGTGTCTTTTGTTTGTTGCTTTAATTTCACCAACTGTTGATATCAAAGCTCTCCATTTAAAAGCCTGCTTAGTAAGTTCCCTAATGATGGGGTCATTAAGTTGGCATAGTGAATACTAGTCTGGTCTTGAAATCAGGATGGTCTGAGTGCAAATCATACCTCAGTCATTTATTAGTGTGTGAAGTAAATTAGAGTGACCATAAGCAATTCGCTTCACTTCTCTCTGCCTCAGCTTCCTCAACTGCAAAATCTGTAAAATGTAGTTAATAATACCTGTTTCAGGGGAAGCCAGATGGCTTCCTAGAAACTGGAGGTTTTTTTAAAAAATTTTTTTAATTAAAAATATACTGTGTTTAAAAATATACTTGGTTGTAAGGCAGAAGAGTGGTAAGGGCTGGGCAATGGTGGTTAAGTGACTTGCCCAGGGTCACATAGCTAGAAAGTATCTGAGGCCAGATTTGAATCTAGGACCTCCCCTCCAGGTCTGGCTCTCAATCCACTGGGCCAGCCAGCTCTACAGGCTACTTTCCAGAGAGAAGCAATTTAACCATTTGGGTGAGTTCTTCATCTCCATCCCTGTAATTTAGAGAAGAAATGTCTTTGGGTTTGAAACGTCATAGGGGTTCTGGACACCTTGATGCTTCCAGCCAACTTTCTTTGCTCACATGAGTTTCAAAGAAGGCTACTGAGATCAGTTTTTTTTTTTCCCAGTCTGGAGAATTTGCAACTTATTTTTTTAAACACAATTTGTGAACTGCATGCTTAATTCACGCGTCACCCAGAACCAAGGCTCATTGCCAAAGAATGACTAAATGCTGCTATCGTCACAAGTGACTTCTCGTCTCCAAATACCCACTACTAAAAATATTTTAAATAGCAGCACTATGGCATGGGATTAAGAGACAGTAAACTTAGAAACCTAATCACGGAGCTTAAAATTTTCCCTGAATAGGTTTCAGTAAATTGACTATGAAGTCAAAACAAATTCTTGACCTTTGAGAAGGTGGGGAGGCATGAGGAGAATGTCAGTGTGGACTAGAGATCCAACTCTCCTGACTCTGGCATCAGAGAATTCCTCTCTCCTGCCTCCATTGTTCCAGAAAGTCCCCAGAACTCCAGATTTCTTACTGCTCCCATTTGGGGCATTGGAACCCTTCTTTCTTGGAAGGTACTAGCCACTGGGGAGACTGGAAAAGTCTCTTGAAGAGGGTGGAATTGGAGCTGATTAATGAAGTTAAGAAAGTTAAGTGATAGAGGAGAAGAGAGAGAATATTCCAGACATGGAGTAGAGCTCAGTGCAAAGCTACTGAGTTAGGAGATGGATTGTATTTAAGGTGTGAGTAAGCCTGTGTAACTTGAAGGGGAGTCAACTGAGAAAATAGGAGAGGGATAAGTTTTAAAGATCTTTAAATAACCAAGAATTCTATATATTTGATCCTGGACATAGTATAGAGCTACTGTGGTTTATTGAGTAGAGGAGCATGACATTCTAGGTGGCACAGTGGATAGAACAGTGGAATCAGGAGGATTCCTCTTCCCAAGTTCAAATCTGGCCTCAGGTATTTACTAGCTATGTGACCCTGTGCAAGTCACTTACCCCTGTTTGCCTCAGTTTCCTCATCTGTAAAATAAGCTGGAGAAGGAAATGGTAAATCACTCCAGTATCTTTGCCAAGCAAACCCCAAATGAGGTCACAGAGAGTCCAACACAATTGAAACAACAACAAATGACATGTCAAAAACCTATAAGTTAGAAAAAAAATTACTTTGACAGCAGAGCGGATGATGGATTTATGTCTTGATAAAGTAGGGTTGCTACTGAGAGAAAAACAGCATTTTAGAGCAATATCTTGTGCAGCTCATACTTCTGGTGATGAGTGAGAACTGCTTAAATCTGAATTAAGAATCTCTCTTGTCATTATTCTGGATTTTAAAAAAGGATCTCTACTCATTCTTATCCTGTTTCAGATATTTCTCTCTCCTTGAGGAAACCTCTTTCTACCAGACCAGATTAAATGTTGAACTTAGTAAAAAGCATGAGGCCTTCAAATGTGAAGGGCAGTTAGCAGGGGGTCCCCATCACAGCCTTTAAAAGGCAATAGAATCAGTTAGGAGAGACAGGAATTTGATAGAACTTTCCCTGCAACAAACCAGAAATCCCCAGAGGATTTCATTTTGGGTATTTCCCTGAGTTTCTAGTAATTCAAGGTCTTAGAAATCATTTGGTTCCTTTTTTTTTTTTTAAGAAGATTGCATTTGAAGTTATAGGCTCTGGGTCAAAATCTCAGTTCTTTCACTTACTACCAAAGTAATGGACAAGTGCCATCTCTCTGGGTTTCAATGACCTTATCTATAAAATGAAAGGATTAGATGATCTCTATAATCCCTTTTAGCTCTAAATCCTATGTCCTCTCAGATATAATAGGATGACCAACAGAGGGCCTTGAGTTTCCTTGGTCACTTGCTCAGAGCTTTCGGTTGTACCTGACTCTCCATGACCCTATTTTGAAGTTTTCTTGGCAAAAATACTGGAATGGTTTGCCATTTCTTTCTCTGACTCATTTTACAGATGAGGATCTAAGGCGAACAGAGTTGAGGGACTTGTGGAGGGTCACACAGCTAGGAAGTATCTGAGGCTGGGTTTGAACTCATGAAGATGAGGTTTTCAGCTTCCAAGCCCAGTGCTCAGATCATCCAGCTGGTTACAAGGGATGGCAAAGGTCTGGCCAATAATTCTTTTCTTTAAGTCCTCACCTTCTGTCTCAGTTGAGAGTTGGGTTTACAGTTTGGGGTCTGTTTCATTTGTCCTTTTCAGTTCTAGGTTCAGGCAGTAGAGTTGCCAGCCCCATGAGCTCAATGGCCTTGGAGACAGGGTTCCAGGCCAAATGTGGCTGTTGGCCCAGCAGAGAAGCCCTAAGAAACCAATGGAGCTTTGGGCTTGAAATTTGATAGGACCATCCTAGACTTGACTTGGAGGAAGAAATATTCTTCTATAGGGTCCCTAGTATTTTATTTTATTTTGTTGTGTTAAAAAAAATTCTTTTATCACCATATAATCACACCCATCATCTTTGTCTCCAATAATTGTTATTTAATTGATACTATTGTGTCTCCTTTTTGGAGGAGAAAAAAGAACATACTCCTTTTTCTTCTTATATTTATATGAATGGTCTTCACAAAGGATATTGTGAAGTATGTGCAAGGAATTAATTCAAACCCATTTTTTAAAAAATCAAGTATCCACTGTTAATATTTATCAAGTAGATTCCTTGCCCAGAACTTTTTAAACTTAGATTCATCAAACACAGACCTTTTATATATATATAGTCTTCTTCTAAGTGTTGTTTTTTCCTATTTTATAATTCTTGTTAATATTTTTAGTCCATCTATTTTTCCACCTCAGTTTTATTATAACTACCTATTTCTATGAAATATCCATTGGTATTTTGGCATTATATTAAAATCTATAAATTAGTTTGGGAAGTAGTGGCCTTTTTAAAATATATATATATATATATATATATATATATATATATATTTCTTCAACCTAAATCAAAGTGCTAATCCTCTATTTATTCTAGTGTACTATATTTTCCTTCACGATGATTTTTCAACAAGTCCTTGAAATGCAATCTGTAATTCTCTCATCCACACTAGTGTTCCTTGATTTCTGCCAACAATCACTTGTCTACTGATTCATTTCCTATTGCCAAGCATGTCCCATCCTGAAGAAAAAATCCTCACTTGATACTTCCATACCTTTTTAACTATCATCCTAAATCTTTTCTTTCCAATAAAGCTAAACTCTTGGAGAAGACCATCAAAATGATGTATCTCCCCCTTTTCTCCTCTCGCTCTCTTTTTTAACCTTTTAAAATATGGCTTCTGACCTCATCGTTTCATTGAAACTGCCCTCCACAAAGTTCCTAATGATCTCTTAGTCGCCCAATCCAATGGCTTTCCCCCCAATCCTATCTCCTTGGCCTCTCCACAGCCTTTGACTCTGTTGATCACTCTCTCCTCCACATACTCTCTCCTCTCCAGGTTTTCTGGACACCACTCTATTTGTTTTCCTCCTCCTATCTACCTGTCTGTTCCTTCTTTGTATCATTTCCTCTCCCTCAGTCTGGAGCCTCTTCTTTCTTCTTTCTTTCTTCTTCTCTGTTCTCTTTCTTCTTTCTTCTTTCTCTCTCTAGTAGTGATCTCATCAGCTCCCCTGGATCTAATCACCATCTCCAGGCTGATGTTTCTCAAATCTACCTACTTTGGCTCAAACTCTCTGCCAATCGCTAATCTAGAATCTCTAAGTTGCCTTTCAGACTTCTCAAACTGGATATCCGGGAGACGTTTTAGGTTCAATATATCTGAAAAAGAACTCATTCTCTTTCCCCCAAACCCTCCCCTTCTCCCCTCTTCCCTATTACTAGAAAGGGCCACACCATCCTCCTAGTCTCTCATGTGTCATCTTGTAACACAGACTATACCTGACTCTCACTACCTTAAGGAAAGATAAGTAGCATTTCAACACTACCTCTGGATTCCCAAGTGTCCTTGAGGGGGTTTTAGAGCCTCTGACACCTCTGAAGTCAATTGAGGAAAGCTACCTTCTATGTCAGGTATTCTGGGCATGCCCAAGGAAGCTCTCTTTGGGGTACCTCCATGTGAGGTGACCTGAGCATGCTCCTAAGGCCCCTTGTATTATTATAAAGGTTACTTTATCAGTTTCTTCCAGGGATCTCTTTATAGAAAGAGCTCCAATCTGCAAGGGTGGGAGGAGTTTGCTTTTCCATACCAGGAGTTCCTTAAAACAATGGAATCACAGGTTCACATACTTCCTACCAATTGCTGAGAAAAAATGTCTAGAGCTAAGATTTCTCAAACAACACAAAATAACTGTGGTGAGAGTAAATGTCTTTATTTAAAACCATTTTTGTTTCACAATGGAAATACTTTTAGTATTTCTACATTGTAAATATTTGCTGATGGTTCCAAAAACATGCTTTTTTTTTTAACCCTTACCTTCCATCTTGGAATCAAAACTGTGTATTGGCTTCAAGGCAGAAGAGTGGTAAGGGCTAGGCAACAGAGGGGGGGGGGGGGGGGGCCAAGTGACTTGCCCAGGATCACACAGCTAGGAAGTGTCAGAAGCCAGATTTGAACCTAGGACTTCCCATCTCTAGGTCTGGCTCTCAATCCACTGAGCTAGCCAGCTGCCCCCCAAACACATACTTTTAAATCCTATTTTAAAAAGACTTTTCCATGCCTATATTTGACTTTTTTCATGTAAATGGATATTATATTTTATCAAAGTTATAATTATAAAAGAAAGTAATCTTTAATTTTTCTTGTTCATCTGATTTATGTTAATTATTTTATGGTTTTAAGCCATTTTCACATTCCATTTATAAACACTATTGAACATGGAGAATTGGGGGTTTCTTCGAGGGGGTTTTAGATATAATGAATTTTATGTCACATGCTTTATTTAGTATTTTACAATGATATTTATCACAGATACTAAATTATTTAAACTATTGGAAAGCAGACAGACCCATAGTTTCCTTAGGATTACTGATATCTCATAGAATTTGAATGATTCAGTTCCTCTGTGATATTTTTAAATCATAGTTTTGCTTGTTTAATACCTTAGTTGGGTTTTATTTTGTCATGTTTTTTTTTTAGTTTTCCTTTGGTGTTTGTCATTTTTATGGGTTGAACGAGGACTCTGTCTCCTTTTGATCCTCTAATATCTTGTATCAGCCTCTGAAGTCCTCTTTTTTTAGATGCTGGCACTTCCCATTGCCATTGGGGTCTTCAGACTCCTAGTGACACCAATTTGATGTACAGTCATTCATACATGACCCAAAATGGGCCAAATTTGAACTCAGGTCTTCTTGACTTCAGGAACAACACTCTGTCTACTGAGTCAGCAAGTTCTTTTTATCAGTTCCATCTGCAGATCTAAGGCATAGAAGAGAAAGGAATGAGAGGAAGAGGGAGGAAAAGGAAAAATGGAAAACAGATTGACTAGAAAAGTGGTTAAAGTATCACCAGCAATACTTCAGGTACTGCTCCTTATTCACTGTTTCTCTAGTTTATAAACCTCTTTGAGGACATTCTAGGCTTCATTTAGTCCAATCAATGTAAACAAACCCCAAATAATATCCTTATGCTTCCTAATCAATTAGTGATAAAAATCTCTCCCAGAGTGAAGACTACAGCTGTTCCTCCTGCTTTGTTGCTCCACTGCTTCTGGGCTACTAATTCTATGCTTCTAAAGTCCATGATTCTAAACTCAGAGAACTGTAATCCAAGCTCAAGTTCTTCAGCATCAGAGTAAGCACCCATCACTGAAGATAAGGAAATGATGGCAGAAACAGAGGGCTGAGGCCAGGCACTTACCGTTAGAAAACTTCAGAACTTGTTGAATAACAGGACATCAGTGGTGGAGATTAATGATTCAATGTCAGCCCATGAACTCTCTAGGGGAGTGCCAAAGGGCTTGGTACTCATTCTCTGTGTATTAAATTTTTATTAATGATTGGAGGACATGCTTATAAAATGTGAAGATGATACAAACCTAGAAAGGATCACTAACATGTTGGAATAAAATCAGGATCCCCAAAGGATTTCAGTGGGTCAATGTGCCAAATCAAATAAGAGGCAATCAATCAGTCAATAAACATTTAGAAGGTTCTATTGAGCCAGGCACTGTGCTAAGCACTGAATACTAGATGAAACTTAACAGGGAGAAACGTAAAATCCTACACTTGGATTTGGGGCAAATAGATAGTGAGTAGATAGAATGCTGGGCTCAGAACCAGGAAGACTCACCTTTCTGAATTCAAATCTGGCCTCAGACATTCTCTCTGATCATGTTATTTAAACCTGTTTACCTCAGTTTCTTTCTCTGTCAATAAGCTAGAGAAGGGAATGGTATACCATAGTATCTTGTCCAAGAAATCCCAAATGAAGTATTGGTCGCAACTGAAAATGATTCAACACACTTGGATTTAAAACATCAATTTCACAAATAGGGGATAGGAAACAAGTGATTAAACATTATTTATTTTAAAAGACCTGGAGGTTGGGGAGGGAAAGATGCATAGCTACAAAAGTTAATGCTATCTTGGACTACATATTAATGTTATTATTAAATATCTAGAGTGAGGGAAGTAGTATTCTTACTGTACACCAGAATTGTGTTCTGTTCAGGGCATAACTTAGGATCATAGATGTAGGGGCCTGGAAGGGTTCTTGGAACCCATGTGGTCTTATCTCCTCATTTTATAGATGAGGAACTGAGTTACATTCTAAGAAAGACACTGGCAAGCAAGTCCAGAGAAGGACAAGCAGAAGAGTAAAAGGCCCCAAGACCAGGCCATACAAGGAACAGTTGAAAGGACAAGAGATGTCCAGATCAGAAACAAAACTTAGGGGAGATGTGATAGCCCTCTCTTCCTATATTTGCTTTGTCTGGGCTTTTTGAATCTAGGTCTCCCTATCTCACCCAGGTGTGAACAGCCATTTATGGGGCTGATGTCAATATTGATCAGTGTAAAGCTTGAAATTTCTCAGACTTGTGAATGTTAAAAATTTCCCCATCGGGGAATTCTCAATTGGAACAACTCCCTACTGGGAACATTTCACATTTGGATGTGAGAACTCTACTTGGATCAGAAATGGGAGGACTTCTACTCCACCCATACTTAGGACTGCTTTAGGGGAAAAAAACTCCTTGCTAAACAATGAGGGTACTTGGGCCCATACTTATAGTGAGGCAAAAAGTTCTTTAAGCCATGCCTATTTTTAGAATTAATACAATGGGGTGCTAAGTACCTATTAAAGGTCAGGCAACTTGTAAACTTGCCAGGAGCAAAGAGGTGAAAACTTCTTCAGAAGTTTTTTCTGGTACAAACTTACTAAAGGGATTAGTCGACCCAGCAGTGTTTTTAGAATGGGCTGTCCTTTGGAAAAACATCTACTGTGATTGGTAGATGTAAGGACTTAGGGGAGGTGACATAGGAGAAAACCCCCTATATAAGAAAAAGCAGAATCTCTTGAAAAAAATCTCTTGAGAGAGGCTCTGGAGAAGGGAAGCTCTTGGAGGACAATCTCTAAGGAGGTCTCGCTGGACCTTCTCTAGGGGACTCTGTCCCTCTGGAGGCTCTTGAGAGAGGCCCTTTGAAACAGTCTCTGGCTGGAAGACTCTTTGAGGAGGACTCTGGCTGGAACTCTCTCTGGTGAAGTCAGCTGAGATGGAGCTGGCCTGGTGTCACTAGAATCCTTGCTTAGACAGATCTTGTGGTGAGTGATAAAAGACTAACTGATTCTCTCTCTCTTAAGACTCAGGTCTAGGCCATATTGGCTTGAGGCCCTTCATACTTATTCCTTTCTTACTCTTTCTCTCTTTCTTTGATTCCTTATTGTATTATTAATTAAATTCTCTATAAAACCCAGTTGACTTGGGTATATTCATAATTGAGAATATTTCCCTGGCGACCACCTTATATTTGATTTAAAACCAAGACACTGTAGTGAAACATATTTTCTGCGGTCACAAATTTACTCACCCACTCTTATATCTATCACAATTTATATCTTCAACTATTTTACTCACTACAGTTTACAACCTCAACCATTTTAACTCTTACAGTTTATACCCTTAACTCTTTTAACTGCCACAGATTATGTCTCCAACTATTTTAAATGTTACATCAGGCTTTAACCAAGTCAGTTTATCTCTCCTCCTAAGAGCTGATCAACTTTATCCTTATTACATACAATTCAGTAGTCTAGAAGTCAAACAATATGCCAGCTTCAACCTTCCCATAGTAGCATAAATAATAGCTGGAATGAAATACTAACAAAACGACTTCAGCAAGTTATCAAAAGGATTATTCATTAAGACCAGGTGGGATTTATACCAGGAATGCAAGGATTGTCTAAAAAATTAGGAAAAGAACAAATTAAAAATCCCCAGATAAAAACTAATTTGAAAATCCTAAAAACTAAAGAAGAAATTAATAAAAGTAAAAGAACTATTGAACTAATAAATAAGACTGGGAGCTAGAACTTTGAAAAAAACAAATAAAATAGATAAAGTACTAATTAATCTAATAAAAAAGAAATAAGAGAATCAAATTAACAGTATCAAAGATGAAAAGGGTGATATCACTTCTAATGAAGAGGAAATTAAGGTAATTATTAAGAACTATTTTGATCAGTTATATAGCAATAAATATGACAATCTCGGGGAAATGGGTGAATATTTACAAAAATATAAATTGCCTAGTTTAACAAAAGAGGAAATAGAATGTTTAAATAATCCCATCTCAGAAAAAAAGAAATTGAACAAGTTATCATGGAACTTCCTAATGTAAAGAGTGAATCAAACTTTTATCTATTAATCAGGAATTTTTAAGTTAATCAATCAAAAACTTAAACACTCCTACTTAACACTAAGTAAGAGAGTTTCCATGTCACTTACTAAAGTAGGTGACAACTCCAGAAGCCACTGACAACCTCCTGGGCAATGCTAAGCAAGTTGAAAGACTGCAATTGGTTCCCATAAACTAAAGAAAGGGACAGGTAGTGATGTGGGAAAAGGACTATAAAAAATCCTGAACTTCCTATCCAAGGAGCTTCTCCTGGTGACTTGGCTTTTGGAGGTGGCTTTGGACTTGACCTTCAACTTGAACCTTGACTTTGGCTCTTGGGCTGTTTCTTGGAGGACTGCTCCTTTTCCTTTGGACCTCATCTTGGGTGAGAGAGTGGCTTTCCTTTCCTAGCTTCTGGAAAAATTAATTCTAGAGAGGCCTTCATTCCCTGGAAGAGGCTGCATTGGTGGAACCCTTTCATAAGACACCTGGGTCCTCTGACTGAAGATTAATGAGCCATGCCAGGGCTGAGCCAGACACCTGAGCAACATTTAGTATGATAGGCTAGACATTTTCTCTACCCTCTTCTTACATGTCGACACTTTTACTGTTTCCACTTCTTTGTAAATAAAAACTACTAAAAGTCATTTTGACTTGAGTTATAACATTTTAAATTGGTGACCACAATATTACATTAGAATTCTCATATTTAGTCAAGCCCTAAATTAAATTTCTTACACTAAGAAAAAAATCCCCAGGGCCAAATGGATATACAAGTGAGTTCTATCAAACATTTAAAGAACAATTAATTCCAATACTATAAAAATTATTGAACAAAATGTAAGGGCAGGTTACAAAGGGAAAGATGGAGCATTGAAAGAAGAGATGATTGACAGAAAAGACCATTAGTAGCAGAGGATACTGGGAGAGAAGAAGGGACTTAGCAAAGCTCCTAAAAGAATTCTGGGCTTTTGAACAGGGATCTCAAAGAGGCAGGAAGCATCTTCCTTGCTGGAGATCTTATCAAGAGCCAAATGAGGATTACCTTGTGACTAGCCCTGAGACTACTCCTACAAGCTATTTCAGGAACATTGTACCTCTGTCAACATGTAACCAGAGTGTCAAGACTCTTCAGACCCGAGAGGGTTGTGGACTCTCTGACTGAAAGCCTGTCTCTCTATACCCTTAAACTTTTGCACCTGTTTTGATTATTCCTTGACCCCAGTAGTATTATATTAAGAATAAAAGAAATAGTGGGAAGGGGAGGGGAGGAGAAACTCTGGATTTTGCTTGACAGCTGCCAGAACCACAGACCTCTGGGATTAGATATCAGGGACTCTGATTTCCACAACCCAACTCCCCATCATTCCTAATATTCTTTGTCAATTAAATAATACAATTTGCAGTCAGATATATTCAAGTGGTTTATTCAAGGAGCTGGAGGAAGGCAACTTGTTGAGGCTATAGATTAGTCATAACAGACTGCAAATCAAGATCCCTCCCCCACTGTGTCAAAAGACTCCAGGGAGGTTTGTCTTTGGGGCCATTTGGTGGGAAGGAGTTTGGAGGTAACCCTTATATCACCAGTTAGGGGAGGCTTTCCTTCATCTCTCCATCACCATCTTATAATGGGGGATCCCCTATTTCTTGAGTAACACCCATTGTTAGCACAATCCAAGTTAGAGTGTAGGAGTCATCCCATCAAAGCTCCTACCATTCAATGCTTTCTTCCTTCACAATAAGCTCTTCTAAACCATCATTTATCATCCTCAAAGTAACACCATTATCTGTTCATAAATAATCCTTATACAAATAAGCAAAATAGGAATCTTACTAAATTCTTTTTATGACACAAATATGGTACTGATTCCAAAGTCAGACAGTCCAAAAACAGAGAAAGAAAACTACAGACCAATCTCCTTAATGAATACAGATGCAAAAATCTTAAAGAAATAACAGCTGGAACCACCATGCCCAGATCTCTCTTCAAATATTTGAAGGATTGCCATGTAACATAGGATCAGGCTTTTTCAGCTTGGTCCCAAAGAATAAAATGAGGAAGAATAGAAAAAAAGTTGTAGAGAGGAAGGTCTTGGCTCAAAACAAAAACATCTGAATGATAAGAGATATCTAAAAATGAAATAGATAACCCCAAGAGGTGATTGAAGTCCCCATTGATCAAGGTCTTCTAGTGAGTATTCCTGTTCTAATGTGGGTTGGAGTAGCTGGTCTTTGGGGTGCCTTCACTATGAGATTCTTTTATTATGATTCTGGGCTAGAGCAGCCAACCCCCAGCCCTTCTCACTACCAGCCAGAAATTGCTGGTTGCCAACAGTGATCTAAGGATGGGCTATTTCTAGATCTGGTCAAGGAAGCAAAGGTGGAAAACTAACTATATGGATACTTACCCAAACTTTAGAATTCATTTAGTCAATCCTTTCCCAGAAGGGAAAAAACCATACTGATGACATTCCACAGGAATATACCCCATAAACAGACACTTCTCACTGGCTTTTAAATCAGCACATTATGCCTAAGAGCTAAGAAATGTAAGCCTTAGGCTCAATGTCCCCCAGGACAGCAGAATAGCTAAGTATCATTCCATAATAAGGCCAAAAAAGGGCAAGAGGTAGCCCAGTCAGGCATTAAACATGATGCTATGATGCTTTGCAGGCTCTGCCTCTGATTCTAATTCCTCAGCATCCTCTCTAAGCAAGCATCTCCTTATAGAAAAGGGAAAAGTACTTCAAAAATACTTTTTAAAAATTCTCTAAGCTTATTTTCCAGTTTTGAGTACTAAAAGGGAAAAATGCATGTGTAAAAGGGAATTTTTTGTTCTCCCTGAGTTTGCTCTTATGAAAGGGAATCCTTTATTCCCTTTGTCTATTTTGAGTTAAAACTTTGGTTAACAATAACTTAAGTACTCCTACTTAGTACCTCAGTAGATTGTGAAGACAGGATTAATTCTCCTTTGTCTACTTTTGAATTAAATCAACAAAAGCTTGAACACCCTTCTTAGCACTAGGTAGAGGAGCTCTCCACCCTTTCAACTCAATCAGCCAGGAAATGAGAATTCACACCTCAGTCAGCCAGAAATCTATGAAGTCTTTTGATGAGTATTCACCTTTCCAGAAGGTGAGAAGTGGTTCCCACAAACACTGCCCCCTGGGCAGTGCTGGGCAATTTGTAAGCTGTGATTGGGCCTTGTGAAAAGGGGAAGGGGCAATAAGCCACTATAAAAAGCCCTGAATTTCTGGGGCTAAAAGTCGACTACAAGAAGAAGTTGGCTTGAGGAAAGAGTTGAACTTCAAGAAGGAAGTCAGCTTGAAGAAGAAGGTCGGCTCAAGGAAGAAAATCAGCCTCAGGAGTCACCTGCAGCTCAAGTTATGGTCTTGATCTGCCTCTTAGAGGGAACTTGGGTGAGTAGATAGCTGGTTTTCCCTTCCTGTCTCCTGGAGAGAGTTTAATTCTGGTTGAAAGTCAACAAATCCTAGCTGAATTGAGCACCTGAGCAATATTTAGTTAGACAGGCTAATGTCTTCTCTACCCTTTTGTATTTCTCTGCTTTCACCCTTTCTACCTCTTTTGTGAATAAAAGCTATTGAAGTTATTTCGACTTTGAGCAATATTAGTTTGAATAGGCAACCACCATTATTATTTATAATCTTCATATATTTTAGTTAAACCATTAAAATTTAATTCTTACACATGTATATACATTTATGTACAAAGATGATATTATATATCCATAGTAGTGACCTACAAAGTAGCAAGAAAAAAAAAGAAAGAAACAACAGCTCCCACACTGGGGAAACAATAGCTTCTAAGATAAAATGTTAAAGTACCACCTTGGTGGATGTAAATAAAAACCATCTGTTCAACAGAGCTCAATATCCAAAGACAAAATTTTCCATGGCAGACATATAGGTCTCAGCAACACAAGAATACAAGAGGAAGATTGTTAGGTTAGAGGTCATTAGAAGAAAAAAAGTGATGGTGAATGGTAAAAAGCTCCAGATAGTTAGGCAATCCCAGTGGGTTCTGTAATATAATTAAGCTATTTCACAAGCCAATTAAGAAAACTGTAGAATGATTTCAGGTCTTCCTGAAAAGTATTAGGACGGCATCCTACATCTAGAATGTTAAGGAAAGAGAAGCCCATTAAAAATTGAAGAGTGAGGGATATAAACAGTGTAAATCTTGAAATCTCTCAGACTTGTGAATGTTAAAAATTTTCCCATCGGGGAATTCTTAATTGGAACAAATTCCCTACTGAGAAACATTTCCCATTTTAATATGAGAACTCTCCAGGATCAGAAATGGGAGGACCTCTATTCCACCCATACTTAAGACCTCTTTAGGGCAGAAAACTCCTTGCTAAACAAAGAAAGTACTTGGATCCATGCTTATGGTGGGGCAAGGAGTTCTTTGAGCCAGGCCTGTTTTTAGAATTGATACAATGAGATGCTAGGTACCTAAAAGGGTCAGGCAAGTTTTCTCTTGATGAGATTAGTTGACTCAGCTGTGTTTTCTCTAGTTCAGACTTACTGAGGAGATTTGGTCGACACAGCAGCATTTTTTCTGATTCAGACTTACTGAGGAGATTGGTCGACTTATCAGGAATCTAGATGGGCAGTTCTTTGGAAAGTGTCTACAGTGATTGGTAGATGTAGGGACTTAGGGGAGGTGACATGGGAGAAAACCCCTTATATAAGAAAAAGCAGAATCTCTTGATAGAGGTTTTGGAGAAATCCTTTTGGAGGATCTCTGATGAGGACTGCTTGGGAAGAATCTCTTGAGAGAGGCTCTGGAGAAGGGAAGCTCTTGGAGGACAATCTCTAAGGAGGTCTCGCTGGAAGGCTCTCTGGTGAAGTCAGCTGAGATGGAGCTGGCCTGGTGTTACTAGAATCCTTGATTAGTCAGACCTTGTGGTGAGTGTTAAAAAACTGACTGATCTCTCTCTCTTAAGACTCAGGTCTAGGCCATATTGGCTTGAGGCCCTTCATACTTATTCCTTTCTTACTCTCTCTCTCTCTCTTTCTTTGATTACTCATTGTATTGTTAATTAAAGTCTCTATAAAACCCAATTGACTTGGGTATTTGAATAATTGGGAATATTTCCCTGGTGACCACCGTATATTTGATTTAAAAACCAAGACACTGTAGTGAAACATATTTTTCTGCAGTCAAATTTACTCACCCTCTCTTATATCTATCACAATCTATATCTTCTACCATTTTAATTCACTACAGTTTAAGACATCAACCATTTTAAATCTCACAACAGGCAGTTCTCTTATAATCAGAGAGATGCAAATCAAAACAACTCTGAGGTATCACCTCACACCTAGCAGACATGACATGACATGCTATGGAAAGTAATGAATGCTGGAGGGGATGTGGCAAAGTGGGGACACTAATTCATTGCTGGTGGAGTTGTGAATTGATCCAGCCATTCTGGAGGGCAATTTGGAACTATGCCCAAAGGGTGATAAAAGACTGTCTGCCCTTTGATCCAGCTATAGCACTGCTGGGTTTGTACCCCAAAGAGATAATAAGGAAAAAGACTTGTACAAGAATATTCATAGCTGCACTCTTTGTGGTGGCCAAAAATTGGAAAACGAGGGGATGCCCATCAATTGGGGAATGGCTGAAGAAATTGTGGTATATGTTGGTGATGGAATATTATTGCGCTAAAAGGAATAATAAAGTAGAGGAATTCCATGGAGACTGGAATAACCTCCAGGAAGTGATACAGAGCAAAAGGAGCAGAACCAGGAAAACATTGTACACAGAGACTGATACATTGTGGTACAATTGAAGGTGATGGACTTCTCCATTAGTGTCAATGCAATGTCCCTGAACAATCTGCAGGGATCTAAAAAAATACTATCCACAAGCAGAGGATAAACTGTGGGAGTAAAAACACCGATGAAAAGCAACTCCTTGACTACAAGGGTTGAGGGGTTATGACTGAGAAGAGACTCTAAATGAACACTCTAATGCAAATACCAACAACAGGGAAATGGGTTCGAGTCAAGAACACATGTGATAACCAGTGGAATTGTGCGTCGGCTATGGGAGAGGGAAAGGTGATGGGAGGGGGGATGGGGAGGAAAAGAAAATGATCTTTGTTTCCAGTGAATAATGTTTGGAAATGACCAAATAAAATAATGTTTAAAATTTTAAAAAAAATTGAAGAGTGGTTTCAGGACTTCCTAGAATATACTAGGTTGGTACCCTACACTTAAAATGTCAGAAATAGGATCTTAAAGATTATCTAAGTCAGCTGTTTGATTTTTACTCATAACATTCTATTATAACTAGCATTTTTTAAATTAAGGAGTCACACAATGGCCCCTACAGTCCATGTAGTTCCATCTTCAGGGATTTCAGAAAATTTATTTTAGAGAAAATTTAGGAAAATAAGTATAACTGCTCCACATTCCCATTCAAGAAAATTCCTAGCATTAAAGAAAAAAAGTTTGATTCTTTGTCTGAATTTATATTTATATCCAACTCTAGTTAACTCTTCACCTTTTTTGTGGTCAAGGCAAGATTCAAATTGCTACAAACATTTGAGATGGAACAAGAAGTTATATTAGAGTAGACATGTACAGGGGGGAAAGGTAAAAAAAGAACAAACTTTCTCCTTGGAAATTTCCTCAGATCTTGAGTATGTAAACCTTAAAATTTCTTAGACTTATAAATGTTGGAAATTTCACCATTGGGAAATTTCATACTTGAAAAATTTCCTATTGATAGTGGGAACTCTTTTGGAATGTGAACCCCATTGGCATGGGAGGTTCCTCCTCCTCCCTTCTTAAGATTACTTTAGGACAGAAACCTTTTGCTGAACAATGGAAAGTGCTTTGACCTATGCTTAAGCATAGAACAGGAATTTCTTTGAGTCATGATTGGTTTTAGAAGTGATACAATAGAGATACTTGGAATGACATAACCAGGTCTTGGAAAATACAATTTCCACCCCACTCAGTCCTAACAGGATTTAGGAAGGGCTGCAGCAAAGGATCAAGATTTAATTATTTGAGAATATGACCTTCAACAGACATGTGCAAAGCCACAGACCTCTGGGCGGTCCTGGGTTAAGCTAGAGCCACCATTGGCACAGGGAAGACATGGACAGTGATTGGTAGATGTGAGAACTGAGGGGAGGGAACTTGGATGGTTTCCTTAAAGATAGAGGGGTCTGAGGACTGAGAGGTGGTTGGTTGTAGAGGTTTTTGCTCTGAGAAGTGGTGCTTTGAGAAGTTTGCTCTGAAGGAAGCTGGAGGTGGAGGCCCCTAAGACTGTTTCTCCATTTTGGTCATGTGAGTGATAGGGACTGATCTCTTTTCTTTGCCTCAGCTATCTAAGGGCTTGGGCCTTTTGGCCCAGCCTAAAAAGAAGGGGTATTTAAGCCCTATTCCCTTCTCTCCCCTTTCTTTCTCTCTCTCTCTCTCTCTCTCTCTCTCTCTCTCTCTCTCTCTCTCTCTCTCTCTCTCTCTCTCTCTCTCTCTCTCTCTCCTTCTCTCTATCTCTAATACCTTTCTTCCTCCTGTTTGTAATTAAACTCCATAAAAGGTTGACTGCTGACTTGAGTTTTCATTTAGGAATTACATAGCTGAATTCCTTGGCGACCTTAAATTAATATATATCAGTCTTTTAAAGTGATTTCCTTGGCACATTGTGGCTGGCCACACGGGAGTCTAAAGAATTCTCTCAATAAACTTCTGAAATTCCTTGCCTTTTTACTCTACCGTCTCACCACTTAGTCCTTTTTAACAAAAAACTTGGCTTAAAGACACAGCTGCTAGAACACGTGAGTATAAAAAACTTTTTCTCTCTTCTCTTTTCTCCTTAAGTTAAATTGGAATCATCAGTTTTTCTTTTTCTTCCCTTTAATCTTAAGGGACAGCTGGGTAGCTCAGCGGATTGAGAGCCAGGCCTAGAGACAGAAGGTCCTGGGTTCAAATTGGACCTCGGATACTTCCCAGCTGTGTGACTCTGATGGACAGAAAACAACTGTTTTAAATCTCAGTAACAGGACCCTAAAGTCCTGGCTGGAAGAGCTATTTCTAAATATCCTTTCCCTTAAGGAACAACTTCCTAGATTAGGAAAAAAAAAACCCTGTGGAAAGTTTGTTGCTTTGCCCTGCTCCCCACGTGTTTTGTGAAATTACAAAAAAAAAAAAAATATATATATATATATACATATATATATATATATAAATGAGTACTACATTCTTTGACAATTATATGGCAGCTGAAGAATTAGGGGCATTGAGGAATGAAGGATACCTCCAAATTTTTATATTAATAGGTACTGTCATTTTTGTACTCCTCAATACTATATTTAGAGATGCTAAAATAAAAAAAATTGAGGATAAAATGCAAGCCCAATTAGAAGATCTAAAATGTTTCTTACAGGATCAATTGGCAAACACCCACTCTACCAGAAACAGACCTGTTTCTGAACCTTTGAATGAGGAAATTTCCTTCCCTGAAATAGAGATGGAAAACACCTTCCCTATAGCCCAGTTAACAGACTGCTTCTCTCGTGCAGTGCAAATCTTGACTGAATTTAATCCCCAAAACCCTTCCCCTGCAATCCCAGTTTCTCATGTTCCCTCTCCTACAGAAAAACCAAATTCCAATGCAAAGGAGATCTTGTCCTCCTAGAGAAACCTGTCCTTGTCAAACTGACCCACAGGTACAAAATTCAACTAGAGGCCTGTTTCCTCTAAGAGAAGTACCTGAAATAGGACTGAATGGGGATGTGGTGACTTTAAGACATAGGATACTGTTTACTCCCCAAGAAATAAATGAATTTACACGAAATATCCCCACATATGAACAAGATCCTTTTCTAGTAACAAAAAAGATGGGAGACTAGTCTCCCCATTGATCATTTAACATAATCATTTTGTAATTCTAAATTCACTTCTAACTAAAGATATATACAATATTCAATTTTCTAAGAGAAATTAGAATAGTGAGAGAGGAAATAGAAAAGAAAAGAAAGCAAAACCAATGTTTTGCTAGGCGCATTGACAGAAAGCCAAATTAGGGGCAGTCCCTTTTGGCATAAATGTGTACAGTTACAATAAATGTTCAATCAAAAGTTCAGTCCAATCAATCACATCCAAAGTTCATTTTTGATCTTCTTGATGAAGTGCAGGTTTTCAGCATCTTTCTGCAACAGTTCATTCTCTGGATATAAAAATTTCAAGCTTCTTTCTTGAAGATCTTTTCTCAAACAGAATCAAAATCTTTGAATTTTTTTATAAAAGTAAAATCTTAAACAAAATTCTTGGATTTTTATAAAAATACAATCTCAAACAAAAAAAAAATTCAAAAATAAAAAAAAATTCTTAGATTTTAAATTAAAATACAATCCCCCCTGAAGTAAGTATTTAAAAAAATATCAAGTTTAGCTCAGAATGCAATGTTCAGTTATGGGGGTGTATGTGTCAATTATCAAAAGAATAGAAAAATAATCAAAAACATAAGTATGTTTTTGATAAAAACATAAGTATGTTTAAGTATGGGTTTAAGTATTTTTCATTGTTCAGCAAGGAGTTTCTTCCCCTAAAGCAGGCTTAAGTAGGGGTGGAGTAGAGGTCTTCACATTCCTGATCTAAGTAGAGTTCTCACATTCCTGATCTAAGTTCCTTCATTGTTTAAATGGGGAATGGTCTTAACCAAACCTTATGAAGTAGGGTCTGAGAATTTTTAAGGTTTACAATATACAGGATAAGGTGGGATGTAATATAGCCCAATAAGACATATAAAATAGAAGATAAAGCACAAGGAAGGCATTAAGTTCAAAGAAGCCTAGGAAAGGATTCTGGCAGAAGGGGCAACTTTAGCTAAAATGAAGAAGTCAGGAAATTCAGGAGATAGAAATGAAAAGAATGAGAGTTCTAGGAATTGGGAACCATCAAAGCAAATGCTGAGACTAGGAAAGTCTTGTTCAAGGAATAAGAAGGAGGTCAGTGTCACTGGATTGTCCATGGAGAGTCCTTGGAGAGGTATAAAATGTAAAAAGATTCAGCAGGGGACAAGTTATGAAGGACTTTGAAAGCCAACTAGAAGATTTTATACTTGATCTTGGAGGTAATAGAGAACTACTTTGACTTACTAAATAGAAGGATGATGTGGTCAGACTGACACTTGGTGTTGTTTAGTCCTTTTCAGTCATGTCTGACTCTTTGTGACTCCATTTAGGGTTTTTTTAACAGAGATGTTTGTTGCATAATAGGAACCCACTGACTCAATATAGATAATTTAGGTAAATAAAGTCAAAAAGTAAAATTTCTCCAAGCCAAGGTAGAAAATTAGAATTCATTGGAAGAGGGCCAATTTCTCCAATAAAAGCATCCTCTTGTATATATTACATTGTTGAATCCCGGCAAAAGACAATGCCCGGAGGCAGAGACCTGGTTTATATACTAGGGCAATAACAAAATGAATATTGCCATACAAGGTTGATGATATATCACAACACATAATATCATATAAACCTTATTTAGAAACAGTTACCCAATTACAAAGCTGATTATTTAGTTCATTTAGGAAAGCCCATATTAGTCTAAAAATTAAATAACAAGGCAATACCCTTATTTGGGCAGATAGTGCTGACCATCACTTCAGACTCATCTGATGTGGGGAGAAGGATGGCTATTTCCAAACAGGGAAGGGTACATGATGTTTGTGCCATATTGGGACATGAGACTCAGTCAGCATCTTATAATAAAGGGAAGTACAAACTTAGGGAGGGGTTAGAAATCCCCTTAGAAGCAGTTTTAATGCTTTAGTTAGAAATCCTTATAAAAATCATGAATTCTACTGATTATATTAAGATTATAATGGAATTTATATTAATCACTTTAGAATCACAATATTGATTATCTTAAACCTATCACTATCACTAAAATCCAATCAAGTATAAGGGGGTAGAGGTCTATCTTCCTGACATGTTGGATTTGTTGGCCATTTCCTTCTCTAGCTCAATTTATAGGCAAACAATTAAATGACTTGCCCAGGGTCTATCTATTGTGCCACTTGAATGCACAAGAGAAAGGTCATTTGGACAGCTGAAAGGAGGATGAATTGGAACCAGGAGAGGGTTGGAACAGACAGACCGTCTTTAGCCTATTGCAATAGACCTAAGGTGATAAGGCCTGCATTAGAGAATGGCAATGTTAAAGGAGAGAAGGATACATATATGAGAGCCATTACAAAAGTAGAAATGACTACATTTAGCCCCTGATTGGATGAGGGAGGAAGAAGGATGAGAGAGTAAGAAGTCTAGGTTATGCACCTGCATAATTAGTGTGGAGGATGATGGTACCTTTGAAAGTAATGGGTAAGTTTGATTGGAAGAGAGTGGGGTTTGGTGATAAAGGTGATGAGGACATGTCAACTTTAACATGTCTATGAGACATCTAGTCTCAGATGTCTAAAAAGCAGTTGGAGATGCAGAATTGGAGGTCAGGAGAGAAGTTAGGACTAGGTAAATGTAGGTGATGGCCATATGCATAGAGATAATAATTGAATCCATGAGAGCTTATGAGATCATCAAGTTAAATAGTATAAAGGGAGAAGAGTAAAGGGTCCAGGAGAGAACCTCAGGAGACAGTCAGGGATAGTGGGCAGGAACTGGATGAAGATCAAGCAAAGGTGGATCCATAGAAGTGATACAATATATAGGGGAAGAACCAAGAAAGAATGGTGTCCCAAAAACCTACAGTTAGAGTATTAAGAAGAGGGCAATGGAGAGGGTATAAAAATGGCAGCGGTCAAGAGGATTGAGAAAGGGCCGTTAGATTTAGTGATTAAGAGATCATTGGTAATGTTGAAGAGAGTAGTTTCAATTGAATGATGAAGTTGGAAACCATTCTGCAGTTTCAGAGGGTGAGAGGAAAAGAAGTAGGGGCACTTACTATAAACACCCTTCTCCACTTTAGCTGTGAGAGGGAGGAAAGATGCCAGTGGGCTTGGATAGATCAGTTGAGCATTTTTTGAGGAAAGGAGAAACACTGAAGATTGAAGATTAATGAGAGAATGGGAATAATCAAGAGGGCAATCTGTTGGAGAAGAAGGGATGGCAGGTAATCACTTGTAAATGTAAAAAGGTTTGCCTTGGCCAGAAGGGCCAACTCTTCATGTGAGACAAGAGTGAAGGAGGACTTAATGGGGGAAAGCATCTGAATTATGTTAAATGAGGAGGGGGAAAGAGTGAATGGTCTTATTCACCAAGAATCTCAATTTTTTTTTTCAGGGAAATATGAAGCAAGGTTCTCAGAGGAGAGGTTGGGAGGAAGGAGAGCTTACAGGAGAGTTGAGAAAGGATGGAAAGGTTTGGAGAGGCCATTGCAATGAGTGGGATGATGAGTTTATTAAGGATGTAAAATGTTTGCCTTGCCACAGTAAAATTCCAGTTGGCATTATGACTTTGCTACCTTACCTCAGTTACCTACGCCTTTCTCTCCTCCCTAACCTTCCACCAAAATATGCCACTTCTCCCCAAGGGAGAGATGTTTCCAAAACTTGCATTTTGGGGAAAATCCCAAACCAGCCATCTGTCATTCTTTGGGCTTCACTACCATGCCCAGCTGGCAGGTACTTCCTACCCACATATCTCATTTCCAGCTTCTCCTTTATATGGTGTCTTCCTCCATTCAAATGTAAGCTCCTTGGAGGAAGGGACTGTGTTTTTGCTCGTATCTAAATCCCCAGTACTTAGCACAGTGTGTGGTACATAGTAATCATTCAATAAATGCTTGTAGACCAACTGACTAGACATTTCCCCCTCTAGTCTTTCCTTTGTCTTTAGAAAATAAAGTATGTCTTTTTAAAAGAATGCAATTCTATGGGTAGGGCTAGTAACACTGAGAGAGAATGGGGTGGGGGGGGGGGGTGGGGGGGGGTGGGGGTGGGAAAAGCAGTAGAGACAAACCTTAGAAAACAAAAAGGACCCCAGACTAAGGCATACATTTTGTTTGGAGGAAAATCCATTTTCTGTTTTCTCTGCCATCCTTTAGGACTCTAGTGCATTAGCCTTCCAGGTGAGCTTACCTCTGATTTATCCTGGTACTTCTGTAGTTGTTTGCCTATTTTCTTCCTCTTAAGGGCTCCTTAAGGGCAGGGACTGTCTTTGCCTTTCTTTGCACTTACAGAGATCATCAGGGTGCCTGGCACATAGTGGGAGCTTAATAAATGCTTGTTAACTTGACTTGATGGAACAGAAGACCTTGAAACACACCACTCTTCTTCACTTTGACAGAGAGATTACGGGATCCGTTAGCTGTGCAAAGAAGCTATGAGCACTCTGAATGGCCAGAAACTAAAGAACACCACTCCCAACCCTTCTATCTCTGCCTCTCCCTCATCCCCAATTTGGGGATTTACAAATATCTTTTGGATCAATGGCTGCTCATTCAGAAATCTTGTGTTTGTCTCCTCTTAACAGAGCTTTCTTTTGTAATATTAAGGAAGGAATGTGGTGCAACAGAAAATCTGCTAGATTTGTGGTCAGAAGACAGAGGTTCACGTTCCAGATTCTTCATCTGTGTAATGAGGGGCTTGGACTTACTGGTGCTTTAGGTCCCTTCTAGTTTTAAGTCCTACAGTGGCACTGAGAATCATTATTTTAGAACGACCAGCATTAAAGAAGGAGAGGAGCTGGCTGGAATAGATGTCCAAAATCCCTTCTAGGATCTGCAATTTTATGATCTACATTCTTGCAAATGATACATTGGTCTAAATTTGCTCTTCCCTGTCAGATATCTCTTTCTTTGTCCTCCTTAGCCTTAGTCCTAGAACCCTCTTCCCTTCTCTGCAAGAATTCTTGCCACTACATTACTGTTTCTGAATTTTGCACTCTCTGGAGACATCAACTTCCCAGAAGCCACAATTTTCCCTGGAAGCATCCCAAAGGCTTCTTTCTAGGAAATCATAGTCTGTGTGACCTGGAACAGCTTTTTTTCTCTCAATCTCAGCTTTGATTCTGCCCCCCCCCCAAACCCTAAGTCTGTCCTCCTTTTGAAAAGTCCTTTTTCATGGAGCACTCTAGCCACAATTCAGTCATCTTCAGTGTGTTATATGGGTTGGTCAGCCAATGAGAACTGAGGACAAAGTATAGCCTCTCATACTCCATCAAGGAAATGTTATCAATGACAGAATAAAGTATAAAATGCATTATCAATTCAGATGTTTATACTATCTATAAGAAATATCTTCAAAGTAGAATAGAGCCTTCATTTTTTTGACCTTGTTAATCTTGTCCAGATCTCTGTCACCCCTCCTTATTTGCATCTATAATTATTAATAACAAAGCTAGTATTTTCATGTTTTAAGATTTGTAAAAAGTTTTCCATGACACCTTAGTTGATCTTCACAAAGAACCCTGGGGGGTAGGTTCAGCATAGTGGATAGGGTATTGAACTTGACTTCAGAAATACCTAATTTCAAATTCTACTTCAGCTCATTACTAGCTGGGTGACTCTGGGCAGGGAATTTATCTTCTCCATAACTCAATTTACCCATCTGTAGGGGTTAGATCCCTCCCACCTTTCAATTTATGATCACATAACCTGCCCAAAATCACATAGCTAGCAACATGTCTGAGACAGAATTCAAACTCAGATCTTCCAGATTCCAAGTCCAGAGCTTCATATAAAAATCACCTAAAGTCTGAAGACTGCAGTTTTCTGCAGGGTCATTCAGTTCAATAGATTTTTATAAAGTGATTGACATATTCAAGGCACCATCATATCAATAAATTTTAAACCTTGTACATTGTGAATCTTAAAATTGCTCAGACTATACCTTAGAAGATTTGATTAAGCAATTCCCCATTCTCTTCAATGGAGGTACTTGGTCAGGAATGTATTGAGAACTTTAAAATTACTCCACCCTGCTCAGACAGTGCCTTAGGGGAGGATAAAGTTGCAAATTCCTGATTGAACAATGAAAAGTCCCCAACTCATACTTATAGTGAACCAAAAACCCTAAGCTCGGTGGTCTATTTTTAGATCTAATACAAAAGGGTGCTAAGTACCTATAAAGGTTAAATTAATCACTAAAAGGTCAAACAACTTACAAAAGGCAAGCTTAACAAAAAAGGTGTGAAGTACTCAGAAGATATAATCTACCCAGAGAAGGTGAGAACTAAAGAGTGATGAGAACTAAGAATGGGCAGTCCTGGGGGAAAGTGTCTACTGTGATTGGTAGATATGAAAATTTAGGGGAGGTGACATAAAATTTCTTTAAAAGGAGAATTCAGTTCAGTTTGTTTTTAGTTCAGTTTGGAAGCTGAATTGGAGCTCTGAACTCAGTTCAGAAGTTCAGGAGTTCAGTGGAGGACTGGAGCTTGCTTGAGACAATCTTGTGGTGAGTGATAAAGATTGACTTGCTCTCCCTTAGGCTCAGGCCCTAGGCCATTTGGCCTAGGCCCCTTCTACTATTCTCTCTCTCTCTCTCTCTCTCTCTCTCTCTCTCTCTCTCTCTCTCTCTCTCTCTCTCTCTCTCCTTAATTCCTTCATTTGTATTAATTAAAATCTCCATAAAACCCAGCTGACTTGGGTATTTTCATATTTGGGAATTTCCCCATGGCGACCACTTATTTTTAATATAAATCAAGACACTAAAAATTATCTTTACAGTTTGGCTGAAACCTGAAACTTGTTTTGGCAATTCACAGTCTTGGAAAACCATATTTTCACAGTTTACAACATACACTATTCCTTACTGTTTTTAAATTGTTTCAAATTGTTTAAATAGGTTTCAATTTTTTTTTAATTTTGGGGGAAAAAGACCTCTCAAATGTATTCTACACCTTTTCTTCCTCTCTAGTCTGAGTTTCTTTCCCCCCATTTCTTTTTATACATTACTCCCTAACATTGCTGACAGACCTATTTCTGAATGAGGTAGGGTTTTGTGACATACAATTTGAATTGTTGTGGAGAAAAAGAAAATTATTTTGGGATGGGGGAAGACTGACATATCTCTTTTCTTTTGCTCTTCACAGAAACCTGACTAATAAGCTTATTTCTAAGCTTTCATTTTATTTTTAAACAGTTTTATTTAATCTATCTACTTGCCCCAGCCTTAACTCCTTTATTTCTTAGGTTAGACATTATTCACAAGTAGATTATTTTTAGATCTGGTTGGCCAGTTACCAACTAGTAATTTTGTTAAGTGTTATGTGTACTAATCATACTCATTGCTTCTTTATTTTAAAAAAAGTCAGCTATTGAATTAGGAGCAAACTTTTTATCTGAAGGTAACAACCTCCACAAAATAGCTCACCATGTACTGTCAACCGTTAAGCAAAACTGCCTCAAATCTCCATCAGTCAGTAAATCATGCAAGACATAAAAATCAATTGATACCAAGGGTCAACTATGACAAAAACTTATCCCTTTCTTGTCCTTGACTTACTGTACCCTGAACAGTATTGGACTCAGGTGGGAAAGATAAATGCTAACTAAAGATGAAAATAAACTTGTTAGAAGCCACCAAATCTGGCCACATATGTGCTTTGGCATGTATAAGTGTGTGAAGCTGTGTGTGTACAACCTCTTTCTAGATAGATAAAGGCTATAAGTGTGTGTGTGTGTGTGTGTGTGTGAGAGAGAGAGAGAGAGAGAGAGAGAGAGAGAGAGAGAGAGAGAGAGAGAGAGAGAGAGAGAGAGAGAGGAGAAATGGCAGGGGTGGAAAAGATTCCTGTCTCATTTTAATGCTTAAAAAAAAAAACCAAAAAAACTTACCTTCTGTCCTAGAATCTGTGATTAAGGGAAATGGGCAAAGACAAGAAATGAAATGCGAAGCAAGAAAAGCTCAAGAACATATGGAACCTAGACCCATCGGGGGAGGAGAGAGAATTCCATGGAAGCTTGAGGGAGAAGACAGTTGGACCCCAGCTGGCTGGACTTCACTTCTGCTTGGGATTGGTTTGAAGACAGACCGCTTCATCTTCTTTTTGGCCATTACCTTTCTATCTCTGACTTGAGCTGAAGAAAAAGATAGTCTTGCCCAGAAAAGACCACAGCAGGGTTACTGCTATTTACCCTCAGGGGAAGAAAATTTTATTCATTTTTGAAGAGATTTATATTCAAAGCCTTCAACAAGTGATAAGTTAGAATTAGGGAAACCTTTTCCCTCTCTCCCAGTTTCTCCCCCTTAATTCCTTCCCCCAAGAGAAATAAATAGATCTTTTACACTAAAGAAAACTGTAATGGAGGTTGTTTTATGTAGGGAGAGGAACTGACTTAGCATTTGTGAGGCAAGCTTCATCAAGTTGCTTAGTGAAGAGAACAAGAAGTGAAGGAGGTGCTCTGAAAACAGCTTCCTTCCTTCAAACTGCTTCCCAGTGTAACATCTTTTGATTTCCCTTATTATCTCTCACTAAATTCCCTTGCTAGTACAAATCCATACTAAATATCAGTTCCAAGGCAGAAAAAGCATGAAAGGAGTCAAATGACTTGCCCAGGATCACACAGCTAGGAAGTGTCAGACTGGCTACATTTGAATCCAGGACCTCCAATCTCCAGGCTTAGCTCTCCATCATGCCATCCAGCTGCCCCTTAATCTGTTTATTAATAGACCTCATTTGTGGTCTGATTTCTCAAAGCCACTCTTGAACCTTGATTTTCAAATGAAGGGCCCCTACTTATGTAGACTAGATCTTTGTTACCAAAGGTGACATCCCAGTGAAAACTTATGTGCCCTACTGGCCAGAGAAAAATGAATAGTCAGTTTTAGGCAACTCAAGTTCCCTCAGGATAAAATTTTAGGGATGAAATAGCAATGCACATATAATGCAAGATGGCACGTGGAGTTTTGAAGGAGACAGAAAAGAGACAAAGCAAGTACCATTGGGTCTCACACATAGCTGTCCCTGTCCCTAGTGTTACAGTCAAGTGGCACCCAGGAGGTATTAGTGTATAAGACTTTTGAGTAATACTCCTTTGAATTGCTGGGTTTATAGAGATAGTCAACAGCCACATGAGTCAGATCCTGGAGATGGGTGACAATTCTGATCCCAGAGAAGCCTGTTATTCAGCTACTGCCAGAGTAGTTTGTAATCACTTAAATTCCTTTACACCTATCTCCTGCTTCTTAAACAAGAGGAAGAAGAGAAATTTAATATGTACCAGGAATTTACTGAATTGCCACCATGATGGGCATTTTTCTTTCTTAGGGGAATTTGCACTTTTTGAGAGAAAAGAACGTAGAATCATGTAGGAGAGTAATATGAGATGAGGTGAGAAAGGTAGGTTAGAGCCAGATTGTAGAAAACATTAATTGCCATATGCTTGGAGATTTTTTTTGTTTTGGTTTGGTTTTTCCTAGTGGTAATAGGGAACCACTCGATGCTTCTGAACAAGGTAGTGCTATAAATAGACCTATTTTTTTTTTTTAGAAAGATTTAGAAAGATTATTTTGGCAGCTTTGTAAAGGATGAATTTTCAAAGTGAGAGACTGGAAGCAGATAGATCATTCAGAAGGCTCTAAAAGTATACAGACAAAAGGTGATTAGGTCCTAGGCTAAAATGAGAGACAGAAATGAAGAGTGGAGCTGTGATGGATTCCACCTTTTGAAGCCATATAAAATGACGACAGTATTGGTGTTAAGCAGATGGGCTTTCACACTTTCTCCTCCTATTCAATCCTAGCTGTTCTAGGAACATGACACTCCATCTCTCAGGCTATCCCCCATTTCTGGAATGCTCTCCATTCTCTGCCACCTCCCTGGCTTCCTTGAAGTACTAACTAAAGTTCCACCTTCTTCAGGAAGACTTCTCCTGACCCCCTCCATCCCAGTGGCTTCCCTTCATTCATTATTCCCTAGTTATCCTGTATTCATTAGCTGGATTGGTATAGATTTGTTTACATGGTATCTCTCCATTAGACTGTAAGTGCCTACTTTTTATATACCTAGAGCTTAGCACTCTGGCCCATAATAAGTGCTTAATAAATGTTTGTTGATCGATTGATTGGTCTCAGCTTATTGTCCATCTTTGCTACCTGTTCTGGACAGATATAGTTACAGACTAAATTTAAGAGGCCGATTGTCCAATGATATGTCGTCATAGTATGGGATTTGCAATCTTATTAAACATGACTCCTTTTTCTGCAATCTATAAGGAACAAAAGTCTAGATTTGTGATTTTACTGGTTTAAGAAACTCCTAAGTGAGGAAATTCCTTATATCAGTCAGTTGACAACTTCTTTGCAATTTGTAGTCTCTTAAAAATATTTTATTTTTCCCAATTACATGTAAAAATATTTTTTAACATTTTTTAAATGTTGAGTTGCAAATTCTCTCCCTCCTTCCTACTGTGATTGTGAAAATCACCTTTAAAGATTATTATTATAATATTATTTATAGTCGCCAAGGAATTTACTTATGAAATTCCTAAAATGAAACACTCAAGTCAGAATGGAGTTTATGGTGGTTTAATCACAACGGGAGTAAGAAAGAAGGAGAGGGGAAGAAGTAAATCTCCAAGGTAGAAAGGAGAATCAGTCCTTGACTCATGTGACCGATCTGAAGGAAAGCTGTCTGTGGGCCTCCTCCCTGCCCCAAGTTCCCAGCACGAACTGCCACCTAGCCCTGTCCACAGGAAGTGAGCGAATTCCAGAGGCTGTTCCCTACCTTACTTCCTGTGCCTCACAAGTGCCAATGGAGACTCAAGCTTGGCTTAGGACAGCCCAGGTGGGCAGTTAGTTATTTCTGATTTGTCATTGACTAGCACATGCCCGTGTAGTGTGGATGTGCACAATTCTGGGTGCCAGACCAAGCAAGATGGAGATTTCAAGATTCACACTACCCCCCACTTTCACTCTCCCAACCCTCCCTCTCCCCTCTCTGAGATGGTAGATTTGATGTAGAGTTTACATGTGCAGTCCCCTAAAACATGTTTCCATATTAGTCAGCCCCAGCTGAGTCTGGTGGTGGCATCCTGAGACTGATGGACACATGGTTTGGGCCTTTCCCCAAAATTAACGGGAGAAAAGGGATACAGAGGGTGATGGAGGAGAAAGGAAGGAGGGAGATGAAGAAAAGTGGCAAAATCATCATCTCAGCTGGAACTTTATATACATGGGACCTTAAGAAATTCACTCTCTCGTTCCACAGAGCAGCTTTTCCAAACCTTTTCATTCCTCCTCCCACAGCTTCTCCACTGAAAACCTCGACTTTTCTCTCACTAGAAAAAAATGGAGGCAATTGAGAACTCCAGCTTGGTCCATCTATAGGCATTTATTAAGCACCTGCTGGGGTCAGAAATTGCTGCATGTGGGGATACAAAGAATAAAAAAAAAACACTCTCGTCCTTAAGGAACTTGAATGGGATTTTTTTTTTAAACTGATATCTTTGTTTTTATATCAATTCCATTTTCCCCGTTTTCTTCTCTCCTCTCCAAGCCACTTCTTATACTAAATGAAAAAGATGCACAAATGTTATAGTTAAATTAACCAACCCATCAACCAGATTCTGTGCCACACTCACAGAGCCTCACATCTGCCAAAAACAGAGGGACATGCAGTCTCTGTAGGTGATTATGGAGCCAAGCTTGGTTGTTATAATTGCACAGAATTGTTTCACTTGTTTTGCGATTGTTGCTGTGTGTCTTGTTTTCCTGGTTTGTTTACTTGACTTTTCAACAGTTCACATAAAATAGGCGATTTGTTTTTTGTTTTTGTTTTGCAAGAATGAGAGCTGAATGCAGTTGTAGACTAAAAGGAAGGAAATAGTAGGGAGACAGAGATTAAAAAGGTTGAGAAGGAAGATGAAGACTAAGCCTACAGGAAGAGGGGGGGAGTTTTGTCAGTGGGAAGATCTCTCCATCCTTTGAGACTGTAGGTGAGGAAAAAATAAGGAAACCAAGTTAAATAAGCATAGCAAGGGAGTTCATCCCGAACAGTCTTCTTAGTCTAGCAGTGTCACTGGGTACTTAAGTCAGAAAAGGTTTGGAAGTCCCATAGGGGAATCAAATAGTAAGAAATAAAAAAAAAAAGAACTGCAAAGCAGCAATGCAGGCCAGGGTGACTTAGATGGCACAAAGTTATTGAGCCTAATCAACATGATTTTATGCTTGTTGAATTGAATTTCATTATTTCCTCCAAAAATATTCAAGGATTACAAGGGGTTCAGAGAGCATAGGCAAAGAAGTATAGGTCAAGGTAACAATCCGTTGTGACAAGGGAATCACTTTAAAAGACTGATATATATTAATTTAAGGTCGCCAAGGAATTCAGCTATGTAATTCCTAAATGAAAACTTAAGTCAGCTGTCAACCTTTTATGGAGTTTAATTACAATAGGAGTAAGAAAGGAATTAGAGATAGAGAGAGAGAAAAAGGGAGAGAAGGGAATAGGGCTTAAATACCCCTTCTGTTTAGGCTGGGCCAAAAGGCCCAAGCCCCAAGTATGAAATTTCCCAATGGTGAAATTTCCAACATTTATAAGAATAAGAAATTTTGAGGTTTACACCGTTAAGGGTGGAGAAGAGGCTATTATTGAAGCAGATGATCACAGAATCAAGACTGAATCCCAAAGAAACTAATTCTAGAACCAGGGTGATGAGCTGGGAAAAGGGAGAGAAAGAATAAAAAATCACGATGAGGACAAAATTCAGGAAAGAAAAGAATTAGAAACAGGACAAGTTAAAAGAATACTGGGCTTGATTTGGTAAATTTACATATTTAACTATGATCCTTGGGTTGAATCTCAAGATATAATAGCAATTCCAAACAAGCTTTTCTGATAAGATCACAATGAGATACTTTAGTCAATTTACCTTCTTTAAAATTAGAAGTTTTACTTTTTAATGAACAGAAATCTTTTCTTTCCTTCTCAACCCCCACTCACTGGGGGAAAAAAGGGGGGAAAAAAAACCAAATTCCTTGTAATAAACATAGTTGAGCAAAATTAATTTTCAGTTTGGTAGGATTAAAAAAAGTCTCATTTTGTATTCTGAAATGATTCCTTCTGTTACAAGGTAGATGGTATTCATCATCAGTCCTTTGAAATATGAGTGATAATTTTGTTGATTATAATTCATAATTTTCAAAGTTGTTAGTCTTTACAGTTTTACTATGAATTTTTCTCTTGGTTCTGATATTTTTCATCAATCAAGTTTTCAAAATTATTCATTTTATTGATATTGCTATTATGAATAAGTTGTTCTGATTCTGTTCACTTCATTCTATCAGTTCATATGTCTTTATGTTCTCTGAAATCATATATTACCTTGTTTGTTTTAATAGTATTGTCACATTTATATACCATAATTTGTTCAGCCATAACTCAACTGAGGAGCATCCACTTGGTTTCCATTTTCCTCCAACACAAAAAGACAGATTATAACTACCTCTATAAATAGGACCTTTTGTACCTTCTCTGATTTCCTTTAGGTATAGCTCCAGCATTGATAAAGCTATTAAATCAAAGTAATTAAATTTCATACTTAGGACCATAGATTTTTAGAGTCATCAGAGACCTTAGAGGTCACATTGACCAATTCTTCTCTCCCATTCCCTTTTAGTGATCTCTATCAGAAAACAGTTCTAGTGAGAAAGGTAAAGAGGTTTGGCCAAGACACAGTTAATAAGCAGCAAAGCTGAGAGTCAAAATCTGGCCTAGATTTCAGTCCAAGGTTTTTCTGCACCATGACTCAATTCAAGAGCAAGTAGACTTTTTTTTTTTCACTACAACCCTTATCATGAAAAATCTTTCCAAATATGCCACTCCACTTTATGGCATTTTAAGAATATTAGTCTTTTTACAGTAACTTAATCTTTCGAAATCTTACAGTACCTTAGGGGCATAACTTTGAATATCAGTTCTCATTGTGGATTACTCCTATACATTTAGAAGGCATAGGAGATTGGTCCGAGTTGAATCAATGCCAGGACATAGGTTTAAATTTATTGAACAAACATAATACTAAACTTCTTAACTTCATCATTTGGCTCTGATAAAAGATAATTTGCAGCAAAATTTCCAATTAATAGAGATCTTGTTTAGGGTCCTAATATCAAGGCGTTACCATTTCATAGCTGTGTTCTAATAACAACAAAAGGTATTTACCTCTAAAGTCATATTCAACTCTGAATTTTTTTAATGAAATTCTTAAATTTAATTTAATTTCCCCCAATTATGTGTAAAAAATTTACACATACGTAAGACATACACAACATTTTTTTTCCCAAACCCTTAACTTCTGTCTTAGAATCAACATTATGTATTGGTTTTAAAAGCAGTAATGGAGATTGAGTGATTTGCCCAGGGTCACATAGCTAAGTGTCTGAATCCACATTTGAACTCAGAACCTCTAGTCTCTAGGCCTAGTTCTCAATCCACTGAGTTACCCAGTTGCCACCCATAACATTTTAAAAAGAACTTTGATCTCAAATTCTCTTGCCTCCCCCCCCCCAATCCTGAGATTGTAAGCACTCTCATATAGATTTCACATATTTGCCTCAGTTTCCTCATCTGTAATATCAACTGGAAAAGGAAATGGCAAACCATTCCAGTATTTTTGCCAAGAAAACCCCAAATGGGACCATGAAGTGTTGGACATGTCTAAAACTGCTGGGAGCCATCAGGCCACGACTACTTGACAGAGTCACGCATGGTAGCTAAGGAGGCCACAGAGTGGCCCTTGGCAAGATGTGATTGCCCACTCAGTCCCCCTTGCATGACCTCTCTCATCAATATCCCTTACCTATGGAATTGACATGATTATTATTCCCCCTAGTCTCAGAAGGAATAATGCAAGAGCAAAATACCTGTACCCTAATTCCCCAAAATATCACCAAAAGATCAGACCCTCAAACCCAACCCCCAAAGACTATCATGTGTTAACTTTTACTTAGGTACATAATTCCCAGTAAAACCACAGCTACAGGCCAAGTCCAGAACTTTCCCACTTACAGAAACTTATTCTCATTAAGCCAGCATTCAAAACAATCATAAAGGCCCATACAAAACATACAGGTACACCAAGTTTCAATATGCCTCAGTGACTGGATTTCACAAACCAGTAACTCAGAAACTCCCTAGTAAACCCTGAAAAATGAAGTCTAATATTAAATCTGAATTGTGTTCCCAGTTCTCCTCAACCTCAATGATATGATTATTGAATTGTCCTTTAAGACCTGTTGATTGATTCTTTTTATTAAAAGCAATAAGTAAATTTCCTTGATTGTAAGTTCAAAAACTTCTCACAGGGTAGTGAGAAAATTAAGCCACCTGTGACAAAATCATTTATCTTGTGTGGTACCTTTATGCTGTCAAGAATCTGTAATCATAGGGGGCAGCTGGATAGCTCAGTGGATTGAGAACCAGCCCTAGAGACGGGAGGTCCTAGGTTCAAATCTGATCTCAGACACTTCCCAGCTGTGTGACCCTGGGCAAGTCACTTCAGCCCCATTGCCTAGCCCTTACCACTCTTCTGCCTTGGAGCCAAAACACAGTATTGACTCCAAGACAGAAGGTAAGGGTTTAAAAAAAAAAAGAATCTGTAATCACAATACAAGAATATAGAATGTTAATAAAGTGGTTTGTTAAAAATTAATGTATCACTTTTCCAATTAACTCCATTTAGACACGTGTGTGTGTGTGTGTGTGTGTGTGTGTGTGTGTGTGTGTGTGTGTGTGTGTGTGTGTGTTAGATAATGTATTTGTGTGCCAAAAAAAATGGGTATAAAAATGAACATCAAGCCTGGGGATGGTGGAGCAGCTATCAGATGCAAAGCATTCCCCAAGGCCATAAAGATGCAGCTGTCTTCCACTTGTTATTTTCTTGACTGATCATTCACCACCTGTCGGGAACCCCTGGAGCCACGAGTGAGGCTGGACCTTGCCGGTGGCATAAAACAAAAGAACAAAATCCAATGACCCAACTTACTGATTTTGTTTGAAGAAATCTCCACCTAAGACCTCAAAATACATGTAAATACTCATATATAATTATAACTATCCATTATCAATACTATTATTTAAAACTTTAAAGTGTTGAAATGGTGATTTCTTTTTACATCATCATAATTTGTCTCCAATATCCCACTTCCTCCCCTTCCAGAAACCATACTGTAACAATAGTACTTCCAGAACTGTGCTAAGCACGTCAGTTTTCTCATTTGATGTTCACAATATCCCTGTGAGGTTGGTGATATTATCTTAATTTGCATGTGGAAATTGAGGCAGACAAAACTTAAATGATTTGCCCAGGGTCACACGGCTGGTATCTGATGCTGGGTTTGAACTCAGATCTTGAAGCTCTATGCAGTACTCTACCCACTGTACTAACTAGCTGCCACCCTACATAACAAATAAAGATGACAAAAATTGTGGAGAAAAAATATCATAATAGATCAATGTCAAATTTATTTTGAAAAAATGTGCAATATACACATGTGAACTTCCTACCTTTGCAAAGGGATGGTTTGGGAGTGTCTTCTAATATTTCCTCTAACGTATTTGTTCTTTATAATTTTGCAGCATTTACTTTTTGGTTTTCTGTAGGTTTATTCTTTCCATTTCCATTGTGACTCTCATGTTTAATATTTTCTTGACTCTGCTTACCTCATTCTACATCAATTCATATATTCCCCATGCTTGTGAGTATTCATCAATAAATCATTTATTTAAGCACCGTATATTCCATTACATTCATATAATACAATTTTCTTGGCCACTTTCCAATTGATAGTTATCTACCTTGTTTCCAATTCTTTCATATCACAAAAAATGCTGCTATAAATATTTTGGCATATATAGGATTTCCTTACCAATCTCTTAGGAACATATGCCTAGTAATGGAATCTCCATAATGGAATATGGACATTTTAATAACTGCACAATTTTGAATTCTTTTTTCCTACAATCCCTCCATCAAAGACTATTCGCTTCCATCATCTTTGCCAATTTGCAAGGTGTGATGTGAAACTTTGTTTTTGATTTTTTAATTTCTTATTAGGGATTTAAAACTTTTTTTTTTCAGATAGCTGACTTTGTAATTCTTTTGAGATGTGCCTGTATCTTTTAAACACATTTATTGGTGGAACAGTTTTTGCTTTATCTGTTGCTTATATATTTCAAATAACAAATCCTTGCCAGATAAATTTGACATTTCCCCCCTCCCCATTCATCTGCTCCCTTTAACCTAGGCTTATTTTGTTTGTGCAGCTTTTCATTTTCCCATAACCAAAATTATCTGTTCAAGCGTCTTATGATTATCTCTATTCCTTGATTAGAAGTACATGCCTACCTGGAAAACACATATGATCTTTTTCTCTTCTGATTTTAATTTTTTTTTTGTTTTTACATTAAGGTCCATTTACAATGGATTATGGATTAGGAATGTAAGGTGTTGGCCTAATTTCTCCCAGATTCCTGCCCGATTTTCCCAGTTAATGGAATAGTAAGTGCTTTCCTAAGTAATGTATCTTTTCTAGCTCATTGAACACTAGGTTGCACTCCATTGTTTCTGATGCTCCTTTATCTAGTTTGTTCCAATGCTCTATTTAACTGGTATCAGATAATTTAGATGACTTCATAAAATATTTGAAGTTTAAAAGTCCTCTTCCTTTTGCCTCTTTTCATTATTTCCTTGGTGATAGTGAGGATTGTGAACTTCCTTTAAAAAAAAAAACCCTTACCTTCTACTTTAATCAATACTTTGTACTGGGTCGAAGGCAGAAGATGTGGGTCACATAGCTAGAAATATATCAAGGGCAGATGGCAATTTAAGACCTCCTGTCTTTTGAACTGGCTTTCTCCACTGAGCCACCTAGTAGTCCCTACTTTATTCTTATATATACTGTGAAAGATTCTGGTATATCCTCCCTGCAAAACATTCTTGCTTCTTGTTTTAGCTTAAATGAGTGGTATATTTTGTTAAAGGCTTCTTTTTCATCTATTATCACGTAGCTTTGTATTCGTTTTTAATACAATTGTGATTGTTTACTAATGTTGTGCCATTGTTGCACGCCTGACACAAATCCAAGTGTCATGCTAAATGATTTATTGTATGAAACACTGTAGCCTGACAGGATTCTATTTACAATTTTTTTAACATTTATTTATGATATTAGGCTATAGTTATCTTGTGTTTTATCTTCCCCGGTTTAGATATTAGGATTACATTTGTCTCATTAAATAATTTGGTAAATTGTTTTAAGTTTTGAAAATAATTTGTGTGGTATTAAGTTTGATAGAATTCTGTGAATCCTCAGAGTTTTTGCCTTTAGTAGTTCCATTACATAGTTCTATTTCCTGTTTTGAGATTGGATTATTTATCTATTTGGTCTTCTGAGAGTTTTAGTATTTTGGATTTTTGAAGGTATTCCTCTATTGTATGTATGTGTATTGTTCCTGTGCACAATAGATTCTGAGTCTTTCCAAACATACAGCTTTTAGTTATCATTTCTATGGACTTTTTGGTTGGCAGTTAATCTATTTCTCCTAATTTTTAATATTTCTATTTCCTCTCTTTCCAGTTTTGTTGGCTTGTTAATGTATATTCAGTTTATTAATATTCTTTTTCTATTTTGTTAGTGTTTGTAGGAATGATTTTCCAAGGATTGCTTTAGCTGCATTTCATTACTGTTTCTTCATTATCTTATTCCATATAATTATTTTTTCTATTATTTGTTCTTCAATTCATTTATTAAGAATTCCTTGTTGTCTTTATTTGGCTTGGTCTTGCCTGAACTAATTACTATTTTTAATGTTATGGTATGCAAAGGGTGTTTACTATTTCTATTATTTCACATTTGTTTGCATACACTGTGCCCTCCACCCTAGGTCAATTTTTTATAAAGTTTTGGTACTGAGAAATAAATATACCTTCATTAATAATCTTTTAGCTCTACCTTCTCCATTAATCTGTTCGATTCTATACTTTTTTTTATCGTTGTTAGACTTACTCCAAACTCTCCTGCAATTAATCTTTTTCTTCTTATAGTTTTTCCTTTACAAACTTAGATGTTAAGGCATATGGGCAAGTGCCCAATACCAGTATTAGTTTGTCTTATGATTCTTTTAGTGTAACAAACTTTTATGAAATACCCTTTTTTGGGGTTTTTTTGGTTAATACTGTAATTGAGACTGCTTCATTTTTTAATGTATCTAATGAACTATTTTTTCCAGTTCATTTTTTTCAGATCTTTGTCAAGTATGTTTTTTTCATAAGCAACAGGTTTTCTCATGCCACTTTTTCATCTCAATTCACTTAACCCATTCACATTTAAAGTTAGGATAATTCGGTTTATGTATTCTATTTGTTTATATTTTCCCAATTTTTTTGTCTTCCTCTGAAAAAACGTAGTTCATGGTCTCTTCAGTTATTTAAAAAAGCTTAATATATTTTAAGGCAATCTTATTCCCTCTAGCTCTTTTCTTTTCAGTTTCAAGTCTCTCTACTCTATTACTCCTAACTCTAGTTAATTTTGTTTAACTTCTTATTTCCACTTCCTCCCTTCCTCTTATCTAGTTTATTCCTTCTCCCTTCACTTAAGTAATCAAGTAAAATTCCCATTACTCTCTTCAACTTTTTAAATTGTGGAGCTTAAAGTATTTTCTACAAAGGATTTCTTTCCTGTCGTCTTCTCTCTTGTCCATTCTAAATTTTATTCTGACTCAAAGCCCTTTTACTTTAGTGCTTATTTTATATTCCTCGTGAGATTAAAGCTTGTAAGGTACTTTTGGATTCTCTTATCCAAAGAGTTTCAATTTTGTTGCCTTATAGATCTTTTCCCCAGCTTCCTTTTCCTGTTTTGCCTCACTCTTTGAAATAATTCCTTCAGGATATTGCTCTATGGTAAGAATTTAACTATATTCTTGACCATGCCAGTCACTATTAAGGTCTGTCTTCTCCATAGTCATTTTGGCCTCATTTTCCATGAAATCTCCTCTCTGGGTTCATACCCAGAGACTTCTGAGCATCATTTGCTCACAGAAACTAATTCCTGGAAAAGAATGTTCAAAAGTTCTCAACATATCTCTTGTATTAACCTGTCGAGACAACCATAACAGAAACTTGTAATAAGGAAGAGAAAATGCTTAAAACAGTGATTTTAAGATCCAGTAATTTATACACTAAGGTAAATACATGCTAGCTTGTCAGGCCTGCCTCTCCTCCACAGTGGAGTTATTTAGAAGTTGTTACTTGTCACATACTATCTTGAAGATGATGTAATGCTAACATTTATCTCCTCAGGGGAAGGGGAAAATTTTACATCTTCTAGCTAATTTCATAGCAGTCTGAATAATGTTAAAGAAACCCAACAAGAAATAGTAACTTTCTTCCTAAATGACATTAATGAGCCAGAAGCCCATCATAGAAAAGCAGAGACCAGCGTGGAGTTTCAGCACAATCAGAAACACTTTTACCTGTAAGCTTCCTTGAGAAAGCCCAGGGTAAGGACTTAGAAAACCCTGGGGAAGAACAGCTGTCACCCTAGGATACCCCAGGCCCAGCCGTCTAAATGAGATGCCAGCAAGAGCCCTGAAGATACAGTGCTCTAAACCTCAAAGATCCATGGATTCCGCACCTTGGAGGGACCAATGTTGAGATCACAAAGAGCCAAATACATCATCTAAAAACAAAGAGCAAGGGGAAGAGATCTTGGGTCTGGCATGAAGGCCCAAATTCAGGAACTAAAACAAAAGAGTTAATTAAGTCAAGGAAAACATTGCCCAGTATCAAAAGTTGTTACAAGTTTTAACGATTACCCCAATAGGAAAGAATGATCTGTAATGAAAGCACACAGAAACTAAAGGGGGATTGAGGAAAGGGGCTTTCTATATAGACTACACAAATACTTAGAAAAGAAATGGAAAAAGAATAAATAGAGTAAACTGAAAATGAAAATCAATAAAAATATATGACTATGGCACAGCAACAATATTAAAACATGACAATAAGACTGAAAAAAATATAAGTGAAACATATTAAAAACCACTAACCTAGAAAATAGACCAAGAATAGTTTAAGAATCACTAAAATACATGAAAAAATATTATTCAGAAAGAGTTCAGGTACTACAGTCAAGAAATTCTAAATAAAAACCAATCAAATCTATTATGTCTAGAAAGCAAAGGAAGACAGAAGGAATCCATGAGTTATCTCCTAAAAGGAAAAAGTTCCAAGAATGTCAGAGACAAAATCTAGAGTTCTTCTATCAAAGAAAAATACTGAAACAATACAGAAAAAAGCATTATAAATATCAAGAGACATCAGAAAGGATTACACAGGAATTGGATACTTCTATTAAAAAAAATCTTTGAATATGGTATTTCAAAAGGAAAAATGCATAAGTTTAGAATCAAGAATAACCTACCTGCAAAGGTGAAAACATTTCTATAGGGGAATGAAGCTGACATTTACTAGTAAAGAACTTCCAAGAATTTCTGATGAAAAGCCCAGAACTGAGTCAGAAGTCCAGTATAACAGTTCAAAGAAATATTGAAAAGTAAATTTAATTCTGACAATTGCTACCAATTATATGATAGTGCAGTGCTAAATGTTCTAAGAGGGAGAGAAGAAACAAGTGTCCTTGCAGAAATTTAATGTCTTCAAAGAGTATTAAGAATTAAATAATTTTTTAAAAAAGTGGTCCTATAAACGGCAGCAATGGCGGTGGCCAGTCAGCAGTGGTTTGCTCCGATGTTAGGGCTGCAGTTATTGCTTGTGTCAGTCCTGCAAGCGGTATCTGTACCAGGGATTTGAATTATCATCAGAAGCATGCAGAGATTTGGGTTTCTCCAGCAATTTGCTCTGTAGCTCTTGTGATCTTCTTGGACAGTTTAGCTTAACTCAGCTGGATCCTGATTACAGAAAATGCTGCCAGGAAGAAGCACAGTTTGAAAACTGAAAGCTGTATGCGGGTGCTATCCTGGAAGTATGTGGATAAAAAAACTAGGGCGGTTCCCCCAAGTCCAGGCTTTTGTCAGGAGCAACAAACCCAAACTCTTCAGGGGATTGCAAATCAAGTATGTTCTTGGTTTGGATCCTGTGCTAAAGCTGTTGGATGACAATGGGAGTATTGCTGAAGAACTCAGCATCCTCAAATGGAACAGTGTGGAAGAATTCCTCAGTGAAAAATTAGAACATATATAAAATATGCTTTCAGTTTTGTCGTCATTTTTCTTCAGTGAATTTTGCAACATCAATCATTGTAACCTTTGTTCACCTTTGGGGGATTAATTCCTTGCCAAAAGGTCGTGTGTACTTTCTACTTTGAACTGAAAGTTTCTCCATTGCACATGATCTTGAACAAGTTGACCAACTGTACAGAGTCCGCTTTTGATCTATTCTCTCTTGTCTGTTGTTCCCTCTGATGAGATGCTTTATGACAAACTTGGAGTTAATTATGTAAATACAAGAATTTGTTAGATTTGGACCAGTTCTACACAAAATGGGGAGGAGATGGGTGAATAAGGAAATGATGACCATGTCTTATCTGTATGCTATGTTCCTTTTTTATAAGCAATGACTAGAAGTCACTAGCAAATATACCGTGCCAATGACGTCTTCATTTTTGTGATACCCCATCTTTCTTTTTAATAAAAATATTGTAGTTTATAATGAATTGCTAGTTCAGAAAATGTTTCATCATTGTGCGTGGTTTCAGCATTTGTAACATTTTGTGGAACACTCCAAGAAGTGCATGTTAGTGACGATCTCATAGAAAACCTTAGAGGGTTTGTGTAGATCTGATGTTTAAGTGTATTCTTTTCAATGTTTGACTTTGCTACAGTGAATGAGTCAAGAAAAGATTCATTTATTAAACTGAACTAGAATAGAAAAATTTTCAATCTCCAAAAAAAAAAAAAGAGGCCCTATAGGTGGACTTGTTCTAGTATAGTTTGAAGAAAATGGATAGAGTATAGTAGTGTATATAAAGAAGAAAGGAGTAGAACTTGTTATTTCTCACATATAAGAACAACATACAAACATAGAAGGGGTAGGCATAAGATAAATCTTCATTTTATCTGAAATGGACAAAGGAAGTATTCCTTATTATTTAAAGCTTTCATTTTTTTCTAGAAAAATCTTACCAACGTATTCTAAATTTATGCCTTCAAGATATTTTCAATTTGTGACCAAAACATTTTCACAAACACAATAGTCTTTCCTTCCCATTAATAAGAGCTTTTTGATTCTCACCACCACTTCCCCCATCCCTAATTATGTTATATTTATAAGGCCTAGAAAGAATCTGAGTAACTTCTGGTTCTTCAAGGGGGACAAAAGGGAAAAGAATGCTGATTAACTGTCACTGATTTGAATAGGGTCAGGATCAGCAAGTAGATAATCTTATAGAGGTTAGTGTTTAACCTTTTTTTGGGACACGTACTTCCTTGGCAGTTCAGTAAAACCTATGGATCATTTCTCAGAATTTTTGGTGCCTCCATTCATAATTTTTTAAAAACTTCACTGTTGATCTTAGAATTGATAGTATCAGTTCCAAGGCAAAACAATAGTAAGAGCTAGGCAATGGGGGTGGCTGGGGGGTGAAGGGGGTTTGAATGACTTGCCTTGAGTTACAGCTAGAAGTGTCTGAGGCCACATTTGAACTCAGGACCTCCCATCCCTAGGCCTGGTGATCTATCCACTAAGCCTGCTGCCCCTCTATTCATAACAGAAGGAAATCCTAAACTACAGTTAAGAGATGGTGAAAATAAAGCTGCCATTGTTTTCACATTCAAGTTCACACTCCACCAGAAAGCCGAGTGTAGATGCAGAGGCCAAGCTGACAGCCCGCCCCAGGGAAATGGGGCCAGCAGCAGGATCCATTCTGTACCATGGGGCCCTAAGGAAGACGCTGGCACATTCACTACTTTACACCTAGGCTGATAATTCCCAGAGAAATTCCAGAGGGCATTGTGACCTTCTATAAGCGCAGAGTTGGCGTTTGTCTACACGAAGAATACTTGATAAATATCCCTGCTTTACCATTGTCCTGTCTTCAAGGAAAAAATGTTTTATTCTCCTTGTTGTCTATTCCAAAGTCTTATAAAATCACCGCAGTCAAGGGAAAAAACAACACTAAAAAAAACCCCCAGCACAAATAAACCAACTTTAATAGATTATTTTGTATTTATACTGAGCTGTTCTCCAAGGAGCTCACATGTTTTACAGACATTATATTTAATTAATCCCCACAACAACCCTGTGAGGTAGGTAAGTAGGGGTGGGTATTGCTCCCACTTTACAGACAGGGAGAGAGAAGCACAGAGAGGTTAAGTGACTTGCCCAAGGTCACACGGTCAATTTCCTGAAGAGTGGGGCGATTCAGAATCTGTTCCCCGGCTCCCAGACCAATATTCTATTTGAATTGCCTCCTGAAGTCTTTCACAAAAAGTGTCATTAAACAAAGTATCAAGAGTAGCACATTATGAAAGTGAGGTCTTTGTACTGCTGCCATCAAAGACATAAAAAACAAGCTGATGGCCAGAGGCAACGAAGCCCTCGTCCACCCAGCTCCTGTGTCTCTGTCTCCCAAGGCTCACAGCAACTGTCTCTAATCATCTTCTGAACATAAGATTTGTAAGACAGAAGCCGTATGACTCAAGAGTAGGACTTTATATAGGATACTTACCCTTTAAAGAAGATACTTTATAGAAATTTTTGCTCCAATATACAAAATATGGGACTGCTATCCCACTGAACATTTACATAGTTACACAGCAATCAGCCACCATTTACAACTTAAAGACAATCTTTCCCATTCTTATCTTAATCACAATCAACCAGACAACTTTATAATGCTTTCTAGATTGGTCATTTTTCTTCCTTACTATATATTATATTCCTTCCTTCTCTGCTCCAACAGTTTAAAAAATAAACTATAGTTTCAGACATCAACTTCAACTTTTTACTTAATTTCAGTTGCATTAGAAGTAAAAAGCAAATTTAGAACTATCACTCCCACAAACCCCTACCCCAACAAATCATTTTATGAAATAGTGTAGATGTTGTGAAGAAACTAAGAAAAAATTTGTGTGACTATCGCTGAACTCAATAAAAATGTTGTAATTTACTAAAGTATGAAATATAACCTTGGCTTTTAATACATTTCAAATGCAAAAACAAACATTTGCTAGTTAGCAACTAACATGACATTATGCAAAGGACTTCTTTCTTTCTGACACATACTGTGGCTTGACCCATGAAATAAGATGATTCGACCTTCACTTTCTTCCTTTCCCCTGTACAGAGAGAGCTGTAGAAACACAGCCCTAAATTCCAAGATAATTTGGTATAAGCCCTTATAATAAAAATCTCATTTACTTCCTTTTTCATGACATTCTCTCACATGCTTGGTTTTCCTTTCTTTCTTCCTTTCTTTCTTTTTGATTCTCTCTGCAATGCTGGTAGGTTAGGCAGGCTATGTACAATTTGTACAAAAAATTCTAGCCAAGGTAAGGCTTTAGAAACTTTCCATCTTAAAAAGCAATTTGTTATAATACAGCTCTACTTTCTTCCTGCACATCTGTTCAAACAGCCCAATTAGTTAAGTGACCCTGTTAAAGATCTGTTCAGCTGAACGAATAGGTGAAGTCTTTTCCTGAGCTAAAAGTAAATGCTAATCATAGCAGCGAAGAAAACATTCTTTTTTTTTCCCTATTTTAACAATATTAATAAAATAATTTAGAAAATTACAGTAAAGCAAAAACAAATTACTCTCTGAATAGGGGTGACAAAGAACATTCAAAGCCTGATTGCTATTATTTGGAATATATATTCAATTATTTTTCCATAAATTACATTCAGCCACTGTCAGACAACATACTGATGCATGGAAAAGTGTCAATTGCAATAGTTTACATATATTTTACACATATATTACCTGGTGCTGCCATGATTTAAATAGTGTCTAAAATTATTTTTTAACCCAAAACAAAAAATCTTATACAAACAAAAAATTTAATTTCTGAAAATTCTTTCCAGTATTATTTGCAAAATGCAAAAATGCTGGCTTTATCTTTTTGGATTCCTAGACTATTCAAGAAAATTTCATATTGAAAGGGTGTACACTCAGCTAATCACCCAGGCTGCCAGAGTTAAGAGTGAGTGGATCATTTCACAAGGAGAGGAATGACATTCTGAAATTATCATATGCAATGTCAGGTTTTCCAAGCACTTTCTCAATGTGAACAGTTAGTATATTTAAGGACTATAAAGAATAATATATTACCACTGCACCAGCATCTCTTTATGGTACACATTTCTTTTATCATTTCAACAATTTTAAGAAAATTTCAGAGCTTTTAAAATTTCATCCAAGTTGAATAGAATAGATGATTTAGAAATTAAAATTAAAGGAAAAACTATTTGGACAGAGATACCAGTTACTCCTAGAAAAGAAAATTTACCTCCTCTCATAGAATTTTTCTTAAGATATCTTAACTGATTTTAAATAGAATTTAAATTTATCCTTCAAAATAGAAAATAAAACACTTAAAAGGGTATAACTGACTAAAGCTAACAGAAGTTATCCTTAAAACTTGTTGATAGAATCACTGACAATTCATACAATACTTAGACTCTAGCAGATACAATAAGTCAAATAAATAAGAATAAACTATAATTACAGAGCCAGTCTTTCCCCTTGGGGAAGCAAAAAGCCACCTTTGACCAATTGTTCCCTACATATACATATACTGTATATTATTAGAAGCTTCTTCAGAGAAGCAAAATATACTTGCCTACCTGACAATGGAGTTCATCATGTTAGTCTAGCATGTCAGGAGGGCAACTACAAGTGTTGGGCCCAAGAATATTTCTGGTTTGTTAATGGAAAACCACAGAATATGCTCTCTAAACTGAACATAAACTAAATTATGCAGTGTATTCAGTGTCTTCTTTTTAAATAATCAATACAATCTAGCACAGGTTCCTGTCCTTTCTACTGCACCCCAAAGGCTTTCAAATTTATGGGTGCAAATAACAAAGAAAAAATGCATGTCAATTATGGGAAGGCTACTCTGACAAGAGAAGCTGGTATCTCTGATTTCAAATTATTCTTGCATGGAACTGTACAGACAGCATGATACCTGAGCAAATAAATCAACTACCATGATATGAAGGGCTTGTTAATCTATAGTCTTTGCTTGTTGTGTGCAAAGTGCGCTACTGCCCCCTGAGCTCCCTGCATTTCACTTTTCTTGAAAAATCAGTGCTTGATCCTTTCCAAAATAATCAAAGAAATGAGGCAGAAATTATCTCTTCACCATAGTTCCCACTCAGTCCCGAGACTGATAGAAGAGGATGTAACCAGACTCAGAGTTCTTTGAGATGTCTGATGTCAACCCGTAGAATTCTTCAATAGCTTGTGCATCTATTTTCTGTATGACATAATGGAAAAATGGTAAGGAACATATAAGTGATTTTTTTGTTTTCACAAATGTAACAAATACTTCGATCTTAAATGGAACAATTCAGTCCTTTTTTGAAAATAAAATAACTCTTTAGTTAAAACTCTATATCCTCCCTCCACTATTCTATTTAAAGTGCTAAAGTAAAGTGCTAATGAAATAATTTAATATAAAATATTGAAAAGATTAAAATATTGGTTTTGAGATTAAATGACATTTATGAGGTGCTCAACAGGTCATATATTAAGTTAGGGAATGTAAAGTAAAGGAAATGAAGTTATATTCACAGAAAATTACACATTATGAAATTTAAGAGAAAACAGAAAAAGAAAAAAAATTACTTACCTCTACAATGTCATCATCAAACAATAACCAAAAATCATGACTCTTAACAATTGCAATGTAATGGCCTCGATTAGGACCACTATAAAAGAAAAAAAGAAAGAGTATTGATACTGTGCAATGACACTTAATTTCAAGCTTCTAATGTCTAAATCTCAGGCTATCAAATGGGAAAGTATAAACGCAAATCACGTATCCCTTACCTATTTCTTCTGATAACATGTTAGGTTGACTAAACTTCTGGATTATTCAGTTATTAAAGTAGAATTATTTCTTTAAGAGTATCTCACAGAATGGTTGTTTTAAACATGACTTGTTTTAAGATTATTATTTATTTTCTTGTTTCAAAAGGCTGATTTAAAATATTTTTCATAGCAAAATTCTCTTACATGTAAGATATGTAGAATATACTTTTTTGAAATCAGGAAAAAGATTAAATACGTTTCATATATTCAAGCTAGAACCGATATCCAGAAAATATTTCTAATGTACATATTTTACTTATGCCTTCAGTTAAAATACAAGGGGGAAATGATGCAAATATTAAGTCCTTAGCCCATTTGATTTTCATTTAACTAAAAGAATAAATGAATAAATATGGCCCCAAATAAAAATGAACAGGATTTTTACATGGGTTCCTGATCCATGCTCTTGGTATTTTTTTTTCTTTCTAGGCAAAGATCAAGTATAACATAAAAGATGGCTGTATTCAGGGATTGGAATCTACGTTCAAAATCACCAGACCTCTGAATAAACAATGACTATATTATTTTATAAGTATTACTTAAGTATATATTCTTAGCATCATTAAAATACATGGCACTTCTTAATTTAAGTAAACTTGCTACATGGAAGCCTACTAAAGCGTATGGAGGAGGGAAAGAGGAAGGGAGGGAGAGGGAAAGAGAGGGGAAAGGGAAGGTGAGGAAGCAATCACCTAGTAATTTTCAGTACAAAAGTATCTTTTTTTAAAAATTACATTGATAGGCTCATTTTCTCTACTACTATATGTTTCAATTATTACATTCTCTATAATGTTTCAGGGGCAGGTTAAAATTAAAATATATATACTTTAAATGTATTATAAAAAGAAGAATTAAATGTAAAAGCTACAAGTGGAGAAGAAAAAAATAAATAGAAAATATAAGGAACAGAATGCTGAGAGTTGGGAAGAGGCTGAGAAGGTATAAGAAGAAAGATTAGCAATTATGAAGCCTTTTATTGGAATAGATATAATTTTAAAAATATTATCAAAAAGCTAGTTTTAAAAATTAATATAAAATGAAAGCTGAAGCTCCTAAGTGTGATCAAAGTCAGCTTTTATATGGGAATCACCCTCCTCATTTAAACAGATGCTCCATTTAATATTGCTTTTATAGATTCTGTATTAATAACCAAGGATCAAACTACACTACAAATATATGCTTTTGTGGGGAAAATTGAGTATTTAATTAATAAGTATGACTTTAAAATGGTTAGTGGAGTGCATAGTATTTGTTATAGTATAAACCAAATATCAAGAATCTCCATAGCATCTTATCTGTTTGTTTGGCTTACAATTTGAATGCCTAGAGAATATTATTTAATCTTACAAAACATACATTTATCTTCTTGCCTATACTTTAAAATTAAACTAAGTAAAATCTGTTCTAATGATCCATATCACATCATTTCCTAGATAACCACTTTAAAAGAATTACATACAATTGCTAGTCTGTCTTGTTTAATCTTTAATTAAACAATGAAGTTATTAAACTGTTTAGATTTTTTGTACTCTTAGAGAATTGTTTAAAAAGGTTTCTTTTATTTTTTTATTACTCTTTAGTCCCTGTGATTTTTACTCTCAAGAAGCTAATTTATTATCAAGGAATCAAATTTCTGAAAAATTAATCCAATAAATTATCTTATGCAAATACCCCTACAAAAAAGCAATAATCTGGAACAATCTGAATATTATAATGATAATAATACTCCTCTTAATATATAATATATAAGAGCAAAAAAATAACATATTGGAAAAACTTTGAAAAGTTTTACAACAAATGTTAAACATTATAAAATTATAGAATATGAGAGCCTAAGGACACCATCTGTTCTAACCCCCCAAGTTTATATAAACAAGGAAACTGATGTTAACTGGTTTGATAAATTAAGCAATATTATACCTATGGTACAATGCAGATAGGATTAGAATTCAGCTGTTTTGCCTAAATCCAACGATATGCATGTCATGTTTAATACAAAATGAATATAAATCTTTTTATATCATCCAATATTTATATTTCTACAATTGAAAAAGGCAGGAAGATTTTTTTAAAAGGTTCATAAACTCAGCAAAGAATGACATCAATTTAATACAGCAATATTTTCCAAAGTAACTTTTAAGAAATTCTTGAAATAAAAGAATGCTTAAACAATTCAAACAATATTGACTGCTCATGACTGAACAGTGCCAAACAAATAACAATGACAATACCACCTAAATTATTTTGTAGATGTAGTACTATAAAAATCAAATTATCAAAGGTTTATTTATAGAACCAGATAACATAATAGACACAAACAAAATTAACAACAAGGAACAAAAGGTCAAAAATTTCTATAGAAATAATTTTAAAAAGAGAAAAGGAAGTCTAGCAATACCAGATTTCAAACTATACTTCAAGGCAATAATCTCTAAAACTATGTAGTACCAGCTAACAAAAAAGAAAAATTATTCATTTGGAGAGGATTAAGTAAACAAGACTCAAAATAATTTTTTTTTAATGCTGGGAAAACTGGAAAGTATTATGATAAAAATTAGGTTTAAGCCAACATCTCATCCCATATATGAAAATAAAGTTTCAAACGTGACCTATACCTATACGGAAAAGGTAAAATCATAAACAAATTAGAAAAAGGAAAACAATGCCTCTCATAATTATGGATAGGGGAAGAGTTCTCAACTAAACAAAGTGTTAGAAGTTACCTAAAAATTAAAATCAGCAATTTTAAATACATAAAACTTAAAAAGGTTTTGCACAAACAAAGCTAATTCATTTAGAATTAGAAGAGAAATAGTGAGCTGAGGAAAATCTTTGCAGTAAATTGCTCCTATAAAGCTCAGATATTCAAGCAATAGAGGCTACTATTACTGTTCTATAAGAACAGCAGACATTTTCCAATAGATAGAGGATATTAGCAAGCAGTTGTCAAAAGAATAAATTGAAGTAATTAACAGTCACAAGAAAAAGTTTCCTAAATCACAAATAAAAGAAATGTAAATTTAAACAACTATGAGGTTCCATTTTACATCCTTTGGAATGACAAAGATTATTTAAAAATAAGAAAATGACTTACAAGAGGCATTTTAGTAAGGCTGTGAATTGGTCCGGCCACCTAAGAAAGCACTCAGAAAAGGGAATGGACTCATTGCAAAAAAAAAAAATACTTATAGCAGCTAATTTTATTATGGCAAAGAACTAGAAAGTAAAGGTATCTACCAATTAGGAGATAGCTAAATTTTCTTAAAAAATAAATATAATGGAATACATTCTAGGAAATGATGAAAAGAAGTGATAAAAATACCTACATCACAAACAAATTCTAAGAAACTTAGGAAGACTTGTATGAACTGATGCATAGTGAAGTAGGCAGAACCAAAACAATGCATACAATTAATACGATTATGTAATGGAGAAAGCTCTAAGATCTCTGGTTAATGTAATGACAAATCAAACTATGGAAGACTGAAGATGAAGTATGTTTCCCACCTCTCAACAGAGCATTGATGGACTAGGGAAAAAGAATGAGCCATATGTTTTCAGACACAGATAATATTTGAATTTTTTTGGAGTGTATTTACTTTTTAAAGTAAGGGTTTTTATTTTGGAGAGTGGAGTTAACAGAGTGATGCAAAAAATATAAACATCAAATGAATACACAGAATAGAGCAAAAAGTTCATAAAGGGACAAAGAAAAAGCAAGGCAATTAATATTATCATAGTAATTTAAAGATGTACATTTTTAAGCTACACATATATACTTTTGTATATAATCTCTTCAATTGTTCTTTGCATACTGAAATATTTATGTTTATTAATGTTTGCTAAATCTATAGTGAAAAAGAAAAAAAATTTTAAAGTGAACCCTTTGGGAACTAGAAGCACAGAGTTTTGCATATTAAAGATATGCTAATGGATAATGCTTCCCTCAATTCCTATATAATCACAGATTTAGAGCTAAATAGAACAAGATTTTTTTAATTCAACCCTTCAGTTTTATAGATGAGAAAAATGAAGCTCACAGAAATTAAGTGACTTGCCAGAGGTCAACAGTAGATGGCCATCTGATTCCAATTTTTTCTAATTTTATCAGGGAGTATGGAGTAAGGAAAATGGAACTAACTTTGGAGTGGATTCAAATCTTAGCTCTGTTATTTAATAGTTATATGAATGAAAGTAAATCATTACCCAGCTCTTAACCTAAGTTTTCTATTCTGCAAAACTGGAATATTTGCATTACCTATATCACCGAGTTGTTATGAGTTCAGCAAATATGAGATATTGCTATTTTTATCTAACAATGCCAACTGAGCTGTACAGAAATCAGGAAGGTTAAGGTATTTCCACCCTTACTACTAACACTACTAATGCTGGCAAGGTTTGGGAATCAATTCCAATTTCTTTAATAACATAGCAGTTTCCTTCTCTTTCAGAAATAGGACTTTAAATTCATCTGTTCTGTTCCTCCTACCAAGCACATCCTGGTAAATGAATATTTCTAAAATACATCAGAATTTTGCTTTCTACTGTTGCTGCCCCTGACTTTGGCAACAAGATGCTTTAAGTCTGGGAAAGAGGAGTGACTGCTTAAGAGTAAAAATCATATTTTTGGTAATAAGGGCAGAAGTTCTTACTTCACAATACAGAAGAAGCCATACAAGTGGTGATGAAAATAAAGCCCAGAAAAGAGCTTAAAGGAATTTTTTCTATATCCTTTTAATTTACTGTTAAAGGCTAAATACAATTATCAGGTATATGGTTATGAAATATGTTTTATAGCAACTCGAGAAATAGTTTTCAAAATTTAGTTACCTATAAAACAACCTACTAACCTAAACTTTTCATCATGCATTTTGGGATACTATTTTCCATCTCAAATGCTGTTACAGAGTATGTATTGTGTTTTGTGTTCATTCAGCAATAATTTATTCAGTACCTACAACGAGCAACGCATGTGTAGTACAAACGGCACCTATCATAAAATAAAATCATTTTTTAAAGGTTATTAATAATCCTGAGAGCAAAGATGATTTGTGGTATTCTGTCAATTGTTCTCTACTTCGGCAGACAACAGTTGACAGCAAGAACAATCCCTTTTTCTTTGGCTGCTTATTTCATTCTATATTCCAGATGAAAGAGTGATACAAGGAGTAAGGAATGGAAAAATATGGGATTTTTATGCAATGTGAAAGTAATCGAAAAGTCTTCTAAAAGTAAGGAAGAAGGATAACGAAATAGAATAAAAGGTATAGAGAAAATTCTAAACAGGAAGCATAAACTGTCTCATTTCAATTTTATTCATTTTGTTTGGCTTTTATATAATTATATTACTAGTATACTTTTCCAAATTGTTTGAATGGACATTGCAATAAATATCATATGTGTACAAAATACCTTGTCCATAGGTCATAAAACAATTTAATCTCAGAAAGAATTTTGCATGGGGAATGAGATGAGGGGTATTGGATTTTCATGGGTATACAGAACTCCTGGTGGGGAAAAAGTTCTGCTAATGCTAACCAGAAATTGTTGTACAACTTAGAGCCTTAAAGAGCAGTCTATGTCCTGAGAAGTTAAGTGACCTCCCCATGGAGATAAGTCAGCAACTGTCAGAGAAGAAACTAGAATCCAGACCTTCCCGCATCCATAATTCACTCTTGCACTGTCTTTCTTGGAGGATATATCATTTGGAACATTAAAGAATTATTTTAAATTACAGAATAAAATATTAAAATTAGTTATAATGGATTGCTTTGCAAGCTTACATCTCTGATAAACATATACATGAAAGATAAGTTACTGTTACCTTCCACAGTGAACCACAACAGCAACAAGGTCATACATTCTGTCAGGATTGGTGGCATCTCCTGAAGTGTTAAATAGTCGAAGTTCTAAAGGAAAAACTACCCGATAAGAAAGTTTTGTGTATCGATGAAGCTGATCCATATATTTAAATCTCTTCAAGTGCAGTGCCAAAATCATGGGCAGTTTTTTTACTTTCATCCTGTTAAGGAATTTTTTTAGAAGTCAAAAAACATGTCCAAAATATCACTAAAAAAAACAAATCAAAAGTTATTGCTATGAAATAAAATTCAATCATGCAATTTATGTTAAATCATTTAATCACAATTTTATTTGCACATTTCTGGCACTGTTGACCAAAATTTAAGATAAAAACATGCATAAAAAGCAAATATTAGAAAAATCTTTATAAACATCTATTTCTTTTCTATTATTACTTTTGGGTTGGCAATTTGAGACAAACAATTTGTATTATATTATTATGTACACACAATATTTTAACTCAATATTCACAAAATCATAGATTTGGAGCTAGAAGTAAACTTAGAAATTATCTAATACAAACCTATAATTTTACCCAGAAGAAAACTAAGGATCAAGGAACCTTAGTGATCTGCCCAATATCATAATAGTAGTAAGGAACAGAACTGATCTATAATTCATGATCCAATATGAGAGGGAAAGAAGATTTCTGATACTCATTTCACCTGTTCTCTACATTTAAAAGGCAAAGACAAATTATTATGATGCTTCAAAAAAAAACCCTTTACATTCTGGTCCCTAGAAATTTCGATATTTACTAAAATATCTTCTTTTTAATCTGCAAGAGAGTAGAATACAGCAGTGGCAAAGAAATACCTAGTTATATTACATTCAAACAGAATGACAAGTCATAAAATAGGCACATTCAATATTCTACAAGAGTAGTGATGAAAAACTCAAATAGAAAGGAATCCCAACTGACTGTATATTGATTCAAAAGATGACAAATAAGCATTATGTATTTTTGTTGTTAAACATTTTCCAATTACATTTTAACTTGGAGTCTGCCACTCTATCCAGTGTTTGGTATTTCTCTACTAGAGGGATGAGTGGGATGGGGGGGTTGGGGGTGGGGGTGGGGGGGGGGAAGAGACTTTACCCTAAGGTTTGGTGTTAGAAGGTATACAAAATAAACTGAAAATATTTTAAGTTTACAAATATAAACATATGTTAAAGCAGATGAAAATCTCACATTTTGAAATCAATCTTCATATCTCTAAAGGATATTTGGTCAAAGAAGAGGGACACAATTTTCTATAAATCAAGTTAAGTAGGGCATCACTAGAAAAAAAACCTGCTAAAATATAGGTTCATGCAGCGAGTTAAAAGAAAACCATATATTAAAATCATGTAAAGCATAAATTAGGTTACTAGGTAGAAAAGGAAAATGAACAATTAGATATTTGGTCAAATTTAGTTATTTAATATATTTAAGTTTTTTACTAAAATCAAGAAGTAATTGGTTTTCAGATATAAAGCTTTAACATGCAAATCTCAAAAAATGTTTTCTCAGTTCAGACTGCATGTAAGGCATTTCCTAGGAAAAGAACAGTAACCTAAAAAACAAAGACTAATTTTCCTCAAAGGAACTCACAATATAAGGAGAGAATATAACAGAGGCATATCAATAAACAGAAGATGCTTTTATATTCTACTTGTGGGATCAAACAATATTTATTGATATTTGTCGTTCTCCATATTTAGTCAGCTTCTTTTACTGCCAAAGATCACTACAGTGTCTAGAGTTCCTAAAAAAGTATTGTTTATACCTGAAAAGAATATGTACCACAAATTTGAAATGAATTACAAAAATTTTAACACATTTTAGTGGGAAGGTTGAAATGGGCAGCTAGGTGGCACAGCAGATAGGAAACCAAGGCTGGAATCAGGAATATTCATCTTCCTGAATTCAAATCTGAACTCACACACTTACTAGCTAAGTGACCCTGGACAAATCAACATAACCCTGTTTGCCTCAGTTTCCTCATCTTTAAAATGAACTGGTAAAGGAAATGGCAAACCACTCCATTTTTTTTGCCAAGAAAACCCCAAATGGGGCCACAAAGAAAGGCCTACACACAACAACAGAAGGTTGAAATATAGGAAATTGTAAGAAGTATTAGAGATAAGAAAACTTTATGTAATGTTATTTTCTCAAGTACACTAAAAATAAAAACAAAACTCTCAGCTTTGAAGAATACTTTTTTTGAAGAACTGGGTACAGGATTTTTTAAAAGGATATTTTAAAAATTTTTAATGATTAAAACTGGATAATATTCTATTAACCCATTCAATACTTTCTCTAATTCAACTATATCAGCATGGTACAGTGAAAAGAACAGTCTCAAATATCGCCACTGAGAATTACTTCCAATGCAACCTTAGACAAGTCACTTTGTATCTCTGGCCTTTAGCTTTGTGAAGAGTAAAATGAAAGGATGTTACAAACTTATAGAGATAAATATCTGCAAAATTACTTATGGTAATTATCAGACAGAAAGCAGCTGATTTCTAGCTTCTCAGTCAAAGCCATTCTAGGTTGTTAAGATTTGCCAGAGGTTGTTCTTTACGAAGCCTTTGAAAAATTAGGGTAATCAGCTGAGAATTACACTGTCTGTTTCAAATTACTAAATCAAAGATCTGTCTTATTTTTATTTTACCAAATAAAATTTTAAGTCCTATAATGTGACAAGAAGTTATTATTTTTTTAAATGAAGCATCTGAGTTAGTAAGATTATCATGAAGAGTGGGAGAGAATTTATATTCAGAGACAACAATGATCAATAGTCATTTATAAAGAACCTATTATATGTCAGGCTGTGTAGTAGGAGCTAGAGATGGAAAAATAAAAATGAAAGAGTACTTTCCCTTAATACATCTGTGTTCTATTACATAAGAACATGTACATGTAAATATATACAAAATTTAGGGTTGTTGTGGCAATAAATTTCTGGTCATTTTGTGGGAAAGGATTGCAGGGAACTGGGTATGGGGCAAAGGGGACTAAAGACAGACTCATACAGAAACTATTTTTGCTGAGCATTGGAAGATTCTAAGAAATAGATAGAAGAAGGGAATTCTATCTAGGCAAGGGAACCATCCTACACAAAAACAATAGGAGAATGGAATGTCATGTGTGAGAACAGTAAGAAGGCAAGTTTGGGAATAAAAGGGAGCAATGTATAGAAAGCCTGAAAAGGTAGGCTGGAACAAGGTTTTGAAGAGCCTTAACGAGGACCACTGCAATTATCCAGGTGAGATATGATGAAAGCTTGAGTTAGGATGTTGCATATATGAACACAACTAAGCATGTGGATGAAAAAAGACATTGGAGAGGTAGAAAAACTGACAACTGATGAAAAGTGAGGCAAATTGAGGAACTGAGAAGAATGCTAAGGTTACAAACTCTCATTGCTATAAACACGGTTGTGCTTTTGACAGAAATATATGACAGAAAGGGGTGAGTTTGGGGAAAAATAAGTTCTATTTTGTGAAATTGAGATTAATTCCATCCTACTTAATCTTTAGATTTTTAACCACCAGAAATGTAGATAACCCCTCTTAAGGATTAAGTGTGGGGTAGGAAAGTCTATGACCCAAGTGTGCTAGCAAGTAACAAAGCAGAAACAACTGACTTCCCCCTGGACAGTCCAAAGTCAAGTTTAAGCCACCATTGGTACATGTAAAGGTGGAAAGAAGGCACAGGAAGTGACGCAAGGAACTTCCTTTAAATTTGGTGGCCACTTCCTATGAGGGGTCTTGGGACGCAGCCTTGGTAGGCTCTCCCCTCTCCCCTCTCCTCCCTTTCCCCTCCTCCCCTTACTTTCTTCTATTTGTAAATAAACTACCATAAAAGCCATTCTGACTTGAGTAATTCATCGGAATTTAGTAATTAAATTCTTGGCAACCAAACTCTCAAATATTCAGTTCAACCACCATAATTTTTACCCCTTACAGTCTCGAGCATTTTAGTTCAAGATGTCTATAGGACATCCAATCTGGTACCATGACCTATCAATTTCACTTTTGCAACATCTCTCAAATTATTCTTCCTTCTCTCCTCTGATACTGCCATTACCACAGACCCTTACCAACCTCATACCTAGACTATTAAAATAGACTGAAGATTGGTCAGCTAGTCACAAATCTCTCTCCACTCTAGTCTGTCCTTTATTCATTCTCCAAAATGATTTTTCTGAAGTGTAAGTCTAAACATATCAATACCACTCCCCCAACTCAGTATACTTCAGTGACTCCCAAACTCCTCTGGAATCAAATAAAAGAAATTTTACTTGACATTTAAAGCCCTTCAGTAATATGGAAATGTGTTTTGTGTGATAATACATGTACAACCCAGACTGAATTGCTTGCCAGCTCCTGGAGGGGGTTGGGAAGAACAGGGAGATAATTTGGATCATATAACTTTGGAAAATTTATGAGGAAATTTGTTATTAGAATAAAAAATAATAAAAGTGAAGTCCTACAGAACCAGGCACTTCATACTTTTTCCAGTCTTCTAGCATTTAAAAAAAAATAAACCTTATTCTTTGTCTTAAGGCAGAATAATAGTAAGGGCTAGGCAATGGAAGTTAAATGACTTGTCCAGGATCCCCAAACTGGGAAATACCTGAAGAAATTTGAAACCAGTACCTCTTCCATCTCTAGGTATAGCTCTCAACCCACCTATTTCCTACCCTTCTGACATCTTAATGCCACTCCCATCCTCCTCTGCCCCCTCCCCACCCAATCTAATAATATTGGCCTCCCGGTTATTCTATAAATAAGACATTCCATTTCTCAGCTCTGGGGATTTTCTCTGGCAGTATCCCATGCTTGGAATGCTCTGTCTACTAACCTCTCTGGCTTCCTTCCAGTTCCAACTAAAATCTCACCTCTTACAAAAAGTTTTCCCTAATCTCTCTTAATTCTATGTCTACCCTCCTTTAATAGTTATATATCAGTTTGATTGCTGTCCCATTCATTAGATTCTGAGCTCCTAAGGAGAAAGTACTGGTTTTTGTCTCTGTAAACTGAGGCTTAGTATTGTGTCATCTTCTGCATTTGACTAGCATCTGACAAAAGGTGGGTATTATTCTTCATTTTTTCAAAGTCTCATTTATTATTTTTATGGCACAATGATATTTCATTGTGAAATTGAGATTAACTCCACCCTACTTATTCTTTAGAATTTTAGACACTAGGAATGTAGACACCCACGTGTGCTAGCAAGTGCCGAATCAAAAACTGACTTCACTAGGCAGTCCAAAGCCAAGTTTAAGCCACCATTGGGCTTAAAAAGCCACACATCCCCCTAAACACTCAAACTCTCTCTCTCTGTTCCTGTCTTTCTGTTTCTCTCTGTGGCGACCAACTCTCAAATATTCAGTCCAAACATAATTTTATCCCCATCATCATTAAATTATAATGCATATTGTTATTATTAATAACAATAATTATTTAACTAAATACACATTCATTATTGATACTATTTTTCTGCAATGATTACTGTATCTTTACATTAGCTTTTTTGTTTTAAACCTCCTCTTATTGACTTCCACAATAACATTTAAGAATTTTGTGTCTCCATTTTTTTTTTGTTTTAGGAACTTTTCATTGTTTCAGCTGATCATTTATCAATACTAAAACTAGGTTAAATAGGACATACAGACTAGACAATATTGGAAATACTGCAATACATCAGGATATACTCCTCCTGATTCAATCCTGCATAAATTTTTTAATTCCTGGGCAGATTCTAATTTGCCTAAGGAGAATTGGATGACAAAGGAGCTAGAAAGCTTTGTAAGGCATGGATGGATGGACATATCTTTTACCTGGACAAAATATGGCTCTTTTGACTTCAAGATCTTAAAAGATTTGAAGTTAGCCATTAAAAACAAAGATACAGAAGATTATAAAACACTGGTACTTATGGGCATATCATGTTGATAAATCGACCATCCCCTCCAGTGAGGAAACCATTCTTTCTTTGGAACCAAACCATTCTAGCTTAACTCCTTCAGTGAAATCTAGCAAGAAACATGCTCTATCATCTCACCTGGCCTGTGAGGAGGTTTCTCCTCATATTGACCCAAACCAGGACTTGAACCCCTCAGACCTCACTCATCCCCTACTCCTCCCATCCCCTTACCCCTAATCTACCTCTCTATCCTAACTACCCAGTGCCCACCCATCTCCCTTATCCCCACTCATATTCCCTACTTCAATCCTTTTCCTCCTTCCTCCCTACCTTACTATGACTCCTCTAGACCTCACCCATCCTACTCCTCCCCACCCTGTACCCCATCCCACCCCTTCCTCTCCACCTCACCCCCAACCTCTCCCCTGTTCCTCTCCATCACACCCCAAGTCCCATTCCCAATCTTTTTGCTCTACCTCCCCACTTGCTGACCAGCTCCCCATTCCCTTCCATTCCACCACCCCACCCCCTTCCCCTACCAGTCTCATTACAACCCAGTCCATTGAACTCTACACAGGCCAAGCAGCAGTTGCCACAGATGATTCAAATAAAGGTCTTTTCTTTCTAAGAGTTGTCCCTACATATAACAGATGTGGAGATTTGGTAAACATTAGACATCATACTCCTTTTTCTCCACAGGACATTGAGAGATTCAAAGAAAAAACACCTTCATATAAAGCTGAGCCTGTGGTGATGATAAGTTTGAAAGCATTTTTTGCACATATAATCCCACATGGCTTGATGTAAAAGATTTACCCCAGACCTTGCTAACAGAAAGGGAAAGGAATAAGATTCTTTCTTGTTAATCAAGCCCAAGGAGAGGGAACAGCTCATTGGCAAACTGAAGATCCCAAATGGGACCCAAATTCAGAGCAAAATTACTTACAATTATGCCAGGCTAGAAATGTCTGGTACATGGACTAAATTTAAAAATCTTAAGCAAGAAGACAGTGAGAATCCCGTCCAATTCATGGATAGACTGATTAAACTGGAAGATATATTGAGCTTGATCTGGATAGAGAATGGACAAATTGGAATACAATTTGTCAAAAACAGTTCTAAGGTAGTTAAGTATTATTTTATGACTAGTTGTCCAAACTGGCCTACTATGGACCTGGAAGAACTTAAAAGAGTAGCAGTTTATGCTTTTGAGGGACATAAGGAAAAGGAGATGAAGAATACTGATTTAGTGGAAGCATTAAGGAAGGAAATAAGGAAGGAAGGAATTGATTTCTAAACGGGGTGAGAAGAATAAAGAGAATAATGCTACTTTAGTAAAGACATTGAGGAAGGAAATAAAAGAATTAACTGAAGCAGTTGAAAAAGCAAGGAGAGATCATAGCTCCCTTACAAGAATCCACAAAAGAAGCACTAACATTATTTTTGTGGAAAAGTTTGTTATGTAATCATGAATTATAAGAAGAGGAATCAGGAAAATAAGAATAGAAGTTACAGGAATAATGATGGTAATAGGAGGAATAGTTATTCAAATGAAGCAAATCAAAAGTCACAACCAAACATCTGTACTCAGTACAGGAACTCCCTTCAGCACAGGAGACTCCAGAGGTATGGACAAAGAAATTGTGATGAATGATGGTACTTGGGAGGGGAAGGAACCTCAAAGAGTCTGGAAGTGAATTTTTAAGCCTTTTCAGATCTTATGGCCTTATTGATGTTAACTGTTGCAGTTTGTTCCCCTCCCCAGAATGAAGTTTCTGTAACACAATTCTAAATACAAGATGTATGTAATTTAGTGTTAACCACTTCATAAGTTATCAAAATTGAAATTTTCTGTTACATTGTCTTAATTTGTACCTCCCCTATGACTATGCCTGTCCTGAAGAATATCATTGTAAAAGGCCATAAACAGCATTTTGTTCCTTTTTTTTGCCTTTGATAATTGTCACACAGAGCTGATGGATGGACTCAATCAAATTAGCTTCAACCTGTATAATGGTTTGGGGAATTTACTTGTTTAATAATTTAAATTGATTTTAATGAATCTTCAGAAATGATTTTCAGATATCTGGCAGATTCCCTACCTCTGATCATTTACCTGCATGTCTCGAGTTGCTTATAACAAGAGGTAAGGGTCCATTTGTAGTTGAAGTAAAGTGCAATGCATTGTTGTACTTCCCATCTCTACATTTATTGTAAATGTAAAGGATGACACATCTGAAGTGATTTTTTGCTATTTTAGTCCTTGGCTCCATGTGAAAATGGGTGGAACATATTGGAGACAGTTCTGTTACACTGTGACAGTCTCATACCAAGAGGGAGGGAGGTGCCCAAGTGGTTTAGTTAACCTGTAACGTGTTATAATCTCATTCAAGAGGTGGGAATGATTTTTTCTGTGAAGCCTAGTAGCTTCAAAATGGATTTATTATATTTGTATATTTTCATCAACTCTACAGAGGTTTTTCTGGGTTTATCTCCCACAAAATTTTGGAATTACGGTAATGATAGACTTTGTTAAAAAAAATACCTTTGCCAAAGCTGAAAGATTGGCTAAATCTGTAGACTATATGACTAATATTCATGATTTCAAAGGTTTTTTAAATGTCATACAGCAAGTCATATAAATCCTAATGATAGTGGGGATTTTTGCTATTGTCCTTAAATGGGCTCTTATAATTTTGGGGACTTTGGTAATTTTTAGAATCTGTATTAGTTGTTGTACTACTTTTTTTAAAAGGTTTTTACCTGGTGAAAAAATCATGTACACTCACACTGTGGATCCTGGCCAAGTTAAGAGTGATATAAATTTCATTTTTGAGTGAGCCTTGTGTTGTGCCTCTGTTTGGCTAACACATTGTCACATGGAATGTGAAGTGTGAAACTATGATTTTTAAAAAAAAATTTTTTCTCTTTATGTTTGCAATAGGATATTTGATTTTTTCTTTCTTTTTTCCTAACCTTGGTAATACTTGAAGTACATGAAATCAGTATTATGTTGTCTTTTTACTTGAAGGATAAAGTTTACAGTATGCATACTCAAAGACTTGACTATGGAAACCTGCCATTTATTGATAAATGTTATGGGACTTTGTTTAATGATTGTGTCTGATTCCAGGAGAAGGGAACAAAAGAGTCGTTATACAGTGCCAAGTAGCACAAGGTGAAAATAGACAAAAAAAAAAAATCCAGGGAGGACTGTTGAACTTCTAGCCAATACAAAAGGAGTTGAACCTAGTGTGCAAATTGAGGTTGCGGTTCTTGACATATGTTAAGATGCAGGACTCCCTTGAACCATACGAGTCAAGTGCCTCAGGTTGGTTATTATGATTTTTCCCATTTGCTGCTGAAACTTGGTCCTTTCTCTCTTATACTTTGGCAATTTTCTGTAGTCCTGGCTGCAAATGAGTGCTGTATTGTTGCTATTGTCCTACAGGCTTGTGAGACATAAGTCACTTTAATTGGGCCTTGCCTGTGATTCAAGAACCTGTTATAGATTATTGTAATTTTTTTTTTTTACTCAGAATTTTCATACACGTGAGATTTTTGTTTTTTATCATTTCTGTACTTATTTTTTTTAACAGAATTTAATTTTTACTCTTATTTTCAGATGAGGGGTTTGTTTTTGTTTTGTTTTGTTTTTCTTTTGACAACTGTTTCATATCCTTATAACTCAGTCATGTATTCCAGTGTGATTCTGGTGTTTGTCAACACCTTCTTCAGGGGAGTATTGTGTAATTATCCTAAAAATCCAAGGTTTAAAATTTTTTGGAGAAATATCAGGAAAAGAAACTTGACAACACCCAAAATCAAGAAAGTGGATCCTTTTGGAGAAGGTGCTGTAAAGATGCCTGAAGAAGCCACACACTGCATCAAAAGACCCAGACTGAATTTTGGGATATAATGAACTGAAGTGAAGGGGTTAAACATACTTATTCTGAATGTAAACTCGTATGCCAAAGGGGATTCCCCTTAATTGGCATTTTGTCAGTGCGTTTATCAATCATTTTTTGTATTTTACTCTCACCTATGACTATTGCAACTCCCTCTTAGAAAAATGCAATATTGTATATACTTTTAGCTAGAAGGTATTTAGAGTTACTTAAATAATCCATGGGGAGACGGGTCTCCCAAAGGATCACAGGAGGAATTGTGTAAAGGAAGTTTATCCCCTCCCCCTCCTGAGCTTTACCTGTCTATCAAACATTCCTGACATACCACAGTTGCACCAGGTTTTGCGTTAGTCAATGTTCTGTATGTTAATAAAAGTCAAGGCTTAGGGAGAATCAAGAGAATCGAGAGAGAATCGGGGGAGAACCGGGAAGAGAACAGAGGCAGCAGGTGAGGAGATGAAAGAGACTGGCAGGCTAGGCACCACGTGGTCAGTTTACTTAAAGAAAGTTGTCTACCTTTTCCAATAAATTTTATAAAATATATATCTGGGTAGAAATATTATTTAATTCTTACAATCATTATATTCATAAATCACAACAATTCCTTTATTAATTAGTATTCCTTGAGATTAGTTGTTTGCCATTGCAAAAAGACTTGCTATATATATTTTTGGCTACATATACAGATCTTGGCCCTTTTCCAAAATATGCCTAATGGGTCAAAAACATACATTCTAAGTGACCTGTGTCATGATTTTAAATTATTTACTACAGTGATTGGACCAATTCAGAGCTCCTTCCACAGTCCACTAATGTGATGGGTATGAGGTGGAATTTCAGAGTTGCTTCAATTTTTATTTCTCTAAATATTAGAAATTTAGAGAATTTATTTCATAGAAATATAGCTGGCTTGGATTTCTTTTGAGAACTTCTTATTCAGAATTTTTAACAATTTATCAGTTGAGAAATGGCTCTTACACAACATTTTACAAATTTATTCTAAGGTAGCATGGCATGCATCTCTTTTCAATTGGCTAAGGAGATCAAATTTCCTTGCTAAGGATTTTCAGGGCTATTCAGAGTCCTTTTTGTGGTAACTGCTTTACATTGTTCAAAATTCCTCAGGAAATTATGACAATTGGTGTCAACATCTGGTCTTTTATTAATCTCTCATGTTTCTGTTAGAAGTTTGCTCAAATAAGTCAGAGCAGAAATGTCTTAATTGCATGCCACAGTTTCTAATTTTTTTCATTTCTTTGACAAAATTGGGTTTTCACTTTTTAACAAGTATATAGTCTATAGAGCTGAATCATAAAGAATTTCCTATTCATTATAAGTATTTTCTCCTTCTCTATGCTTATCTTTGTACTTGTCACTAAAATAGTATAGATTTAATTTGAAGGGCCTTCTCAAGTTCTTTGTCAAATTTCTCTCAGGTTCTCTGAGATAGATGCTAGTAAATAGGCTGCAATTATCTTCATGGATCTTTTTTTCATGGTCTTTTTGTAATGTTTATCATGAACATTACAATATAAGATAGTCAAGGGCAGGCTTTGGGGTGACAGGCAGGGAGGTAGGGATGGAGGGGTAGGGCAAACAGCAACTGGATTCCAGCTTCCAGTGTTACTATGATCCCTCTTTTATTCCATATAATGGAATGCAAAGGTACTATTACTGATCATGAAGTCTAGGGAGAATTTTTTTTTTCTGTTCCACTCCCCTGAGGTTTCCAAGATAGCACATACTTAGTTACAAGGTCACATCAAACCATGTCCATTTCTCAAGATATCAGAGTGGTAAAGAAATTGCAGGATACAATAGGCCATTCTGTGGTAATCAGATAATTTCCAGGAGATAGATTTGTGTGATTTTTGGTACTGTCAGAATTGGTTGTTCTCTTATAGGAGACATTTTGAAAATTTCTTCATTTCTCACTTGGTTGAACTATTCTGAGACATGCCCCAAGAAGCTTATTAGAAAAATCTCATCATCCTATAGGATTCTTATTGGCCTTGGTATGCTATCTCATCACTGTCATCATCTGCCCCTTTGATTAGAGCAGTGGTTCTCAACCTTTCTAATGCCGTGATCCCACAATACAGTTCCTCATGTTGCAGTGATCCCAAACCAAAAAATTATTTTGGTGGCTACTTCAAAACTATAATTTTGCTAGTTATGATTCTGAATGTAAATACCTGATATGCATTATGTATTCTCATTGCTACAAATTGAGAGGTTGAGAACCGCTGGATTATAGGGTAGCACCATGAACTCTAAAATCTCCATTTAAAGAGGGAGAGTTCAGTTTAGACATCTCATTTCTCACCTGGACATCTCTGATTTCATCGCCACAATTGTCACATGTGCATTCCTTACTTTTTAAGCTTCCTTTTATGTGTTGTCTTTCCCCATCATATTTTAAGCTCTTTGAGGGCAGGAATTGTATTTTTTCCTTTTTGCATAGTGCCCAGCATACAGTAAGCATTTAATAAATGTTTAATGACTATTTTTCCCAAGCTACAGGATCTTCCGATTTATCTTCCTCCCCACTTATGATCCCTCATCCCTCAGTACTATATCCTTACTGGCTTTTCTGGGAATATCTATTGCCTGAATGCAACTAGAACAGTTGAAGGCTTGGGGTAACTACCTGCATGGAGATGATAAATAAAGCAATAGAAAATGGTAAGAACCAAGTACGTAACAGAAAGCAAAATGGTATTATTACCAATCAAAAAATATTAAGTCTTTTATAATGCTCCATGAAAGTCTCCCATTTTGACATTTCATGTATTCAAAAAACTGCCAGAGTATAATTATTAGTTTTACAGAGGCAAAAGCAGATACATCAATTACTATTCGCAACAAAAATCAATAATGTCAAAGGTATACTTATACCCAACTAATATGATCAATTAGATTCAATCCCAAGTGACAGAATAAATTCAATTAAAGTTACATTAAACTCAATTCCTATTTAATAATAACAATGCATTCCATCAATTATAAAAATAAAGATTTTAATAGTTGTGAAGATTCCTACTTAGTCCAGTCTATGATAGATAAGTCTACAGAGTTGCCTAAAGTACCAAGAGGTTAAATGGCTTGTCTAGAATCACACAGCTAACATTGAAGGAAGATTCTAAATTTATTTGCTACAAAATTTCAACCAATATTCAATCTACTAAATCAAGTAATGCATATTAGTTATGTAAATAATTTGCTTGAATATACAAATAATTCAATTTAACCAAACCATTCAGAATGGTTGATAAAGTCTGCCAAATCATACTATTTCATGCTTGAAAGAATTTTACCTTTTAATAAAACACATTTCTACTCAACCCCATGCATTCATTTAACTACTGGTTAACTACATTAAGTCAACTACATCAACTTCTGGTATCACTTAGAACAAGGATACAAAAATTATTATGATTTATTTTCTCATGTAGTATGCCCATTTTCCGGTTACTGGATCTAATTTTTAGGAAATCAAGTTAATATTTCTAGATGATCTTTTAAAAGTGTGATTTCTTAGTACCCTTCCACCCTCATTTTTCTTCTACTGTCACTGAAGAAGGGCCACACAGGAATGATGGAAATTTCGTGGGTTTTTTTTTTGCTTCACAGTTTGTCATAGACAAAATATTTATCAATAAGTGGCCAGCCTAGAAATATCATATACCTAGCTTTAACCTTTAGAAAATAGATATAGCCTATTGCTGGCACTAAACTCAAAGATCTTCAATTTTCAAACATATACTAATAATCTTATGGATATTAAAGTTCCTATTATAAGATAAAATGCTTTAATCAATTACATGACTACTTTTCTTCATTAACAAAGAAATAGGGGCAGCAAAGTAGTATAGTGGATAGAGTATCAGGTCTGGAAACAGGAGGTCCTTGGTTCAAATCTAACCTTAGAACCTGATCCTGTGCAAATCACTTAACCTCTGACTGCCTAGTCCATGCCCCTCTTCTGTCTTAGTTCTGTTACTAAATCAGATAAAAGATTTTTTAAAAAGGATAACTACCATTAAAGTCTTCTAAGAATAATAAGCACATTAATTTGAGGAAAGAAAACCTTGTTAATTAAAAATCTTTTATCTGACTAGCACAAAAATTTGGATATATGATCTGACAAGACTATTTCTTTTTGCAGTCTCAATAAATTTGTATTTTCTTCTCTTGTAACAGAGAGTGCCTGAAAACACAGACTATGTGTTTTGAGGTTTTGTTTGTGAGGTGCCATGAAGGGATTTTTTCTGAAACAAATATTTGTGAGAGTCCTTTTGGCAAAGCCTCATTACAACTATACTTTTTTCTTTATTTTGATCTTTAACTGATGCCAAAAAAAACAAGAATGTAGGATTTCTTTAACAGCAATAGAGAAATCCTTTATATATATTTAATAATCACCAAAATTCAGAAAACATTAATTACCTTTTGTGTGCTTCCTGTTTGCTGCGACATTCTTCGCAGTAATATTTGTATTCACTGCATAGAGTTTCTGTGTTGCTAAAACCCCTGTGTAAAAATTCAAATGAAAAATTATATCAAGGATATTGGAAAATTATAGCAAATTTAAACTACTTGGGAAAGAACTTCCTATCTGATAAGAACTCTGAAAACTGCAACATAGTTAAGCAGAAATTAAGTTCAAGTCAATATCTTCTACTATATGCCAGAATAAACTAAAAGTAAGCATATGACTTCACTCACTCATACACTCACACGACACACACACAAAATGACAAAAATGAGATGAAATAATTAACTAAGGCAATCTTAGGTAATTTATAAAATCTAAACTATGACTAATCAATAGACTAACTGAAAACAGAGAAATAGGTAATCACAAAAAAAAAACATAATTTCAAAAGTTTGCAACACAAATTTCTGATCAGGAAATCTCATATCCAAGATATCTGAGGAACTAACACATGTATATGACTATGAAAAGAAAATAGATTAGTGCTAAAAAATAAGTGGCAAATTATTAAAAAACACATAGAACACTGTTTCACAAATATTAGTAAAAAGAACTATAAATCAGCTCTGAAATTTTGTATTATACTAGGCAAAATATCAAAAATGATGAAAGACAGCATGACAATAGTGACGTATTTGAAAAGGAATGTGACAAAAACAAGAGATCAGTAAAATATTTTAAGAGAAAATTATGCACCATTTAAAAATATCTCAAGTTTAAAATATTTGCACTGAATTTCAAAATCAACAAAGTTATTTAACTCTACCTTAAGCAGTGAGTAATTGATGTGTTTTGTTCCACATCAACAGAAAGGTCTAAAAAATCTTCATCTTTGCTACTTATCTGTAGAAACAAGAGATGAATGTTAATTTCTTAACTAGTATATTTCCCCTTCTAAATCATGGTATTAAGACTAACATATTGCATAAGAGAAGAACATACATACAAATTGTTTTGGAGGGTTTTATAAGTAAACTAATAAGACTTAGATTATTCAATAAAAATACAAAACATCTGCCATTCAGTATTTGTAGGTAGTAAGACTTTACTTAAGTATTATTCTTAATGACAGAATAGTTATTGTGGGTTTTAATTATTAATGTTCATAATTTTGGCAATTCAAACTTCATAATATTTTTCTTCAATATCTATTTTATCAATCAAAATATCAATTTTAAAATCATAACCCTTAATATATAATTTTAAAGCATCAAATGACGACTGCATCCCATACTCTCATCTATACGGATATGTGATGTAACTTTTGCTTGACAAAAAAATAAATAAGTTATATATACTTTTAGCAATTCAGGCTGAAGGTAAACTGAGGAAATCTATTTCCAATTAAGTCAATGAACATTTATTTAGCATACACAGTATAAATACCACTTAAAGGAGCTGGGTGGCTCAGTGGACAGAGCCAGGCCTAGAGATAGGAGGTTTGGGGATTAAATCGGACCTCAGAAACCTTCCTAGCTATATGAGCCTGGACAAGTCATTTCCCATAGCCTAGCCCTTACCATTTATCTGACTGGAACAAACACTTAATATTGATTCTAATGCAGAAGGTAAGGGTTTTTTTAAAATAACATATATATGTATAATTAAAGGGGCAACTAAATTGCAGTGGATAGAATGTGAGGCCTGGAGTTGAAAGGACCAGGCTTCAAATGTGACCTTGGATACTTAATCCCAACTGCCTAGCCTGGCTGTACTAGGACAGAAGGTAATGAGTTTAAATACATACATACATACATACATACATACACACACACACACACATACACACATACACACACACACACACAATTAAAGTACAAACTGGTTGAAAAGGAAGCTACAAAGATAAATGAGACATTGTCCTCTAAAAGAGTTATAGTAAAGTGAGGGAGATAAATCTACAAAGACAACTATAACACAAAATAGAATAACATCATGGGATTTTTGAGCTGCAAGCAACTAAAGAGAGCATTTAAGTTCAATCCTCTTGCATTTTAGAGATGATAGAGAAGAGATTATGTGAATGGGCCATCAATCAGAAAAAAAATCAGGATTCAAACCTAGGTCCTGATTCCAAATCTGTTGTTTTCTCTATTTCTCTGACAGTTTCTTATCAACTTGTTTGTGAGGGGGCAGAACTAGGATGGCAGCTTACTAACAGCAAAAGCCTAAACAGCTCTGACTGTTCTTCCAAACTAATCTTTAAAAAGTGCTTCAAAATGACAGGAATCAAAATCCAACAAGAGAGAGTCAGGGGTCTCTCCCTCTCAACACAACTTGAAAGGTAGGCAGAGAGAGTTGAGAAAGAACCAGAAGCAAAACTGCACACAAAGAAGTGCTGGTCAACCTCCCCCCAACATTGCACTAGGTTTCACTATTGGGAATAGGCTAACTTCAGGATCCAGGGCAGGGGCTACAAAAAGAGTACCGTAGACCCACCCCTATTTGCCTCAGGTTCCTCAGCTGTTAAATGAGCCAGAGAAGGAAATGACAAACTCCTCCAGTATCTTTGCTGAGGGGTCATAAGAGACTGAAATGACTGAACAACAAAAGGTGGAGCAGTAGAGATAATATTGGATCTGGAGTGGGAAAATATCAAATTCAAATCCTGCCTTAGATGCTTACTAGGCTCTGGGCATCTGGGCAAGTCATTTTGTGTCTGTCTCAGATTCTCATCTGTAAAATGAATCTGTATGGTAACTTCCAACTTTCTGTGATATTTTCAAAAGATGAGTTACAAAGGTGTGGTGTTACAGAGTTCCAGAAAGATGTTTGTGATGATCACACAACTTTTCAGCACCATGTCCTAATTTTTCCTGACACACAACCCCACACAAACACATAGTATTCCTTTCCCAATCACCTGATTACCTCTCTCAATAGCAAGGGCAAGGAAGCAGGCACAGTGAAAAGAGCAGTGAAGATAAGTCAAAGGACTTGACTTGAATTTGAATCCTAATTCTAGTCTTACCACTAGTCAGTGTTACTCACAATACTTCTCTGTGCCTGTTTCCCCCTCTCTAAATGTGAAGTTTGAGAACTGATGCCAGTTCCTCTTGACCAAAGGCACAGTCTACCCTGGTCACTGCTCCTTCCACTACTTCATTCTACCCAGATGTTCTTTGGTCATGCCTTCATCTCAGGTCTTTTGCTCCTTTCCTTTTCTGATCTCATTTGCTCTCCTACAATCTTAACTATATAGTTAACCAGTTCAATGAGGTACTCTCATTCTCCCTTGAATTGTCTGATTCTTCACTGTTCTTGCTCTGCTAAATCTTAATTCTGGGTCAGCATATAATCTTTCTAGAAGCTGTTTGGAACATTCTTCTCAAGCCCTCTAGTCCAACCCCACCACCCTATTCTCTGAAGAAGACCATGCCTCCCATTTACAGATAAAATCAAGACCATCTATCCAGAGCCCATTACCTCATCCCACATCTTAAAATCACACTATCCTCTAGGCCTCTTTTGTTCTCATCTCAAAGGATGATGTGCCCTATTCTCCTGGCTAAACCTTCACTTTATATCACGATGTTATCCCCATTCTACTTTCTTCAGGAGCTTGTTTCACTGACCATTCCCTCTTATGGTTCCCTTGATGTTACCTGAACAAGACACTCCCTTATCCTGACTCCAGGCATTTTTACTGGCAACTCCTCCTGCTTTGAACTGCTTTTCATCATCTGGATTCCTTAAAGTCTCAGCTAAATTCTCACCTTTTAAGAAACCTTATCCAGTCTTCCTTAATCTCAGCGAGTTCCCTCTAAGACTACCTACAATTTGTCCTTTACAGATCTTGTCTGTAGATATTTTTACATGTGTTTTCCTCCATTAGATTGTGAGTTCCTTGAGAGCAGTCATTGTTTTCTGGTTTTCTTCATATTCTCATGCACCTGGCACACAGTTAGTGCCTAATAAATACTTGTTAACTTGACTACTGATTCCTTCTATCTAGTGTAAGTTCAACTTACTTTTTCCTTGATTCACTTTCCTCTTCTCACTTTGAATATATTTGTCATCTAAGGCTTGGTTCTCTTCTCTTCTTTCTCTATTTCTTTCCTTCTCTATGATATCCATATTTCAATTACCAACTTCTGGTAAGTAGATCTGTTTTCCCTTTCCTTCACAGCCAATCAGTCCCCAAGTCTTATCTATTCTATTTGTCCAATATATCTTATAGCGGTACTTTTTTTCTGCTCAAACCTTATGAATCTAGTTTAAGCCCTCAGGCTTAGATTATTGTACTGGTCTCCTGACTCAAAAAACTTCTGTGCTTTCCAACTGATCAAGTTGTCAAAACCTTTCTAAAACATAGGTCTGACTGTGCCATTGTCCTGTTTTTCAAAAACCTTCAGGAGAATCACTGTTTATTCTATCATAGAATAGAGGATAAAACAAATTTCTTAGATCAGCATTTAAATCTTTGCAATCTGTTTCCAACTTATATTTCCAGCCCTCTTTCACTAATTACATATTTAGACCTAATTTAGTCCAGTTTAAATATGCTGGAACTGAAATCAGGGATGTTGAATAAATTTTCCAAGGTCAAAATACCTTTCCAAGATATTGGGTAACAGAATTGGGTTTAAACCTGGGTCATCTGATTAGCAAAAAGGCTTCTTCTGGTAGGTTGGGAAGCTTTGTTCAAGGTTACACAGATTGAAAAGAAGTATGTAATTTGACAAGTACCTATCTTGCATGGTGTTGAACTATATCCTGAAATCTTAGAAAGATTTAAAAAATTAATCTGATTAACCAAAAATTCATCTAACCACAATATCAGGTTGTTTTTCCATGTATATATTATAAATTCATGAATTTTATTTAATTCAGTTAGTTATAAAATTCAACTATCCAGAAAATTTCATTCCCCAATAATACAGGCTTCTGGAGTGTTATTATTGGACTATACAAATTAAAAACAACCTTAACATACAGTTCATGTTATATTTGCTATAATTAAGTTTGAGTCTTGCTTTTTTTTCATAGAAATACCTCTCAGCAATTCTATTAAACTGGTACCATATCAACAGTTGTAATAGGGTAATGGTACTTCATTCTTAGAATTGTCATTTTTTATAATCTTTGTATCCCCGCAAGGCCTAGTACATTGTAGGTGCTTAATAAAAAGTCTGTTGAATTAATTCAAGTATGATATACACAGGTAGTTCATATTTATTTTAGCCTGAAAAGGGCAGAAATAAAGAACTTATTAAAAGCAATGGATTTTTAAATGGATTTTCATTATGTTATATGTAAAACAAATACATTCTTTACTCAGCATTTAAGTAACCAGAATACTTTCAAGGATGTTAAGTCAAAGACAGGAAGATCAAAATCTGAATAGAAAGAAGACTCTGAAGTCACTCTGAAAGAAACTATAAGAAAAATGCCTCTGAAAAGAAACACCCTGTCTTTTGACTATTGTTTTTTAATACAGTTTGGGGTGTATGGGGTGTTCAGGAAGGGGTGGTATCTCTGGTATGGAGGGCTTGTCGTGCCCTCCTAGGGCAGCTCTCCAGCCTCTGACACCCACCTGACATCCAGATCTCACTTGTGACTCCCAGTAGCTGCTAGCATGCGGCAGCGGCCACACCCCGGAAAACCAATTCGACAAGCCGGCTAAACGTTGTGAGGCTAGCCATCGGGTTGTCGACCCCTGGTCAACCAGGGCTTTGTTCACCCAGCATGTGAAGACTGTTTCGGCGGAACAGGCGGATGAAACCAACAAGGTTCAACGGCTGAGATGGCAACGCAGCAAAGCACTGTGGAGTGCTTAGGGCGTGTTGGAGCACAAAGGACAACACGGCCATCCAATGCAGCTGAGGAAGTCCCCAGGCGTAACAATTTTTCGTGCCACTGGACCCAGGCTTCCAACGCCGAGAGAGTGGGACTGTCTCTGTGCATCAACTTTTCCACTTAGATCTCCTTCACACACAAGTATCTTTGTGCACACTCATCTATCCTAACCCGATCTACCTCTTCAAGACCTGCGGCGATGGGGGAGTGGCGACACAACAGGTGGAGGTGACCACTGGCAGTTGTAGTCACGATCCTGCACGTAGGCAGCCCACGGACCAGTGGTCGCTGGGCTCTGTAGGGCAGCAGAGACATTCGGTAGCATCCTGGGCAACTGAGCAGCCCTCTCTAGGACAGCACTGCTCACCCTAATCAAGGGAGGGGACTAGAAAAGGTGTCCCAAACATTGCCTACCCTACAAACACCCCTTCAGCACACCGCGGCTGGCGGGTCATCCCTTTAAGAGGACGAAATCAAAGAAAAAATACAAAGAAACTCCTACTAGGAGCATGGAACATCAGGAAATTACTTGATAGAGAGAATACCCCAAGACCTGAGAGAAGAACAGCTCTAATCGGTAAAGAACTGGCGCAATATAACATCGACATCGTAGCCTTAGGTGAAACACGCTTACCAGAAGAGGGATCACTCAGCAAACCCACCACTGGATACACCTTCTTCTGGAAAGGTAGAGCCACAAATGAAGACAGAATCCACGGTGTTGGCCTGGCTATGAAGACCAGTTTGCTCAAACAGCTGTCAGATTTGCCTGTGGGCATCAGTGAGAGGCTCATGAAGATCTGTTTGCCTCTCAGCAAAGACTGGTATGCCACAATCATCAGCTCATATGCCCCAACACTGACAGCACAGAGGAGACCATTGAGCAGTTCTACTCTGTCCTGACTGCCGTCCTACACTCAGTGCCCACAAATGACAAGCTGATACTACTGGGAGACTTCAAAGCCCGCGTTGGCCAGGACCATGAAAGATGGAAAGGAGTGCTCGGCAAATACGGCATGGGCAAAATGAACAAGGGCCTACTGCTACTCAGCAAATGCGCAGAGATCGAACTCACCATCACGAACACTGTGTTCAGAATGGCGAACAAATATAAAACAACGTGGATGCACCCACGATCAAAACAGTGGCATCTCATTGACTACATCATTGTAAGCCGGCGAGACATCCAGGATGTACAGATTACCAGAGCCATGAGAGGAGCTGAATGCTGGACAGACCACTGATTGGTTAGAGCAACTCTTCAAATGTGCATTGTGCCTCTCCATCCAAAACGGCCCAGACAGTTCGCGCATTTTACAACGTGAGTCATCTTAGAGATCCATCTTATTTGCAAACATTCCAGTCCTGCCTGGATGACAAGCTGTGTGTCAAGGGACCACTCACTGGAAGCTCAACAGAGAAATGGAACCAGTTCAGAGACACACTGAAGGAAACATCAAAGGCAGTCCTAGGCCCCAAACAACGCAACCACCAGGACTGGTTCAACGAGAACAACACTGCTATTGAAGACCTATTGAGCAAAAAGAACAAAGCCTTTATGGAGTGGCAAAATAACCCAAACCGTGCTCCTAAAAAGGACAGATTCAAGTCTCTCCAAGCCACGGCACAGTATGAGATCAGGAAGATGCAAGACAGATGGTAGGAAAAAAAGGTAGAAGAAATCCAGTGCTTTGCGGATACGAAAAACTACAAACAATTTTTCAGTGACCTCAAGACTTTCTATGGGCCATTAAAACCCACCACCACTCCCTCGCTATCCTCTGATGGTGACACTCTCATAAAAGATAAAAAAGGCATCAGCAACAGGTGGAAAGAACACTTCAGTCAGCTTCTCAACCGACCCTCTTCAGTAGACCAAAGTGCCCTTGACCAGATCCCCCAAAACCGCTCCATTGAACAACTTGACATCCCTCCTTCAATAGAGGAAGTCCAAAAAGCCATAAAACAAATGAGTGCAAGCAAGGCACCCGGTAAAGACGGGATCCGAACTGAGGTGTACAAGGCCTTAAATGGAAAGGCACTCCTGGCATTCCACATAGTGCTGACCAGCATATGGGAAGAGGAAGACATGCCCCCAGAACTCAGAGATGCCTCCATCGTAGCCCTATACAAGAACAAAGGCTCACAAGCAGCCTGTGACAACTACAGAGGCATCTCACTACTCTCCACTGCCGGAAAGATCCTTGCCTGTGTTATACTCAACAGACTCCTGCCATCTGTTTCAGAGCAGAACCTGCCTGAATCACAATGTGACTTCTGACCAGATTGCCGCACCATCGACATGGTCTTCTGGGTGAGGCAAATGCAGGAAAAATGCCTTGAGCAGAACCTGAGTCTCTACATTGTCTTCATAGACCTGACAAAGGTGTTTGACACAGTGAACAGGGACGCATTGTGGGTGATCCTTATCAAGCTCAGCTGCCCAGCAAAATTTGTCAAACTGATCCAGCTCTTTCATGTCTACATGACAGGGGAAGTCCTATCTGGTGAAGAGACTTCTGATCTCTTCAACATCTCCAATGGCGTGAAACAAGGCTGTGTCCTCGCTCCGGTACTATTCAAGTTATTTTTCACCCAAGTATTACGACATGCTGTGATGGATCTAGACCCGGGTGTCTACATCAAATACCGACTGGATGGCTCACTATTTGACCTTCGCCGCCTGACTGCAAAAACCAAGACAACAGAGAGACTCATCCTGGAAGCTCTCTTCACAGATGACTGTGCTCTCATGGCCCACCAAGAAAATCATCTCCAAACCATTGTGGACAGGTTCTCCACCTCAACAAAACTGTTTGGCCTGACTGTCAGCCTCAGCAAAACAGGTGCTGTTCCAACCTGCACCAGGGAGGCCAACGAACAAGCCGTGCGTTACAATCGACGGCACGCAGCTTTCTAATGTCCACACTTTCAAGTACCTGGGCAGCACCATCGCCAACGACGGGTCCCTAGACCACGAGATTAATGCCAGGATCCAAAAGGCCAGCCAGGCACTCGGGCGGCTGCGCTCCAAAGTCCTCCAACACAGAGGTGTAAGCACTGCGACGAAGCTCAAAGTGTACAAGCTAGTGATCCTCAGCTCGCTCCTGTATGGTTGTGAGACATGGACACTGTACTGGAAGCACATGAAACAGCTGGAGCAATTCCACCAACGCTCTCTCCGGTCAATCATGAGGATCTGATGGCAGGACCGAATCACCAATAAGGAAGTCCTCGACAGAGCCAACTCTACCAGCATCGAAGTAATGGTCCTCAAAACCCAGCTACGATGGTCTGGACATGTCATCCGCATGGACCCACAGCTAATACCAAGACAGGTATTCTATGGTGAATTGTCAGCTGGACTCAGGAAACAAGACCGACCAAAGAAAAGATACAAGGATCAGCTAAAGTCAAACTTGAAGTGGGCTGGCATTACACCAAAGCAACTAGAACTCGCTGCCTTTGACAGAAGCAGCTGATGTACCCACATTAACCATGCCGCCACCACCTTTGAAGATGAGTGATGTTGACATCTTGCCGCTGCACGTGAACACCGACAACATGCCACAACCTCACCTCCCGTAACAACTGGTGTTCCATGCCCCATGTGTCACAAACTTTGCGCCTCAGTCTTTGGACTCCAAAGCCATATGAGGGTACACCGTAGATGAAAACGCACAAAGACAATTGTCATTCTCAGACACAGAGAGACTACTACTATAACTAATATTTTAAATGGATAGAGTCAAAACTATATACATTGAAGTTGAAAGAATAAACATTTGGGAAATCTATTTTTTTTCTTATTTTCAATAGAAAGGAAGCTATATTCCAGAGCTTTCAAAGTAACATCCTAGAAAATTTCCTCAAGGGACGTCATATAATTTTTTACCAACTATGAGTACAAAAATATTTGTTCTCAATTAGAAAATTCAGTTAATTGGAAAATTCTTTCACCAATCGAACAAGGTAAATGAAATGCAATTATGATTGTCAATTAAAAATAGCCGACACATATTTTGCCACATGTTACTTATCTGATATGATATCTGTTATTATTCTATCTATATGTTTTAGTCATTTCATCATAAATACTACCACCAAATAAACTGATATATTGTCACCAAATTGAAAGTAATACCAGGATGTTACCCATAGTCCAAACGAGCAGGCTTTCCAAAGCTATGGGATCTAAGTTGAAGAGTATGGCATTATCTTTGTACCAGACTATACTTTTAAACTCTATATTCAATTAACTAAGGGAAATATTAAAGAATATTTTATTTAAATAATCCAGAATAAGATTAAAGAAATGTACAACTCCGTTTTCTATCTGAGGAAGCAAAAATGATGTCTATTGTTCACACAACTTCTCTCAAAGAATCACAGAATTTTGGAATTATCAGGAACTTCACTGGCCATCTATAAATTCAATCTTAAGTCTCTGAGATAAGACAGCTAGAGGATTGAGCTCTAGGCCTGGAATCAGGAAACCTATGTGATCCAGGACAAGTTACATAACTCTTTTTGCCTCAGTTTCTGATCTGTCAAATGAGTTGGAGAAGGAAATGGCAAACCATTCCAGTGTATTTTCCAAGAAAAACTCAAATGGAATCACAGAGTCAGACACACCTGAAAATGACTGAACAAGAACAAGTCTCAGTGACTTTAATTAGAAAAAAGGAAGTGGGGTACAGTGGAAAGAAATACTCACAGGAAGAAGACATGGGGTCTAGTCCCAGATTAGTCAAATATATTTTTTATTCAATTTAGCATCCTCACATCTTTTTTAGTGTGAAATTTTTATGAAATTTCAGATTTGTGCAAACTCTTCCCTCCAAATAATCAGCTACATAGAAATTTGCATATAATTGGTTTTGGCTCAAATGTTGTGGATCTGAATTTAAGTTTTTCTCATTTCAGTCCGCCCCTTCTATCCACTGTGCTAACTAGCTGCCTACTTACTCAAAGAGTAGCTTACAAGAACCCAAATTTTTAATTAAACAGAACTATAATTTGTTCTTTACAAACTCAAATGCCTCAACAATTTCAGCTCCAGTTAAGACAAAGTTCACATGAAGTATCTACTAATAAGTTAATTCAGTTGACTATACTTTTTATAGTGAGGTTCCTATCATAACCTGTTAATTTATGAAGCAGAAAGTGACTTTTTTGGTCTTAGCCATGATTAAATATCATATATACATATTACTCAATATATCAAAGTAAAAGCTTCACATATGAAATTAACCTCTCGGTTTTTATTTCAGTAACAATAAGTACAAATTTTTTAAAAAATCTTCCTCTGAACAAATACAAATTAACATTATCTATGTTATACTTTATTTTTATTTATTTTGTTTTAAACATTTTCCAAATATAGTTCATTTTGTCGACCAATAGTTTTGCTGGCCCCGTGGGCCCCCAAACAAAGAATAACTCCAGTCGAATACAGAAGCCTCCCAAACTAGCTAAAGGAAGAAGTCCCAGAAAATGTCAAAACAAACCAAAAAACCCTGAGTCATCCCAACAGAATAAGATCAACAATAAAGGACATAAGTCTCTTTGTTGCAGGCTCCAATATCAACTAGCCTACATTTCCCAAGGAATTCTCAGCTCCCACGAGGAGGAATCAACACAAGATCCCAGATCCGTACTGCCTTCCCCCATGCTTAGTACCATGATAAAAATCTTATAAAAACCCAACAGACTTTCTTTACTAGTTTGGGAAAGAGTATTCCATTTCTCTGGGGCCTCATTAAGGAGCACAATTTCACCAGGGAACACAGAAGTTCTTATCTATTTCCATCAGTCTCTCCAATTGCTCTTCATTTTTTTGTATTTCTATCATTCTCTCCAATTGCTCATTTTTTTGCCTAACTCTCTTCAATAAAACTAGCTTGTTCTACTGTCTTTGTATAAGCCCCTGTGCTCCTTGCTCGACCCTTTTGATATTTCAAACTTTCTTAAATTTGGGTTAGGTTACATAGCAAGCTTTAGAACTTCTGAGAAGGACCAAAGCAATGGTCAGAATTATTGGGATATTATCTACTAAAACTCCCACATAAAATACATCCACTTTTTCCTTTTAAATCCTATTATTCTGTCTTAAAATTAATACTAAGTATTTGTTCCAACGCAGAAAAGCAGTAAATGTTAGGCAGCTAAGAAGTATCTGAAGCCACATTTGAACACCATGACCTCTCATCTCGAGGTCAGATCCAGAAAGTCACCTAGCTGCCCCTATAATCACTTTTCTTCCCAAGGAAAACAAAGTTCAAGTCAAAGTAAACAGTGAGACTAATATAAGTTTATTCCAACTGAAAGTAAAGCCTAATGATAACATGGTAGATGCATAAGGTCAAATCTGAGTTAGTACTTATATAGTATCTTCACACATTAGCATGACCTACTATTGTCAATGATAGTATAATCTCATGGCAGAGATGAACTATACCATTATATTGCTTGCTACACTTTAACATGAAATATGTCAATATAAAATTTAACATTTGTGTAGTAGCTAAAAGTGACATTATTTCAATTACCTCATTCTCTTTGACAAGTACATATAAGTTGGTTTTCCCCAAAACTTCCATTAAAAAAAAATAGTAACTTTAGAGGAGCTATAGATAACCATTCAAAATTATCAACAATTAAATATGAACATACCAATTTTTAAAAGTTAAATAACACTACCTTTGTGCAACACAAATAATTTATTTGAAAACAAAACCCAATGGGGTAACTAAACCCAATTCTAGCAAAAATGAGAGTAGAAATAAAAAAGTTTAAAAGTTCAAATCAAATACACAAGCATAGGCCACTATATCTTTCATTAAGCTTCATATGTTATTATAAATGGAGAGTTAACTAACTTATGTTATACAAATGCTTTAGCTGCAGGAAAAAAACTTAATAAACTGAAATAGTGTTGAAAGTATACTTTCAAAATGTTAACCAAAATGAGAATTTTTCCAGTAAACATCAGATGCTTTTAGCAAGCAAAACCAAAGTTTTTCAAACCTTATCTGTGGTCTCAAAAGAATTATTGCTTAAAAAATTGCTATATTTAAAAAGTCTTGGGCAATGGCATTTTAAAATGTAAAATTTACTGCAATTATAAAAAGAATATGAAATAGCTGATCTTATACTTGTATTTATCTTTCAAGATAAGTTACAATTTTCAAGTTTACCTCATTCTCTATCAACAAAATGTGGGGGAAAAAAAAAACCACGATAATTTTCTAAACTTTTAAAAAATTGAACAAGAAACTTACAGTTTCACAAGTAAGACATCTGGTTTCATTAGTTAATGTTCCCTGAAAGATCTCATGAACCCAAGTTGGGTCTGGTGTGCTGTTGTTATTTTCACTGTCAATATTGCCATTAGGTAGACGACCATTCTGCTTTTCCTGCTTTCTCTCTTCTTGTAAAATATCAGCAATTGTATTTAGTAGGTAATTCAAAAACTCATGTGCATCTTGCTGCATGTAGTTGTCAAAAAGTTCTACAACATGAAGACAAAATAATATTTAGTTATTAACAAAGGGACGGTAGCTTCATATAAATATGCAATGTCAGTGAAACAAAATTTTGAGTATTCATCAGAACAGTTTATCTGGTCAGGCATGAGCAATAGCTATTTGTATATTAAAATAATTCTTGAGTTCTTGAAAAGAGGAATGCCTATCCAAAAAACAGAAAGGGGAGGTGAATAAGTCTTTTGATAACGGAGATAGTCTGCTTGAGACAAAAAAATAATAGATGCTTAAAATATTTCTTCCTCAACTTGTTTTGTCTATGATAGAAATTTTCATTTAAAAAAATCCCTTTTTTTTTAATGGAAATTAAACTATTATCCAGACAATACACTTTACAATCCACAGCAGTCTCATGTTATTTACAAATTCATAAATAATGCAGTCACCTTATCATAAAGACAATGAATCACAGGAATTGTTAGAAACAAGATTAATCATCTAAATTCTTCTGGAAACTGAGGTACAAAGAGGTACAAACTGATTAAAAGTCACAAAACTGAGATCAATGAACAAGGAACAAAAGCTATATCTGATTAAACATTTCTTTGCTTATTAAAGCAAGCTTGATATAATAGAAGATGAACTGGCATAGGAATAGAAAACTTGGGTTTTAATCAAGCCATTCTCCAATTGATAAATGGGCAAGGGACATGAACAGGTAGTTTTCAGCCAAAGAAATCAAAACTATTAATAAGCACATGAAAAAGTGTTCTAAATCTCTTATAATCAGAGAGATGCAAATCAAAACAACTCTGAGGTACCACCTCACACCTAGCAGATTGGCTAACATGACAGCTATGCAAAGTAATGAATGCTGGAGGGGATGTGGCAAAGTAGGGACATTAATGCATTGCTGGTGGAGTTGTGAATTGATCCAACCATTCTAGAGGGCAATTTGGAACTATGCCCAAAGGGCAATAAAAGACTGTCCTTTGATACAGCCAAAGCACCGCTGGGCTTGTACCCCAAAGAGATAATAAGGAAAAAGACATGTACAAGAATATTCATAGCTGTGCTCTTTGTGGTGGCCAAAAATTGGAAAATGAGGGGATGCCCTTCAAATTGGGGAATGGCTGAAGAAATTGTGGTATATGTTGGTGATTGAATACTATTGTGCTAAAAGGAATAATAAAGTGGAGGAATTCCATGGAGACTGGAACAACCTCCAGGAAGTGATGCAGAGCGAAAGGAGCAGAACCAGGAAAACATTGTACACAGAGACTGAAACACTGTGGTATAATCGAATTTAATGGACTTCTCCATTAGTGTCAATACAATGTCCCTGAACATTCTGCAGGGATCTAGGAGAAAAAACACTATCCACAAGCCAAGGACAAATTGTGGGAGTAAAAACACTAAAGAAAAGCAACTGTTTGACTACAGGGGTTGAGGGGATATGATTGAGGAGAGACTCTAAATGAACACCCTAATACAAATACCAACAACATGGAAATGGGTTCGAATCAAGGACAGATGTGATACCCAGTGGAATCACGCCATCGGCTATGGGAGGGGTTGGGGGGGGGGGGGGGGGAGGAGAAAATGATCTTTGTTTCCAAGGAATAATGTTTGAAAATGACCAAATAAAATAATGTTTAAATTGGAAAAAAAGAAAAAGAAAAGAAAACTTGGTTTTTAGACCCTAGAACTAGACTTTCTGATACTAAATAGGCTGTGAGATTTGGGGCAAATCACTTCAGATCTTTGGACCATATTATCCTCATCTACAAAAAAGAAGGAATTGGATTAGATCAGAGATTCATAACCTGTTTGTATAATGGACCCATTTGGAAATTTGGTGAAACCCATGGACCATTTACCTCACTATCTACAAAACCCATCATTTCCTTTTCCCATTTGTATTCTTGCTCATCTAGAATTCCATCTATTCAAATCCTATCCAGTCTTTAAAATCTTATCACCTTCTATAAAAACCCTCCTATACACTTATGGAATTATTTAACTTTCATATGATGATATCCCTCCAAATGAGGTGACAACAATTCTTAGACTTCTTTGTATCTACCACATTCAAGCATATAGTAAGTGCACAAGTATTTGCCCATTTGCTTTCTGTTCACGAGTTGTGTAAGATTTGTCATAATCTTAAATTATGCTTTTCCAAGAATTACCAGTAGTACAAACGAGGACATTTGTGACCTGAAATTAATATTTCTTTTCACAAAGCTAGCTTTAGTCTGCTGTTTCCCAACTAGTTTGACAAGACACCTTAAGTTAACTGTAATAATGGTAGATGGTAAATGTGATACAACATGAGTTTCTTCACTGTGCTATGCCAAATGTATGTGGATTCTAACATATTATCTATATAAACATTTAATATATATAGACATATCCTATAGCCAAGAGTTATAAAAAATAAGAGGATAATTTTTGGAACAAGTAGAAATCATTTCACTGCTCAATATTAAAAATTGACAACAGGTACAAATTAATTGGATTTGAAAAAAAGGTAACTAAAAGCAGATTCAGATGGAGTCTATGGAGAGACTATGATCCAAGAGTAGAATGAAGGGGCCCTCCCGTTTCCCTGGGCAACATCCACATGAAGTTTTATGTAATCACAAAATAATGTCAAACATATGCTGAGTTACACTGATTTGTTTGTGACAACAGAAGGGTTAATAATGATGTGAAAATTTAGAGTACTAATACCTCTTTTTAGATTTAAAACTGCAATCAGTTCTACTATGTTTGTTTCAAAATTGAGAATGTGTTCCAATACTATTTATATGGGATTATTCTAAGCATAATGCCAATTTGGAGTTTGCATATGTGTGATTTCATTCAATCAATCAATATTTATCAAGTACTGTACCGAGTACTGATTTCTTCTGCAAGAAATACAGAATATGCAGAAAGGGAAGTGAGGGAGAGATTAAGCATTCACATAATACAAAAATCAGCATTCCATTAGTTTCCATCATAGCCTGGGTCTAACTACTGATATTTACCCAACTATTATTCATCAGGGATTACTGAGAAAAATCAATACTATGTCTTTTCTTTTGCAACAATGCCAACTTGGAAATGTTTTGCATGATTCACAGGGGCAAGATGAGAGTGAGAAAATTGTGAACTCAAAATATTAAAAAACTAATGTTAAAATGTTTTATTTACATGAAACTGAAGAAAAAAAGAAAAATTAAATGGAAAAACAAAAAAAAAATAAACACCCGAATTATAATGTCAATAAACACTTGTAAAATTGATGACAATGTTATTTCAGAATCTATTTCAAACACAGTATATATCTATAGAGGTCAAAGCTTATTAGGAGCAGCAGCATCTATAACCCCATGCAAATAAAACATTCTTCCTTTGCTGTGAATTAAACATTCAGAACTCAAATTATCACAAAGAACTCATTGCAACTAGCTATTTCAAAATAGGTCATACTAAGAAGAAATCTAAAGAATATTGGACATTTGACAATATAATGAGAACTAAAGTTGACTAAAGTTGATTATACAAAAATCTTCATGTATATATGAGAGATTCCCATATATAGGCAAAGAAGAATTTACTGACAATAAAGATATATGCATAGCAAAGCAAATCCCTAGAATTTTAAAAATTCTTTCTGCCAAAGGAAGTGGAAGGACCTAGTTGAAATTTTAAGGTCCTAATTTAAATAGATTTTATCTCCATAATTTTCCTATATGCAGAAAGCAAAATACAAAATATACAATCACAAAACAGTTACAAATATTATTATGCTATTTGTAGTTGGGGGGCTTAAAAAAATCAAATGAATAACACCTTCAATTTTTTAAAACACACCTTTTGAAATTAAAGTTAATAATGAAAGTAGCTCAGTAGCGAGCACTTATATAATCTTTAAAGGTTATATATTTTTATATTTATCTCATTTTATCCACATGGATGTTATTATTTCCATTTTATGGACAAGGAAATTAGATATCAAAGTGATTAAATGACTTGCCTACGATCACACAGATAATACATATCTGAGGCATTATTTGAACCCAAATGGTCTTAAGTTCAAATCTATGATTCTAGTTTTTGTCTGTCTCATTTTCCTCATTTGTGAAATGGGAAATATAACAGCATTTATTTATATGTGTAAATATAAATAAGTGTTGGCTATTATCATTATTGACTATATTTCCTGGCAGCTAATAAAAATCAATGTAAAAGGTAAAATAATGAAATTATGAGGAAACCTATCTTTAAAAAAATACTGCTTTCAGAAGTTTACAAGTGCCATCTCCACCTATTAAAAAATATTTCTTGAATAAATTAATAGGAATCAAAGTCTCTATCTTATGAACTAATAATTCACTTGTAAAACTAAATATAATTTGTTTAACTCTGTTAAACAAAATAGCCAAAATAGAATCATTGTGCTCATTATCAAGTGAAAATAAAACAAATTATCCCTAATTCTAGTCTTCTCTTTCAATGCAAGCTGTTTACTAATACCAAAGGGAATTTAAATTGATGTGGATTATATAATGAGAAGATTTTAATTCATTTTCAAGTCGCTTCTACTATAATATGTAGTTCAAGTAGTAAATAAAGGAGAAAAAGAAAAAGGAGCAACATTTATACTTCTTGTCTAGTCAAAATCCCATATGCCCTTGAACTTTGCCAAATTTAAAAATATTAAACCTTGAACACTTCTTGAATTTAAATGAAAAGGACTAGATGAGGAATCATAGTGCAGTGTAAAATGCAATGAAATTATTTAATAGATCTGATTTCAAATACCAAGTCTGCTATCATCTCTAAATCCTATGATCATATCGACAAACACCATCACCTGACTTTTAAATGATTTTTTAAAACGAACATATTTTTATTATTGAAACTTTTACATGTCACAAAATACACAAACTAGACAAAATTTTCATTCTACTAAAGTATATGCAAAATTCTAGTAATTAAGTCAAATAAAATCTGAATTAAAATATCCTGAAAGCATGAAACAATTTTTATTCAAGCATGTGGACCTTGTAGAACTAGTTTATAATAGACATGGTTATACGGGAAATAAAAGAATTACCATTTTCTTTTCGTAACCTTGTTATGAACTTCTTAGGAGGTATTACTCCAACCTTTTTCTTCTGAGTGGCTATACTGTGAAAGAGATCTGCTAAGCACGTAAGAAGATTCTCTTTCTTCCTAGGTTGACTCTTGTAAGCTAGAACTTTTTCTCGAAATGGACGGCAAAAATAAAGTGCTTGAAGAACTGAATTGCAGTAGCAGGTGTTTCCAAACTAAAACATAAAGGAAAAAGTCTCTGTTAGTTACAATGATTAAAGTAGTTCTCCAAAAGACATTGTCTTAGGTCTGGGTTTAGAGGGGTGGAAAGCACAGAGAAGTTGCAAAAATGTGAGTTTCAGCAATAAAGGATATTGACATACTGGATTTGTTGATCTCAGGTACATAAACACAGTACTTGAAAATAGGAAAATTCGGAGAAAAGAAACCAGTCACACACCAAAGGGAAAAACACTTTATAACTTATCTTCAACAAGATTCACAATTATTTTCTATAAACACAGCAAATTCTCCAAGTGAATTTTCAGCCACTTGTTTTAAAGTTCAGACTCTAGACAGGTTACTTATCTTTGTTTATCTATTGCATTTATTTTCATGATCAGCAAATGATGATAAAATAAAAAAGGGTTTGTGTTAAAATATACTTAAGCTAATATCCTTATTCAATGACTACTTTTACATTTATTTATTCCCTGTAACCTAGAACCTAGGTAGTGTCAATAAAAATATTTTATCACATACATAAAGTATGAATTTTTCAAATATTACATTTAAAACATTTAACAAGTTTAGACTGACCAAACTGTCTAAAGTAGAATTTTATTTCCCCCCATCTTTCTGACCTCTTCTTCCTCACCTTACCACTCCCCAAACCTTAACCCTTTTGGAAATTCCCTTTAACTATCTAGGTCACCACCATCATCCCAGCAATCCCATCATACCAGGCTTACTACTGCAGTGTCATCCTAGATGCCTCACTTTCATCCACTCATATTCAATTCTATGGTCAAAACTCATCCCTATGACATTCAAATATCTTGAATTTGTTCCCTTCTTTACACTCTGCCATAACCTTAGTTCACAAACTAGGTCTTCATCCTTTCTCACTCAAATTAGAATAGCTTTTAAGTGGCCTCTCAGATTCAAACCTACTCTAATTGTCACCAGTGAGCTATTTATTTTTCTAAAGCATAGTTCCCTTTCTCAATAAGCTCTAAGGGTTCTTCTAGTACCACATATAAAGTCCTCTGTTTGGCCTTTAAAGTCTTTAACAAACTGATCCCCACTTTCCATCCTTGTAATCTCATTTTACTCCACTCTGTGCATGTGTCTGTGTTAATACATTGCACTATTTGAAGGTCCTTAACTATTAAGTTCTTTCTCCAGTCTCTATGCTTTTATACTAGCTGTCCTCTTGTGCCAAGAATACTTTACTCCCTAAGATTCCACTTCTTGGTTTCCCTGACTTCCTGCAAGCCTCAGCAGAAAGCCAACTTTCTGCAGGAAATCATTATGGTTGGTGATCTCCTCTTTCAGATTTCACTTTTCATCTACTCCATATATATCTTCTAAGAATTTAGTATTTATATGGTGTCTCTCCCATTAGAATGGGAGTTCCTTGAGGGTAGGGATTGTATTTTTTAATATCTCTAACACTTAGTAGTATCTGACATATAGCATAAGTGCCTGATACTTCATTAACTAGAAAAAGTAAACTATAAAGTAACAAAAAGTTTAAATAGTCATAACAATTTCTAAAATCATTATTTAAATAAAACTTCTAAGTTACCAATGTAATTGCCAAATCTAATTTATGATCTAATTTATAACTAATGTTACAAACTTTTGTTTTTTGCCTACTAACATTTGTTGTAATAGCATTTCACCTTTAACTACCTGGGGTTCATCAGTTTTGTTTCATTTTTTCATTCTTAGTCACTAATGACTATATGAAAGAATATGTGTGTTCAGGCACACAGGGATGCACTGCATGTGATCTCTAAAAGGTTTGATACCACTGACCTAGAGAATGCTCTCCAGAGTCTAGTCATTTTCCAGTCCAACCTCCAGGAAGACTTATCTGGTAGGGAAAGACTATTTTTAAACAGTCTGTGTTAACAATCCATCTAGCTCTTCTTTATTCCATTTCCTGCCCACAATCATTAAGGTTTCTCCTATTGCAGGAAATTCTAAACATCAAGGGGAAAATTCCGGGCACCCTAAATTCAGCCAATCTCCTTTCCCCTAGAATGGTTTGGACAACTATTTTCCTTTCTGGAAAGAGTTTAGAAACCAAGAGATGGAATTCTTGAGAGGCTTTCCTTTCTAATAATATAAAGGAGGTAGGAAATGTGAATTCACCTGAACAAATGGGGATCCCTAATGTTTGGAAGGGAGACGGTATCTCAGGCCTCTGGGGGGAAAAGAAAAGGCAAAGAATGAAAAGAGAAAGTCAAGTCAGAATCTGTATAGTACACTCACACATGTAAGATAGTACAAAAATAATTATCTACCCCAAGAGATTAAGAAATGGCCAGAAAGGAAATAAAGGAGGAACAAGAGCACAAAAAACTAAAAAGGTTGGAATATCTAGATAGGAGGACAGAGTATAGTCATCAACAGTTGTTAATGCAATGAGGTCAAAAAATTATGAGAACTGACAAAAGATCACAGGATTTGACAATTAAAAGATCAGTGATAATCTCAGAAAGTAATCTCAGAAAGCAATTTCAATTAAGTGATGAATCTGAAAACCACTTTGCAAAAGGTTTGGGAAGTAAAACCAAACTATAATAAGCACTATTCCTAAGGATGAACTCCTTGAGAAAGAAATCTAAACCTGTCTCCACTTTCTTTCATTTTTTTTTAACTCTCAGCAGTCTTACTTGCAATCTCATCATAAAATTGAAACTGCTCTCTCCAAAATCACCAATGTTCTCTTTAACTGTCAAATCTTATAGCCTTTTCTCAATCTTCATCCTTTTTTGACCTGTCAACCTTGACAGTGTCAAGTATTTTCTTTTCCTGGATAGTCTCTCTCTTCTAGATTTTTAGGAAAATGCTCTCTTCATATTTCACCTCTTAGCTGTCCAATTTTGTTGGATCTTCCTCCAGGTCAGTCCCACTAACCATAAGTGTCCTTTCAATATTCTGTCCTGGGTCTTCTTTCAACTTGTCCAAAAAATAACTTATTTATCTTTTCCCCCAAAAAAGTTTACCTTCACATCATCTGTCATTTATACCCTCTTCTCTCCACTCATCTAGTTATTAACCTGGTATAGATTCTCATCATGTCACACCTGCCTCAAATCTCGCCTCAGTACAATCCATCCTCTCCAGTTACCAAAGTGATTTTACTAAAGTCCAACTCTCATCATGTACGTGTGTATTTAAAAGTATAAACACACATTCTCTCTCTTATTTAGTCATTAGTGAAAGAGAATGAAAAAATGAAACAAAACCAATGAACTAGGTAATTACAGGTCAAATATTATTACAACAAATGCTAGTAGGCAAAAAACAAAATGAAATCCTTGTATAACACAATATTTCTACAAAATACTTAAGAAATAGTAACTATGTTTCCATATTACTTTAATTTCTACATGGAATTTTACTAAGCTTGTTTCATTTGATCCTCCCACAACAACTCTGATACGTAAGTTTTACTAACAGATGAGGTTAATTGATTTGCCCAAAGTCAAGCAGCTGAGATATGAGATGAGATGAATTTGGATTTTCTGGACACCAAGACTAGTACGCTAGCAATCACTTCATCTCTTTAAGAAGTAAATGACTGTATTAAGTAAAGACAGTAGTAAGTGCTAAGGGAATAATCACACTGGTTAGAAAAAGTGAATCCTGAAAATAGTGACAAGACTACTGAGAAACAAGACAATGATATCAGACTGAACTCAAAGAATATTAGCAAAAATGACCACAGAGTATTGCAAAAACCAGATATTAAATACTTAGTGAATAAATGATTATGGAAAAATGAGTCTGAATATGGATGATGACCAACAGGTTTTAGTAACTGTTTAACCCCTTTATTTCTCTAAATATTTTTCAGTTTTGCTATCCTTATTCTTTAAAGAAAATTTCCCAAATGATTAATGAATGTTTACTTTCTCACTGACAGGAAATATAAAACTTTGATTTTTTTTGTACTTTAAAGCCAGAAGTAAAGGGAAACCAAAGTCTTTTCCTGTGCCTCAACATATTAATAACATCCTGGTTTTCTTCTGTGTGAATAGGCTTCTCTCCCCTCTACCCTGTGCTGTCCTCATCTCATTTAGCAAAATATTTTAATATCCCTCATTTAACTTGATTTTACTCATTACTCATTCAGTAACTATTTTAAACTTCAGGTATTCTCTTTTTCTCCTCTATAAAATATGTCAGTACTTGTTACCCTTCCCTTCTAAAGGTTATATTAAAACTCATCAGTCTTACTTATAAGTTCTAAATCAGGCAATGCCAATCTTGAGGAGAAATTTTCTATTTCCTACAAGTCTTATGATTTTTAATGGAGTAGGATGCTGACACTTCAAATTATTGATATATAAAATATAGGCATTAAAAAACTCCTTCTACCTCTGAAATTCTACAGTTCTCATCCTGCCTCATGCCAATATAAAAATTCATAGTAGGACTGTCAAACATGAGAAGAGTGAGAAAGTGGAAAGAAATATAGTCCAAGAGGGAAAGAAAACAGAGAATTTCCTTAAAATTAAAAAGAAAGAAGTATATCATCTCAGAAAGGTGAAATAAAAAAAAGTCATCTTGGAATTAAATGAGTTCTTAATTCAGAATGGCTGAATGTAAAATTAAAATGTAAAATTAAAAAATTTCCCTGTCTGCTAGGTACATGCTCTTCTCCCACATTACCAAATTACCAAAAACCAGTAGTCAGCCAATAAACATTTTTTAAATGCCTGCTATATTTATTAAGTGCCAGTAACCTGCTAAATGCTGGGGATACAAGATAAATGACAATCCCTACTCTTTCTACTTTCACAGCCCACTACCTGGACCAAGAATGACTGATTCTGAGGGTCCCTACTTGGCCCATAATAATTAATCTACTCATTTTCTATAACTAATTTACATAGAGGGATAAATGTTCACTCACTTCAGTTTGTCATCACCCATATGTTCTATTCTCAAATTCATATTTTATATTCAACTTTGAAATTCCTTTAAATTATCATAAACTTTTATCATTCCATCTTGTTCTTTACCCTTTAACATGCCCCTCTATTATGTCTATCCATCAGTTCTTACACCAGCTACTTTCTCCTTTCTTCTTTACCTCCACCTCTAGTGAACCAATTCAACTCTATGTTGCAATCTAGTAGTGTCAAATTCAAAAAGAAATGGGGGCCTCTATGCCATATTCAAGGATCCTTTGTGGGCCACATATTGACTTAGAAAACGAAAATGTATTATACATTTTTACTTACTTTATTAAATAGTTCCCAATTTAATTTAATTAATATTGCCAAATTTCTCAAGTACTTCCCAATTTAATCTGGTTCTGGGAGTATCTGACAACTTGGCCAAAATTTTCTCTCAAATTCTTTGCTCCTTTGTCCTATAGCCAATCACATCTGACTAAACCACAACACTGGAATGCTCCAAATATTCATCTATTTCACATGTTGCTGAACAGAAATAGAATAAAACCAGGCTAACTGGATCCACATCAAATTTCTGTTATTTAAGTTCAACTAGATCTTCCATTTTGCAAGGCAATCATTCTACTACTCCTAAATCAATTCACTACCCTGCCTGCCAAAAGGACTCTTTCAAACCTCTCCTCAATGTCCCACAGGTCCCATACCTCTACTTTCTCTACTTCACACTTTACCATTTAAAAAAAGGCCATTCCCTCTTCAGTTACTCTCCTATATTAGGACTTTTCCTCAACTATCTCCTCCTTCACTCATGTCCTCTGAGGAAGAGTTGGGCCCTTTTTGGTATCATCTCCTAACTTCTTCTGCAGCAGATTGCTTTCACTATCATAGTATCATTAAAAAAAATTTTATAGATGTGTTTTGTTCTTGCATTACTAATATTTGCAGAACATTCCTACTCTAAGCAAGGTGTGATATAACAAATTAAACTACTAAGTAAAACTAGTAATACAGAAATATGTGAAAATGGATGCATTTCACATTTGTAAAACTCCCCATATCTCGCTTTTAAAAATCAACAGAAATTCACTTTTTCTCACTCCCACTCCCTACCCATTATAAAAAAAGTGAAAGAAATATAAAACATTTGTATCAAACATACAATCAAGCAAAACAAATTCCCCCAATGGCAAAATGCAAATTATTTGGTACCCTAAATTCATTACTTCTTGTGGTGGGTATCATGCTTCATCTTCTAGAATCATAAATGGTAACAATATTGATCAAAGTTCTTATGGTTTTCAAAGCTGTTTGTTTTTACTGTTACTGTATAAATTGTTCTTCTGCTACTGTTTATTCAAAATCAGTTTATGTCTTTCCATGGACAAAAGTTCTCCAATCCCAATTCAAATACCACAATTTATTTAACCAATATTCAAACATATAGCTATCACTTACTTTCCAGTATTCTGTCACCAAAGAGTTGCTATAGGACTTCCAGTCAAGATGGCGGCTTAGAGAAAGCTAAAGTCCAGATCTCCTGAAACCCTTCCTTACCGATCTCAAACCGAATGCTCCTAGGACACCGAAATTCAAAACGATCAACAACATAGACCCCGGGAGTCCTCCTCCTGGACCTGGACCAGAATCAAAAGGTATGCCCCCCCCCCAAAAGCCAGAACCCAAGAACACTCAGACCTAAGGGGTAGGCAGAAGGAAGGTCCTAGGACCCATCCCCCCCCCCCCAGCCCAGAGCGCCAAGTCCGAGTCCAAGGCAGCAGAGGCAACCTCAGAGCCCCACAGCCTGCTATTCTGAAGGCCACTTCCTGAAAACAACCTGACCCAAACGAGGGGGCACCCAGACAGCAGGGAAACAGAGAGAGACGGGGGAGCTCTTAACCCCCTGGGAGGAGCCCTTGGAGCTCTGGGAAGCAGCGGCCCCTGCCCCCCCAGAGAGCAGGGTCATCTGGAACAACAGCAACCCTCAGGGCTGGCAAAAGGGCCTCGGGAGCCGGCTATTCTAAAGGCCACATCCTGAAAACAACCTGACCCAGTCGAGGGGGCACCCAGACAGCAGGGAAACAGAGAGAGAGGGGGGGGGGGGGGATTGTAACCCCCTGGCTGGATCCTTTCATTGGAGTCTCACGAAAAAAGTCCCTGCCTCAAGGCATACTAAATTCAACCAAGGGAAAACTACTCTCATTAGGAGCCCTCGGAGCTCCAGGAAGCCGTGGCCCCTCCCCCCTCAGAGTGCTGCAGCTCACTGGCTAAGGCACAGGAACAAGGGCCAACCTAGGTTCAGAGCGTGGAAGTAAGGCAACGGAGAAGCATCAGGAGAGTGCCGAGGAGAGGAGGGCAGTAACAGGGACACACCAGCAATTCCTGCCTCCCCAGGAAGACAGAATAACAACTGCATAGAACGGACAATCTGCCTAAGGCTAAAACCTCTGAACGCCAGACAGGGATAAGAAAAGCTAGTCCCCCCAACTCAGATAGAGATGGCAAACTACACAGAAGTACAAAAGCCCCAAAATTCCAAAAGAAACAAGAAGAAGGGGGTGACTTTGGACACATTTTATGGAGCAAAAATACAAAACACAGAAGAGATAGAAGAGGACACACGAGCAAACGCTCCGATACCTTACAAAGGAAATGGAAACTCTCCACAAACCAATGAAGAATTTGAACCTGAAATGAGCAAAAAGATGGAAGCCTTCTGGGAGGAAAAGTGGGAAATAATGCAAAAGAAATTCATGCATCTACAAAACCAGTTTGACCAACCTGTAAAAGAAAACTAGGCTTTAAAGCAAGAACTAATAAAGCAAAGCCAAAAGACCAAGAAATGAGAAGACAACATAAAATATCTCACTGACAAAGTGACAGATTTGGAAAATAGAGGGAGAAGAGATAATTTAAGAATAATTGGACTTCCAGAAAAGCCAGAAATAAACACCAAACTTAACATCGTAATACCAGAGATAATCAAAGAAAATTGCCCAGAGATTCTAGAACAAGGGGGCAATACAACCACTGACAGAGCTCATAGAACACCCTCTACACTAAACCCCTAAAAGACAACTCCCAGGAATATAATTGCCAAATTCCAAAACTCTCAAACAAAAGAAAAAATCCTACAAGAAGCCAGAAAAAGACAATTTAGATATAAAGGAATGCCAATCAGGATCACACAAGACCTTGCAAGTTCTACTCTGAATGATCGTAAGGCATGGAACATGATCTTCAGAAAGGCAAGAGAGCTGGGCCTTCAACCAAGAATCAGCTATCCAGCAAAACTGACTATATACTTCCAAGGGAAAGTATGGGCATTCAACAAAATAGAAGATTTCCAACTTTTTGCAATGAAAAGACCAGAGCTCTGTGGAAAATTCTATATCGAAAATCAAAGAGCATGGAATACCTGAAAAGGTAAATATGAAGGAAAGGGAAAAGGAAAAAATGTTATCTTCTTCTTTTACTCAAACTCTCTTCTATAAGGACTACATTTATATCAATCTATGTATACTAACATGTAGGGAAAATGTAAGGTGTAAATAGGGGGAAAAGAAAGACCAAATAGAATAATCGTTCTCACAAACAGATTCACATGGGAAGGGGAGGGGAAGAAAACTCCTATAAGAAGGAAAGGAAGAGAATTTTTACTTAAACCTTACTCTCAGGGAAATCAACTCTGAGAGGGAAAAACATCCAGATCCATTGGGATCTTGAATTCTATCTTACCCAACAAGGGTAGGGAGAAGGGAAAACCAAGGGGGGGAGGGAGGGAGGGAAAACAAAAGGTGAGGGAAATAGGGGGGGAAGGGGAGGGAACAAAAAGGGAAACATATCAAGGGAGGGGACAAGGGGGACAAATTTAAAGTAAATCACTGGACTAAAAGGTAGAGCCAAAGAAGAAAAGGTTAGAACTAGGGAAGGCTATCAAAATGCCAGGGAGTCCACAAATGACAATCATAACTTTGAACGTGAATGGGATGAACTCACCCATAAAACGTAGACGAATAGCAGAATGGATTAGAATCCAAAACCCTACCATATGTTGTCTTCAAGAAACACACATGAGGCGGGTTGACACCCACAAGGTCAGAATTAAAGGATGGAGTAAGACCTTCTGGGCCTCAACTGATAGAAAGAAGGCAGGAGTGGTAATCATGATATCTGATAAAGCCAAAGCAAAAATAGACCTGATCAAAAGGGATAGGGAAGGTAATTATATTTTGTTAAAAGGGACTTTAGATAATGAGGAAATATCACTAATCAACATGTATGCACCAAATAATATAGCACCCAAATTTCTAATGGAGAAACTAGGAGAATTGAAGGAAGAAATAGACAGTAAAACCATATTAGTGGGAGACTTAAACCAACCATTATCAAATTTAGATAAATCAAACCAAAAAATAAATAAGAAAGAGGTGAAAGAAGTGAATGAAATCTTAGAAAAATTAGAATTAATAGACATATGGAGAAAAATAAATAGGGATAAAAAGGAATACACCTTCTTCTCAGCACCAGATGGCACATTCACAAAAATTGACCATACATTAGGTCACAGAAACATAGCACACAAATGCAGAAAAGCAGAAATAATAAATGCAGCCTTCTCAGATCACAAGGCAATAAAAATAATGATCAGTAAAGGTACATGGAAAACCAAATGAAAAACTAATTGGAAATTAAACAATATGATACTCCAAAATCGTTTAGTTAGAGAAGAAATCATAGAAACAATTAATAATTTTATCGAAGAAAATGACAATGGCGAGACATCCTTTCAAACCTTTTGGGATGCAGCCAAAGAGGTAATCAGAGGTAAATTCATATCCCTGAGTGCATATATCAACAAACTAGGGAGAGCAGAGATCAATAAATTGGAAATGCAAATCAAAAAACTTGAAAGCGATCAAATTAAAAACCCCAGCAGAAAACCAAACTAGAAATCCTAAAAATTAAGGGAGAAATTAATAAAATTGAAAGTGATAGAACTATTGATTTAATAAATAAGACAAGAAGCTGGCACTTTGAAAAATCAAACAAAATAGATAAAGTACTGGTCAATCTAATTAAAAAAAGGAAGGAAGAAAAGCAAATTAACACGATCAAAGATGAAAAGGGGGACAGCACCTCCGATGAAGAGGAAATTAAGGCAATCATTAGAAATTACTTTGCCCAATTATATGGCAATAAATACACCAACTTAGGTGATATGGATGAATATATACAAAAATACAAACTGCCTAGACTAACAGAAGAGGAAATAGAATTCTTAAATAATCCCATATCAGAAAATGAAATCCAACAAGCCATCAAAGAACTTCCTAAGAAAAAATCCCCAGGGCCTGATGGATTCACCAGTGAATTCTATCAAACATTCAAAGAACAGCTAACTCCAATACTATACAAACTATTTGACATAATAAGCAAAGAGGGAGTTCTACCAAATTCCTTTTATGACACAAACATGGTACTGATTCCAAAACCAGGCAGGTCAAAAACAGAAAAAGAAAACTATAGACCAATCTCCCTAATGAATATAGATGCAAAAATCTTAAATAGGATACTAGCAAAAAGACTCCAGCAAGTGATCAGAAGGGTCATCCATCATGATCAAGTAGGATTTATACCAGGGATGCAGGGCTGGTTCAATATTAGGAAAACCATCCACATAATTGACCACATCAACAAACCAACAAGAACCACATGATTATCTCAATAGACGCAGAAAAAGCCTTTGATAAAATACAACACCCATTCCTACTAAAAACACTAGAAAGCACAGGAATAGAAGGGTCATTCCTAAAAATAATAAACAGTATATATCTAAAACCATCAGCTAATATCATCTGCAATGGGGATGAACTAGATGCATTCCCAATAAGATCAGGAGTGAAACAAGGATGCCCATTATCACCTCTACTATTTGACATTGTACTAGAAACACTAGCAGTAGCAATTAGAGAAGAAAAAGAAATTGAAGGCATCAAAATAGGCAAGGAGGAGACCAAGTTATCACTCTTTCTGGATGACATGATGGTCTACTTAAAGAATCCTAGAGATTCAACCAAAAAGCTAATTGAAATAATCAACAACTTTAGCAAAGTTGCAGGATACAAAATAAACCCACATAAATCATCAGCTTTTCTATATATCTCCAACACAGATCAGCAGCAAGAACTAGAAAGAAAAATCCCATTCAAAATCACCTTAGACAAAATAAAAGACTTAGGAATCTATTTCCCCAGACAAACACAGGAACTATATGAACACAACTACAAAACACTCTCCACACAACTAAAACTAGACTTGAACAACTGGAAAAACATTAACTGCTCATGGATAAGACGAGCCAATATAATAAAAATGACCATCCTACCCAAACTTATTTATCTATTTAGTGCCATACCCATTGAACTAACAAAATATTTCTTTACTGATTTAGAAAAAAACATAACAAAATTCATTTGGAATAACAAAAGATCAAGGATATCCAGGGAAATAATGAAAAAAAAACAACACATATGATGGGAGCCTTGCAGTCCCAGACCTTAAACAATAATTCAAAGCAGCAGTCATCAAAACAATTTGGTACTGGCTAAGAAACAGAAAGGAAGATCAGTGGAATAGACTGGGGGAAAGCGACCTCAGCAAGACAGTATACGATAAACCCAAAGATCCCAGCTTTTGGGACAAAAATCCACTATTCAATAAAAACTGCTGGGAAAATTGGAAGACAGTATGGGAGAGATTAGGAATAGATCAATACCTCACACCCTACACCAAGATAAATTCAAAATGGGTGAATGACTTAAACAGAAAGAAGGAAACCATAAGTAAATTGGGTAAACACAGAATAGTATACATGTCAGACCTTTGGGAAGGGAAAGACTTTAAAACCAAGCAAGACATAGAAAGAATCACAAAATGTAAAATAAATAATTTTGACTACATCAAATTAAAAAGCTTCTGTACAAACAAAACCAATGTAACTAAAATCAGAAGGGAAACAACAAATTGGGAAAAAATCTTCATAGAAACCTCTGACAAAGGTTTAATTACTCAAATTTATAAAGAGCTAAATCAATTGTACAAAAAATCAAGCCATTGTCCAATTGATAAATGGGCAAGGGACATGGATAGGCAGTTCTCAGATAAAGAAATCAAAACTATTAATAAGCACATGAAGAAGTGTTCTAAATCTCTTATAATCAGAGAGATGCAAATCAAAACAACTCTGAGGTATCACCTCACACTCAGCAGACTGGCTAGCATAATAGCAAAGGAAAGTAATGAATGCTGGAGGGGATGTGGCAAAGTAGGGACATTAATTCATTGCTGGTGGAGTTGTGAACTGATCCAACCATTCTGGAGGGCAATTTGGAACTATGCCCAAAGGGAGACAAAAGAATGTCTACCCTTTGATCCAGCCATAGCACTGCTGGGTCTGTACCCCTAAGAGATAATAAGGAAAAAGACTTGTACAAAAATATTCATAGCTGGGCTCTTTGTGGTGGCCAAAAACTGGAAAACGAGGGGATGCCCATCAATTGGGGAATGGCTGAGCAAATTGTGGTATATGTTGGTGATGGAATACTATTGTGCTAAAAGGAATAATAAAGTGGAGGAGTTCCATGGAGACTGGAACAACCTCCAGGAAGTGATGCAGAGTAAGAGGAGCAGAACCAGAACATTGTACACAGAGACTAATACACTGTGGTATAATCGAATGTAATGGACTTCTCCATTAGTAGTGGTGTAATATCCCTGAACAATCTGCAGGGATCTAGGAGAAAAAACACTATGCATAAGCAAAGGATAAACTATGGGAATAGAAACACTGAGAAGAGCAATTGCCTGACTACAGCGGTTGAGGGGACATGACAGAGGAGAGACTGTAAACGAAACTCTAATGCAAATATTAACAACATGGAAATGAGTTTGAATCAAAAACACATGTGACACCCAGTGGAATCACGTGTCGGCCAAGGGGGGTGGGGGGGGAGGAAAAGAAAATGATCTTTGTCTTTAATGAATAATGCTTGGAAATGATCAAATAAAATATTTTTAAAAAAAGAGTTGCTATAAATATTTGTGCATGTGAGACCTTTTTTTCTTTCTTTGATATCTTTTGGATATTTGATTTTTGTATGGATGTAGGTATAGTGATAAGATAGCTGGGTTAAAGAATATGGTTATTTAGCAACTTTTTATGTAAAATTCCAACTCTCTAGAATGGTCGTATTCATTTAATCATAGGGCCTATTTTTCTCCAAGTCTCTCAACATTTATTGTTTTCTGTCATCTTTTGCCATCTGAGAAATGAGAGATGCAATCCTGGAATTGATTTCATTTGTATTTCTTTAATTATTTATGATTTGGAGTATTTTTTTTCATGTGGCTTGTGATCCTCTCTATTCTCTGTCTTGTCATGAACTTTTATATTAATCATATCTCATAATTTAAGTTTCTCCAATTTGTTTATGTTATGACTTTTATATCTAGGTCACTTATCCACTGGATAAGTGTGAGGTTCTGATCTAAATCAAATTTCTTCCATACTGCCATTCAATTTTCCCAATATCTTCTTTTTGCCTTATATTGAATCTTTACTCCTCTAACTAGGGCTTTATATTTATAAAATGTATTTGCTTTTATGATAAATCTTTATTTTACAATCAGTACAAATTTGTTTTATTAATAACTTTTATAGTACACTTTGAAATATGGCACTAAGTTCCCTTCACGCTCATTTTGTTTCACTAATTCTCTTGAGATTTCTCTTGAGATTCTTGACCTTTACTTTCCTCCATGAGTTTCTTTATCTTTCTAGTTCTATAATCTTTTGGTAGTTTGGTTGGAATAAACAAATTAATTTAGTTCAATATATAAAGATAACTTGTGTGTAGCTATTATAAGTTTAAGTTTCCCTAGGTTTTTTGGATAGAGAACAGGAGACAAAATGTTCTTTTTCAAACCTTTACTACAAGGTAGAAATCTCTCCCAAGCGATGAAGAAGGAAGACCCATGCTTGAGTCAGTAAGGAGAATTATTAAGGCACTTATCTGAAACCAAAGCATCTGTCAGAGTTTAGATTTCCTTATGGACATCTGATGGACACAATTGTCCTCGGGTCAGACATTTGGACTGTGGATAAGATGACATGTGACTATATTGACAAATGTGGATCACCATGAAATAAGCTTTCCATTGATAAAGATCAGTTCCCTACCTGTCTCAAAAAAATAAAAAAGTGCTTCTAAGTATTTTATCTATACTCTAATTATTTTAAAGGGCAATTCCCTAGTCCCTCCAGTTGTGTTTTATTGGTATTATACAGAAATGTTAATGATTTCTATATGTTCTGCAAGTTTGTTGAAGTTAACAATTGTTTAAATTATTTTTTGTTGATTCTTTAAGCATATCATATCATGTGCAAAAAGTCATAATGTTCTTTTTCACCTCTCCTTGTTCCCTCAATTTCTTTTTTTTTTTTTGCCTTATCGTTATCATCAGTATTTCTTGTGTTATGTCAAACAGAAGTAGTTACAATGGATATACTTGCTTCATTCCTCAATGTTTTGGAAAAAAAAAATTCTAGTTTGTCTCTATTACACATGATTCCAGTAGTGCTTTGTTTTTAGGTTTTTGTTGTTCTTCAGTTCTTTCAGTTGTGTCCCGACTCTGTGATCACATTTGGGGTTTTCTTGGCAAAGATACTGGAGTAGCCAGTTCATTCTCCAGTTCATTTTACAGATGGGGAAACTGAGACAAACAGAATTAAGTGACAAGTTATTAAGTGTGAGGCCAGATTTGAATTCAAGAGGATGAATCTTCCTAACTTCAGATCTAGCACTCTATCCACTGTACCACCAACTGCTCCTTAGAGAATACCCAACTGTTCCTTGGTTTTAGATACATACTGTGTTGTATTCAGAAAAAGACCATTTATTTCTATGTTTTCTAAAATATTTTTAAAACAGAAACGGGGCTATATTTTGTCAAAAGCTTTTTCTGCATATATGAACAAAAATTAGGACTTAATTGATTTTGTTATTAATATGGATATGATTAATAGTTTTCCTGACACTAAATCAATCCAGTATTCCCAGTAAAAATCTAACTTGTTTATAGCATAGCATATAACTTTTATGATGTTGTTTTAGGCTCTAATACTTTAGTAAAATTTCTATTTTAGCTCTTCATGGTTTTGTGTCAAGATTGCATCTATGTCCATAGAAGGAATTTGAAAAGACCCTTACTTTTCTTATTTTTGCAAACAATTTGTATAATATTGTTTGTTATTCTTTGAATAATTGATGGAATTCACCTATGAATCTACTTTGGCATGGAATCCCATTATCTTATCTTCAGTCTCTATTGGCTCCTTCTTGCTGCTTACAAACACTCTCAATTCTTCCTATCTCAAAAACAATCTCAATATGAGAGAATCAATTTTAGAAATGGAAACCATTGAGTCCATCCCGAGCATTTTACCATGAGGAAAATGAAGCATGTAAAGGTTAAGACGCCCAGGGTCATTCAGTAGGTGTCCCAACTTCCCTATTACCACAGAAGGCACCAGTATCCTCTTAAGTCACCCAAGGTTTCACTTTAGTATTATCCTACAATCATAACTCTCATTCACCCACATAACTAAGTCAAATCTTGCTGCTTTACCTTCACAATTTTTTAACGTTTCCTGTCTCAAGTCTTCCACTACATTTCAAATCATTCTCCATTCAGCTAACAAAGTAGATCTCGAAAAGTCACCCCTCTTTACTGAACTCAAACAAGTGCTTTATTACATCCAAAACCAAATGTAAAATCTTCTTCTGTTCAGCATTTAAAACTTTTTACAATTTCACTTTGTTGCCATTCCAGTCTTCTTGTATTTTATTTTATCATCGGGAAACTTTTTTTTAAACCATGACACTGCCCATTTCCTGTTCCTGTGCATATTGGCTGTCCCTCATTCTTGAAAGGGGTGTATGGGGTGCTCAGGGAGGGGTAATATCTTTCTTTCCTAAGGTAATCAGAGAAAAAAGAAAAGACGCTATATGCTCTAAAACATAGCAGCTCTCTTTGTGGTGGCAAAGAATTGGAAATTGAGGGAATGCCTACCAGTTGGGGAATGGTTGAACAAGTTGTGGCCTATAATTGTAATGAAATACTACTGTGTCATAAAAAATAACCAGGTTAAATTTTTTTTAAAACAGGAAAATCTATATTAAATTAAGAAAAGTAAAATGAGCAGAAACAAGAGAATATTATGTACAGCAAGAGAAATACTGTTTTAAGAATGACTAGTGTATGTCTTCTTCTTGAGAAAGAATGGATAACTAGAAATAAGCAAGACATTGTTTTTCTATACATATTTCTGTTTTTCAAAAGATGTCCTAAGCAGTTTCCTGGGAATTTTGAAAAACATTTTTTAAATTCATAAGATAGTTATCATGATCTCAAACTAAAAGCAAAAATAGATTTCATTAGAGACAAGCAAGGAAACGATATTATTCTAAAAGATACCACAGACAATGAAGTAACATCAATACTAAATATATATGCACCAAGTAGAATAGTGTTCAAATTCATAAAAGAAAGTTAAATGAGTTACAGAAGCAAATAAAGTAAAACTATACTAGTGTAGGAACTCATTTTCACACTCTCAGAGCTAAAAAAATCTAACCAAAAAAAAGAAAAAGAAGAAAAGAAGGTAAGGGTATGAATAAAATTTTAGAAAAATTGGATATAACAGACCTCAGGAGAAAACTAAATGGCACAGGGCAAGAATATGCCTTTTTCTCAGGTGTATACATGGCACCTTTACAGACAACAGACCATCTCTTGAAGCATAAAAGTCTCACAATCAAATGCAAAAAGGTAAAAATATTAAGTGATGCCTTTTCAGACCATATAGTGAAATAAAAATTATATTCAATAAAGAGCATTGTATAGATTAAAAATTAATTGGAAACTAAGTAATCTAATTCTAAGAGTAGATCAAAGAATAAATCAAAGCACAAACAATTCATTTCATTAAAGAGAATGGCAATAATGACAGAAAATGCCAAAATTTATGGGATGTAGCCAAAGTGGTATTTAGGGAAAAATTTATGTCTATAAACTTGTACAATTGAGCACACAACTAAAATTTAGAAGAAAACTCCAAGTAAACGCCAAATTGCAAATTCTGAAAATCAAAGAAGAGATTCAAAAATTTTGCAAAAAAATCACTAAAGTAATTAATAAAACTAGGAACTTGTTTATGGACAATTAACAAAATTCATAAACCATTTATTAAATTTGTTTTTTAAAGAAAAAAATCAAATCACCAATATCAAAAATGAAACAGGTAAATTCACCACCAATGAAGACAAAAGTAAAGCAATTACTGAAAGGTATTTTACCCAATCATATGACAATAAAATTAGCAATCTAAGTGAAATGGGTGAATATATACAAAAAATATTAAAAAAGAAGAGGAAATAGAATTCTTAAATAAACCTTTCTTAGAAAAATAAATTAAACAAGTCATGAATAAACTCCCTAAGGAAAAATCCCCTAAACTAGTTGGATTCATAAGAGAATTCTACCAGATGTTTAAGAAACAATTTCAATACTAGGTTAAGCAAGAATGCCCATTACCACTACTTTAATCCACTATTGTTCTAGAAATGGTAGCAATAGCAAAAAAGACAAGAAAAGGAAATTGAAGGAATTAGAAAAAAGCAATGAGGAAACAAAATAATCCTTCTTTGCAGACAAAATGATGATAAATCTAAAGAACGCTAGAAAATAAACTCAACCAGTAGCTGAAATAATTAACAACTCCAGCAATTATGCAGAATAATCATCAGTTTTTCTATACATCAATAAAAGATAAATTCTATTTAAAATAACTGCAGACAATATAAAATACTTAGGAGTCTATCTGCCAAGGCAAACCTATAACTATATAGACACTTTTCACAGATAAAAGTCAGATCTAAACAACTGGAGAAATATTAATTGCTCCAATGGATAGAATACCAATATATTAAGAATGACAATACTATATAAATTAACTTATTTGGTGCTATCCCAAACTACCAAAAAATTATTTTGAAGAGCTAAAAATTTATAAGAAGATTCATTTGGAAGAACAGAAGTTCAATTATATCAAGGGAATCATTGAGAAAAAAAATAAACTGAGAAGGAAAGTGGCCTACCAGGATCAGATCTCAAACTATATTACAAAGCATTAATACCACCAACAATCTAGTACAGGTTAAGAGACAGAGTGGTAGATCAGTAGAATTGATGAGGTACACAATACACTGTAGTAAATGACCATAGTAATCTAGTGTTTGATAAATCCAAATATTCCAGATTTTGGGACAAAAACTTAGTATTGGACAAATATTGTTAGGAAAACTAAAAAGCAATTTGACAGAAACTAAATATAAACCAACATCTCACAATGAAGATCAAGGTAAATCAAAATGGGTATATAATGGGTAATATAAGCAAATCAGAGATGCATGGAAAATGTTACCTCTCAGATCTATGAATAAGTGATAATTTATGACCAAACAAGATATAGAGTACTTCACAGGATATAAAATGGAGAACTCTGATTATATATTATGAAGGTTTTGATCAAACAAAACCATAAAGTCAAGATTTAGAAGAAAAGTAGGAAACCAGAGAGAAATTTTTGCAGCAAGTTTCTCTGATAAAGGTTTCATTCTCAAATATATGGAAACTGAGTCAAATTTATAATACTAAGTCATCGTCATTACACAATTGATAAATGGCCAAATGATATGAATGGTTATTTTTTCAGAAGAAGAAATCAACTCTTAGGTAGTACCACCTCACACTCAGCAGACTGGCCATTATGACAGCAAAGGAAAGTAACAAATGTTGGAGGGGTAAAGAGAGATGTTGACAGCAAGAAGCTGACAGGTTTCTTCAGAGAAAGTCTTCTCAGCATTCAGTCTCCTGAATAGGCAATGCCCCAAAGTGAGTTTCTTTTCCACCTTCCTTCCAACTGTCAGAGAAGGAAATAAGGTTCAAAAACAGCTCAAGCCGCTCTCTTCAAGATTCCATGGAAACATGTCTCCATCTCAGTTATTTGGCAGTTCCCAAAGTTCCAAGCCTCTTGCTTTTCTGCAGATCCATTTTGTCACGTCTCAAAATCCTCATTAACAGTATCTGATGGTGATGGAATACTATTGTGCTGAAAGGAATGATGAACTGGAGGAATTCTATGTGAACTAGAAAAACCTCTAGGAATTGATGCAGAGCAAAAGGAGCAAAACCCAAGAGAACATTGTACACAAAGACTGATAACACTGTGGCACAATCAAACATAATGGATTTCTCTAGTAAAAGCAATGCAATGATCCAGGGCAATTCTGAGGAACTTATGAGAAAGAAAGCTATACATATCCAGAGAAAGAACTGTGGGCATAGAAACACACAAGAAAAACATATGATGATCACATGGTTCGATAAAGATATGATTGCAGATGCTGATTTTAATTGATCACTCTTGCAAATATTAATAATATGGAAATGGGTTCTGAACAATGATACATGTAAAACCCTGTGTTCATTGGCTCTGGGAGGGAAGGGAAGGGAAAGAATATGAATCATGTAACCATAGAAAAATATTCTAAATTAAATGAACAAATAAATTTTTTTTAAAGAAGAAATCAAAGCTTTGTATAGTTATATGAAAAAAAAAGCTCTAAATGACAACAGATGATAAAAATACAAATTAAAACCAACTCAGATACTACTTCACACCTATCAATTGGCTAAAATGACAGAAAAGGAAAATGACAAATCGTGAAGATGTGGAAAAACTGGGACACTAATGCATTGCATAATAAGAGAATCATGAATTAATCCAACCATTCTGGAGAACAATTTGGAATGTCCAAAGGAATATAAAACTGTGCAATACCCCTTGAACCAAAAAAACTACTAGCATTTCAAAAAGATCAAAGGAAAAGGAAAAAGATATATACAAAAAATTTATAGCAACTCTTTTGGTGGTAGCAAAGAATCGGAAATTATGGGGCTGTTCCATCAAATGTGGAATGGGTGAATAAGTTGTGGAATACAATTCTGACAGAATACTATTGTGTTACAAGAAATGACAAGCAAGATTAGATGCTTTCAGGAAAATCTGGGAAGACTTATATGAACTGATACAAAATGACCAGAACCAGAACTGTATCCAGGAAACAGTAATATTGTACAATGATCAATTGGGACTACTTTAGCAACTTTCAGTAATATGATCGAAGACAATTTCAAAGGATTTATGATGAAAAATGCTACCCCTCTTCAGAGAAAACTAATGGAGGCTGATACAGATTGAAGCATACATTTTTTCTTTATTTTTCTTGTTGTTTTTTCCCCCTGAATTTTCTTTTGCAACATGACTAAAATGAATATCAAAGTTCTTTATTACTCAAGGAGAATGGGAGAGAATTTGGAACTCAGACATTTAAAAAGTGAATGTAAAAAAGAATTGAAAAAATAAGAGAGAAAAAGAAAACATAAGTTAACACTTAAAAATCAATAAGAATTATAGGAATAATTAAAAGAAAAAAGGTTAAAATAATTCTTCTCCCTAAAGGCAGGGGATATTTTTCATTTTTTTGCATTCTCAGCACTTAGAACATTGAAAACCAGGTCTGATTTTCCATGTTTACCCATGTCACATTCTGCCATTTTCCTCTTTTCTTTTAATAAAAAGAATTCTAAATCAAATCTCTGGTATAATTACATTCTAATGAGTACAAATGAGCAACTGAATTAAATTATTTGTTGCACATTTTCAAAACATATATGCAGTCAAGATATTTATAAAAATATTATAAGAAACTTACATTGACTAATCCAAAATAGTGTTCATTGACTGGAAACTGTTCTGGACCAATCTCTTTCTCTAAAGCCGAGGCATTGGCGCCCTATAAAACAAAAAATTAAAAAATCTTAATATTTACAAATATTATCACGTTTTCACTACATCTCAAGTCAATAAACATGCAAACCAAAGCAAAGTAAGTCAACTATACATACCTCTTACAAATAAAAATATCATTTATTTTAATAAAACAAAGGGTCCCCTAAAAGGCACACTAACCTAAATAATAGAACATATAAATAAATACTTATAAATAGGCTACCCCAATGATATTTTTGAAATTACAAAAGAAAGTCGCACTGAAAGATAGTTTTGATTGTATAGCTATTTAAATTTTATACTAACCAGAATGGGGGGTTGGGCCATAAAATTTAACAAAAGTAATTTATAATAAATGGTTTTTTCCATCATTTCCCAAAATTCCTAATAGCCATACCCTGGTTATATTCCAAAACTTATGTGATCAATTTAATTCAACAAATATTTACTATATAGAGATCAAAGTCTTTAATACATATTGTATTAGGTAGCTAATTTCTGATAATAATAAGCCCTTTTGATTTCTTTACCAATTCCTAAAAACTTAATGTAAAATGCAAACAATCTATCTCACATCCAAATTGACAAAAATGATAAAAAGAAAAAACTCAAATTGTTGGAGGGACAGTGAGAGAAGACAAACACAATAGTAAATTGTTGTTGAGAATATAAATTGGCGCAATTATTTTATAAAACAATTGAAATTATGCTCAAAGTCACTAAATTGTACACATTCTTTGCCTCACCCATGCCCCTATTAGATACATATTTCAAAAAGGTTAAGAGACAGAAAGGATCCATATGTACAAAAATATTTATAGTAACATTTTTATTTTAGTTTAAAGTACTACAAAATAGATACTTCTCAATTAGGGAATGGCTGAAGAAATTTTGGCATATGAATGTAATGGAATATTATAATATCATAAAAAATAAAAAATATGACTGCTTCAGAGAAACCTAAAAAGACTTGTGTAAGAATTGATATAGAATAAAGTCATAAGAATCAAAAAAACAATTTATATGATAGGTTCAAAAGAATTTTTTTTGAAACAATTTTTTTAAACTCATACCTTCTGTCTTAGAATCAATACTATGGAATACTTTCAAGACAATGGTAAGGGCTGGGCAATGAGGGTTATGTGCCTAGCCAGGTGGAGGGGGGGGGGGGTGTCACACAACTAGGAAGTGTCCAAGGCCACATTTGAACCCCAGGACTCCTCTCTCTAGGCCTGGCTCTCAATCTATTGAGCCACCTAGCTGGTCCCTAAAGGAAACAATTTTAAAAGACTTCATGGCAGTGGTCAAAATGCAGAGACTAATCATGGTGTCTCATGAAGCAAGCCTCTCATTGCTTCATAAAATTGCTACAGACTAAAGGTATAAAATGAGACTTGCATTTTTAGAAATAATCAAATATTAACTTATTTCTGTTTGACTTAGACATTTGTCACAAGGAAGAGTTTTACCTATTTACTTACTTTCATTTAAATCCTGTTACTGAGTTTAAAGCTGTATAGTCTCATGATTTTATACCAATATAGCAGTAGAAACCAAATAAGCACAAAATAGGATGAAGAACAGCCCTGATATTCCTTCCAGAAGTCCACAGAGCCTGGCCCTAACAAGAAGTCTGTAGTCAGAAAGTAAGGCAGGATGAATAAGCAAGCAAAAGAGGAATTCCATCATAAACAGCTATTACAGTGACAAGAATGCTCAAGACATAAACCCGGAAGAAAACTACTCCAAAATGTCTACAAAGCAGACTCAAAGAAAAATAAAGTGTGGAGACAAGTTCAGTTAAAATTCCTATGAGATAAAAGCAATAGTTTAACAAAAAGTATTAAAAAATATTTTCTTATATTAAATAAGAAATGCTATAGGGAAAAATTGGGAAAATAAGAACTGAAAATAGAATCCTATTTATCATTAGGGGGTCACAGACAGAAATGCCTTGGGAGTGGTTTTGCTATGTTTTGATTATCTCAATGGAGGAGAAAAGAATACACAAGGGTGGGAGAAAAGAGACAGGAAGAGTATTGGAAATAATCTCACATAATGTTGTTGTAAAAGTAGATTATACAAAATAAAAAGGGGTGGAGTGAGCAGGCAAAACAACCTAACTTTCAAATGAACTGGTCAGAGAAGGAAGGATACAAAGAGTTGAGTACAGAAATACATTTTATTCAAAAGGAAGGAAAAAGGAGAAAAAAGATGGAGCAAAAAGAGAGGGGGTAGTAATATTAAGGGAGGAATTCGTGTAAAGGTTCAAATCCACTGATAAAAATTGTGAACCATGAGAATGATAGGAAAATAGGAGAGACAAATAGTAAAGAGAGTATATAGCAAAAATCAGTAGTGATGTATTTAAGCAATGACTAGCACATTCATTCATTCAATGAAGAAGAGAATCAGTCATGAAAACTAAGGTAGTGTAGGTCTGTCTTCTGAGGACATAATAGTAAAAAGGCAAGATAAGTCATCATTTTTGTTGTTGTTCAGTTTCAGTCATTTCTGATCTGTGATCCCATTTGGGATTTTCTTGGCAAAATACTAGAGGGGTTTGTTATTTACTTCACCAGCTCATTTCACAGATGAGAAAAATTAGGCAAATAGGGTTAAGTGATTTGCCATGGGTACCTAGACAATGTTTGAGTATAAATTTCAAGTCAGGTCTCTCTGACTCCAGGTACAGTTGTTAATCACTGCACCACCTACCTGTCCATATTCATTTGCATGGCCTCCAAATACAATCCAACTGGTAGTTTTCAGTTCAGCACAGGATTTAGGGCAAAAGTTAAGATTTTGTAGACTAGACAGTAACACAGATGAGCAATAGAATAAAATTACTGATGAAATCATGTTTCAAGAGTACTAGGCTATTTCATTTTTGTCTTTGTGTGCTTTTAGCACTTCACACATTCTAAGCACTTAATGTTTGTAGAAATAGACAATGAATTCTAAACACTTTTTAAAAATCTGAGTCTCCCTATCTCTCTCAGACTGAAAGGAAAGAAGCTAATCACACTCCCATCACCATGGAAGTTTTGAACTGCTCTGCTTCCAAACAGTTTCCACCTTCTTAGGCAACATGGAGATACCCTACTCCCTGGGGCTTGAAAATTTTAATGCAAATTCCTGAATGCAAGATAGCTACACAAGATATATCCAAGATAAGCCTCAGCAGGCATGAACCACCACATTGGTCCTTCCAAATCTTTTCTTGTTAAAATTTACCCATTCTTCCCCTCATACAACCTCTGAATGACATATTCATCTTTTTTTATGTATAGGCCTTATTAACTTACTTCACTGTTCAAAAATTCTTCAATGGCTCCCTAATGTAATGCCTAAAAAATAAAATTCAAGTTACTTAGCACAGCATTTTAAGGCAATCTAGCAACACTCTATTTCCAGCCTTATTTTATGTTATCATAACATATATGTTCCAATCAAATGTAATGTCTTAAGTTTTCACACCTTTATGCTATATGGTCATCCCGTTCTCCAAATTTAGAACAGACTCATTATTACTTTGAACACCTGGACCCAAAGAGTAGTCATTAATATGTTTCCACGTTAACTTGGATGGTATCTAGCCTGGTACCCTAGAGACCTGTTAGATCCAATGCTAAACATTTTTATCAACAATTTATAGAGATTCTACACATCACATTTTCAGATGGCACAGAACTAGAAGGAATAACACATTGGATGATAATCGTAATAGAAAAATATATTGACAGGCTTGTTTGATGGGTTGAATCTAATAAAATACTTAAATTAAAACTGATTTTTAATAAGTTCAAAATTTGAGAATTCTTAAAAACCTATAAAAGTAGCAGATAGGGAGGCATGGCAAAATATAAATTTATCCAAAAAAGATTACAAGGTTTTAATGGACTGCAGATTGTAATGTGCTACCCAAAAAGCTACTATGTAGACTATCTCCAGAAAGGCATAAATGTCCAAGGAAGAGGATTAATTAATTCCACTTGACAATCTACATTTAAACTACTATATTCAATTCTGGCTGTTGCATTTTTATAAGAACAATGATAAGATAGTTTAGGAAATCTAGAAAACTATATATAAGAATGGATCTTGAGATTAAGCCCTATGAGAACAGCTGGAAGACACTAGGGGTTACCCCCTGGAAGAAAAGACTCATGGCAGACTAAACAGTGTTTTCAAGCATTTATATAGAGCCATTTGGGGAGGGAGTAGACACATTTTACTTTAATGCAAAAGAAAAAATTAACAGTAATGGATGGGATTTGCTATGAGACATATTTGGATCTGATTTAAAGAAAAAATTGCTAATGATTCCAAAAGTAAAAAAAGGTTTTAATGGGAGGCAGAGAGTTCAATCTTAAAAAAAAAAAAAAAGCAGTCTGATCTGACCACCAAAACAGTGCGGTTGATAGAAAAAATAATGTATTGGAATTAGAGAACCTAATTCTAAGTACAGCTTGTGAATCTTAAAAAATTCTCAGACCCTAATTCAGAACACTTGGTTAAGACCATTCCCCATTTTAAACAATGAAGGGACTTAGTCAGGAATGTGAGAACTCTAACATTACTCCACCCATACTTAAGCATACTTTAGGGGAACATAAAGTTGTAAACTCTTTACTGAACAATGAAAAAGTACTTGACTCATACTTATAGTGAAGCAAAAGCCTTAAGCTAAGTCTATTTTTTAGGAAGGTGCTAAGTACCTATGAAGGTCAGGCAACTTTCAAACTTGTAAGAGACAAGCCTTAACAAAAGAGGTGTGAGGTTTTAGTCTACTCAGGTATGAATTACTCAAAAGTTTAGTCTACTCAGGTGTGAATTAAGAATGGCCACTCCTTTGGAAAACGTCTACTGTGATTGGTAGATGTGAGAACTTAGGGGAGGTGACATAGGAGAAAATTCTCTTTAAAAGGAGGTCAGAAGCTGAGAGAGAAAAACTCTCTGAGAAGACATTCTCTGAGACCTCTCTCTGAGGAGGAATTCAGCCTTGAAAGCTGAAGTGGAGCTCAGGAACTGAACTGGTGGGTCTCTCTGAACACTAGAATCTTGCTTGGGACAAATCTTGTAGTGAGTGGACTGAAGACTGACTGATCTCTCTCTTAGGGCTTGGGCCTAGGCTGGCCTGGCCTGGCCTAGCCCTTTTCTCATTATTTCCTCCTACTCTCTCTCTCCCTTTCATTAATTCCTTAATTTGTATTAATTAAAATCTCCATAAAAACCCAGCTGACTTGGGTATTTTTCATATTTGGGAATTTTCCCCTGGCAACCATTTTATATTTGATTTAACTCAAGACAATATCTTGAAACCATATTTCCGCGGTCACAGTTTAAGATAAACATTCTTTTATCTATGGCAGTTTAAGTCAACGACGCTTTTAAATGTTACAAGCTCTTCTACCTAGTGCCATAGTGCTATAATGGTCATTGTAATAGCAGTGTAATTAGCTCAGTAAAAGGATAGATTGCAGTCTTGTGGTGGGCAAAGAAGACCTCCTTTGCAGGAGGGGGGGTTAATTAGAAAACTTATTAACTTCAGAAAATTTTCTTTTCAACAATATTTTTCTTTTACTTTCCCTTTCCTAAATTTTAATAGTTACAATAAGTAAGTTTTTTTGATAACTGGCCTGAGCAGAGATTTTCGACTACTGTGTGGTGGCTATATTATTCAATGGTCAAACTTGAGAACCTGTCCACACCAAAGACAACTATTAGTATTACTAATATACCAATAACCAATAAGGATCAATACCTCTTATAACAGTGACCTTGAGCAAATCACCTGACCATTTCCTCACTCGTATGGAATTGTAATAGGAAAAGGATAGAGAGAGGATAAAATTTAAGAGTAGAAGGCTGTCTTTAGGGCACATACTAGGAACTTAAGGGAAAGGATTTTAGCAGGGAGAAGGCAGAGGAGGAACAGTTTAGAAGTGACAGCTGCTAGAGTTAGAGTAAATTCCTGTAGAAGGTTTGTTTCTTCTTGTCCAGAAGAGTGGAGAAAAGGTGGCTTGTCAGGGCCTAGCTACCTCAAAATCACTGTGGAGAAGGAAAAAACCCTAAATCATCTTTGGAGGTTCTGTTTGACTGGGGAACATCTGGAAAAGGATCTGACCATACCTGCTGTGCTTTCCTGAAGGTTTTTATCTAAAAAATCCTGTCACATCAGCTTTGAGGTTTTACCTCAGGGATCAGACCCCTGGAGTAGCCTTAGCCATTTGAGAGCAAGCATAATAGGTTTTGGAGACAGCTTTTGAACTAAATCTAACCAACTACTGAGGGTCATAGATAAGTAGCTTAGCTTTTGGGGAACACCTAGATAGAAATAGGGACCTGGTAAGTTAACTGGAAGACCCAAAGGCTCTCTCTTACAAGGGACATAGGGGGTTGTGGGGTGAATAACTAGATCTTTTAGAGTCAGGGATCCCCCTGAATACCCAGCCAAGACCTCTAGGTATTCTAACCTCCTGTTAGTAAGAGTGAAGCAGAATCACTTTCTCTCACTGGACCAGTTATGCAAACGCCTTGGAGACAATTGATATATAAAATCAGTATCTCTTTTATTATAAGAGGGGATACAAACTGAGGATCAAAGCAAGGGGTCCCTAACCCTAAGGGATCTAGTTATTCACCCCACAATTCTCTACATCACTTACAAGCTCCAACAAACTGCCTTTCCTCCACCTTTCCAGATAGGAAGAAACAAACCTCCTACAGGAAGTCACTCACTCTAGCAGTTGTCACTTCCAAACTGTTCCTCCCCTGCCTTCTGCCTGCTAAAATTCTTTCACTTGAGTTCCTAGTATGTGTCTTAAAGATAGCCTTCCACTTCTCTTAAATATTATCTTATCTTTATCCTTTTCCCATTACAGAATAGACAACCTCAAGGGTGATTCTTCCTTTAAATCTACACCTTATAGTTAAGAGAATCCTAAAAAAAAAATCAACTAAAAAGCTGGTTGAAATAATTAATAACCTCAGTAAAGTTGCAAGATACAAAACAAACCCACATAAATCATGAGCATTTCTATATATTTACAACAAAAATCATCAGCAAGAGTTAGAAAGAGAAACTCCATTTAAAAATCACTCTAGACCAATGATGGCAAACTTATGGGACATATGTCAAAGATGGCACTCATGCCACCTCCCTCCCACCCCCACTACCAGTTCGTTACTAGAAAGGCAGAGGAACTCAGCTGGAGCTGCTTCCCCTCCCCCTCTCAACTGTGCCTGACCAACATTTTTTCACATCCCTCACCCCTCTGCCCAGCAGTCCAATGGGAACAGTTTCACCCTCCCCTGTGTGGGATAAAAGGAGGGGTAGGAGTAGGGCATGCATGGCATTTGGTGGAGAGGTAAAGCATGACACTCTCTAAAAGGCTTTCCATCACTGCTCTAGACAATATAAAATATTTCGTAATCTATCTGCCAAAACAAACACAGAAATTATATGAACACAACTGCAAAACATTTCTCACAAAAATAAAACTTTAGGCAATTGAAAAAACATTAATTGCTCGTGGGTAGGATGAGCTAATATAATAAAAAGTTAAAATCCTACCTAAATTAATTTACTTATTCAGTGTCATACCTATCAAACTACCAAGAATTCTTTTATAGAACTAGAAAAAAGAAAATTCATCCAGAAGAAAAGATCAAGAATATCAACGGAACTAATGAAAAAAACAGTATGATGGATGGTGGCCTACTACTACCAGATCTTAAAACTGTACTATAAAGCAGTGATCATGAAAACAATCTAGTACTAGTGAAGAGATAGAAGGGTGGATCAAAGGAATAGACTAACGGTAAATGACCACAGCAAACTAATGTTTGATAAACCCAAAGTTCCCAGCTTTTGGGAGAAGAACTCACTAACTGACAAAAACTGCTAAGAAAATTGGAAAACAGTATGGGAAAAACTAGGTTTAGATCAATATCTCATACCCTATGCCAAGATAAGTTAAAAATGGGCATATGACAGACATAAGGAATGATACTATGAGTAAATTTGGTGAAAGTAGAATAGTTTACATGTCAGATCTATGAAAGGAAGAATAAGACCAAAAAAAAAATAGAGAACATTACAAGATGTAAAATGAATTTGACTATATTAAATTTTTAAAGTTTTGTACAAACAAAATCAAAGCAACCAAAATTGAAAGGGAAACAACAAGCTGGGGAAAAAATGTTAGAACAAATTTCTCTGGAAAAGGTCTAATTTCTAGAATATAAAAAGAACTAAGTCAAATTTATTAGAAACCAAATGTTAGAACAAATTTCTCTGGAAAAGGTCTAATTTCTAGAATATAAAAAGAACTAAGTCAAATTTATTAGAAACCAAGTCATTCCCCAATTGACAAATGGACATGGGAAATGAATAGGTAGTTTTCAGATGAATTAAAAACTATCAATAATCATATGGAAAAAATGTTCTAAATTCTTCCTGATTAGAGAAATGCAAATCAAAATAATTCTCAGGTACTGTGAACTTTAAATTACTCCATCCTACTTAGACGTTACTTTATGGTGAAGATAAAATTATAATCTCCTGATTGAACAATGAAGGTACTTAGATCTTACTTTATAGTGATGCTAGAACTTTAAGCTAAGTCTATTTTAAGATCTTAATACAAAAAGGTGTTAAATAACTATAAAGGGTAAATTAATCACAAAAAGGTTAAGTAACTAACAAAAGGCGAACTTAACAAAGAAGTGTTAAGTAACTCAAAAGATATAATCTAATCAAAGAAAATGAGAACAAAGAACCAGCAGTCCTGGAGGAAAGCCTCTGATGTGATTGGTAGATGTGAAAATTTAGAGGAGGGGACACAAGAGTAAAAGGTCTATATATTTGGCTCACTTCCTCTCTCCGGGACCTTTTGTGGAAGAGAGGTGGCTGGTGGCAGAGTGCTGGGCCTTTCAGCATCTTGGCGAGGCTACAGCTATCGTCCAGTTCGGTGGAGAGTTTCTGGCTGAGTTTTTCCTCCTTTACTTTCCAAACTTTATCCTCTTAGAAGCCTCTAATCTCCTTCAGAGACCTAGTGGCAGAAATCTTGAACTCCCCCTGGCACAGGCTAGGCAGGAGAAATTCTATATCCTCTTCCCTCTTTCTCCTTAAATCCTTCCCTCTATGTTAATTAAAATTACCATAAATTTCCAGACTGATTTGGGTATTTTATTTGGGATTTTTTCCCCTGGCAACCAATTAATTTAGATTTTAAGTCACAGCCCTAAAATTATCATTACAGTACCATACCTCATACCTAGCATTCTGACCAATATGACAGTAAATGAAATAATGTCAGAGAGGATGTGGCAAAATTGTGACACTAATGCATTACTGGTGGGGTTGTGAATTGATCCAACCATTCTGGAAGGCAATTTGGAATTTTGCTCAAAGAGCTTTAAAAGAATGCATCATGCCTTTTGATCCAGTAATACCACCACTAGGTTTGTTTCCCAATGAGATAAAGGAAAATGGGACTGGGCCTCTTTATACAAAAATATTTCTAACTGTGCTTTTTGTGGTGGCAAAAAATTGGAAACTGAGGGGATGTCCCTCAATTGAGGAATGGTTGAACAAATCGTGGTATATAATGGTGATGGAATACTATTGTGTTATAAGGAATGATGAACCGGATATTTTCAGGGGAAAAAAATGAAAAGACCTACATGAACTGATGCAGAATGAAATAAGCAGAAGTGGGAGAACATTGTACACAGTAACAGAAACACTGTGGGATGATAAAATGTGATAGATTTTGCTATTAACAGCAATACAATGATCCAAGACAATTCTGAAGGACTTATGGGGGGGGGGGGGCGGGGGGAAGCTATCCACAGCTAGAGAAAGAACTGTTGAAATAAAAATGCAGAAGAAAACATGATTAATCACTTTATTTATTTGGGTATAGGATTTTGGTTATAAAAGATTATTACAAAAATAGGTTTTAATATGGAAATAGGAAATGGGTATACATGTATTGGTGATAATACATATATAATCCAGTGGAATTGCTTGTCAACTCCAGGAGAGGGAAGGGAAGAGGAAAAGGAGACAACATGAATCATGTAACCATGGAAAAGTTATGTGAAAATTTGTTACTGGGATAAAATGAAGAAAAAAAAAACTTAGGTGCAAAAAAAAAATCTACAATCTTAAGTTTAGTTTATACATTGTGGAGAGGATTTTTTTTAAATCACCTTTGGGCTGATCTAAATAGATTGGTCCCTAACTTTAAGATCAGGTCATATATCTACTCCACTGCCAGAGGTGAGCAGAGTCCAAATCTAATATAAAAACAAAGTTCAAAGTCAAGAAAGAGGTTGGAAAAAATCAATTAAAAAAAAAAAGAATCTGACCATAAAAAGCTTCTAAAATACAAGGGAAGCTTAAGACACAAAATCAGAAGATGATAACTTGAAAGCAAGTAATTTAGTGGAATTCATCCTTCAGCTATTTTTCCAAATAGTTTATATAGTGTTGGGATTAATTTGTTCTTTAAATGTTTGACAGAATTTACTTCTGAATCCATCTGGTCCTGAGATTTTTTTTTCTTAAGAGAATTCGATGATGGCTTGTTCAATATTTTTTCCTAGATGGGTATATATTCCATTTCCTCTTCTATTAATCTGAAGACCAATCTCCCTAATGAACACTGACACAAATTTTTTAAATAAAATACTATCAAGGAGATTACAGAAATAAATCAAATATCATACATTGTGACCAATTGAGTTTTATACCAGAAATGCAGGAATATTTTAATATTAGAAAAATTATCAGCATATCAATAACATAATACCATAACAATACCCAAAACAACAGAAACCGTGACAGTCTCAATAAATACCGATAGTTTGATGAAATATAATACTCATTCCTATTAAAAATACAATAATATGGATTAGAATAAAATTATTCCTTAAAATGACAAATAGCATCTATCTATCATCATCAGCAAGCATTATCTGTAATGGGGATAAGCTAGAAGCCTTCTCAATAAAATCAGGAGTGAAGCAAAGAGGTCCATTATCACCACTATTATTCAGTATTGTAGTAAAAATGCTGGTTATAGCAATGAGAGGAAGAAATTAAAGATATTAGAATAAGCAATGGTGAAATAAAGTTATCATTCTTGACAGATGATATGACAATCTATCTACTTCAAGAGTCCTAGAGAATCAACCCAAAAGCTAATTAAAATAATTAACAACTTTAGCAAAGCAGCAGGATATAAAATGAACCTACATAAATCATTAGTATTCCAATAACATCCAAAAGTAAGAGAGAAAAAAAGAAACCCCATTAAAAATAATTGTAGACAAGGTAAAATGCCTGGAAATCTAACTGCCAAGACAAACCCAAGAACTATATGAACACAACTACAAAATACTTTTCCATACAAAATCAGATATAAACAACTGAAGAAACGTTAATTGCTCATGGGTAGCCTAAGCTGATATAATAAAAATGACAATTCTACATAAATTTACTTATTCAGTGCCATACCAATCAAACTATTCAAAAACTATTTCATAGAGCTAGAAAAATAATGAAATTCATCTGGAAGAAAAAACCTAGACTATCAAAGGATTTAAAAAAAAAAAAAGCAAAGCAGCCTAGCTATACTGAATTGTAAAGTTAAATCAAGCTATATTTATAAGTGGCAACCATCAAAACAACCTGGCACTAGCTAAGAAATACAGTAGTAGATCACTGGCCTAGATTAAGGTACTAAACTTGCATTAGTAAATGGCCATGATAATCTAGTGTTTGAAAAACCTGAAAAATTAAAGCTTCTGGAAGAAAATTCCAACTATTCCAATTTTCTTCCACTTTTCAGCTTCCATTTATGTTTTGTCTTCCATCATTAGATTATAAGCATATTGTGAGGGCAGGAAATATCTATTGTTTAATTTAACAATTCTGTTGGTAAACCACAAATTCTAAAAGTGAGCAACAGAAAGAACTTCAAAGGGTAAATCAAATGACACAAGACTATTCTTTACTCCGCCAAACCCACAGAAGGGGGGTATAATGTATCCTGAAGAATAAAGATCAAAATACAACCCAAGATGACATACTCTGCACACCTAAACATAATCATTAATGAGGGGTTGGGGGTGGGGACGGGTGGAATATAAGTGGGGGCATTCGATAAAAAAAGTATCTGAAATACTGCTAGAAAGAAAATCAAGTCTAAAAAAAAAACTATTTGAATCTCAAACACCTATGAGAATATAATCTGAATCCCTACTTTTTTTGAGATTGTAATTCAACTCCATCTTCTGAGTTAAGAAGAAGGCCATGTGTATAAGGGGGACACGTGCATTCTAGAAGGATGCCAGAAGCCTCTTGGCTTCCTAGCACCAGAAAACATTTGCCTCTTGTCCCAAGTGACTCTGGCCTCTCACTGGGACTGATGTCAAGTATAGCAAATCAGAGACTTGGAAAAGTGCCATCACATCACAGAAGATATAAATTTCAGGTCAAGAAAAGAAAGGTCTCTCTCTGGTCTTGGAACCATATATAAGCACCTAGGTGAGCTAGAATAGAAGATCAAGATGGCTAAGGGAAAAGGTGTGCAAAGTTAACAGCCAGCTGCATGTGGCTGGTGTCTTTTCTTTCTCTGTCCTGCTCTTTTATTTAGTAATTTATTTAAATTTAATAATTTATTTAATAATTTTCCAGGGAAAATAATACAATTGGAATATTATAAAATAATTATAAATGATCAAGCATAAACTAAGATCCAAAAAAGCTAAGTGACTTGCTCAAAAGTTATAGAAGTTGTGGGGGTAGCTGGGAAGTCCAGTGGATTGAGAGTCAGGCCTAGAGATGGGAGGTCCTAGGTTCAAATCTGGCCTCAGACACTTCCCAGCTGTGTGACCCTGTGCAAGTCACTTGCCCCCCATTGCCTAGCCCTTACCACTCTTCTGCCTTGGAACAAAGGCACAGTATTGATTCCAAGACAGAGGGTAAGGGTTTAAAAAAAAAAGTTATTGAAGTTATAAACAGCAGGGACAGTATTCAAACACAAGTTTACCAACCCCAAATTTACACCATTTGTGGGGGGGGGGGGGGGGGGGGGAGTGGAGCAGCTAGATGCTAAGTTTAAAGGACTTTCTCACTTCTGTGTCAGCTAGTCTTCTACAAAAAGTTACCTCTCCAACAAGGATACTCCTGAAAGGACTGGTTTGGGAGACTGATAAATTAGCCTTAATCTACTTCCTGATAAATCCCAAGTATCTTGATTAAAAATGCAAAGAATCTGAAAATGAAGGTAGAATTATCTGCACATACTCAAAAAAAAAAATCACCAGAAAGTTTAGAAAAGATTTTAGAACCTGAGTTTATGTAGACAAATAAAGAATTGTTATATCATATCATTTATCATATATTTAAGTGTAGCCCTATCCACCAGCTTCCAAGGGAGGAATTAATAGCTTCCTGGGGAAAGGGACCATTTAATCAGGAATGAGGTGGGTGAGGGAGAACAATCATTTTGTTGGAGTAGGAAGTTAAGACACTGGAAGAAAAGAGGGGTATACCAAGCAGAGACAGGAAATGAAGATGAGACTGGAAGGGAAGGGAAAACAACTGAGCTTCCCCTGGGACAGCCAGTATCATCTTCCACAGCAAATAAACCAGCAGTTGGTTAAGAGGAAAGGTCTAAATGATGATAAATTCAGTCCCCTCTACTGCAAAGGATTACCTCTCCCTGTTTAGGAGAACACAGGGGAAAAAAAACCCTATATCTCATCAGTGCTAGTATTATTTTGTATGCTTAATTCTTCTTTTATAAATTAGTTCATTCCCATTAGTTTGGACATGTGCAGGTGCATATGCAATCAGCGTGCATGTAGGAACTTGCTCCTAAGGTTTTCTATTTCAAAAACTACTCTACAATTCTAGCCTGAAAGGGCCTCCCATGGGGTTACCAGTCAAATGTTGTCCTGATTTTGAAACAAAGGAACAGAATGGAATCTGTAAACTATAAGCCAGTAAGCTTGAATTCTATTCCTATGGCAATTTTTTTAAATGGAATTTTTTATTTAATTAATTTAGAATGTTTTTCCATGGTTACATGATTCACTATCTTTCCTTCCCCTTCTCCCCTCCCCATAGCCAAAGAGCAATTCCACTGGGTTTTACATGTGTCATTGATCAAGGTCTATTTCCATATTATTAATATTTGCATTTGATTGATCGCTTAGAGTCTACATCCCCAATCATATGTGATCAAGCAGGTGTTTTTCCTTCTGTGTTTCTACTTTCACAGTTCTTTCTCTGGATGTGAATAGTGTTCTTATAAGTCCCTCAGAATTATTCTAGACCACTGCATTGAGGCTGGTAGAAAAGTCCATTACGTTCAATTGTGTCAGTGTATCAGTCTCTGTGTACAATCCTCTCCTGGTTCTGCTCCTTGATTCCTGTTCCAGTTCACATGGAATTCCTCCAGTTCATTATTCCTTTGGGCACAATACAGTATTCCATCACCAACAGATACCACAATTTGTTCAGTCATTCTCCAAACAAAGGGCATCCCCTCATTTTTCAATTTTTTTGCCACTACAAAGAGAACAGCTATAAATATTTTTTAATGTCTTCTTCCTTATGATCACTTTGGGGTATAAACTCAGCAATGGTATGGCTAGATCAAAGGGCAGGCAGTCTTTTAAAGCCCCTTAAGCATAGTTCCAAATGGCCTACCGGATTTCTTAAAAAGATCTTTTAAAGTGATAGCTAACAAATATCTTGAACAGAAAAGTATTCATTAAAAAAAGAGTCAACAGTGGCTTCATCAAGAACTTGTCAAATCAGAATAAACTCATTTCCTTTTTTTGATAGGATAACTAAGCTAGAGTATAATTTACCTAGATTTTTAAACAAAGGTTAAGATAAAAGTGCCTTATACTATTCTTATGGAAGAGATGGAGAGATACAGGTTATTGTGAATTTTAGATTTATTCCACCCTGCTTAGTCTAACAAAACAGGAATGTCTATACCCCTACTTAAGGATTAACTGTTGAGAAGAATGGCCTATGACAGACACGTGTTAGCAAATGACAAATCAGAAATAACTGACAGACCCCCTGGGCTGTCCCAAGTCAAGCTTAAGCTACCATTGATACAGGTGAGAAGTAGAAAGTGCTATAAAAACAGTCTATATATTTCACGTCACTTCCTCTCTCCAGGCTCTTTTGTGGAGAGGTGGCTCTGGCTCTTTTGACGGAGAGGCTGGGGGCAGCGTGCTGGGAGTCTTGGCATCTTGGCATGGCTGCAGCTATTGTCCGGCTTTGGTGGTGAGCATCCTTGATACAATACTGGGAGAAGCTCAGTAGCCCAGTTCAGGTGAGGCATCTTCACTGAGTTCTCTTGGAGTTTAGGCTGATTCTTTTTTTTTCTCCTTTAGTTTTCCTAAAAGCCCCATCCTCCTAGGAGGCCCCTCATCTCGAGGGAGGCCTCGTGGCTAGAAGGTCTCTGAATTCCCCTTGGCTCAAGCTAGGCCAGAGAAATCTTATACTCTCTTCTTCTTAATTCCTTCCCTCTATATTAATTAAATCACCATAAAATTCCCAAACTGACTTAAGTATTTTTATTGGGATTTGAATTAATCCCCGGCGACCATAAGGATAACATATTATTAGTCAAAATCCCTAAATTTACCCCTTACATTATCCAATACTACAAAGTGATTCAAAATTCTTTGGATGGCCAAACTCAAAAGAGTAGTTGTTAATGATTTCATGTCACTGTAGCAAGAGACCTCAGGAATCTGCAGGAGCCTTCAGCTATTTAATTTTTATGTTACTGACTTTGATAAAGGCATAGATGACTCACTTCTGCATATTATAGTTTAATAAAAACAAAAGGACAAAAAGGATTGTGAAAGTCCTTGAATAGCATTGTAAGGATTAGTCAAAGAAATAGAGTATATATACTCAGCCTAGAGGAAAGCAGACATGCTAGCTATCTTCTAAAAAACTGAAAGATCAGAATTTGTCTATTTAGCCTTAGTGGGTGGAAGGAGTAGTAAAGCATATTAACTACAGAGGGCAATTTAAGCTTAATAAGAAGAAAAAAAATCCTATCAATTGGGTAACTAAAACTTCAAAGATGGCAGATTCCTCTACTTGGGAGTCTTTAAGCAAAGATTGATTGATGCTATTATAATAGAAATTTCTAAGTATATGATACTTGGACTATAGGTACTGAAGTCTGTTATATCTCTCAAATTCTATAATTCAGTGAATCAGTTTAGTTTTATTAATGACCATATAATTCTTCCAAGCAGAACCCTAAAACTTAATATGGCTCATTTAGATTCTCAAAGGAAAATAAGCCATTGGAGTATTATGCCCCTCGGGTTTAGAAAGGGAACAGAAAGTAAGAAGGAAACATACTCTCTAGTTCCTTGATACCTAATATTAAATACATGTGAAAATAGATTGTTTTAATTTGTCAGAGAGCTTAATACTTAACAGAAGGAAATTATTTTAGTATTGGGAAAACCTTTAGATGATGAAGTATGTTGCCAAGGTTTTAAAAATGAGGACAAAATCAGATGTCAGAAAACAAAGCTGTCTGAACATATACAGGTTCAATCTCTCTTTGGGCTGGCTACTAGGGATTGAATACATTGGCCCCATCAAAATATGAAACAAGGTAAAATATGAAACATTGCTCTAGTCCTGTGTAATCCCCTTAACACTTCTGTAGTAACTATAACATTATGGCAGGAAAAGTGCCAGAGGGATCTAAGAATAATGTAGTTTTTAAACCCTCTATAAATATTGAGGCTTATTCAATGACCAACAAGGGAACAATAGAAGAACTGAACTATAATAACATTGACATTTTCACTGATAATTTTAAGTTGAACCTAAATTTCTAGAAAGATGGTTCACAGAGAACCTAAAATCAGAAACCAAAACATTTGCAAGATAAATTTTAGAGTTTTTCCCACTAAAAACAAGGTAAAGCAAGGACAGCACCCTTTTCTATTATTTAACATCATTCTAGAAATGTCAATAATAGCAGTAAGAAAAGTTAAAAATAAAATCATATAGTCAGCAAAGGAAAGACAAAAGATTATTTGCAAGACAGGGGATGGATTACTTTGAAAATTCTAGAGAATTAGACAAGAAACTTATTGATGTAGTTTTGGGGGAAAGTATCAGAATACAGTTTAAAATGCCAAAAGTTATAAGTTTCTCCACATAGCAGCAACCAAAACCAGGAGGGGCAGCTGGGTAGCTCAGTGGATTGAGAGTCAGGCCTAAAGACCAGAGGTCCAAGGTTCAAATCTGGTCTCAGACACTTACTAGCTGGTGACCCTGGGCAAAAATCACTTAACCATCATTGCCTTGCCCAGTGATGGGGAATCTTTAAGAAATGGAGTGCCAGGCCCCACCCCCCACTGAGTGTTGGGTGAATAGCCCCCACCCCACCCCCTTAGTCCACCCAGGGAGGGAGAAAGCATTCCCATTGGACTGCTAGGCAGGAGAACAGATGATGTAGTCAGGCTTAGGGAGAGAGGAGAGGGGCACAAGCACTCTACTCTGCTCCCCCTAGTTATATGAGCTAAGATCCCCTCAAACCTAGCTCCTCTCCAATCTGTGTGAAATGAAAATTGAGGGGACCTTGAAAATGTCAAAGTACACCCTGTTTAGTCACTATTCAAGGAACTGGAATGCAATGTTTGGTTGAGGTCGAGGTGGGTTGAGGGTTGAGGGTTGAGGGTTGAGGGTTGAGGTTGAGGTTGAGGTTGAGGTTGAGAAAGAAAGAGAAAGAGAAAGAGAAAGAGAAAGAGAAAAGAGAAAGAGAAAGAGAAAGAGAAAGAGAAAGAGAAAGAGAAAGAGAAAAAGAGGAAGAGGAAGAGGAAGAGGAAGAGGAAGAGAAAGAGAAAGAGAAAGAGGAAGAGAAAGAGAAAGAGAAAGAGAAAGAGAAAGAGAAAGAGAAAGAGAAAGAGAAAGAGAAAGAGAAAGAGAAAGAGAAAGAGAAAGAGAAAGAGAAAGAGAAAGAGAAAGAGAAAGAGAAAGAGAAAGAGAAAGAGAAAGAGAAAGAGAAAGAGAAAGAGAAAGAGAAAGAGAAAGAGAAAGAGAAAGAGAAAGAGAAAGAGAGAAAGAGAAAGTTGGCCTGAAAAAAAAAAGCCATAGCTTACAATAAACCTTTTATTTATAGGAAAATATAACCTTCAGTTAAATGATATCATCCTGATACATTCACCTCATCACAGATCAAGCCTTCCTGAAGCAGGGAATCTTCCAAATTAACCTTTTTTAGCAAATGGTCAAGGATTGAAATCAGGTTTTAATCTGGATGAAGGACTGATTTACCTCAGGCAAGCCACTATAGTGTTTTCCAGAGCTTCAAGCCCACCTGATTTCCCTCAAACAGGCACCCCTTTGAATGCAAATTGAACAGGCTAGTAAGAAGTGAGGAGAATTCAAATAATACAAAGAATACAAATTAAGCTCAGATTTGCTTCTGAAAGAAACTGAAGAAGGGAGCTGTAGAAATGAAGAGTTTATTAGCCTAGCCTTAGGGTCATAAAATGTATTCCTAACTCACTAGACTACAGTTTTAAACATTTTAAAACTACAAACTCAAAAGACACATCCCCAAATCCCAAAAAGAATTTTTAAAGACATTGTTTGCTTCTGAAAGTAAAAACATAAGTTGTTTCTGTCTCACTATGGCCAAAGGTGATGAAGAAGCCATTGTATTATGAATGGGGTGGGGCAATCTTATTCTGAAAAGGATGCTGTCTTGAAGAGACCTGCTTATGAACTCCTCCAGGGGAAAGGGGGAGGGGAGTAGCCCAGCTGCACCTGCCTCCAACTTTCTAGTTAGGAATTCTGGTGAATTCTTTGCTTCAGGAATGGGGGCACTGAGTCCTTGGCAGGCATGCCCACAGAGGTCTCTGAGTACCATCTCTAGCAAGCGTGCCATAGGTTCGCCATGGTGGGCCTAGCCCTTACCACTTTTCTGCCCTGGAACCAATACAAGGGGTGGGGTGGGGGTTGGGGGATGGGAGAACAGGAGGAAAGAAAGAAAGAAATCCCATTCAAAATAACTACAAAATATACAGTAATCAATCTAACAAGGTGCTAGGGTCACTCATGGATGCCAAAAGGTCACAAAGTAGTTCTTTGGCAGGATGGACTTGCCCACTCAGCCCCCTTTGTATGACTTCTCTCATCAACATCCCTTACTAATGGAAGTTTAGCATGCTGAAGATAATATAATACAAGAGAGAACATCTCAGGTGCAGATTCTAGTGTCTGACTAAAATGGGTAAGGAGACTGTTGACAGTTGTGAAGCTGTGAAAGTATACTAAAAAAAGGACATGACAATCTATTGTTTTACGGATCACCATACAGTCCATACAGCTCATCATTTCAGAACTCCTTTCCCTGGACACTACCTTCCCTATGTGTCTTATATCTCTTTATCAAAATATAAACTTGAAGGCAGAGCCTAATCTGTATCCCACTAGAACCTATCATAATAACTGCCACACTGTAGGCATTTAGTAAATGCCTGATTTATTCATAGAAAGAACTACTGAAAGATCTTGACAAAATGACACAATACAAGGGTAGCAGAAAAGTGGATCAGAGAAAGAAAAAACAAAATCAGATATATCAGAACTGAAAAACCTATAAGGGGTAATAGAACAAAAAACACATTTTTCCTTGTTTTCTAGTCATTAACTTGTTTCTACTTTAATATGCTATATTTTATGTTAACGCCTTATTTTGTATGAGTTCTTATTAAATGTAATTTAAGTTCTTAATAACACAATTTTTAAAATTTACTCTAAATCTATCATTCATTAATTTACCTAAAACTTATTAAATTATTCTAGAGTCCATATTCAACCTACCTACTATATGTTCCCTGTAACTTGGTAAAGATCATCATATTTCCCTTAACTATCACAATTCTACAATGATATAATTGTGCCTTTTAATTACTAAACAAAACAGAAATGTGATATAAACAGGAATTGTTTTCATTGAAACTATATAAATGAATAAAAGTACCATACTAATGAACAAAAATAGAACTATAAATTTCACAAATCTAAAGATGACAAGAAAACAAAGCTCATTAAATGTGTCAAGATAGTACTCATCTGTCAAGCAATTTGAAGTAAGGAACATACATATGCATATGATTCAATACTGTTTTCACAGGTACATTTTAGTAAATCAGAACATTTTAAAGATGACCTCCATCTCAGTGAATAATTATCTAGTCAAAAGAGCAAACTAAAACTATGCAGCTTCACTTTCAATAATCTGTTAAACCAAAGACTACACACCAACTTGTTCTAAGAAATTCATAACTTTTTATAAAACACTTTAAAATTTTTACTTTGAAAAATAACTTTTTTCATTAGAAACTAAATTAATGATGTACCTCAGGCATGTTAGTATGCCATATGCAACACGGCATAACAGAAATTACAATAAACTTAGAGACAGAAAATCAGGGGTCAAATTCCACTTCATATACGAGTCATTTTATAATACAAATTATATTACTTTTAGAGTTTTCAGCTTCCAGATCTGCAAAATGAAGATAAAGACTCTTACTATCTACTTAACTTTCTAAAGTATCCAGTGCTTTTTGGACTATTGTTATAGTTTATAAAAGCCATTTATTCTCTTGGGGAAACCGCTACCAGTTTATACTATCTAAATGCTGATGATCTTGGAGTAACATGAACTATGTACCACTTTCCCATTCCATTCATCCCCTAATCTCCTTCTTTATATTGCCACTGCCATTTCTTACTGGAAATTCTCATTCATCATAAAACTATATTGGTTAGTGTGGAAAGGAAACTAGACTGACAGTTTGTGGGGGAAGGGGCAACTGGGAGTAGCAATTGGGTCTTGTGACTAGCACTTCCTTCCTGTCGTGTGGGACTTGCTTCCTGGTGTTGGAGGAGAGAGGAGCTTGTTCAGCACAGTCTGGTGTGGGGTGCCGCCTCTTCTTGGTTCAGCCCAAAGATTCAGGCCCAATCACTTCGGAAAGTTAGAATTGTTCTGGTTTGCTTTGTGTCTACTGTTAAGATTCTTAAAAAAAAAAAAAAGATGACTGATATACAGTAGATAGGAGTGAGACAAACCCTCCTCCAGCCTCTGGCCTGGCCTCAGGTCTGAAGCTGAGAAAAAAACTCCAATCCCAACTGGTTATTAAACTTTATATTATTTGAATTCGCAGTCAGATAAGTGGACTATCTTTTCTGGTCATAGAGGGAGCTGAACTTCAGTTCAGTCATTCCAAGACAAGCAATCCTTATCGGAACCCTGCTGTTTCCTCTCAGCAGGGGGCATCTCCCTCCCTTGCCTCACCAAGCAGTGTTCCCTCTCCCCTTAACTCCTCCAAATCCCCTATACAAACCTCCCATTATCCCCTGGTTTTCCAATCCCCCCATTTCCTTTCCCAACAAATATTACAGTAGACAAGTCAAAAGAAGGCAGAAATAGGTTTTTGGACTATCCCAGAAAAGTCTTTATTTTGGTATTACATCTGACAAAGTCCTTCATCCTATCCTTGCAGGAAAAAGATAATTTTGAGGTACATAAGAATAAGTAGATTGAGAACTGGTTTACTCATTAGAAGTAAATAATAGCTGATTTAAAAAGAAATCTCTATTGGCAAATGCCAGAGCTCTATCTCCATCTCTTATGTTGTTTATTCTGTCAATAACTTGAATAAAGGCATAAGCAGCATATTTAAAAGACTAGCAGATAAAATAACTAGGAGGGATAAAGAATCCAAAGAGATCAACAGGCTGGATATACTATGTCATTCCTAATTATATGAAATTTTGCAATTTAATAGGAATAAATGCAAAGTTCTACAATTAGGTTCAAAGAATCAGTTTCACGAGAATAAGATGGAGAACGACAATCATGTAACAAAAATTATCTAGAAGTTTTACTGTGAAAAAAATCAAATTGATATTGTCTCTATTTCTGTAATTGATTCTAATCTAAATTCATTGCCAACATTTTGTATATTGTCCAAAATTCATGTTTCTTAGCACAAAGTTTGTGCTAATTTAATTTCAGAAGTTCAGTTTTCCTCTCTAAGTTAATTAAGTTCAGAAGTTCAATTTTCCTACTAATTTCATAAAGTTATATTCTTGTACTAAGGTAATCTATTGTCCTTAAAGGGGCTTAGAAGGATGCCAGAGTCTGGTTTGTTATCTCTGCAACACTAACTAGTCATATAGATGGCCTCTACTAATAAGCTTTCCATAGGGACAAGTTGGAAGGAAGACTTGCTACTGTAAACCTCAAAATTTCTCAGACTTATGAATGTTAGGGGTTTCCCCCATTGGGGAATCTTCTACTTTAAAAAATTCCCTAGCAGATAGTGAGAATTCTACTTGAATGTGAGGGCTCATTGCCTTGGGAATATTCCTACTCCACTCTACTTAGGACTGCTTTAGGACAGAGAGCTCCTTGAGAATAATGAAAGTGCTTTGATCCATGCTTATGGAAGGGACAGGAAGTTCTTTGAATCATGACTGTTTTAGAATTGATACAATGGGATACTAAGTACCTAAAAAGGTGGGGCAACTTGTAAACTACTTAAACCTAAAAGGGTGATAACTTATTCAGAGTTTTTTTCTTAATGAAATTTGTCGCCAGGGCAGCATTTTTTCCTGTCTTACTAAAGAGATTAAAACTACTCAGCTGTGAATTCAAAATGGGCGGTCCTTTAGAAACATCTACAGTGATTGGTAGATGTAAGGACTTAGGGGAGGTGACAGAGGAGATTTTGCCCTTAAAAATAAGAGCTCAGAGCGGAGGAGGGTCTTGATTTCTGACTCTCATTCTGAAGGAGAGTTCCTTAGCTCCTCTGGGGGACTCTGTCCCTCTGGGGTAGGAGTTCTGGAGGCTCTTGAGAGAGGCCCTTTGAAACAATCTCTGGCTGGAAGACTCTTTGAGGAAGGACGCTGGCCTGGTGTCACTAAAATCCTTGTTTAGTCAGACCTTGTGGTGAGTGTTAAATAACTGACTGATTTCTCTTTTAAGACTCAGGTCTAGGCCATATTGGCTTGAGGCCCTTCATACTTATTCCTTTTCTTACTCTCTCTCTCTTTCTTTGATTACTCATTGTATTGTTAATTAAAAACTCTATAAAACCCAATTGACTTGGGTATTTGAATAATTGGGAATATTTCCCTGGTGACCACCTTATATTTGATTTTAAAACCCAAGACACTGTAGTGAAACATATTTCTGCAGTCAAATTTACTCACCCTCTCTTATATCTATCACAATTTATATCTTCCACTATTTTAATCACTATAGTTTAAGGGCTTAACCATTTTAAATCTCACACTACTAAGCCTCTTGGACCACCCCCCACCTCATCTAGGATGCATTATATTCTGAAACTTCTCTGACAACTCCAATTGACTTATTTTTCCCAAATTCTTGACGAAATAGGTTGGAAAGCCTAGCTGGCTCTGCCAAAAACTGTAATATTTATTTGGAGAGATGGGGAGGATATATGAAAAACCAAGGGATAATAAGAGGTCTGCAGTAGGGTATGGAGGAGTTGAGAGGAGAGAGGGAATATTGCTCGGTGAGGTAAAGGAGAGAGATGCTGTCTGCTGAGAGGAAGCAGCAAGGGTCCGATAAGGACTGTTAGTCTTGAATGACTGAACTGATGTTCAGCTCCCTTTATGCCCCAGAAAGATAGTCCACTTAACTGACTGCGAATTCAAATAATATAAAGTTTAATAACCAGTTGGGATTGGAGTTTTTTCCTCAGCTTTTGGAGCTGAGGCCAGCCCCCACCGGCTGGTGGCAGGTTTCTCCCACTCCCTTTTTGAGTGCTAGTTTTGTCAATTTCAGAATCTTAGCAGTAGACAGAAAGCAAACAAGAACAATTCTAACCTTCCGAAATGATTGGGCCTGAATCTTCGGGCTGAACCAAGAAGAGGCACGCCACTCCAGATTGGGCTGAACAAGCTTCTCCCTCCTCCAACACCAGGAAGGAAGAGCTAGTCACAAGACCCAACTGCTACTCCTGGTTGCCCCTTCCCCCACCAACTGTCAGTTTTGTTTCCTTTCCACATCACCCATAAAGCTGCATCTAGTTTGGATACTCCTTCTTTTGTCTGTACAAATGATGTCTGCAATGATTTGAGGTCTTTTGGTTTATTGAGGCACTAAAGAATCCTTTATTAATATCTGCTAGTCTTACCAATAAATTGACTGTGCTTGGAACGTTGTACCTGAGGTTACCTTAAATTCAATCATCACAAATGGAATTAAAGTGAAATAAATTAAAAAACTGAATATGGTGCCAAGAAAGTTAATGAAATATTAAATTACATGGAGGTGGTAGTCCTATTATTTTCTGGTCAATCCACATATTAAATATTGTGTTCATTATTAGCATGACATTTTATGACATACCACTGATAAATTGAAAAATGCCCAGATCATGAGGATGCTTACAGGCCTTTAGATCATGGAAATGGAGATGGTTAGTCCTGACTAAAGAAGATTCAAGAAGATAGGACATGAGAACAATGTTTGAATATATGAAGATTTAAGGTATAAAATAGGATACTCTATCTTCTGTGAATTTTAGTTTTACTCTACCCTGCTTAGTCTTTAGAATTCTAGCAACCAGGAATATATATACCCCCACTTAAGGATTAACTGTAGGGGAGGATGGCCTATGAATGGCATATGCTAGCAAGTGACAAATCAGAAACAACTGAATGACCCCCTGGGCTGTTCTAAACCAAGTTTAAGCCACCATTGGTACATGTGAGACACAGGAAGTGATGTAAATAACTGCCTATATATTTCACGTTACTTCCTGTGAGAGGCCCTCGGTGGCGCTGGGAGCTTTTGGCGGACGTTTGGTGTGCTTGTGGCTTTGACGGACTTTGGCAGTGGAGGTCACTGGGAGGAGCTCTGTAGTGTGGTTTAGGTGAAGTGGTTTCCCTGAAGGACCTTCTGAAGGCACTGTCCTCAAAGGAAGCCCCTCATCTTGGAAGAGGCCTCATGGCTGGAAGGTCTCTGAACTCCCCTTGTCTTAGGCCAAGCTGGAGCAGATCTTCTACCCTTTTTCCCTCTTCTCCTTCCTAATTTTTTTCCTTCTATTGTAAATAAACCACCATAAAATCCCATACTAACTTGAGTATTTCATTGGGATTTAATTTAAATCCCCGGTGACCACTAAATATAATATATTCAGTCATAACCCCCAAGTTTACCCCTAACATTTCTTTATGGCTCTGGTGGTTATTGCTATAATACCAGTTGATCTGTGCCCTGTGTAACAGGTTTGGGCCTAGTAAAATTTGCTAAGAGTAACAATACTTGGAAGTATCTTGTAGAACCAAAAACTATTTAAAAAATATTAAGGAAAGGTAAGGATGGGTAATTAACAGTTGAGGATAGAATCCCTAAATCTAACAAGGGGCTAAGCTTTCCCACTCTGGTCTGATTCTCACAAATCTGCTTCTCACTTGGATTTCCCCAAAGCCTCCTTATTCTCCTTAAACTACCTCTAATTCTGGGGTCTATACTAAATAAGCTATGCTAATTACTAATCCTCTCACTTGATAAGTAAGTTTACTGTCTCCTTACATCCCTTTCAACTTTAAATTATTTACTCTCTCTGCCCACTGCCAGCCCTTCTGGGCCTAGATAGGTTTTTTGACCTAATAAGCCTCAAAATGGCTTAGCCCTAGAAGCAATCACACAGACTCTCTCTCTTTTCTGTTGATTTCCCCCACAAACATATTTCAGAAACTCTAACCTGTTCTCCTCACCTGCCACTAGGTTTTTTTCAGTGTTCCAGGGAACAGAAATACCAGACCCCTCCTAGGCAAAAAAACCTCTAGGAGACCATTGGCAGTTGGAAAAACCAACTGACTCAGGCTAACCAGAATTCTAACCAGCATCCTTCTGAATATTTTGTCTGGCTTTAAAGAAACCTTACCATTATTCTTTACCCTAGCTGCAGAGATCCTAATTACTACAAATAGTCCTCATTAGCCCTATGGCTTAATTAATCCTAATAAAGGGTAATCATGTGAAAAAAAAAGATTAGATTTATTCTACTTGGGCCAAGAAGACAGAAGTGAGAATAACCAGGGGAAACTCAAAAATAAATAAATAGATAAATAAACAAATAAATAAATAAATAAATGGATGGATGGATGAATAAATGAATGAATAAATAAATGAAGGTGGGTTTCTGTTTGATGTACAGAAAAACTTCTTAACAATTAGAATTGTCCAAAAGTGTAACAAATTGCCTCATAAAGTAATGAATGGATTTCCCCTTATAGATTGCTCCAAGCTAAGAGTGATCATTTGTTTAGATGTTTTATCTAGAATTCTCAGTCTGAAGTTAGATTTCATTCTTATTCAGACTGTATGATAACATATAACTAAATAAGAACAGTTGTTTTATTATAGATTATAGGAATTTTATCAATTTAGAGTATTTTTGCTGTAAGAAAATGTTTTCTAAATTATACACTTAAAATTTTTGAAATATAACCAATTTATAAGTTGAAGATTTGTATGTAGCTATTTTTGTTTGTCAATTGAGTTCATTAGATTTTTCAGAAGTCCTAAGATTGAAAATTCCTTCAATCTTACTTCCTCAGCTGACAAAATTTAATTTGAAGATTTCTTTTTAAAGATACATTTTTGACATAGCAGGTATTTTCCAATACTCTCCCAATGTCCCCCTAATAAAATGGCTTGCTCAAAATAATATATTACCATTAACAGAAAGGAAACAAGTATTCTTTACAATCTTGTATTAACATTTAAAGAATCAAAGCATATGCATGACCCCAAGTTGCTAAGTATAAGATAGTAGAGAAATTCTATTAGATATTTGACCCTCCAAATCAAATCAACATACACACCAATACTTGATACTTGAAGTCTTCTATGTAAAGCTGAGAAAAGTTGAAAAGGCAAAATATCATTCAACAGAAAGAAATAGAGACCAAAGATATGAAGATCATACAAGAAGCCTCATGCTTCTACATAATGAACACTTTCTTTAAAAAAAAAAAACTAAGTGGCTCTGGACATAGTGAGCACTAAACAGCATCACAAAAGAATCAAACACATTTTAACAGATAGGAAAATATTTATTATGAACATGGGAGTTATCTCATCGTTGAATGTGTAGGCTAAATGAAACCATCTATTTTCCAAAGTTAGGATCAGAATTTATAACAAAGAAAGAATAATAAAGAGAAAAAGAGAAGACCTACAAAGATTTAATCTTGGTGTTTTTTGTTTTTTCAATTTAAACAAGCTATTGAAAATTTAAAATGGGAAATGAACAGAAATGGCAATCTCGACAATAAGTTCATCCAAAAGCCAAACCACTAATTTAATGGCTCTAACAATGAGTCCATAAGAACCCAGAAAGCATTAGTCAGCAAATAGTTGACTTACTTGCTAAACAGATAAAGATGGCTGCCAAAGGCATTACAAGAAGAAAATATAAATTCATTTGTAAATTCGTACAAAGAAGGACAGGCAATTATCAACAACGACGTTTCATAAAGCAGAGAAACAGCAGAGAATCAAACCAGTCTAAAGAAAGCTTAACAATATGCCCATCTAAACAAAGTCATTCAAGGGCATTCAAGAATAGAAATTAAAATATGACTACAAACAGAAAAAATGGAAAATATATGTAAAAATGATTATAACAAACTATTTTCTCCATCAAAGATAGTGGAACCACTACATGTGGACCTTAAAATACAACATTCAGGTTCTTTAAAAGAAGTAGAAGTGGCATGAAAAAGAACAAAGACGGGAACAACAACAGCTAGGTTAATCAAGTATATATTGAGATCAACAATTCAGAAGATAAAAATAGGGTACTGAGGGATTGATTTACTGATACGGAAGATACCAAAGGCATGGGGGGGGGGGTGAACCCCTCAGATCTTGCTAATACTGAATTATATGTGTGCATATATACACACGTTAATTGAAGGCAACCTTGATGAGTGTATTATTAGGGAACAGGCTTTTTTACAAATGATATTCAACAATGAACCACATTTTACCATCTCAAAAGTGACTGAAAGATGTCGAGATATAAGATCCCAGGTGCTTCTTATTTGTCAATTACAAAAAAATAATAATACTAATAATAAGATTTGATTCAGTAGAAGAAAGCACCACCCTGCAGCTCCTTAAGAGGTATCTTTCTTCCTTACTATGAAGATCATTCTAAGCTCCCTGGAAGATTTAACAAGAGGAATAACTGTTCAATTAACCCTCTGATAATAAACATCAGGTAAGGCATAAAACAGGGAGATGTATGCTCACCAAAAGTATTCATTATTGTGATGAAAGAGCTCCAACGCTGAATCCAGGTTGTAGGGGTATTCCCTGTGGATGGTGAGGTCCTCCAAATGCTCCTTTTTGTAGATGACATTGTGCTGACTGCATCAAGCCTCAAATCATTGCAGAGACTCCTAGAAGAGATCTGTAATCACTCAAAGGTGTTTGGTCTGTCCATCCATATGGGAAAGACCAATGATGAAGAATATCTACTGCGCAGACTTTAAATTGCATCTGGAAGGGCATTCTATAGAGCTTGACCAACAATATGTATAGCTGAGACACACCACAGATGGACAATGAGCTGGGCCCATGGTTGAAAAGGAAGAGAAAAGAGCAGGCTGGAACACTTTTTGGGAAATTGTAAAGTACCCTTACTGACCAGAGCTTCCCCATGAAAGCAAAGATCTTTAAATATAAATATTTTACTGATGTTGTTGTATGTCACTGAGATTTAGAACACCACTGCCTCCAAAGAACTAAAGATGAACATCATAGAGAAGACAATAATAAGATAAATGGTAGTGTACACAGCTGTGATATAAAACCAAAGAGGGAACTCTGAAGAAAAAGAGTAAAGGATGTCAAGAAATTGCATGACAGAGAAGATGGGTTGGTAACTTGGCAAAAAAAGATAATAAATGAACAGCCAAACTGCTCCACTGGCATCCTCACAATGTTGAAATAAAGGAAGGCCTTTAACACACTGGACTCCCTGCAGAGAACTTTTGGAAGAACAACTGAGTGGGCAGGCATGGAGAGGTTGCAATCTGTATCCATGGAAGGAACTCAAAACTGATGAGACCACAAACAAATCTGAGCATGTCCAGTATGCCACACAGTACCTGACACATAATAGGAGCTTGATTAATAAGTGCTTTTTGATTGGTGATCTCATCAGTTTTCATAAGTAAAATTTGCATAAGCATTCCCCCATAAGAATGTATTCCCCTAATTTAATATGCTATTTTTATCCAAATTATATTAAATAGTAAAAAGAATAATACATTTATACAATTTAAAAGGAAGGACAAGTAGAACAATTTTACAACTCAATACAACAATCAAATTGTTATTTAAACCCTGAAAATGAAATCTGGAATGACTGAATGTTGCTTATTTACCCAGCAACCTCTAAATCAAATGTTTAAGAATTCAAAGTTTATTAACAGGAAAAAAGGGTTAATTGTCTAGAATTATAACATATTAGAAGCAAAAGCTTAAGGGGAAATAGTAATTTGTCAAGTGTCACGTAGAGCAGTCACTAAATCTCTGATAATTATAGTTCGGATGCAAGAATCTTCATTAGACAGCCAGCCCCCAAGTTTTCATTAACTTGTAATTTAATAAATTAGTGTTTTGAGTTTTTGTTTTGGGTTTTTTTTTTAAAGTTCAATTTCCAGGATAACTAAAATGAAAAAAAAGTCTTCTAAACACATACACACAATATACTTTAGGAGATAAAGGGGCTGGTCCTAGAGTTTGTAAGACCTGAGTTCAAATCCTATAAGATCTTTGACAAGTCACTTATTAATCTAATCACCTCAGTTTCCTCAACTATAAAATGAGGATAAAAATACACATACCTCCCAGGATTGTTGCAAGGATCAAATGAGGTATCTGTAAAGCATTTAGCCCAATATCTAGCATATAAAAGATAGTTGAAAAATTCTTCCTTTCTTTCTTCCCAGTATCAAAAAGTCTGAGTTTCTAGGTCTGCCATCCACTCTGAAATCTTAAAGCAATCATGATTTTTCTGCATTTATGAAATGAAGATACTGATACCTACAACATGGCATATTCAAAAGAATGACAAATCCTGGCTCTTCCACATCCCTTGTATGGCCTTGGTAAAGTCACTTCATCTTGTGGGGTGGGTTTCAGTTTCCTTAACTATAAAATGAGGGAACTGGACTTCACTGGTTATCTAGTATATCTTTAAATCTATTACATAATATGATGATGATGAAATACAAGATCTCATGGAGCTATATAAATGTACATATGTATCTATATGTGTTTTTAAGAGTAAAAAATCCCTATAAATACCAGTGCAAAAAATCACCATAGAAAGGTGTATGAGTGTGTGGGTGTGATTTCCTTTCCAGCTAATGGTCTGATTAAAATAAATTCTATCCCGTGTAATCCAAAGCACTGTTCCAGGTACTAGGAACAAAAACAAAAGTGAAATAGTCCCTGACCCACCTACTTTTGTAAATATAAAACAGATATAAAATAGAAAATAATTTTAGGGAAAAGGCACTAGTAGTTGAAAGAATCAGAAAAGGAATCATATAGAACATGTTGCTTAAGCTGAACATTAAAGGAAACTAGAGGTACTTGAAGGAGAGGGAATTCTATGCATAGGAAATAGATTGAGAAAATGAATGAAGATTAGTGTTAGAGCATCATGTGTGGAGAACTGCAAGACTAGTTTGGCAGGACTGAAGTACATGAAATAAAAAATAGCTAACAATTAGGTAGTTTTCCAAGGTTTGCAAAGCACTTAACATCTGCTATCTCTTTTGATCATACCTACGAGCTATTATTACCCTCATTTTACATATGAGTAATGTTCAGTTGTTTTCAGTCCTGTCCAACTCTTCATGACTATTTGGGGTTTTCTTGACAAGAATCCTTAAGTTTTTTGCCATTTCCTCCTACAGCTCATTTTACAAATGAGGAAACTGAGGCAAAGAGGGTTAATAGACTTCTCCAGGGTCACACAGCTTAAGTAAGTGTCTAAGCAGATTTGAACTCAGAAAAATGCATCTTCCTGACTCAAGGTCTGGCACTCTATCTACTGAGTCATCTAGCTGCCCACAAATGAGTAAACTGAGGCCAAAAGAAATTAAATTGCTTGTCTCAGATCACACAGCTAAGTGTGTGAGACCCCTCTAGGTCCAGAACTCTATCCTTTAATGAGCAATATATTTAGTAAGTCTGGAAAGGCAGGTTAAGGCCAAGTTATAAAAGTCTTTAAATTAAAATTAAAGGACCTAGGGCCAAGCACTGAACTTGACAAAATAAATGACATGTTCACATCTTCACTTGTAAGAATGCCACACAACTGCTTTCTCTGATCCTTATCCATTGAAGAAACGGTTTATACCATGAAAATATTTATGTTCTGTTTCTATGGTAATCCCTAAAAGAGAGAAAATTCAATTATGGCTTAAATCTTTTGCAGTTCTTTTATCCTGTCACTAACATAAATTATCCTTCTTTAACTATCTCTCCCATATTCTCTTAAACAATTTGATCACTTCTAAATTCCCAAACTCTCTACCAAAAATAATCTGTATGATACCTCGTCTCATCTTATTATATCCAAAAGGTGCTTATTTTCACTTTTCAATTCACTACAGAACACATCTAGTTCATCCCCAAGTAGTAGAATATAGAAATATCATTTCCAGAAATGTCACTGAGGGAAATAACCCATTGGAACAAAATAATCTAGATTGTCCTGTAAGCTTCTTTATAATGGGACTTCACTTATGTTGTAAAAAAAGACAATATACAATTCATCTATTTTTTTAAATTTGAAATTAAGCAGTTTTTCAATAATTAAGGATTTTTTTCTCCTTCCTAACCTCCCTCCCCCAACACAAGGAGGAGGGGAAAAAGAAAAGAATATTATTAACAAGATACTTTAGACTTTATAAAGTTACTAGACAAGAGGTATGCAACTAGTAAGCACAAAGCTTTTTATCTATTGTTCCTTTGCTCATTCCAATCAGTAACTAGTAGACAGAAGGTACTTAACAAATACTTACTAACAATCACTGAACTTTCACCCAGGATGATTCACCCTAGTCCAGAATGCCCTTTCTCCAATTCCAGTTCCTGAGTGAAGCCTTCTCTTAAGGTCCCAGCCTTCAGTAACAATTCCTTCTTCTAAATTTCAGTAGAACTCATGTATTTGCATTTAACAGTACTACCCATCTCATATATCTTTTTATGCATATCCTTAACACAATAACCTGCATATAGTAGATGACCAGTAAACATTTGTTGATGATAGGTATTTGCAGGTATGCTTCTGTTTTGGGGGGATGGGTGAGAGAGATTTTTGCAAATGTATTTTAAATCCTGTTCATCTGTTAATGGTTTACTTAAAGTAATGCTAAAATAAAAGGCAACTGTTATTTCTAAAGCAGATACCAACTTATTCTTTAATAGGAATATCAAATAATCCAAACCTGGATAATCTGAAGTTCACTTTTTTCCATTCCCTGATGTTTTTGACAGTTCGGCGAAACCTCACTGAATTACTAACCTGTAAAAAACAATGGGATTTCTACTAATGCTCATTTCCCAAAAAGAGACAATGTTACTAAAAAATTTAAGTGCAATTTTCTTCTACAATTCTTATTCCAATGTATCATGGAATCAGGGAGGGAGGGAAGGAATAAGCATTTATTAAGCACTGTGTTAAGCACTTACAAATATTATCTGATCCCCCCAATCTTTCAAGGTAGGTAATATTATTGACTCTATTTTATAGTTGAGGAAATTGATTTGTGCCCAGGCTGACAAAGCCAGTGTCTCAGGCTGGATTTTATCTCTGATTTTCTTAGCTCAAGACTGAGTGCTCTATCCACTTCTCCACCCAACAACCTATAAATATTAAAGTAACCCTGGTTCCTCAAAGGTTGTGTCTAGAGTATGTCTGGCAGGTTCTACCATACTAAGCTTCAAAGAATGACCCTTGAAACAGATTGATTCTGTTTTCGAAGGATCAGTACATGGAAGGTCATCATTACCAATACCTTGTGGCCACTTGAAAAGAAATATTCTAGCCATGAATACCAAAAAGAAAATTTCAATTAAATTTTTCAATTAAAAAAAGAAAATTTTACATGGTCCTCAAAAAAAAAGAAAAGAAAAAGAAAATTTTACATGGTCCTCGGGCCTAAGCTGCCAGTTTCTGAATCTTCCATCAGAGGAAGAAAGAAAAGAAAGCAAAACATACTAACAATCACATTGTTGTCAAACTATTTACAAATTTGATTTTACGAATGATTTTGTAAATGTGAGATAGTTATGCAATAACACGAACAAACTGCTGGGGAAGCTGAATCATATCAACTTTGACACTTTTGTTATAAATAAAACTAGAAAAAAAAAGTTGTACCTAAACTGAAGACAGATCATGTTTTCCTGGAAAGGCAAAGGAAGGAGGAGATAGTATGACCATAGGTCTAAGGACTTTGTTTCATATAACAGTATTGGGAAAAAAATTCACAAAATCAACCTGAAAATATTTATGTACCAACACTGTCTGTTCAGAAGGAAGAAGCACAGAATCTCTGAAGAACTGGAAATGATCCTTCAAATTAAGTCAATATACCTACCCTTTGATGCTCAGCAAAGTGAAAAGGTGAGAAGACAAAAGAAGGCAAGATAATACAGATGAAAGCATAATTTAGGTAAAAGGAACACAAGAAATCAAAGACTGAGACAAGAGAAGCCTCACATTTTTATATTTAACACTCTCAAAAAAGAAAGTAGACAAAAACTAAAAAGTGAAGTAGATTTTATTTTACATGAAAAGACTTGTTATGAATGTTAATGTTACATCTTATCAGATGTGGATACACCAATTCGTCAGAACAAAACTAAAAATTAGTAAAAAGTTAAAATAATCAAAGTAAGGAAATAGATATGGCATATAATTGAAATCTAATACTAAACTATTTAAACAAGTAATAAGCTGTTAGAAATGAGAAAAATACTAGAAATTACATTAATACCAATTATAGTAACTTTATATAGAAACATACTACAAATCTATTGCCACAACAGGAAGTTCAAAAGGGCCCAAGTGCCTTCAATTCTGCAAAATCTGAGTTATTTGCTAAATGGAAAGAGACAGTAGCTGAAAGCAACACTAATTTAGAATGCAAACTCATTTGTAAAATCTTATAAAGGCTGATGGATGATTGATTATGAGCAGTCATTTTATAAAACAGAAAAGTAAGGGTAAAAGCTTGGCATGAGATCCAAACAAGTAAAATCATTTCAAGACTATTAAGAATGAAAATGGAAGGAAGAAAACAAATATAAGAAAAATGGATAAGATATACAGATTACTAACAAATTGTTCTAACCACCAAATACGGTAGAACAACCACAATCAGACCTTAATGTCAAAGCCCCAGATATATTTAGAGAAGACACCAAAGAGGACAAAGGCAGAAAAAGTCAACAGATTAGAACAAGTTTAAATAGAGATCTAAGCTGTAGGGATATTTATAAGAGCTGAGAGGCTAATATAAAAAATGTCTTAAGGAATTAAAGATGACAAACAATTGCAACCCCCCCCCAAAAAAAGCTCTAAATACTAAAAAAGGCAACCAAGTAAACTATATACCTCTTTTCCCACCAATACAAAACATAATTCAAGTTATCTCTAAATGCAACAACTCCATATTCACTGAGGCTATTGTGAAGATGGGATCAACTCTCCCCTATTTATTCTTTAGCCAGGAAGGTATGTATACATACATAGCCACCAGGAATAATGTATACAACCCCACTTAATCCTTGGGGGGGGGGGGGGGGGGTCTATGACCCAGGTGTGCTAGCAAGTGATTGTCTCCGTGGAAATCTAGAAATACCCAGTTTATTTAGTTGGGAGGTAGAAACCCCAGGTTTTGACTTTGTCACAGGAGAGTTTTCCTCCTGAGGGAAGGTCCCACTTCACCAGACAATAGACATCCACTTCAGCTTTGGCACAGTAGGTAGCACATCAGTCTCACAAGCTGAAGGTCCGAGTTCAATCCTCCAAAGGAGGATGTGATATGCTGGGAAAGGCTTCTGGAGACAAAAGAGCTACTTGACTTTGGATGGGGCCTACCTCCCACCTGAAGTGGATGTCCCAACTAAATAAACTGGGGATTTCTAGATTTCCACGTTGACATGATGAATCAAAAATAACTGACTGCCCCCTGGGCAGTCTGAAACAAAGTTAAAGTCACCATTAGTCCATGTAAAAGTGAATCAAAGGCACAAGAAGCGGTGCAAAGAACTGTCTTTAAATATGGTGGTAACTTCCTGTGAGGAAGTTCTTCCCCCTTTGAACTTGGCCTTGAAGGAGCTCAGGCTTGAGGCTTCAGACTGCTTTACTTTGAACTGATGTGATTGAGTGAAAAAGTCTCACTCCCTTTCCTTGGCTTTTCTGGAGAAACTAGCCTCTGGAGAGACCCCTAGTCTTAGAGGAGGCCTCATGGCTAAAAGTCTTGTTTAATTAACCTCTGTGCCCCCCTTTGCTGGGGACTCTGAAGCCCTGCCTGGTCCAGAGTAGTTATCTCTCCTGCTCTCTCTCTCTCATTTTCCTTACTTTCACTCACTCTATTTGCAAATAAACTACCAGAAAAGTCATTCTGATTTGAGTAATTCATTTGGAATTAAGTAATTAATTCCTAGTGACCATACTCTTAAATATTCAATCCAACCATAATTTTACCCCCTACACTATAAGTAGGCAATAAGTGGATCTAAGCAATATTTATCTGTGAACTATATCTTTACTATCTCCCAATTGGCAAAAGACTTAAAGAATAGAAGATCCATACTTGGTAGATGATTAGGAAAATGCATTTGACTTAATGCAATAAAATGTTGCACTAAACATTTTAGGGGTTTTTTCCAACAAGGTGTCTCAGATCCATACATCAAAATTATTAATAATTCCATGGAAGGCATAACAATTTTTTTTTTAAGCTAAAAGGCCCTCTGACAAGGAAAGAGATATGGGCTCACCAAAGGTGTCTGACATGTGATAAAAGATAAGCAACAGAGCATCCAACTCAAATTGAAGAGTAATTTTTCTGAAAGGCAAGATTCTCCATCTTGCTCTTGTTGGTAGATGACATTATCTGGTAGCATCAAATAATGGAACATAGAAAAGATCTGTAACTACTCAAAAGGGCCTGCTTTGATTATACATTCAGAAAAGTGGATGAAAATTGTCTACTAGTCTAATTACGCCACAGACCTACAAAGCTTGTCTATTGATATGTACACATGGGATAAACACTCCAGACAGATGAGTTGGGCACAGTGTAGAAGAGGAGGGGGGGGGGGGGGGGGAGCTGGGTAGCTCAGTGGATTGAGAGCCAGGCCTAGAGATGGGAGGTCCTAGGTTCAAATCTGACCTCAGACACTTCCCAGCTGTGTGACCCTGGGCAAGTCACTTGACCCCCATTGCCTAGCCCTTACCACTCTTCTGCCTTGGAGCCAATACACAGTATTGACTCCAAGACGGAAGGTAAGGATTTAAAAAAAAAAAAGAAGAAGAGGAAGGGATTTGGATTACCTTAGGGAAATTTCAAAAGAAAGTCCATCTTTTTAATATCAGTATTCTACAAGTGTTGCTATATAACAGTGAAATGTGGATTATAAGTTTTTAAAGAATTAAAAATATTATGCGGAAAAAAATGGAGCGATATATGGTTGATGTGAACAGGTTACAGTATATAATCAATATGGAACTTCAGAGAAGAAGAGGAGCAAACAACTTCATCAAGAAAATGGATTGGAAGAAAAGATGAGCTGGTGACAGGGTAAGGGATGACAAGTACACAGCCATGGCATTCCACTGATATCCTTTTAATAGTGAGAGAAAAAGGTGGCCTCCAAGATGTTGGATGGACCCCTATGGCAAGAGATGTCAACCTCAGATCCAAAGATGTATTTCAAAGTCTGAGAAGTACATCAGAAATGTGGCTTTGTGGTTTGTTTTTTAATATTTTGATTAAAGCATTTCAATATTTTCCTATGTAATCCTAGTATTTTATGAATTTAAAGACCTCTTGAGAAGGGGTTAACGGCTTCATGGCAGCTAGGTGGAACCACGGATGGAGCACCCGGCCTGAAGTTATTAGAAAGACACATCATCCTGCATTTAACTGGCCTCAGACACTTACTAGCTGTGGGCCAGTCTCTTAATCCTGTTTGCCTCAGTTTCCTCATCTATAAAATGAACTGAACAAGGGAAATGAAACCACTCCAATATCTTTGCCATGAAAACCCCAAATGGAGTCACAGAGTTGAAAATGACTGAAACGACTGAAAAACAGCCAAAGGCTACACTAATATGTAAATAAGGCCCATGAAACAAAAAAAGGGGAGGAACATGACCCTATAATGAATAGGTGGGAGGATATGAATATAACTATCCAGTTGAGAGCTTCATCTCAGGCAAAAATTTCCAAATTGAAGAAACTAAATATTATTTTGGATGTTTAAGAACAAATTTTTAAAAAAGAATATATAAGAAATGAACATAACTATCAAATTTGTACAACACAGCATCTACCCACCTCAGTACATTCTGAAAATATAACTAAAAAAAAATTTTGAGGAATTGCACTGCATTCTTACATGTTATCAACTCCAAAAAGTTAGGAATGTTTCCCAGACACCGTAGTTTCCTCAAATAAACTACTGTGGATGAAATTATAGCTTTACAAATTGTTCCATAGCAATAGTTACATGAATTGTTTTATTGATAGATGGCTTTGAGCCTTTAGAATTTTAGTTTTTCTCACATTTGTAAATAATTTTAATCATTATCCATAAAAAGGATAACATAAAATTAGCAACTTTTTCATCTGAAGATCATTAAGGTGAAACAAGGTAAGTTAGTGAAAGTTATCCATTATGGACCAAAGGATAAGAACAGTAATTTACAAAGATGCATTAATTTTAAAAATTCACTTGAAAAAATATTCAACATCCTCAATGATCAAAGGAATAGAAATTAAAATGCTGAGGTACCACTTCATATCCACTATGATAAAAACGACAAAGCTCATTGCTGTTAGAAAGTTGGAGAAGCAGATACACTTCTATTGGAAACTGTGAATTTTAGATTTACTCCACTCTACTTAGTCTAACAAAACAGGAATGTCTATACCCCTACTTAAGGATTAAGTATTGAGAAGGATGGCCTATGAAAGACATGTGCTAGCAAATGACACATCAGAAACAACTGACAGACCCCCTGGGCTGTCCTAAGTCAAGCTTAAGCTACCATTGGTACATGTGAGATGCAGGAAGTGCTGTAAAAAACGGTCTATATATTTCACGTCACTTCCTCTCTCCAGGCTCTTTTTGTGGAGAGGTGGCTCTGGCTCTTTTGGCGGAGAGGTGGCTGGTGGCAGCGTGCTGGGAGTCTTGACATCTTGGCATGGCTGTAGCTATTGTCCAGTTTTGGCGGTGAGTGTCCTTGATACAATCCTGGGAGAAGCTTAGTTCAGGAGAGGCATCTTCATTGAGCTCTCTTGGACTGATTCCTTTTTCCATTACCTTCCAAAACACTATCCTCTTAGGAAGCCTATAATCTTCTGAGGAGGCCTCATGTCGAAGGTTTTTGAACTCCCCTGGCACAGGCTAGGCCAGAAAAATCCTATACCCTTTTCTCTCTCTCTTCTTCTTAATTCCTCCCTCTATATTAATTAAACCACCCTAAAATTCCAAACTGACTTGAGTATTTTTATTTGGGATTTAAATTAAATCCTTGGTGATCACTTAAATTTATATTCAGTCTCAACCCTAAACTTACCCTTACAAAACACAGATTTATTCTTTTTTGGAGAACGATCTGCCAATACACTGTAAGAATGTCAAACAAACCTTTAGACACATTTTGTAATTAAATACTTGGCTATATATTGTTAACAGTAAAAATGACTCAGATGGAGGCAGGTAGGTGGCTCAGTAGGTTGAAAGCCAGTCCTAGACACAGAGGGTTCTGGGTTCAAATGTAGCCTCAGAAATGGCCTAGCTATGTGACCCTGGGCAACTCACTTAACCTCAATTACCCAACCCTTACTACTCTTCTGCCTTGGAACCAATACATAGGACTGATTTTAAGATGGAAGATTTGTTTTTTAATGAATAAAACAAAACTTAAGAACACAAATATGAAGAATCATACTTTTTATGCCCCCCTATAGTCATAAGTATAAAGGCATTTTGCTACTGCCTAGATAATAAAGTTCCTAGACCTTCCTACCACTTAAGACAAACTTAAATTCAAAACCCAGACAATGAATTTTGAGGTTTTATATACCTTGAATTTATGACATGCTATTTCTTTCAGGGAATCCAAAGTACTTTCACCTGGCATTTATTTTCAATAAACTTAATTGATAAAAATAAGCAAAAACTCTTAACCCAAACTTATAGATATTCAAATAGAAGTCTCAAATATGGTGAATACCCAGTGACTACTGCTAAGGTTTAAAGAATACTAGAACCCATACATATTTCTTTACTCCAGCCTAATGTTCTATACCCTACAAACTAAAACATATAGATATCAAAAATTGGGGAGGTTTTTTGGCTGCCATTAGGTAAAGGAAATTATGAATTTAATAAATCCTTTCTGAATGCTATAAATTCATCTCCAACTTTGAAAAATAAGATTCTATGGTATCCCACTTCAGCGTTGGTAACAGATGATCCATAAGGTAGAATGCTTTAATACTCCACTTGATGCCCTAACAAGAAAAGATTCAAAATTCAGTAATGTTTGCCAAACTTTAATTTGAGGGGCTACTGATTCTACTCAGAAATGTTACAGGTATTATCTAGCCTGAGTGAGTGATGATTATTTTGTACATATGACCTTAATTGCATGCTATTATTGAGGAGCAGTCAATTTCAAGTTGTCTTCCCTTTTCATTTCATGAAGTGACTCGTTAAATCAGAAATCATTTTTTTCAAAGTTCATATATCTTTTACTTTTTTTCAATGTAAGTTTCCCACTCTAGTAACAAATGAAGAAATCTATATGACTTACTGTCTATGGCCCTTTGGTAAACTATTGTAAGGCAGTTATTTATTTACTAATAGTCCCTTTTTCTTAAAAATGTCTTATTTTTAAGAAGGTGAAAGCAATAATACTAACTCAGAACCATAGAACCTAATTTTTTAAGGGTTATGTGACAGATAGAAAATCAAGTAATTAATTTTCAGGGAAAATTAGTAAAAATAGCATCAATATGCCTCTTCAAAAAGAGCAATGAGAGACTTCCGGTCAAGATGGCGGCTTAGAGAAAGCTAAAGTTCAGATCTCCGGAAAACCCTTCCCGACCGATCTCAAACTATAAGCTCCTAAGGCGCCGAAATTCAAAACGATCAACAGCACAGACCCTGGGAACCCTCCTCCTGGACCTGGACCCGGATCAAAAGATACGGCCCCACTCAAAAGCCAGAACCCGAGATCACTCGGACCTAAGGGGTAGGAGCGCAGAGTCCAAGGCTCCGGGAAGCCGCAGCCCCGCCCCGCTCAGAGAGCAGGGTCATCTGAACAACAACCCTCAGGGCCTTCTATCTGAGTCCCAGTGAAAGTCATTGCCCTCGGAGCTCCCCCCCGCAGAGAGCAGGGTCGAAACAACAGCAACCCTCAGGGCGGGCAAGACAGCCTCACGGGCTGGATCCTGCTATCCAAGTCTCAGTGAAAGTCCCTGCCCTCGGAGCTCCGGGAAGCCGCAGCCCATCCGAGGAAACAGCCTCACGGCCAGCTATTCTGAAGGCAACTTCCAGAAAGCAACCCGACCCAGAGAGCCGGGGGGAGAGTGTGGCCTCCTGGTCCGACCCCTCCATTCCAGTTCCAGTGAGGCATATTCAGTTTAACCCAGGGAAAGCTCATAGAACCGACAATCTGCCCAGGACTAAAGCCTCTGAACACCAGACAGAGATAAGAAAAGCTAATCCTCCACATTCAGAGATGGCAAACTCCACAGAAGCACAGAAGCCCCAAAATACCAAGAAAAATAAGAAGAAAGGGGCGACTTTGGACACATTCTATGGAGCCAAAATACAAAATACAGAGCAGATAGAAGAAGATATACAAGAAAATGCTCCAAAATCTTCCAAAGGAAATGGAAACTCTCCACAAACCTATGAAGAATTTGAATCAGAAATGACCAAAAAGATGGAAGCCTTCTGAGAGGAAAAGTTGGAAATAATGCAAAAGAAATTCACGTATCTACAAAACCGGTGTGATGAAACTGAAAAGGAAAACCAGGCTTTAAAGGCCAGAATCAGGCAGCTGGAAGACAACGATCTTGTAAAAGAGCAAGAATTAATAAAGCAAAGCCAAAACACCAAGAAATTAGAAGAGAACATAAAATATCTCACCGACAAGATGACAGATCTGGAAAATAAGAGGGAGAAGAGATAATTTAAGAATAATTGGACTTCCAGAAAAGCCAGAAATAAACACCAAACTGGACATGGTGATACAAGATATAATCAAAGAAAATTGCCCAGAGATTCTAGAACAAGGGGGCAATACAGCCACTGACAGAGCTCACAGAACACCTTCTACACTAAACCCCCAAAAGACAACTCCCAGGAATGTAATTGCCAAATTCCAAAGCTATCAAACAAAAGAAAAAATCCTACAGGAAGCCAGAAAAAGACAATTTAGATATAAAGGAATGCCAATCAGGGTCACAATAGACCTTGCAAGTTCTACTCTGAATGATCGTAAGGCATGGAACATGATGATCTTCAGAAAGGCAAGAGAGCTGGATCTCCAACCAAGAATCAGCTACCCAGCAAAACTGACTATATACTTCCAAGGGAAAGTATGGGCATTCAACAAAATAGAAGATTTCCAACTTTTTGCAAAGAAAAGACCAGAGCTCTGTGGAAAGTTTGATACCGAAAATCAAAGAGCAAGGAATACCTGAAAAGGTAAATATTAAGGAAAGGGGAAAAATGTTATCTTCTTCTTTTACTCAAACTCTCTTCTATAAGGACTACATTTATATCAATCTATGTATACTAATATGTGGGGAAAATGTAATGTATAAATAGGGGGTAAAGAAAGACCAAATAGAATAATCGTTCTCACACAAAGATTCACATGGGAAGGGGAGGGGAAGAAAACTCCTATAAGGAGGAGGGGGGGGGGCGTTTACTTAAACCTCAACCTCAGGGAAATCAACTCTGAGAGGGAAAAACATCCAGATCCATTGGGATCTTGAATTCTATCTTACCCAACAAGGGTAGGGAGAAGGGAAAACCAAGGGGGGGGAGGGGGAGAACAAAAAGGGAGGGAAAGAGAGGGGGAGGGGGAGGGAACAAAAAGGGAGGGACTAAAAAGGGAAACATCAAGGGAGGGGACAAGGGGGACTGATTCAAAGTAAATCACTGGACTAAAAGGTAGAGCTGAAGAAGAAAAGGTTAGAATTAGGGAAGGCTATCAAAATGCCAGGGAGTCCACAAATGACAATCATAACTTTGAACGTGAATGGGATGAACTCACCCATAAAACGTAGACGAATAGCAGAATGGATTAGAATCCAAAAAGAGCAATGAAACAGACCCAGAATGGGAAGAAAAGTGGTAAATGACGTAAAGGTTGAGTTGAGAAGTAGCATAAGAAGAATAAAACTGAAACAGAAGCACAACTTAGCTTGTTTCTGAGAAGTCAACTGTATTAGTTATTGAAAAATTATGCTGGATTATTGTAATAGGGTCCTCAAAGTCTGCATCTAGTTAAAGGTTTTATACCCCAAATTTTGGCTGCCTTCTGTTTCATTACTGTTTCACTTAAAGTTGCATTTTTGTACAACCAGCTAATTGTTTTACTATTGACATGCTAACAGAAAAGGCTGGGTTTAGGAAATTTATTTTTGTTTTAAAATGGAAGTATGAAAAAATAAACATACAAAGACATACAAAACAAATTTCATTCACTTTAAGTGATTTTGCCTAATATTGATACTGGAGTGAAGAAGTGTTAACAGCATCTCAGGATAAGAGGCAAAAATTAACATGAGTTCATATATTAATTTAATATGAGCATATTACAAATAAATCAATTTCTTTAAGATGTTGCAGAATATAGATTCTGAAATAAGTAAAAAACTAGAATAATAGCTATGGCACAAAAGGACTCACCATTATGTGAAAAATAATACTAAGCTAGAAGCTGTGAAGTCTGGGTTTAGTACCCAATTTATCTGTCTATTAAAGGAAGACTACAGTAAGAAGTAATGAGGAATCTCTGACAAAGATCTAATTACTCAAATTTACAAGGAGCTAAAACAAATGTACAAAAAAAATCAAGCCATCATCCAATTGATAAATGGGCAAGGAACATGAATAGTCAGTTTTCAGATAAAGAAATCAAAACTATCAATAAGCAAATGAAAGTGTTCTAAATCTAATAATCAGAGAAATGCAAATCAAAACAACTCTGAGGTACCACCTCACACCTAGCAAATTGGCCAATATGACAGCAAAGGAAAGTAATATATGTTGGAGGGGATGTGACAAAATTGGGACACTAATGCATTGCTGGTGGAATTGTGAACTGATCTAACCATTCTGGAAGGCAATTTGAAACTATGTGCAAAGGGCTTTAAAAGACTGTCTGCTCTTTGATCCAGCCATACCACTGCTGGGTTTGTACCCCAAAGAGATAATAAGGAAAAAAATATGTGCACAAAAATATTTATAGCCATGCTGTTTGTAGTAGGAAAAAATTGGCAAATGAGGGAATGCCCTTCTATTGGGGAATGGGTGAACAAGTTGTGGTATCTGTTGGTGATAGAATACTATTGTGCTCAAAGGAATAATGAACTGGAGGAATTCCATGTGAAATGGAATGACCTCCAGGAACTGATGCAGAGTGAAAGGAGCAGAACCCGGAAAACATTATACACAGAGACTGATACACTATGGTACAATCGAATGTAATAGACTAGCAGCAATGCAATGATTCAGGACAATTCTGAGGGAATTGGAAAAACACTATCCACACCCAGAGAAAGAACTGTGGGAATAGAAATACAGAAAAAATAAACAATTGCTTAATCACATGGTTAGATGGGCATATGCTTGGGGATGTAGACTCTAAATGATCACTCTACTGTAAATAATAATATGGAATTAGGTCTTGATCAATGATTCACATGAAACCCAGTGGAATTGCTCATTGGCTAAAAGAAGAGGGTAGGATGAAGGGAGGGAAAGAACATGAATCATATAACCATGGAAAAACATTCTTAATTAAACTTTAATAAAGAAAAAAAGCAATGAGGAAAAATGAAAGAGGCAGGGACCTACACTGAAATGCTGCTTCTAGTACTTAATACTTTGTAATCTTGGGCAAATCATTCAACCTGCCTGGACCTCAGTCTTATTTTTAAGATGAGAGGGATGGACTAGATAGCTTCCAATGGCTTAGATCTAGACCTAGGCTCTATCACATTATCCTTCTAATCTCTAGAAATCCCTTCCAGCTCGAGATTATATATTTCATCTACAATTCTACCAGGCAGGAAGGTTTGGCATTATTTCATACTGCATTACTAAATACCTGTATATTATTCCACCTTTGGGTTTTTTTTATTTGTATATGTAATTATACTTATTATAATTATATTAAACTATATGTGTATATTGTAAACCTCAAAATTTCTCAGACTTATGAATGTTAGGGGCTTCCCCCATTAGGAATTTTCAACTTAAAAAAATTCCCTAGCAGATAGTGAGAATTCTACTTGAATGTGAGGGCTCATTGCCTTGGGAATATCCCTACTCCACCCTACTTAGGACTGCTTTAGGACAGAGAGCTCCTTGAGAACAATGAAAAGTGCTTTGACCCATGCTTATGGAAAGGACAGGAAGTTCTTTGAGTCGTGACTGTTTTAGAATTGATACAATGGGATACTAAGTACCTATAAAGGTGGGGCAACTTGTAAACTATTTAAACCTAAAAGGGTGATAACTTATTCAGAGGTTTTTTCTTAATGAAATTTGTCGCCAGGGCAGCATTTTTTTCTGACTTACTAAAGAGATTAAAACTACTCAGCTGTGAATTCAAAATGGGCAGTCCTTTAGAAACATCTACAGTGATTGGTAGATATAAGGACTTAGGGGAGGTGACATAGGAGATTTTGCCCTTAAAAATAAGAGCTCAGAGAAGAGCTGGATCTGATTCTGAGGGAGCTCATTTTGAGAAGACTCATTCTGAGGATCACGATTGCTGACTCTCATTCTGAAACATTCAGATTGGAGAGCTCCTTGAGGAGCTCCTCTGAGGGGCTCTGACCCTCTGGGGTAGGAGCTCTGGAGGCTCTTGAGAGAAGCCCTTTGAAACAATCTCTGGCTGGAAGACTCTTTGAGGAAGGATGCTGGCCTGGTGTCATTAGAAATCCTTACTTAGACAGATCTTATGGTGAGTTATAAAAAACTGACTGATTTCTCTTTTATGACTCAGAACTAGGCCATATTGGCTTTGAGGCCCTTCATCCTTTCTTACCCTCTCTCTTTCTTTGATTACTCATTGTATTGTTAATTAAAGTCTCTATAAAACCCAATTGACTTGGGTATTTGAATAATTGGGAATATTTCCCTGGCGACCACCTTATATTTGATTTTAAACCCAGACACTGTAAAGACACTGTAGTGAAACATATTTCTGCGGTCAAACTTACTCACCCTCTCTTATATCTATCACAATTTATATCTTCCATTATTTTAACGACTACAGTTTAAGACCTCAACCATTTTAAATCTCACATTTATGTATTATATGTAATTATATGTAAAAAGCATGTATTGTATGTAAAAACAATTTTAACCAATTTCCAAGTTCTCTTTCTCCCTCTTCTGTCCCCTCATTTGAGAAAGTAATTTATATAGATTATACATGTGCAATCATGCAAAAAATATTTGCATATTAATGTTATGAAAGAAAACAGATAAAAGGGGGATAGGCTAAAAAGTTCTTTCTCTGTAGGTGGATAGTATTTTCATCCTAAATCCTTCAGAATTGACTATAGATCACTCTATTGCTGAGAATGGCTTAATAGCAAAGTCATTCAGAGTTCATCATTATACAATATTTATGATTACTGTATACCATGTTCTCCTGGTTCTGCGAACTTCACTTTATATCAGTTCATGTTAAGTTTTTTGAAAGTGGCCTGCTCATCATCTTTTACTATTATATTTCATATTACTTTCTTATTAATATTTCTTAGTATTATATCATAAATGATAAGCATCCCCTTAATTTTCAACTCTTTCCCAACACAAAAAGAGCTGCTATATAGGTTCCATTCTTTCCTTTTTGATCTCTTTGAAATATACAGCTGGTAGGGGTATTGTTAGAACAAAGTATATACACAGTTTTATAGCCCTTTGGGAATAGCTCCAAATTGCTCTCCAGAATGGCTGGATCAGTTAACCTTTCCCCCAAAAGTGCATTAGTGTCCCAATTTTCCCAAACCCCCTTCCCATGTAGGAATGTAAAAGATTTAACCTTATTGAAACTCCTATGGTTCCTCTTTCACATTTACCTTTTTATCTTCTCAAGTCTGTATTGGAAAGTCAAATTTTCTACCAGCTCTGGTCTTTAATCAGAACACTTAAACATCTTGTTTCATTAAATATCCATTTTTTCTCCCAAATAACTGATTGTAATCTTAAACTCCTTTGACCTCCAAAATATCATATGCCAGGCCCTCTAAACTTTTATTGTAAAAGCTGCTAAATCTTGTGTGATCATGACTGTGTGGCTCCACAAAATCTGGCAGTTTGCAATATTTTCTCCTTGATATCAGAGCTCTGGAATTTGATTATAATATCCCTAGGAGTTTTCATTCTGGGATCTCTTTCAAGAGATTATCAGTGGAGTCTTTCAATTTCTTAATCTTTTAAGATAGCAATGTAGTTTTCCTTGATAAATTTTTTGAAATATGATATCATTAATCTATTTTCCAAGACAGTTGTTTTTCCAATAAGATATCAGATTTTCTTCTATTTTTCTCATTTTTTTTAATTATTTTTTCTTGATGTCTCATGAAGTTATTAACTTCCACTTGGCCAACTCTAATTTTTAAGAAATTTTCTTCAGAGAGCTTTTGAACCTCCTTTTCCATTTGGCAAATTCTGCTTTTAACCTCTCAGTGGATTTTTGTACCTCTTTCACCAAGATGTTGATTCTTTTTCATGATTTTCTTTCATTGCTCCCATTTCTTTTTCTAATTTTTCCTTCCTTTTTGAGCTCTTCCAGGAAATCTTTTTGGGCATGAGACCAATTTATATTTTTCTTTAAGGCTTTGCATGAAGTTGTTTGGATATTGTTGTCCCCTTCAGAGTTTGTTTTGATCTTCCCAATCACTATTTTACTCACTGTGGTAACTTTCTATGATCAAGTTCTTCTTTTGTTTGTTCTTTTTCCCAGCCTATTTCCTGCCTTATGAACCTCAGGTTATAGGGTGGAGGAGGCACTGCCTCAAGTTTCTGGTTTTTCTTGTTGCTGTTTACAGAGATAATTCTGGGGGTCCATATGTTTTCAGTTATTCCAAAGTGGTATGATCTAAAGAGAATTATTATCACTGCTCTCCTGGACTGTGCTCTAGTCTATAAGCAAAGAAACACTTTTCTATCCTGGAACTGGGTCCAGATTTCCTGCTCCTGCTAGTGTTCCTCCTCACCCTGGGACCTCATATGAGCAATGAAACAAAGAGTCCTGCTCTCAATGCCAGTAAAGGGTGTCTTGTAATCTCCTAACCAGCTGTCTGACCCTCCTATCTATAAGCTGAGATCTCTAGAAGTCACCATCCCAACTTCAATTGACAGCCTCACCAAGGCCAGCAGCTGGCTTACCAGGTCTGCCCCATGCCTGGACAATGAACTGGACTGGCCTCCACTCTCACTCCTGTGATACTTTCCTGCCAACCTGCCAACCTTCTAGGTTGTCTTAGACAGGAAAATTGTTTCACCTCATTCTTTTATTAGTTCTGAAGCTTCAGAATTCAAAACCATTTGAGATATTATTTTAATGTTGTTTGGAAGAGAATTTGAGAACGCTCAGGCAAATTACTAATTTTACTCTGACATGTTTTCTCATATTCCACAAATTTGATATAACATCAAGTAATAAACATACAATTTGTTTTGAACTCCAGTCAAATACAGTAATGGTGGTACTATATACATATTTCTACCTTTGAATCAAGCCAAAAAAAAAAAGGATGACCAAAAAATTCTTTCCATTTTTTACAAAAATTTTATGTTATTTTTTTCCTTTACTAAAATGAAATAAAGTTTCTCATTTTAGGCCAATTAGTTAAGGCAAATTGGTAAAAGGATCATAATTTGGTTCTGATACAGGAACTGCTCAATATCCTGGTTGTAGAATTCTCAAGATTTATAGCTGAATTCAGAAGAGGTCTTTATTAACTATATTACTCACTGAATTCTAGTACTTTAAGATCTTTGACTATTATAGCTTCTTTAAAAGTATCTTTAATAACCTCCAAAAGGATATTTCTACTTCATTTTAGCAAATTTCACAGTAAAATTTCCTTAACAATTTTTTAAAACAAGTTACCTAATATAGAGTAGTTGTTTTTTTAATGTTTTTTAACTTTTCCTTTTCCATTACTTTTTGTAGGAGAGTTATAAATACTCACACATTTCTACTACTCCAATTTTGCTAGGAAAAAAAAATTGTTCCCCAACACCAGACCCCTCTCTAAAACTCAAAGAGATGGGAAAACAAAAGAACAAAGGAAAGATTTGTTTTACTGGATAAACATAGGGGATGGGGGGGAGGGGTATGCTGTACTAAATAACTGTATTAAGTGTCATTTAAAGTTTTAAGATCTGTCTTGTGTCCTTAGCAATTTTTATAAAAGTAAAAATAAAATAAAAATAAAAACAAAAGCTTTGGCAAGATGTCTGAAGTAGCTGTTATCTTAGCAGAGAAGAAAAACAAAAGAAATCAACAAAGCAGATGAAACACTGTGACATACAACAATTTTTTTTTTTTAACTACAGAGGTAATGGAAAGAAAATATTTAATACAAGAAGAATGTTTCACTTTCTACCTAGCTGTCCTCTGACTTGTCCATCATGCCCCTAACAGTTTCATCACTGGGAAACATCATCATCTGCAAAATTGAAACAATCTTGATACTCACCCCTCAGTACTCTCTTTTCTGCTGATTGGAAAATAAATCCAAACCTCCATTTTAGGAGGTGTCCTGGTAAGTAATCGCTTCGCTTCCCACACAGCTGCATTCCTTTGACTTCATCATGCCTCCCGGCTGGATATCTTACCCCTGCTCCACTTTCAGTTACCTTTTGTGTTTCTCTCCCCTTTAGAATGTAATCTCCTTGAGGGGAAGGACTCTTTCTTTTTCATGTCTATATCCCTGGTACTTAGTACTGTGTCTGCCACAAAAGAATTCCTTATGTTTATCTGACTGACCAATAGAAATATACTGCTCCCTATTCAAGAAAACCTAATAAAAGTAAACTAAGAATGAAGAAAAAACTAAGACAATATGTAAGTAATGGTATACTGTGGACTAGACTATTATATACTTGGAAGAATTTAGAACTATTTTTGGTTGGCTGGACACAAGGTAGAAATTCTCCAGTAGACTGCCTCAGAAATCTATGGTCCTGTGATGTTTAAAGATTTTATCAGTGATTTAGATAAGGGTATAAATGACATGCTAATCAAACATGTACAATGGTGACAGAATATTCATCCAAAAAGACTCTGACAAGCATAGAACATTGGGATAAGTCTAGTAAATAAATTCCATTGTAATAAATGTGAAGCCATATTTGGGATCAAAACCTAACTTGAGAAGTACAGGATAAGGTAGACACAGAAAGTTATTTCAAAATTGATCGGGGGAATAGGGACAGAATTAATGCACAATATGATACAGCAGCCAAAAAAGCTAATGTGATTCTTGAGCCTCCTAGGAGAGGCACAGGCTTCAAGAAATGGGAGGTGATCAATGGGAGGTGATCTTAATGACCTCTGACCTTGTCAGGCCTCCTCTGCTAAACTGTCTTCAGTTTTGGACAGCATAGTCAAAGATAAAATGAATGGCAAAGAGCTTTGAGTTTATAATATGTAAAATTGCAACAAAATAACTAGGGGATGTTTAGTGTGAAGAAGACCTGAAGGCAAAGTGTTCTTAACTGGGTTTTAGGGAGTTCCAAGTTTGTCATGTTCCTTGCCTTAAGGGAAGTCCCAGACAGACCTTGTTTTAGACAGAACAAAGAATCACCAAGCATCCATTGAGCATCCCAAATAGGAGTGATAGAAATGCTGAAGTCCTCAATTACCCTCTTGGTCTTAGAAGTTTTTGTGTCCACAGCACTTTAAAATACTCCCAGATATCCCAGCCTCTGGCTACATCCTCTTTCCCAAGCCTGCTAGTAACCAGTATATGTTTTCTGTCCTTAATTCCCCAAAAGAAGACCCCCTAGGTTCTATTACTCTTTGGAAAATCATCTTTGGTGGTGAATTTCCCAGACCTGTTGTCCCCAGAGTCCCAGAGCTTTGGCTCGGTGAGGTATTTAACACTTGGCTCTGTGTGGCAGCTGGTTATTAAGGACTTGTCTCTTAACCTGATTCAAGATTTGGTCTTGCTGACGACTGTAGTGGCTCTGTGTTTTTCCAAGTTAACTGTGCTTAGAGAAATGATGAGTCCAAGAGGGCAGAATCAAGAGCAATGGGTTAAAGTTGCAAAGAGGTAAGTCTAGGTTTAATGTCAAGAAATATATTTAGTAACTACAGAAATAAAAAAAAGTAATAAATATAATGGATTTCCCTCATTCTTTAATCAAAGGTAAAATGACCATTTATCAAATATGCTCTAGCAGGGCTCCTTTCATTTATGAGATGTACTACATGGCCACTGCATACTACAGTCCCTACCAACTCTCAAATTCTGTCACAACCTTAATCCTCATAATTTATCCTAGCATTTAACTTTCAATTGTTATTGCTTTATATTTTTATGTTAGCTTCGTTTCCATACACACTTTTATCCCTCCTCTAAACAGCAAACCATTCATGAAATAAATTGGTGGGTGGGGGGAAGAAAATATTCATTTATTAAGTACCTACTATGTACCAGACACTGGCTAAACACTTTACAAATATTATCTCATTTCATCTTCACAACCACCTTGGAGGATAGGTGCTTTTATTATTCCTACTTTAAATTAGAAAAAAAACAGAGGCAAAGAGATTAAATCCCTTGCCCAGAGTCACACATTTAGTAAATCGGCTTGGATCTGAACATAGGCCTGCCTGACTTCAGGCCCACAGCTCTCTCTCAAACAACAGTTTACCAAACTAAGAAAAACATCAATTTGGATAATATATGCAATGTTCTATTCCAATGGTCCCCAGCCTCAACAAAGAAGGGAAGGAGGAAACATTTTTCATATCCTCTTCATCTCCACTTCATCATTCCATTTGTGGCCTTTGTTCTTTTCACTCAAATTGCTATTGTCATATGTATATTGTTTCCCTAGTTCTGGTTATTCAGCATTCATTCATATTAAGCCTCTCCATATTTGTCCAAATCATTCAAAAGTTCTTATGGCAGAGATATAATTCATTGTATTCACATATCACAATTTCTTGAGACTTTCTCCTGTCACTGGACAACTATTTTGTCATCAGTTCTTTACTACCACAGAAAAAGCTCTTATAACTTTTATGGTCTACATAGGACTACTGTATCTTTGACTTCCTTAAGGATTTATGCCTTCAAGTGGGAATCTCAGGGTCAAAAAGTTTGAACACATGGACTCTTTCTTAGCAGAATTCCAATGCATTCCAGAATGATTGACTAATTCACAGTTCCAATACTGCATTAGTTTGCCTATCTTTCTGTAAACTCCTCCAACCTGACCTTTTTCCATATTTTTGTCATCTTCCAATTGCTGGACCAGAGGAAAAATTTCAGTGTAGTTTCAATATGATTTTATCTTATTAGTGACTTGGAGCATCATTTAATATGTTAGCAATTTGTTCTTTTGAGAATTCTAATGTCCCATTCCTTGATCAGCTCACATATATGTTAATTATAAATAGATAGATAGAGATAAGATAGAGATTTGTATTATCAGACCCCTATGAGAAGTATTTAATGCAATGATTTTCCCCATTCAAACAGTTCCCTTTTTATAACCTGGTTACAATGATTTTGTTTCTGCAAAAACTTCTCAATTTTACATAATCAAAATTACTTGTTTAATCTTTTTGCAACAGCCTTTAGTCCTTGTTTGATTAAGACTTCTTCGCCCTACCCATACCTATAAAAGATGCAATTTACTTCTTCCCTTTATTAGTCAGGTCATTATATCTATTTTTAGTCAATTATGGCATATGGGTTAAGTCTAATTTTTGACAGACTTCCAGTTTTAACAACAGTTCTTACTAAGCAGGAAATTTTCTCCCAAGTAATTGATGTTCTCAGGTTTATCAAATTCTGGGTTGAGTAAAATTGTTTCCATTTCTTTTTTCTAGTGTTGTCCACAGATTTAATGTTTTTATTTTTTAAACTAGTATCAAATACTTTTGATAATCACTGCTTTAAAGCATAATTTGTGGTATGGAGGGTGCCATTCTCTCTTTAATCCTGTTTGTTTCATTATTTCCCTTGAGATTCTAGACTTTTGTTTTTACAAAGAAGTTCTGTTTTTATTTTGTATAACTATCAAGAATTTCCTTGATAGTTTGGTATAGCACTAAATCTGTAGAATAAAATAGATATCCTCTTTATTTTATTTTAGTAGCCCAAACATGGACAATGAATATCACTCCAGTTGTTTAGTTTTATTCTTTTAAGGAGTTTTATAATTGCATTTATATATGCCTTTAGTGTCCCTTGCTGGACTGCCTCTAGGATAGTGTATTCATTTTTGTTATTTTGAATAAGACTTCTCTTTATATTTCCTTCTGGCTTTTATTATTGCTTTGTGGAAATAGTATTGATTTATGTGAGTTTATTTTGTATCCTACTAATTTATAATTTCTTGTCTTACAATTATAGTTCTAGAAATAAAAATTGTATAAATTCTAACATTTCTAAAACTATCAAATAAGCACTGGAGAAAGGAAGCATTCTCCTTTACCCCCACCTCCTGCATTTATGGATAAAGCTTCAATTTTTTTAAATTGCAAACAATGCTAATTTTTTGGTATGAGATTTATTAGATATATTTTTCTGTAATTGAATATTTTATAATTTTGTAAATAATTCTCCATGTCTTTTAAGTTCTCATTTTTGTGGGCTTATAACTACAAATGTCCATGTGCTATCATTATTCACCTCTGAATACTATGTAATAAGCAAACAAACAACAATGAACATTCTTCCAAGTGAACCTTCTTAAAAATTACTACATTAATCAACAGACACAACTTTATTTTTTTTTTTACTCCAATCTCTCAAGGTCCAATTAGTTTCTACTTGTCCATGAAGTCTTCCTTTACTTAATTCTAAGTGACTAATTCCTCCTCTGGATTTCCATACCACCTGTAAGTTATATAATCATATGGCACTAATAAGAATGCCCTGTTAGTTATATTTTCACCTATATTGGTCAGTTCCCCAACTTTCCTGGTACTCATCATAGCACTAACAATAAACAGCATGTAGTTAAGTGTTCAATAAATATTTCTTGAATGAAAAAGTCTTTTATTTTACTGTTCTACCCCACTTTCAGGAAAGCAGAGGAAACAATAAATTTTTTTTAAATCCTTACCTTCTGTCTTGGAATCAATAATATTTATTGGTTCTAAGGCAGAAGAGTGATAAGGGCTAACATGGTTAGGAAGTGTCTGAGGCCAGATTGGAACCTAGGACCTTCCATCTCTGGGCCTGGCTCTCAATCCACTGAGCCACCTAGCTGCCCCCTAACCTATACATTTTTTTAAAAGGTATATTTCATGGAAAACAAAGTATAACAAATCCAATAACATTTTGTTTGAGATGTTTCAAACATTTTCCTACATGTGGGTTATTTTATGGGGGGAAAAATGTTGAGGTCAAATTTTTGGCAACAAATTCCAAAAATTCCAAATCTTTGGGTCTCTCTTAAGTTAGTTAAGTTAACTTAATTTTAATTAACTTAAGTTAATTAAAACTTGCTATATAAACTCAACACTATAATGTTCTCAGTCCTATATATTAACTTACTATGAAATGCCAAAATAAAAAGCAAGATTCATTGCTTTTCAAAGATAAAAGCCTACCCTACTACAACATAAAACAAATCACTAAACACTTAACACTAGGTGAATTCTCATACCAATGACACATTACAAATTCTTATTAGTATTTAACCTCAAATTTGTGGAATATTCCAGATAGTGTTTTTAAATACATTAAAGGACATCATTACTTCAGACAAAGATTAAAAAAAAAAGGGTAATCATAAAAAATGAGAAGCACTGAGTTATACCAATTCATATGAGGATGCTCTATTTTACATCTTACACTTCACACAAATGTCAGCATTTAACTCCCCAAAACTAGATCCTACTTCGGTCAGTTTTTAGTAAAAGCATTCAAAGATTCAGTAAGTTTTTTTCCAAAGCTAATCAAAACTATATATATCCTCTTTCTTAAGAGATTTATAATACATTTTTTAAACCAAATTCTTATGTTATATATCCAACAATTATGGGTTGCTATAATGAATCTTCAATACACATAATTATGGCATAGTAGTATATGGATTTAAATAACATTTCCTTCTAAGAAACTTAAATTATTGCATAGACATCTAATTAATCTCTCAATATGACTGATAGAAAGACTACAAAATTTATATGGGATAACTAAAGGCAGATTCTATCATTGCATTATAGGCCACCAAAATTTTATTACAGTAATTGATACAGAGTAAGTTTAATAAGGTTATGGGTGTTTTACATGAATGTAAATTTAACATATTACCCTCAAAGAATTCTTGGAAAAGTCTAAATTCTATGGAGTAAACACAGCCTATTGCTGGAAAGAAAAAAGGGATTAATTTTGTTTTCATACCTAATTCTCAAGGATAAAAGAAATTATGTATGAATTATAAAATCTCCCAGTAATACATTTCCTAGACTCAAACTGCCAAGATATTTTTCTAATGATTGCAAATACTAAATATTAGACCATCACTTGTATTCCCAGACAAAGTAAATAGTAAAGATATATTATGCAAACTTGTAAAAATAAACATAATTCTTTCTGACTTGTGTCTACCTTGATATTAATAAGGGAATCAAACAAGACTATCCCTTCTTAATATTTTGAAGTAGCTTGTAAAATTTTGACATACACTAGTAGAAGAAAGCCTGAATCAAATGCTTTATAATAATTTATCATAAATTTTAATTTTTTATAATCAAAAGTAGATACAAGATTCTTTTCCCCTAAATCAAACTAACACTTTTCACCCAGTGCAGCATCCAAGTCAAAGAATGCCCTCCAGATACTCCTATTTGCAGAGTACATTGTGCTGATTACATTAAAGCTAGGAACAATGCTGTACATCCTAAATGAGTACCATAATCATTCCAGAGTTTGAGCTAACATCCCAAGTTAAAAAAAAAAATGCCTACTATGAGAATACAATGCTCAGTTGGATAGACAACCCTTAGACCATTTACATCAGTATATACCTTGAACAAACAATACAAATGGACAGTAAGTTGGGCCTATTATTGAAAAGGAGGAAAAGAGCAAATTAGGTTATCTTTGGAAAACTGCAAGGTTATTCTAAGGACCCCACTTTATCACCCTGAAGCAAAGGCCTATCTTTTTTTTTTTTTTAAACCTTTCATTTTACAATCAATACTGTGTATTGTTTCCAAGGTAGAAGAGCAATAAGGGCTGGGCAATGGGGGTTAAGTGACTTGCCCAGGGTCACACAGCTAGGAAGTGTCTAAGGTCAGACTGAACCTAGAACTCCATTTCTAAGCCTGGCTTTCAATCCACTGATCTACCCAGCTGCCCCCAAAACCTAGATTTTTATTACAAATACCAATATTCTTGTGGTATGATGTTCCACAGCTGTGAATCATGGAATAAAACCCTCTCCAAAGATCTGAAGCACAGAGTTAAAGATGTAGAGGGATTTCCATGGTAGGAACAGTGGTGAAAAAGACATATCAATGATTGAAAAAAGATCTGTTGAATGAGGCAAGAACAACAAATGTTCTGGGTTCTGTAGTATGTGGCATATACTACAATGTATCCTCTCAATGTCAGGAAAACTCAAAGAAAATTATTGGCAAGCTAAGTGGACTCCTAGTGGCTAATTTATATGGGTACATGGAAGAGTTGTATACTCTAGCCAGGATAGTCTACAAGGACTGTGAAAAACAAACAGACTCAAGAGTAGTTATTAACAGTTCTATGTTGGCCTAGAAGGATTCAAATAGAATGCATGTCCCTGAGCTGTTTAACATTTTTACTGGATAAAGAAAAATATAAACAAATACCTATCAGATCTCCAGTAGAGCAGATGTGGTTGTGCAGTGGGAAAGAATGAGAAATGCTTTTAAAAAGTGCTCTGAAATTCATTTTTAAATGCTTTGAGATATTAAATGCTTTTTTACTAGTTAGCAAATACTGCCAAATGATGAGGATTCCATCATTTTCTCCTTTTCTCTCAGGTGATAAGAATTTGCCTGATGTTGGGGGGAGGGGAGGAACACATCTAAGCTAAACTTGAAGGTCAACAGAAAACGTTATGACTTTCTCCCAGTTGATAACAGCTTTGCAAGGCTGAGAAAGGACACCCAAACAACCTTGAAAGCTGGCAAACTGGACATAGGAGGGAACATGCACACTGGTTATCTTTGCAATTAAGAAGAAATCTTTATGATTAGAGGGAAACCCCCAAGCCTTGCACATGCCCCTTTCCTCTTTTCATGCCCTAAAATTCACCTCATTCCATAATCAACCCCTAAAACATACCCTACCTAGGAATGTTTATACCCTCTCTTCCCCAATTCTCAACCTGAAATTCCTCCTAGAATGCCCAGAAAAGGAATAATCAGAGGAAAAGTGAAGAATTTCCAAGTATGGGAGGAGAAAATCCCCCAGACTCTCAATAAAAATCTAGAAACCTGAATTCCAGCAGCAGCACAAGTTCCTGGGGCGCTTGGGGCTAAATCATTCATAACCAACTTGTTTCCCCGTGCCCCCTCCCCCACTTTGCCCAGACCTGCCCAGTTGCACCAGGGGCTGGAGAGCAGCCACAAAGTGGGGTGGCCTCTCCCCAAGAGCGCAAAGCAGTTTTTTTTTTCCCAAATGCAGCATTTTTGTCCAGAGCAGTTTTTTTTCAGCAGTGGTTTTTCTTTCACCGCTCTGGTCATTCTAAACTTAGCGATTGCACCCAATAAAAACTATACTTCCTGCCATGAACAGTATGAATTTTTAGTTCTTGGGACAAACCCAGCATCCACCACTCTCAAACTGCAACACAGTCAATACATTACAAGATAGTCAAGATCTTGATAGAACACTGGGCTGAATCTCATTAAACAAAATTCAATAAAAATAAATGCAAAGTTTTACAACTGAGTTCAAGCAATTAATTTCCCCAAGTATAACACAAAGGAGAAATGGCTAGATATCAATCTGTCTTGAGATAGATCTGAAGTATTACTGGACTAAAACCTCAATGTGTCAGTAATGTGATATGGCAACTAAAAGAGTTTATATTTTAGGCTGCAATGAAAGGTATCATTTCCAAGAATAAGATGACAATAATCTTGATATACTGTGCCCTGGGTCTGACAAAAACTGGAGTATGTTCAGTTATAGGTACTATATTTTAGAAATGACACTGAAAAGTTAAGAGGAATGAAAAACGGTGTAAGGCCTTTTTTGTCAATATGAGAAACAATTGAAGGAAGTAGGGGTATTTAGTCTAGAAAAGACTAGGGAGGTGATTGGGAGAGAGGGAAGGAAGAAGAGGCATGACAGCTGTCCTTAAGGTCCTGACAAAATTTCTTCCAGAAGAGGGATTAAACTTGTTCTGTAGATCCTAGAGAGCAGAATCAGAAGCAATCGCAGGAAACTGAAGAGGCCAATTTGCCTTTCAGAAAAGCTTCCGAACAATCAGAGCAAACATTAAGTGGAATGATAGGCTTTTGACTGGATGGACAACTACTTGTAGTGGGCATTCTTTAGGAAAACTTACATTGCCACTAAGATCTCTTTCAACTTAAAGTTCTGTGATTCTATATAATTATACTTTCTATAACAATTTGCTGGATTGTTATTTACATCAGTACTGTTGGCTTTCTGATGCATTCAATCAAAAAAAGCATTTATTAAGCTCCTACTATGTGCCAGGCACTGTGCAAAAAAACTGAGGATACAAAAAGAGACAGAAGTCATTCCCTGTCCTCGAAGAGCCTACACTCTAATGAGATAGACAAACATCCAAATATATACAAAGATACACATAGGGTTAATAAGAAATCATTAAAAATCATTAAAAGAGAGAAAGCTCTGGAATTAAAAGGTGGTAGGAAAGCCTCTGGGAGAACGTGGGATTTTCGCTGAAACTTAAAGGAAGCCACAGAGAGCAGTAATCAGAATGGAGGGAAAGCATTCTAGGCATGGAAAATAGAGAAAATGTACAGAGATGGAGTATCTTATTTGTGGAACAGCCAGGAAGCCAGTGTCAGCCATCAAATTCAAAAGATCATTGCAAAGGTGAAATCAGCAGGCCTAGGCAAGAAATTGAACATGGAGAGTAGGAAATAGTGAAGAGTCAAGGATGAGTCTGAGGTTGAAAGTCTAGTGATTTTGCCATCTACAGTAATAGAAAAGGTGGAAGCAGGGGAAAGAGTTTAGGGGGGAAAATAATGAGTTTTGTTTTGGATGTTTTGAATTTAAGATGTTTACTAGCCATCTAGTCTGAAATGTCTAAAAAGAGACTAGGCTGGGAAAGAGGAAGATTTAAAAATCATTGGCATAGAAATGATAATTAAATCTATGGTAGGCAATGAGATCACCAAGTAGTAGAGGGAGAAAAGAGGGTTCAGAACAAAACCCTGAGGGACACCTACAGTTAGAGGACATAATCTGGAGGTGGGTCCAACAAAGACAGAGAAGGAGCAGTGAGATTACTTAGGAGGAAAACGAAGAGTGTTCCAAAAACTTAGAAGAGAACAGCAAGGAGGAGAGAGTACTGAACAGTGTCAAATGCTACAAAGAAAAGAATGAAGATTGAGAAAATCCACTGAGGGCAGCTAGGTGGCCCTTACTACTCTTCTGTCTTGGAACAGATATTGATAACGATTCTTAGAAGGATTAAAAGAGAAACAGAGACAGAAAAGACCACTGAATTTGACAGCTAGGATGTTATTAGTCATTTTAGAGAGAGTACTTTTGGTGGAAATGATTAGGTTAGGAGGCAGATTTTAAGTGAATACTACTATAATACCACAGGAATTACCAAATTAATTTAGCCATAAAATTCTTTGGGGCTTAAAATATATTGACAGAACCCAGAAAAAGATCCTCTAGAGGTTTATTGTGTGAGATAAATTACCACTTAGTGTCTTATTTCAGACATTGGGGGACAAGGAATACAGCACAGTATTAAGGAGAAATAAGGGGGAAGAGAATGTATGTGAAAACAGCATGAGAGTATCAATATGTTGCATCTGAAATTGAATGTGGGGATGATCTGTAGAAGCTATCTGTCAAATACAAGGTATGAGGAAAGGTGGTAAAGAGTAAATCAAACCCTGAAAAATCCATGTTATATGTATCAGAAGGGCTAGGAAGAATATATCAAACATGACTAGCACAACTGAAAGAATATGGGGGAACTAAGGGATATAAACGTGTATATCAAACAGTCTATAAGGGGAATTAGGTTTGCGTAATAGGACTGTGAAAGAGTACAATGAAAATGGAAAGAAACTGGGAAGACAGTGTGAAGCAACATCTTTTGGATATGTGTGTGAAAAAAACAAGGGCCTAGTTTCTGAAAGACAGGGAAGAAGAGACAGAGGAAAGGAAGAGCAGAGGGGAACAAGAGTTAATTATGTGCCAGGCATTGTGTTAAGCACTTTACAAATAGGATCTCATTTGATTATTGCTATTATTATACCAATTTTACAATTGAGAAAACTGAGACAAACAGAAGTTAACTGACTTGCCTAGGGTCACACTGCTAGTAATTATGACCTTAAAATAAGTCCTTGTTTTCAAGGCCACCATTCTATCCACTGTACCCCCTAACAACCAGATACAGCTGAGCTCTGAAATGAATGAAAACAAGTAAAAGAGGGTAGGATACAAAAGGAGATTGCTTCTCCCATCTGCAGGCAAGGATTAAAAAAAAATCAAAATACCAAGTTTGTCCCATGGTGTTTACACAGAGGCAGCTGATGAAGGAAGTATATGTCAGGAGGTAGGAAGGCTAAGTGGGACCGTTTGAGAAGGTAGTGTTTGCTCTCTAATGGGAAAAAAAAATGGCCAAATGTAGCTGCAAATGTAGAAGGTTTTGGTGGGAAAGAGTTATGTCCAGAAGATAGTTACAAAAAATTTCTAAAAACTACAGGCAGCCTTGTGGCTGACTAGAAGAGGGCAAGACAATACCTGTCTTTGCCGGGTGATTATCCTGCCCAGGTATAGTGTTTGATTAGAAATCAGAATAGAAAGCCAGGAGAGAGAAGACAGCAATAACTATCTGGCCAGGAGGCAAGAACTAGAGAGGTACTTCAGCCCTACTTGCTAGCTACAGAGGGAAAGGAGAGATAGAAGCACTGCAAAACTGGAGAGATGGCCTATATGATCCAAGCAAAGATGTAGGAACTACAATAGGTGAAGATTCCCATTCCTCACTCCAGCAGTAGAAAAATTTTACCATTACTTTCCCTTTTAGAAATCTTGGTCAGAATGTTCTCAGGATCCATACTACTAAAGGGAATGAGATTCAATAATCACTGGGAATATGAACTTGAGAGATTCAATAATCACTGGGAATATGAACTTGAGCTGGAATTGTTTTCTATTGTGTTGCAATTCCCTCTCAGTCTGGCACTCAATCCACTGAGCCCCCTAACTGCCCCCACAAACAGGATAAACTTAAGAACTTAAGTCCTGGACTTAGATGCAAAAATCTAAGCAAGTATGCAATGCAGACAATATGATTAGGATGCAGTTCATACAAAAAAAGATCTAGGGGTTTTGACAAGTACAATGTCAACAACATGAACTACAAATACTAGTATAATCTTAATGCTATAATCAATCCACAAATGTTTATTAACTATTTAATATGTATATATGTTTGTGTTGTATATCTATGCACATGGACATACATATTACATGTATGCAAAATAAATGCAAGGGGAGATCAGGAAAGGTTTTATGTATGTAGTGGCATTTGATTTAAGTTATGAAGTACACAAGGGGCTCTGGAGCTAAAGTGAAGAAGTAGTACATTACAAGAATAGGTAACAGCCAGTATAAAGGCACACAAATGGGAAATGGAGTGTCAGTTGCAAGCAAAAGATTGCTGGACCAAATAGAAACATGAAAAAAGAGTAATGTAAAATGAGGCTGGAAACATAGGAGCCAGGTTGTAAAGAACTTTAAATGCCAAATCAAAGAATCTGTATTTGATACTAAAAGCAATAGGAAACCACTAGAGTTGCTCAGGTAAGAGAATGACATATTTGCTTTAGGAAAATCGGTATTGAAAATGATGTAGCACCTTGGAGAAGAAATGAGGCTTCAGGAAGGGACAGCAATTAGGAGGCCATTGTAAATAGTCCATTAATGGAAGCACAGTATCCAAAACAAAGGAAGTGATAGTCCTACAATACTCTGACCATTACTTTGATGACATCTGGACTATTGTGTCCAATTCTGAGATATCACATTTTAGACACACATTAACAACCTGAAACATTTCCAAAGGAGTATGAGGAAACCCCAAACTATGTCAAATTAGGATCAATTTTAAAAACAAATGTTTACCCTGGAAAAGACTTAGAAGACTTGGTGTTCACATATCTGAAGGACTGACTCATGAGGAAAACACCAACACTAAGTTCATTCTGTTTGGCTCTAAAGGGAGAGTTTGTCACCACTATGAAAGATTCCAGATCAACACAACTTCATAACAATTAAGGCTGCCCAATAGAATGGGTTTGCTGCAAATATATTTAAGTTCCCTGTCAGGGAGGACTCTTTATGCAGAGGCTGATAACTATATGTCAGGGATATTTTTGAAATGATTTACACTGTCAGTGGAGATGAAACTAAATTAGCTCGGAGATCTTTTTCAGCTCTGTAATTCTGATTCTTCTGGAGTACTAAAAACGCCCTGTGGTGAATGGAATGTTATAATGCTTATTCTGAATTGTTCTACCAATAAACCTTCTCAACTCTCCCAAAATATTCACTTTCAATGTTTAAACAACTATGTAACAAGCTTCTTTACTACCCAGGTTTTATTACTTTCCTAAATGGATGTTTAAGTAAATGCTACAGGGTGATTAATATACCCAAATGTTTTAATTATATCACTTTGAAATACAAAATTGTAAGATGACATTAAAACCACAGAAGTACTTTTTTCCCTACCAAAAAAAGTAATTTTTCATTTTTCTTTAACCAGGCTTGTGATTTCATTCTATATACAGGAAAGTACCAATTGAGAAAACTACCCCCCTACCAATGCCCATTATCAGCACCTACTCTACAACTTAAAAGTCTTAGCTCACAGAAATTCTTTGTGTTACTCATTCAGCTCAAATCCTTACTCAGACATTTACTAGCTGTGTGATACTAAGCCTCAGTTTCATCATTTGTAAAACTAAGATAAATAGCACCCACCTCAGTGGGTTGTTGTGAGGATCAAATAAAGTAGTGTGTAGATTGCTTTAGAAACATTAAAATGCAATATAAATTCTAGTTGTTAAAAAAAAAAATTCTTCACTAACTACCTGGGACACTGAAAGGTTAAGTAGCTTGTCCAAAGTGATACAGCTAATATAATATCTGTCAGAGATGAGACTGAAACACAGGCCATCAAGACTCCAAGGTCATCTCTCTACCCACAATCTCTTCTTTTTCTTGACTCATATGCATCAAGCCTAAACTCTACAACTCTGACCTGTGTGTGACACAATACCAATTTCTCTGCATCCTTCACTCCTCTCTCTAATTCACACAATTACTAAACTGAAATTCCTAAAGGGCAGATCTGATCATAACACTATTCTATGTAAAAAATTTTTGTGTCTCCCCCAGCTATAGGATAAAATACAAATTCTGTTTGCTATTTATAGCCTTTCCAAATCTGGATTTAATCTCTTTCCAGGCTGATTATACATTACTCTTCATCACTTATTCTACATTCCAGACAAACAATTTCTGCTGCTCCCCATATGTGGCAATTTTTCATAACTTTACATAGGTCATCCAGCAGACCTGAAATGACTTCCCTCCTATTTGGCTCTTGAGTCCCTAGTTTCTTTCAAACACTACTTTCTTTAAGAGGTCTTCCCCCAAGAAATCTACTATTTTGTATAGACCCTGAAGTAACTACTTGTGTGTGAATATATTGCATTCCCCTTGGCTCACAAGCTATAATTCAAAGGTCTCTTTTTTTCATTTAAATCTTAGCATTTCTGCATTTGTCAGGCCTAGAAGTGTCTTAAAAGCACATATAAATTCCTGACTATTGTAATTCAACAAGCATCCCTACAAAGAGTTTATAAGCTAGTAGAAGACATAGAATATGCATTCAAATAATTGTTACAAATTAAGCAGAACTATAGCTCAAAACCAAGGTAAGAGTCCAAGGGCATAAGTGATAATAGATCTACAACTGGAAGAGACTTTTGTCTTTGTTCAGTCCTCTCATTTTAGAGATGAGGAAACTAAGCAACTGGGGAAGGGACTAAGAGACTTTCCTGTAATAACAACAGTTAAGTAAGAAGCAGAACTGGAATTTTAACTCAGGGACTCAAGTTCAGCTCTCTTATTTTTATCTCAGTGAAGACTCAATGGAGAAAGTAGAACTTGAAACATACCTTGAAAGATGGGTAAAATTTCAGAAGTTGAAGATTTGGGGAAGTTACAGGGCAGTGATGGCAAACCTTTTATAGATGGAGTGCCATGTCCCTCTCTACCCCCACTCACCCTCTCTTATCCCAAAACAGGGGAGGGGAGAAACACTCCCATTGGGCAGAGGGGTGGGTGATGAGAGGCACTTGTGGAAAGGGGGGAGGAGTGTGGGCCAAGCACTCTGCTCCCCTCCAGTTATGTGCTATACTATGAACTCTACTCCCCTCAAACCCCAACATGGGAATCATCTTCAACACAGACTCAACAGGCTGCCTCTGCACTGCACCCTCAAGCATGTGAGCCCCACCACCACCACCCTTACCCCAGAGAGGAGAGGGAGGAAGTGCTCCCATCAAGCAGCTAGGCAGGGTGGGGTGTGAAGTGAGGAAATGTCCTCAGGTGCATGGAGAGAGGGAGAACAGCTCTACCTCAGTCCCTCTGGCTTTCTAGTAAGGAATTCTGGCAGGCCACTGCAGGTGTTCCCACAGAGAGGGCTCTGTGTGCCCTTTTTGGCATGTATGCCATAGATTCACCATCACTGTTACAGGGTATGCATTCCAGATAGAAGCAAAAGCATGGGGTAAGAAAAAAATGAGTAATAGTGAGAAATCTAGGGAAAGTATGAAATTAGAAAGGTAGATATCAGCAAGACTGGAAAAGCCTAAAAAGCTTGGCTAAAGATTATGGATTAACATAATAGCCTTGTACATGCAAATGAAACTATTATTCAACCAATAGCAAGATATTGATTGTGGTGGTGTTTTTTCTCCTAATGATGATATTACATTAGGTCATCCATGTAGCCTACCTTTAGATAAAAGGACACAAATTTGAAAGTGTAGCCAGAGTTAAGACATTCATTCTGAAAATTACAGAATCTGAGAATTGGAAGGGACCTCAACAGCCATTCATTTCAAAATAAATCTCCAGTATATCATATCTGACAAGTAGTTATCCTACTTCTTTTCTGAAGATTCACCCCACCAAAAAAAAAAAAGGAAAAATATTTCTCAAAGTATCCCATTCTACTAGTAAATTCTAAGGGGATTCTACTATAATAGAATTATGTCAGGGATTTCTACAGCTCTAATAGCAAGTTTTTTTGTTTGTTTTTTGCATTAAGACCAAATATGCCTCTTAGCAACTTTCATACACAGTTCCTGGTTCTACACTCTGGGGATCATCAGAACAAGTATAACCCCTCTTTGAAATGACAGAAATATTTAAAGGCAACTATCTTGTTTCCACTCTTTTCCCCAAAGCTAAACATACCCAAGTTGGTTCAAGTGATCCTCATGTGACATGTATTCATGGTCCTTAAGCATCTTGGTTACCCCCTCCAGCTTATCAAAATGGGGTCCAGGAATACACACAATGATCTAGGCAAGAACTAACAAGAACTGGGGGTGGGAGGACCATCACCTCCTTATTCCTTGAAATTATACCTCTTTAAACACCTCTCAAGGTGATTATAACTTTCTTGCCATGTCACACTGACTGGTTCTTATTAAGCATGTAATTCACCAATAACACCCCATTGTCTATTTGAAAATAACCACAGTACTTTCTCATCATGCTCCCCCAACCTAGTCTTGTCAAGTTATTTTTTTAATCCAAACATAAGATTTCATAAGGTTTATCTTACTAAATCAGCCCAATATTCTAGACTTAACAAGTTGATGTCTAGATTCTAATTCTGTTATCCAATGTGGTAACTATTCCTCCCAGTCTGGTGTCATCTGCAAATCTAATAGGTATGCCATCTATATCTTTACCCAAGTTATTGTTTTAAAAACAAAAGAGTTAAGAATAAATCCCTGGGGCATTCCTTGGGAAACGTCCCACCAAGATGACATTTAATCTGGCCAGGAAAATAGTTCTGAATCCATCTAAATGTGTGTATAGGAATCAAAATCAAATTCACTGGCCTATAGTTTAAAGACACTTTCAAGAAAGCAAAGAAAACAATGGGATACTTTTGAAATTGAAATTAAATTCTAATTCATTCATTCAAAAGTTGTCTACTATTTAAAATGCACAGCTAAAAATTTCACATATTCCCACTCCTAGCCTTATAAAATTACCTGGATTACACTGTAATGCTTCTTGAAACCCTGGCCTCACTAATATGTTCTATTTGTGCTGCCTTGTTGGTAAATCTAACAAAGTCCTTACTTTAAAAAAACAAACAAACAAAAAAAAACATGAATTGTGTTCATCCTAAAATACAGAAACAAACAAACAAAAAAACAAAACCCTTGTATATCTACAAATAATTAGCCTAAAGGAGATTTAGAAAGCAAATGTAAATAACAAATTTATTAACAGAAATAATGATACAGCATTTTAAAATCTGTAAGGTGCTTCATATAATCAATTGAGCCTCACAATGACTTTAAGGTAGTTATTACAGATATTATCTACATTTTATAGATGAAGAAACTGAGGGTTCACTGAGCTTACTTGTGGTCATATAGCTACTAAAGTGCCAGAAGTAGAATTAGAGCCCATGTCTTCCTGGGTCCAAGTCATGTTTAATTCTCTATAGAGAAAAACTTCTCCACAGACTTCCCAAATCCTAAAAAAACAGCAACATTTGAAAAATAATCCATTTAGATGAGTTACACATTTTTCTTAATTCCACATATACTTTTTAAAATAGACATCTGATGATCTTGTTCTGCTATTTTGGTTCTCTTTTTCAAAGATTCGTAGCACATTATTAATGTGCCATCTGATTTAAAGTGTTTTTCAAGCTCCGATCTTTCATTCCTTGAAGATATACAAATTAAAAGAAACTGCCACATTCTAACCATAAGAAAAGTTTAGTACCTTATTAGTAATCTTTTAAGAAACTGATGAAGAGAAAAGAACTAAAATAAAAATTTCAAAACCTTAAATTGAGTCCATTTATTTTTCAAAGTAACTTTTTCCATACATATAATCTAAAAGTATAACTGTTTCCATTATTAAGCTGCCTATTGTGAAAGAGGTCTTTCACTTCACATTCACATTACTTCCAGATCTAAATAAATAGCCATATTAAGTGAGCTCCTTGTCATTAACTGTACATTTCAATAGGCATCACAAAATCAACATATCCAAAGGAGAACTCCTCTTTCTCCACAAAACCAACTCCCCTTCCCAATTTCCAAATTCTTTTGAAAAGACTACAATTCTTATAATCACTGGGTTTTGTCCAGGACCTCTCCAAATCCAATCAATTGAAAAATCTTATCTACCCCTATAACTTATTGTGAAGACTATTCCCTTCTCTCTACTCAGAGGGCCACAGCCAGGTTCAAGCCTTTCTCATCTTTCCCCAGGAGAAAATTGCCTCTTGGCTTCTCAACATCCATTCCCTTCCCTCTTCTATCCAATCCAAATAACTACCCAATTGATATTCCTTAAGCATTGACTGATTATCTTTCCTCTCCCAAAGAAGCTGTAGTTAGTTGCATTTGCATTTAGGAACAAATAAGAAATTACAGATTAAGTTCTTCATAATCTAGATACAACTCACCATTACAAATTTACTACACATTCCTTTACTTTACATATTCACAAAAATTGTCTATTTGTGGTTCCCCAGAAAGAGTATCCAATCTCCAATCTCCATGCCTCTTTATACATGCTAAACCCCCTGCTTAAAATACCTATGTCTTTCATGATCTCCCCTAGCCCATGACCATGCCTCTAAATTATTCTGTAAATATGCTCTATTTACTCATAATTTGTTATTTCTCCCACAGAATGTAAGCTCCCTGAGGGCATAAATTATTTTATTTGTTTATGTCTTTGTATCCCCAGTTTATTCTAGTCCTGACACACAAGACACTTAATAAATGTTGATTTAAAGTAATTTATGTCTAAATCAAGGTTTTGAATAGACACTAGTACTTTTCTGTTGTGAAAAGAGAAAAGGTTTTTTTTTTAATTTATCACAGAGAAAACAGAAATATTCCATCCCTATCAGTCTCTCAACAGAGATGCTTTAAATATAAATGGATTTAGTATATTCCAGTATAAATTAAAAGAATATCAATAAAGCTTTTAAAAGTAACTTGTATTTTCAATGACCAGGCTACCCCACCTGTACACAATCACAGTCACCTTTCAGTTGGAAATGGGGGCAAACAGTTTATTACAAGAACTCCTCAGTAAATTAAAAATAGAAAAGGACAGAAAACTCTTGAGTAACAGGCATTTCCAGATTTCACATTTAAACAAACCAGCATATCTTTTCAATTCACAACAGTAACAGGTTGGAGTATCCTTCAAGAGGCAAGAAGCAACTACCCAATCCCATCCATCTCCTCCACCAGGGAGCAATAGATTTCCTTATCAACACATTAAGAATCCGCTTCCAAAGTGCCAAAGCCTACCTAAGAAGACTTCTTTTTCACAATCAGGCAAAACTAGAAATTACACTCCTCCTTCCCTTCCCATTTCCCCCATTTCTTCTCCCACCAAACAATTTGTTTTACTTTAGTTCTATTCATACCACTTCCCTTCTCCCTCTCCTGCAGTCTCCTCTGCCCTCAAACCTCTCATCTTTCCTCCTCTTCCAAAAGATGCCTAATCCCATCAAATCTGCTTCTTCAGGGAATGGGTTATAGAAATTTCATCTCAAAAGTAATTACTCTCAGGATCCACAATTTTCCAATCATCGTCAAAAACCTGGAAAATCTCTTAATTCCATTCCTCACATTAAGAGAAGACTTAATATCCCTACACACAGAGTGAAGAGGAAGCTTCTAGTCTTCCTTTGCATACAGGAGAAATATTTTCCATCACACAAGCTGAGAAGGAAAACTGCACTATATCTCACCCCAAATGCACAAACCTTAAATATCGCACTTGGACCCTCCTCTCGTGCACACATTAAGCTGAGGAGAAAGCCTCCAATATCTTACACACACTCGGAGGGAGGCCTCCTCAATTGCTCTTACACATTCTCTGAGGGAATAAGAGTCCAATATCTCTGTCACACACATGCTGAAGGGAAAGCCTCCAATAGTTTACAAACACATGCGCGCCATCAAACTCGCACACGCATGCTGAGACCTCCAATAACTTATACACATACCTCCAAACTCTCACACTAGCATGCAGAGGGAGAGACCTCCAAAAACTTACACACCCTCACGCACACACTAGCTGATGAAAGGAGAGCCTCCTCAATAGCCCTTACATACTAGCAGAGGAAATAAAAGTGCAATCCCTCTCTCATACATTTAAGGGAAAGCGTCCAATAGCTTACAAACACACGCCTCCAAACACACACTTATTATGCTAAGGGGAAGGCCTCCGATAACTTAAGACACAAAACACAAATACACACACACACACAAAACACAAATACACACACACACACACACACACACGGGGGGAGGAGGGAGGTACAAAACATCCAACGTATTTCTTTCACACCCACATGGTGAGAAAAGCCTCCAGTATTTTACACACACACCGAGATAAGTCTCCACTATTTTTTACACACGCGCGCGCAAACGCATACACCGGCCGGTCCAGAGAGGCCTCTAATGGCTCCCGCCGCCCCAGCGTCCGAGCCCTCCAAAGCCCGCCGGTGCCTCCTCTAACGGCAGCCTCTGCTCGCGTCTCCTCTCTCCTCCGAGGAGCCCATAACCACCGCCCTCGCCCTCCTCCTCGCGTCGCCCGGCCTTGGCCCTGGCCCTAGACCGGGACCGTTCCCGGTCGACCGGGTCCTCTAGCCCCGGGCCGCCCTAGGCCCCGCGGTGTCTGGGGCGGCCGCGGGCAGAGGAAGGTCAGGAGTTCCCGCGGGACGCCCGCTCCCGGCGCAGCTCCCACCTACCATGGTACAGATGGAAGCAAATTTGGAGACTGTCATTAGGATTTCCATCCGCCCAGCGCCATCTTCCACCCAATCACAGCGGCGGCGGCGGCAGCGCCGGGCTCCGAGCACCGGGCGCGGGGGAGGAGGAGCAGGGCAGGGGGGCCGCCGCCCTCACCGCCGGCTGCCCAACAGCCCCAGCCCCGCCGGCTGACTGAAGGACTGGCCGACCCAAAGACCAACCCAAGCAAACGTCGGACCCCAGTGCTCCGGCAGCCCAGCCTCGGCCCCCGCCCCCGGCTCCGGCTCCGGCTCCGGCTCCGGCTCCGGCTCGGGCTCGGGCTGCGGCTCCTCCCCGGCTCAGAGCGCAGCCGCTGCCTCCGGGGCCCGCTCCAGCCCGCCTCGCACCCCGCCCAGCGCGGACTAGGGAGAGAGCTCCGCCGGGGCCCTAATGCCCGGCCAGTCCAGGCAACTCCGGCACCACCCACTCGCCGCGCCCCGGGAACCGACAACGCGAGCGGCCGGCACTTCCTCCGCCTCCGCCCCGCAGCTAGAAGCTAGCAAGCTCCGCCCCCAGTCGCCAGCCCGAGGAGCCCTAGCGGCCGCACGCGCTCGAGGCACCGCCCTCTCCTCCTCCTCCCCACGGGCCGTCAGAACCCCGCCCCCAACGTGTGGTGGGGTAGGGCCCTAGGGGGTGGGGAAGAGCGAAGCCTCCGCCGCTAGCACTTCCCTCCGGGTCCTAGTGCTCTTCGACTAAAGGTTCCCTCCTTTCACTTCTCTAAGAATCGAGGATTTGAGTCCGGGAAGCCTGAGCAACCGAGGTGGCCGAGACAGTTAGGAAGTGGTTGCTAGAAAGTTGGGTGTTTGCCTGATTCACTCTGGCCGTTCAGACCCGGAGGTGGAATTATGGGGCTAAACTCCCAACTCACCCTTGCTCCTAGGTTAAGGATTGAGCAGAGTCAGAGACAAAACTTGTCCTTCCTTTCCTTGCGGTGGGAATGAGAAAAAACTCACTTTGGTTAGCAATAACCCTGACTAACCCAAATCATTTGCAAAGTCTAGTTTTTCTTTCAAAACGGCGTACGTGGGTCGAATGCTTCACGGGAACACAATATTAAAGTTAGAAGAGATCTTGTAAGACCTCAAAGTCCAATCCCCTTATTTTACCGGTGGGGAAACTGAGGTCACAGACTACAAATGATTTCCTCAAAGTACCATACCAAATAAAGAATTAGAGAAAAGTAACGACTCTATTTATATATTTAGCTCGGTGATGTAAGAGGAAGGGTAAGTAATCTGCAAAAAGACAGCCTGCCTGTTGGGTATGAATTTTGATGATGCTTATAAATATACTCTCTAAATATACTTTTCCAGACAGCAAAAATTGCAAAGAGAAGAATGGGATGAGACCCAACAAGGATAACATTACCAAAGGAGACAAAAGGAAGTTGATAAAACTGGGAAGTGGGAGAAAAAATAGACAAGTTTTGTGAAAAGTACATCAAAGTGTAAACTAGTAAAACTGTTTTCTCCTTTCTATTTTTAAAATGTGTCACTTGGAAACTTACTTGTCATTTCAGGCAGCTCAGCTTTAATTTTTCTTGTTTCAGGAAATCAGTTTACTTAAAACTATCCAATAAATTCCCATTTTTAAAAAAGATCAGTTATTTTAAAATACCAGTTTATAGTAGTAATTGAGGGTGGGGGATCAAGCCCAGGTTCTAATGTCTGGTATATTAGAGACTGTACTCAATTGAACCACTATCCCTAAATTAATGGGCCAAAGATATTCAAAGTTTGCTAAGAAGTCAATTTCCATTTTGACTTCCATTATAACATAGTAGATGAATTCCACTAGAGAAAAAAATGTCCCCAGTAAAAAAAAATCAGCATCCACCAAAGTATTTTGCATATCGTAATAAATCCATAAATAGCTGTTTATTTGAACTTAATCTAACCTATCTTCCTTTCTCCAGTGACTTCCCCTTAAACCATCTATATACCATTTCCAGATAAGTCTTCCTAATATACATTCTAGCTCATACCATTCCTCTACAAAAAAAGTATTCAGGGATTCTTTCAGTGCCTGTTAAATAAAATAAAAGCTCTTTAGCTTGACCTTCAAAGCCACCATTAAGCTCCAACCACTTTATCCAACCTCAATTGGCATTGTTGTCCTTCATATTCCCTACTCTCAATACATATTTGCAAGAATATTTGAGGAAGGAGAAATTACTAACAATCAAGACAGGAAAGCCTATAGTAAATGGTTCATGAATAGCATCTGGAGATATCTATGAAAGGACTTCCCTTCCTCCTTCAAAAGAGACTTGATTTATATACTGATTTGTTTTAGTGAACTGTTATTTTTTCTCTTTTATTCATTATAATGGTTAGTTCTCTGCTAAGGTATAGGGAAGGAAAAGTCTATATTGGGAAATATAGATGATGTAAAATAAAAAAAAAATGAATAGTATTTTTTCTTTTTTTTTTTAATTTGGTCAATTTCAAACATTAATTCCTTGGTTACAAAAATCATATTCTATTACTTCTTCCCCTCCCCCCCTTCCTGTAGCCCAATGCGCAATTCCACTGAGTATTACATATGTCCTTGATCAGAACATTCAATAATTTTTTTTGTTGTTGTTTTAAACCCTTACCTTCCATCTTGGAGTCAATACTGTGTATTGGCTCCAAGGCAGAAGAGTGGTAAGGGCTAGGCAATGGGGCTCAAGTGACTTGCCCAGGGTCACATATATGGTACTGATTTCAAATCCAGGCAGGTCAGAAACAGAGAAAGAAAACTATAGACCAATCTCCTTAATGAATATCATTGCAAAAATCTTAAATAGGATACTAGCAAAAAGACTCCATGGTAGGGGGCAGCTGGGTAGCTGGGTAGCTCAGTGGATTGAGAGCCAGGCCTGGAGACAGGAGGTCCTGGGTTCAAATCTAACCTCAGACACTTCCCAACTTTGTGACCCTGGGCAAGTCACTTAATCCCCATTGCCTAACCCTTACCACTCTTCTGCCTTGGAGCCAATTGACTCTAAGATGGAAGGTAAGGGTTTTAAATTAAAAAACAAAATTTTTTTTTAAAAGATAGAGGTATCACAAAATCAATCAAGAGCAAAGCATTTATTAAGTTGGGCTTACTATATGCCAGGTACCATGCCAAGTGCTGGAAACACATCTGTAATGGAGGTTTGGCAAACAAACACTAAGACCACTGAAAATTATGTCACTCATGTGGGAGATACTTGTGGCCTGCTTCTGAGAGTCAGGAAAATGAGAGCATGCCTGAACATTCTGAATTGATTACAGTGAGGTTGGGAGCAACCTTTTATATTGACTATAAAGTCAGAATTATGTGTCTTTAAATCTATTGTACTAAATACAGTTGTCCTTTTTTTCTAGCATTTGCAACTAGGGTAAGATTCTTTCCTTCACAGCAGATGACAATATGAAGTAAGGGGAGAAGGAAGGGAGTAGCATACTTCCCTCTCTTCCACAGGCCATTTCGGTTCCAAGAAATGGGTTTAGGGTTTTGGTCTCTTTCATTTATCCTTTTCAGTTCTAAGTATAGGAAGTGGAGTTCCAAACCCAGAAACGTGAGCCATAGGAACTTTAAGAGTTCAGGATTCCTGTCTAGAGTTTCAACCAGCCCAGCAATAGTTCAGGATTGAATTGAACTTGATGGAATTCCTGCTATGTAAGAATTGAGCTATTCTGTGACCCTAATCTTCATCTCCTTCCTAGAGCCTAAAATGTATAGAAGACATTGCACTCTCAGGTGCTGGGGAATATGTTTATGTTTTTTCATGTCATATCTTTGAAGTAAATATTCCTTTGCAAACGCTAATCTATGTAGTTAATTGGAACTGGAATGTGAGTCATTTGCCTATAGAGGAATGTAGTGATGTGTAAAAGTTGGAATGTTGCAAGATGTCTTAATGAAAAACCCTGCTTGCTTTTAATTGAAAATCAATCCTGGGCAAATTTCTGGAGCACAGAAAGGAAAGGGATGAAAGGCCTAAACAGAGGTGCTGGCCTTGGCCAAGAATAGAACTACTTCATCAGAAACTGGAACAAAAGAGGACAAAATGGGCAAAGATGAGGAAAAGTTCTGAAATGTAGGAGGAAAAGGAGTTCGTGTTGCATGCCATTTATTTTCTCATTAGAGAAGGAATAGAGTAAGAAATAGGATTTAGGTCTGGGACATTTCCAACTGGGGTATATTCCACCAAACCTGGTATATCTTTGACCCACTACTGACCCTAACTGTTGGCATGCAATTTCACAAAAAAAGCAGTAACCTAAAAGGAGACTTTTAGACCTTTCTTATGTACATTGTGAGCCTTGCTTCCTCATAGGAGCTATGAAATTACTATCTACCCCTATTTCTGAAATCTATTACCATATGGGACTTAATGGAGTCCAAATTAAATATAAATTTATAGCAGTCCTGGAGCCTGATTCTATGGAGAAATATTCTTATCTTCCTTTAGACTCAGATTAGGAGGAGAATTTTTTTTTCCAGAAATGTACTTTACTTATGAGCCCTTAAGTATTGTCAACAGTGGGAACAAGTGGAGACTAGATCATCTATGTTAATTCAAGATCGATGATAAACAATAAATTACTGATTTTTTTAACAAAACCAAATACAAAAAAATACATATAGATCTATGTGTTCTATTCTAATACAAATTTTTTCTTCCTAAATAAAATCACAAATAAAAGTATTTGTGTGTATATATGAATATATGGGGCTTAAAAGAAATTAATTGATATAACGGCCAAGTGTCGTTTCCTACTTTTAGTAAGTGCTAGTTAAATACATCTACAAGCAAGAAGATCTTACATAATTTGCTTTCCTCCTACTTTGGATTAAACTAGTTTAATATAAAAACAAAGAAATATTACTAAACACAAAAAATCAGGGATTTAAAGCTTCTTTCCAGGGATGGGGGTGGGGGGAGGAACAGGGTGGTGGTGGAGGGGAGGAACATGAAATTGCTCTGGCATACTCATCAGGACTGCAAAAAGAAAACAATCAAAATAAAATTAATATAAGAATAATGGCTAGAATTTATTTAGCACTTTAAGGTTTATTTTAAGGATTGATCCCCATAACAACTGCATTGGCTCTGTGAGATAAAATTTTTATGTATTCATATATATCCATATTTAATTTAATTCAGTAAATATTTATTAAGCATCTATTATGTGCTAAACACTAGGGATACAAATTTTAAAAAAAGAATGACAGTTTCTACCCTCAAGTAACTTACAATCTAAGGGAGGAAGATATCACACAAAAGAAACTAGAAAAGGGTGGGTGTGGAGTGGATCTATAAGAGATCCCAGGGAGTTAAACCAAACAAAACTATAAAAATTCAGTAAGCTACAAAGTCCAAGTTCTAGTCTCTCTATATAAATATACACAGACATACACATATATGTATAAATTATATAAATATATATTAAAACATACTTCATAGTATTATAAGGATGAAAAGATAATATATAATGTTATGTTTGTGCATAAATATAAAAATTTTGTGTGTGTGTATTTATAGGTATTTACATATGACCATATTGCCCATAGAGGAATATAGTGATTCAAAAAAGGAGAGGTATTGCAGGATGTTTTTATATATATCTTTGCATGGTTTTTATTGAGACGTGATCTTTAGACTTTCAAAGAAATGACCTCTCCCTCCAGTAATTATTTTAGAGGGATAAAAGGACATGTAATAACCACTTCTCAGATGATTATCTTAGAGGGGAGGGCTGTTGGCATTCATTCCCTCTAATTACTGTCTTAAACCACAGAAAATTTATCATGAAAGAGAAAAAAAAAACCCTTCATGTGATTTTCATTACTGCTTTAAAGAAAGAAGATGATTGTAATAGGTAAAGTTAGATGGGTCTGGAATGCAGGGAGCTGGGGGGGGTGAGTTATTATGAGAAAAATTCTAATAACCTGCAACTAGGCAAAAAACATGAATTCTGAAGCCTTTTTTTTTTATTTCAAGGACTAGCTTTTTGACCTTGAAGACCCACCTCAACCTCTCTGTAGGGTTAAGTGTTATAAGCCTTAAGCTTTATAGAACAAATTACTCAGGGATTATTTTCATGCTCCTCACATCAGAATAATTTTTTAAGCTTTTATTTTCCATCTCAGGATCAATACTGAATATTGGTTCCAAGGCAAAAGAGTGGTAAGGGCTACGTAATTGGGGTTAAATGATTTGCCAAGAGTCACACAGCTAAGACATGTCTGAAGTCAAATTTGAACTCAAGAAGTCCCATCTCTAGATCTGACTCTCTGTCTACTCCACCACTGAGCAGCCCCCATCAAGGTGATTTTTATGGATAAGAGTAAACAAGAGCAGGAAGTTAATAAAGACTACCTACAAAGGTGATAAAATCAAGTGTATGGCCATTACCATGTATGGCTTACAAGGAATAAAAATGTGTCATGGTAGTAATAAATAAACTTAGAGGCCAAAATATTTGAGGGGGCATCAATATTTAACATTCCTAAGTATAAGGGCAAATAGGGGTTAAGATAGAGAGGAGAAGGGAACCTGGGAGCTGATAGACGACTTCAACCACTGGTAATGTAGACAGACAAGCAGAATAATGCTAACCCCTCTACAATATAACTAATTTTCAAATATATGTGGTATACGATCAATACACACACACCCTATCAACAAGTCTTCTGATCTCCAAAATAATAGATACATAGAGAGATACATACATAGATAAATAATAGATACATAGAGAGATACATACATATAGACAGATACATAGAGAGATAGATATAAGGTTACCACATTAGTAAATTAGGAAAATGCTTTACCTGGATTTTAGCAAACAACTGAACATTATTTCTTGATAACTTTGTAGGAAAGATGGATAGTTATGGGTTGGATGACAACAGTTATCAAAATTATTTTTTCCTTCAGCTGATCCTCATATAACTTGGTCACAAATTACTTTGCCATCCTGCTCTCCTTTCCTTGCTCTACCTCATTCATTTCCTTCCTAAAATGTGGCACCCAGAACACCCAGTTTTCTAACCACTGGAGGATGCTTATCTCTTTCCTAATTGGTATTAGTTTTTTTTCTTTGACTATCATGTCACAGTGCTGACTAAAATTGAAACCCACTAGCTCTCTAAGTCTTATTCACATTATCTGTCACTGATCCATGCTCTCCTATCTTTATGTAATTTATTTATTTTATATCCAAGCCCAGAACTTTATATTTAACTATATGGAATTTGCTGTCTAATTGAAATACTCAAATGAACCCATGACTTCATCTATGTGCATGTTTTCGGTAATGATGGATATCACAATTTATCCTTACCTGCCATCCTGTGTGATTCTCATTCATGTCCCCATAAAAGTTCATCATGAAGGTTCACCACAGGAGGTCTTTGCTTCCTCTTTGACATCACCAGGGGACTAACAGGCACTCCAGCTTTCTACACATTATTCTTCTTTCTCCTTCTATCATGCAATTCTTTGATGATATTCTTCACTTCTGTTCTTCCTAGTCCTTTGTTGATTATATAGTACAGCATGGTTTTACTCAGCATGCTACCCATGAAACAAAGAAATGCAAGTGTGCTGTGTCATGAAAAAAAACAAACAAATTTCTGATCTACCAGTCATAAATTCTGTCAAAAAGAAAGAAAGAAATGGAACTAGGTATGCACCTTGTAGAAATCATCCTTTTCTTTCTAAGCACCTATAGACCATCCCAAAATGTTATGAATAATGACAAGAGGTGCTTAAAATAATTAAAAAGTAAATGGTGGTAAGGAATAAGAGCAAAGTATCTGAAAAGCACTAAACTAAGAATAAGATGACTTAATTTCAAGTTCAAATTCTGCCACTAAGATGCATGACCTTGTTACACATGACAAGTCATTCATTCTCCCTTCATTTCTGCTTTGTTCGTGGGTTAAATGCTTTGCTCATGAGTTATTTGGTCTCATTTCCCTTCCAGGTCCCAAATCCTGTAATTCCAGGGCTTCTGACAATATGATTCATTGGCTCTCATATTATTCCTGATATAGAGGTAGTAACTTCAGCATTGAAATAGCAAGTTTTCACCAGTCCCAAACTATCTTAATACTTCCAAGGCATATTCAACATTTTTCCCTGATATTTTCCCAATATTTGAATGTAGTAAGCTCTTTCTAAATCCAAGTAATAGTGTTTGGAGTTATAAAGCTGGTCATAGCCTTCTTGCTGTAGAAAAGATAACAGCAGCCAAAAAAATAAATTCTGAAATATCCAAACTCACCTTACCACTGTTGATTCTGTGACAAAATTAGAAAGGAAGTCCTCTGAAGAATCCTCCAAAAATGCTCATTGCTAATCATTTGTACCACAACTATATGAGTCATCAATGATCAGTTGATCATGACCTCATTCTCCTGGTTCCTTTATATATTCCTTATTGGTATTCAGTTGTGTCCAACTCTTCATGACCCTATTTGTAGTTTTTCTGGCAAAGATACTAGAGCAGGTTGCCATTTTCTTTTTCAGCTTATTTTACAGATGAGGGAACTGAGGCAGACAGGGTGAAGTGACTTGCCCAGGGTCACACAGCAAGTGTCTGAGGTCAGATTTGAACTCAGGAAGATGAATCTTTCTAACTTCTGGCCCAGTACTCTATCCACAGAGCCCAATAACAAAGTAGGTCATCAATATATTACATGTCTGTCTAGTCATTCAGACTGCAAAATTCTTTTAATCATGATATGAGAACTTTAATGTTGTGTAATTAGAAAAAATCTTGTACCTTTGGACTCCATCTCCCAGAATTCTTTTTCATCTCCCAGTATCCCTTTCTCTTCTCCACCATGTTGTATGGTCACATTTGAATATAAATTTTGGTAACTCCTCCCTCTCTATCTCTTCTCTTCAGACTATGGCTGAGTTTACTCTAGCTTTTTTATTTTAGTTATTATTGATAAATCTTATAAAATATATTTTGATATTAATTTTAAAATCTACATTGCATAATCTAGAAAAAGATAAGTATTTTATACATAAAAGTTTCAGAGTATAACCTGACCTAACTTTACATGTAAGTCTGTCTAATTTCAACCCAAGCATCAGGATTTGATTAGATTAAGGTCATTTCTAATTGGCTTCCTAGTCTACAGCCACCTGACCCCACAGAGGCTGCTCTATCAGATCCCATACTGGGAAGTTCTTGAAGTAGCCATCCTCCCTAAGCTCCTATCTCTAAGGCAGAATTCCTTCATCTGCATTCATCCTTACTGCTTGGAATCCTTTCTTTGGTAATAGATATCTATATCCCTATTGTGCATTTTGTTGGCAGTCAGTCTTAGGCTCAGTTCAATTCAGCATTGTTAAGTTGCGAGGCAATTTGCTAGACAAAGAGTACAAAGTTGAAAACCAGTATGTCCAGGGGTAGCGTGGCTCAGTGGACTAAGAGCCAGGCCTAGAGATGGAAGGTCCTGTATTCAAATTTAAACTCAGACACTTCCTAGCTGTGTGACCCTGGGCAAGTTACACCACACACACACACCCATTATCTAGCCCTTACTGCTCTTCTGGAGAGAGAGAGAGACAGAGAGAGAGACAGAGAGAGACAGAGAGAGACAGAGAGAGAGAGAGACAGAGAAGAGAGAGACAGAGGCAGAGACAGAGAGACAGAGACAGAGACAGACAGACAGAGAGACAGAGACAGAGACAGACAGACAGAGAGACAGAGGGAGACAGAGACAGAGAGGGAGAGGAAGAGGAAGAAAGGAAGGAAGGAAGGAAGGAAGGAAGGAAGAAAGAAAGAAAGAAAGAAAGAAAGAAAGAAAGAAAGAAAGAAAGAAAGAAAGAAAGAAAGAAAGAAAGAAAGAAAGAAAGAAAGAAAGAAAGAAAGAAAGAAAGAAAGAAAGAAAGAAAGAAAGAAAGAAAGAAAGAAAGAAAGAGAGAAAGAGAGAGAAAGAAAGAGAGAGAGGAAGGAAGGAAGGAAGGAAGGAAGGAAGGAAGGAAGGAAGGAAGGAAGGAAGGAAGGAAGGAAGGAAGGAAGGAAGGAAGGAAGGAAGGAAGGAAGGAAGGAAGGAAGGAAGGAAGTGTAAAAAATAGACTCAAATACAGGACTACAATCCCCATGAGCCTTTGCTCGACTTCCCCAGAATGCCTTGTAATCTCACCTGGGCCGAGATCGAGAAGGTATTTAAGTTGATTCAAAGGCTTTGGAAGCTCTCTTTTTGGACTTCCGTTTTGGAGCAGACACAGCTCTTTCCATAATGTAGGTGAGGTCTAGGCCTCTGGCCTAGACACGTGTTTTTTCTTATCCTGTATTTTCTTTTAATCCTTAACTTTAATAAACCTCTAAAAAATATAATACTCCTTGCAGAGAGAAACTAATTTCTACCTGCCTCAGTCTCCCCATCTCCCCTAAATTTTAATCTTTACAGAAGGAAGGAAGGAAGGAAGGAAGGAAGGAAGGAAGGAAGCATGTCTGAACTCTCAAAAGGCTTGTGATTTATTAGAGGAATAAAAGATGTACATAAGCAATTGTAATACAAATTAGAAATATGGAGAAGACACATGGAAAGTTAGGGTGATATGATGTTGAAGAGTCATAGACTTAGACTGGAAGGGATGTCAGAAATCAGAAATCATTTTATAGATGGGGAACTAAAGCCCAAAGAGACTGAGTAATTTATGTGCAAAGTTAGGCAATGAGAAACAGAATCAGTATTTGAACTCAGACAGGAGAGGCAGCCAAATTGCCTAGTGAGTGGAATGCTGGACTTGGAGTCTGGAAGACTTGAATACAAGTCCTGCCTCATAATCTTACTTAATTGTCCACCCCTAGCAAGTCACTTAACTTCTCAACTTCTCTCAATCTGTTGGGGATAATATAATAGCACCAACTTCACAAGGTATTTTGAAGACCAAATGAGATAATGCCTGTAAAGTGCTTTGTAAACTTTAATCTGCTCTATAAATATGTTATTATTATTATTCCCTTTTGAATTATCTTGGGAAGATTCTGAAGATTATCTGGCAAGGTAAAGTAAAGGACATTGAGGTCTTCTCTTGAGCTGAAGTGGCAAGAAAATTTGCAAAGAGCACAACTCCCATAGGTCAGCCATGTTGTTAGAATGCCAAATGTAGAGTTGCCTAAAAGACTATTCTACAGAGAACTCCCACGAGGGAAGTGCTCACCCGAAGGTCAGATGCAGTGGTACAAGGACACTCTCAAGGTCTTTCTGAAGAACTTTGGTATTGATTGTGAGACCTGGGAGACACTGGCACAGTTGTGTGCTGCAGGGTATGTACACATCAGAGAAGGCTCTGTGCTCTGAGTAGAGAAGAATCAAAGAGAAACCTGAGATCTACACATCTAGAGACATCTCAATCCTAAATGTTCAAAAGGACTATTTGTGCCCGATGTATGGTATGGCCTTCTGAGCTCATATTGGACTGAGCAACTACAGTTGGACACACTGTACCCTGACCCCAGTGTTATGATGTCATTGGTCCTCTTTGAGTATGAAGGACAAACAATAACATTATTATTATCACACTATTATATTATTCTACTATTATCTCTTAGATTCCAAATCCAATCCTGTGGTCACTGGGCCATGCTAAAAATGCTAAAAAAAATCACTTAGAGTCAGAAATATGGGCTGCAGATGACTTTTACAGTCACATTAGAAAACTAGTGATCTAGTTTTCCTGGATATTCTAAATGCCTGGAATGCTCTCTTTCATCTTCTAACTTCCCTGGTTTCCTTTAAGCCTCACCAAGGGAAAGGAATAAACATTCATATAGATCCTATTATTTGCCAAGCCCTGTGCTAAATGCAATATTTGAGGTAGGGGCTATTATTAATCCCATTTTACAGTTGAGGAGACCAAGGTACACAGAAGTTAAGTGACTTGTCTGGGGTCAAACAAACTAATGTATCTAAGGACAGATCTGGCCTCAGGGCTTCCTGACTCCAGACCCAGGGCCCTGTGCACTGCAATGCCAACTAGCTGCTAACTAAAGTCTCACCTTCTTCAACAAGAATTTCCCAGTCCTCCCTAATCTTAATACCCCCTCTCATTTGTACTTACTGCTTTTCATATTGTTTCCTGCTAAACTAAGATGTACAGTGCTGGCATATAGTATATGCTTAATAAAGGTTAATTGACTGAAAGAACAACATTTAAACCATTGGAAATCAGAGCTATGAAATTCTAATGATGGAGTTTAACCCCAAAGAAGAGATGAGAATGAGCTTCCTTATCTTTTTTTTAAAGAGTAAGTATGAACACAGAATTTAACTGAATATAATGTCAAATTTGGTTTGTGTGTTTCTTAGTTTTTATAAACTAGCTTTTTTAGTTTTTTCTTACTCTTATCATAAAGCACAATCCTCTGTTCCACCACCCCTTGCCCCATTGTATCCATGCCAGGAATTCTCTCCCCTCTCATTCCCATCTCTTCTGGCTTACCTGGATTCCTTTAAGTCCCAGCTAAAACCTCACCTTCTACCAGAAGCCTTTCCTAATTAGCCTTAACTCTGGTGTCTTCCCTCTGATGTTTATTTCCATTTTATCTTGTATATATACTTATTTGTACATAGATCTTTACATGTTGTCTCCCTCATTAAACTGTAGGTCCCTTGAGAACAGGAAACTGTCTTTTGCCTTTCTTTGTTCTTCCCATTGCTTAGCATGAGACATAGTGGGCATCTAGTACATGCTTATTGATGACCGAGGAGAAGAGAATATTAGGAAATGTAGTTGAAAGAATAATGAAAGATATCAATTTAAAATTTTTAAAGAAAAAGAAAAAATAGATCGAAGGCAGATTCTGGAGAGCCTGGAGTGCTGGGCTAAGGAATTTGCATTTTATCCTGTAGAAAAAAAAGATTAACTAAAGGCTTTGCACAAGAGAGTAACATAATCAAACTTGTTCAGTTGGAATATTGTTTTGCTTACAATGTTTAGGATAAATTAATAGGAAAGGTTATAAACCAGATACAAGGAAACCAGTTACAATTACCCAGGTGAAAGTTAATGAGAATGGTAGTAATAAGAGTGAAAAATGAATCTAGCTAGGTGCCTTAATAGATAGAGAGCTGGGTGTGGAGATAAGAATTACTTGATTCAAACCTAACCTCAGACACTTCTCAGCTGTGTGATCCTGGGCAAGTCACTTAACCTCCATTACCTAGTCTTTGCCACTCTTCTGCCTTGGAACAAATACTTGGTTTCTATTCTAAGAAAGAAGGTAAGAATTTTTTTTTTTAACTGGAAAAGAAGGGAGAGACAGTATACTGTGTAGACAGGATTAATAGAACCTACCAATTGATTGGATGCAGGGGGCAAGGTAGACAGAGGAATCAAAAATGACCCTTCATTATAGCCAAAATAGACTACTATTCTACAAATTCAACATACCCTCTTCCCTTTCTGTGCACTCTCACAAACCATATTCCATTTTTAGTTATATTCCTCTCTTATCACTCAACCTTTTGGAATTCTAATTTCCTTTTAGGTTCAACTTAGGTGCCACCTCCTCTTTGGGACCTTCCTCAATTTCCCTAGTTAGTGCTCACCCCACCCTCCTTAAAATTTCCTAGATTACTTTGTGTGATCTCTCCATTCCTCATTTTCACTGACTACCTCATATTTTTTTGTTGCAATTATCTATGTACTTATTTTATCTTCTAAGTTCCTTATGAACAAGAAATGTTTTCCTTTTTATCTTTTCATCCTCAGTATTTAGCAGAGTACCTTCCTCCTCATCATAATAAACATTTAATGAGTGCTTATTGAATTAAATTAAACTGTAAAGGCTCTTTGTCAATGAGGTATCTTTCATTCATATATTATAAAAAATAGACTTGAATACAGGACTACAATCCCCACAAGCCTTTGCTCCACTTCCCCAAAATGCTTTGTAATCTCACGGGAATTCTGAGGTGGGTCGAGATGGAGGAAGGATTTAAGCTGATGTCAAAGGTTTTTGGGGTCTCTTTTGGACTTCCGTTTTGGAGCAGGCGCGTCTCTTGCATGCTAAGTCACTTAGCATGCTAAGTGTTCCAACATCTTGGCATGGTGGTAGCTATTGTCCGGTTTGGCAGTGAGTTTTCCCTTGATACTATACTGAAGAAGCTGAGTAGCTAGTTCAGGTTCAGGCATCTTAGCTGAGCCCTCTTAGAGTTTAGGCTGATTCCTTTCTCCTTTACCTTCCAACACTATCCTCTTAAAAGCCACTAATTTGAACTTCCCCTGGCATAGGCCAGGTGGGAAAAATCCTACACCTTTCCCCTCTCCCTTCTCCTTAATTTATTTCTTCTATATTAATTAAAATCACCATAAATTTCCAGCTGATTTGGGTATTTTATTTGGGATATCCCCTGGCAACCAAAATTAATTTAGTTTAGGTCACAACCCTAAAATTATCGTTACACAGTGATGGTCCTTCTCTAGAAACTGAGACCTACTAATATGAGGGAAAACTGGAATAAACAAGCCAGTCTCGAGAGTAAGTGTGAACATGCTCCTGTGATGGGTATTTGGCACTAATAGTGTAGGAAACACACCTTGCACATTAAGATCACATAGAATTCCTTAGCAGATGTAGCATCAGGGATAAGTTTGTTGAACAATTCTATGATTATCAAAACCAAGTGAGATATAAAATAACAGATAGATGCTTGCCAAATGTGTTTGCTACTCATAGAGGCTGATCAATGAGAGAGGGATTCTCTTTAAACTGAAAGGTCTCAGATGTTCTGTTGGTAGATGACAGTATTCTGAAATCAAGTCCCAGAATATTACAGTCTCTCTGATATACAGTTGGATATAATTCATAAGTCCCCTAACCTAAGCAAAAAGGGTTTTTATACCATTAAGAAATAAAATAAAATCAGTTATTTCAAAAATAATTTATTTTATCTTTTTTATTTTGGTGCATATTTTTATTATATAATATATGTATATAATGTATAATTAAATAAATATACATATGTAAGGATATATGCTCAAACATTTTTACTTATGGGGTTGAAAGGGGTAAAAATTTAAGGGTTGGACTAAAATATATGATTCAAAGTATTATTGCTCAAAGTCGAAGTGACCTTTAATAGCTTTTATTTACAAAAAAAAAGGTGAAAAGAGTGAAAGTAGTAAAAAACAAAAGGGTAGAGAAGACATTAACCTACTCAGCCAGGACCTGTTGACCTTTAACTGGAATTAAACTCTCTCCAGAAGATAGGAAGGGAAAGTCAGCTATCCATTCACCCAAGTTCCCTCTAAGAGGTAAGTCAAGACAATGACTAGAGCTGAAGGTGATTCCTGAGGTTGACTTTCTTCCTTGAGTTGACCTTCTTCTTGAAGCTGACTTCCTTCTTGAAGTCAAACTCCTTCTTAGAGTCGACTTCCCTAGCCCCAGAAATTCAGGGCTTTTTATAGTAGTTTCTTTGTCCCTTCCTCTTTTCATAAGGGCCAATCACAGTTTCCAAATTGTCTAGCACTGCCCAGAGGGCAGTGTCTGTGGGATCAACTTCTTACCTTCTGAAGGTTAAGTTCTAATCAAAAAAGACTCACAACTAAGGTTGTGAACCCTCCAAATCTCATCCCCTGGAGAGGTGAATACCCATCAAAAGAGTCCACAGACCCCTGGCTCACTGAGGTGTGAATTCTCCAAGTGGATTTTGAGCTCCTCCACCCAGGCCAAGCAGGGGTACTAAAATCATTGTCAACCAAAGTGTTAACTCCAATTAGGCAAAGAGAATAAAGGATTCCCTTTTGACAAGTGTAAACTCAGAATAGACAAAGAGAACCAAGAATTTCCTTTCACAGGGTGAATGTCAAAAAAAGTTTGTGGACCACTGGTCTAAACAAAAGCAAGTTGATCTGGCCCTCTGTTTACATCCCACTCTGATTTAGTATTGTTTAGGGAATTGTGATTCATCAGGAATTTTTATTTTTTTAATTTGGAAAACTAAATCATGAAATTTAGAAAAAAGAAAGAAAAGAGCAAAAAATGAAAAATAAGTCAGGGTAATTATCAGACATTGTACAGTATAATGATTTTTTAAAAATTTAATCTGAAATACGTTGCAAATTAGCTATAGGATTATAAAATACCAAGATTTAATGAAACAAGAAATAGCCTAAATTCTCAAAAGGAGAAATATGTCAAGCTATCAGAGTATTGCTCTATAGAAAAATACCAGGATTATCCAAATGGGTTCAGAAACAAGGTCTATGAGTCTTTTAAATACTAAATAACTCCTGTATTATATAAGTTATTTCAAAAATATAGAAAAATATTATGTTATCCATTTACTTCTACAAGCAAATATAGTCATTGAATCATAGATTTCGAGCAAAAAGGTACTTTTGTCACATTTTACAGATGAAGAAATCAAGGAACCAAAAGGTTAGGTGTCTTGTCCTAGGTCATAGCTACTATCTGAGGTTGGATTTGAATCCATTCTGAATAATTTGAACAATCATTCTGATTTCAAGTCCAGGGCCCTATCTACTAAAATTGATACAAAATTGAGAAAGAAAACTGGGAAAGGGAGGTGTTGTTTTTTTTTATATTAACTTAATCAAGTACTTGGAGTGCTCCACCCTTTTAACTTAATCAATCAAGAACTTATGAGTCCTTCTGATAATAGCTCACACTCTCAGAGGATGGGAGGTGGATCACATAGACACTGCCTCAAATTGAGAGACTTTGATTGGTTCCTATGAAGAGGGGGAGAGACAAGAAGTGACAAGGAAAAAGGACTATAAAAGGTGAGACCTAAGGACAAGATTCACTCCTGACTTCCTTAGTTCTTCAGTGAGGAGACTCTGTTGGTGAGCCAGACTGGAGGAAGACTCTTGGAAGCAGTCATATTGTCCTAAACTCATCCTTGACTGGAGCTTTCTATGCTGCAGACTCAGGCTGAAGGAAGAGGCTTGTTTTGGTGGGCTTCTAGCTGAAGATGCCACTGGGACTTCCATGTGGAGATTGGGATTTGAGGGAACCCCCGCCAGAGGCTGAGCCAGGCTTCACTGGCTCAGCACTTAGGCTGATAGGCTAGACAAGGCTCTGTCTCCTTCCTACATTTCCCAATTTCAATATCTCTACCTTGTTGTAAAATAAAAGCTGCTAACAGTCATTTTTTACTTAAGGGCTAATATTTCATAAACGGTGACCATAATCTCACTTTTATAACTCTCATATTGAGTCAAACTTAATTTTAATTCTTACAAAACTATAGAGCAATATAATTAATTAACATTGATATTAAAATGAAATGAAATATGAGTAAAATACAATTGTAATAAAAATCAAGTCAAATAAAAAATTAATATTAAAATTGTTTTACATATAAATGGGGAAAATAAAATATTGTTTTTAAAATTATTAAAAATAAAATAAAATCCATCATAAGTAATAATCATAATTAAAATGTAGAGAGTTTAAAACTCTGAAAATAATATAGTAAAACATTACAACAAAATGAAATTAAAGATTTCATGATGATGTCACTGTATACACTGAAAACTTTTGATATAATAGAGCATGTTTCTCCATGAAGAGGAAGTACCCAGACCAACCATGTTTGATTTTTCTTCCAACTTCTCTTCCAACTCTTTATGATTTTTCACCTCTTTCTTCATTGCTTTTTCACTCTGGAGACATCTCCATTTCTATGACTGGTCTCCCCTCCCACCCCAGAATTGCCTTGAACCTTCATTTGAGGAATACTTGAGCCAGTCATGGCTCATTCCTCTCTTAGTTTCTTTTCTGACTCTCTGGACTTTTCTCCCTGTCCCTGGGTCAAATCCTTCCTCAAATTCCTCCCCATACTTGCATCTTACACAGAGTAATAATTTAATAATGACTTTTTAATTTATCTTTTATTTATTATTTATATACATGAATTCTATTTATAGATAGCAAAAATTACTTCTCTTTTAAAATAGAATTAGAGGTATTTTTCATTAATGTGAGCAAAGGTATATATTGGGGTTGGAGTGAAACCAAGATTAGAGGCAGCAATCCAGCCAAACTCTCCCAATGTTCCCTTCTAAACAACTTTAAAGTAACTCCTCAAATCAAATTTTAGAGCAACAGAGCCAAGAAAAGGAAAGAGTGAGACATTTTTCTAGCCTCAGACAACTTAAGAGGTTGGCAGGGGAGTTCTGTGGTAGCAAGCTCAGGGCTGCCCAAAGCATGGCAACAGCAGTAGTAGCACCAGCAGTGGGCCTTGAAGGCAACTTACTGATACTGGGTTCATCTGGCACATATTGGCAACTCTATTGAACATATACAGTTCTGGGTTGTAGTTCCAAGGTAGAGAGTAGCACTAGTACTTGCAGCTACAGGGGAATAGGAGATCTTCCTGACTGAGGACCAAAGTGCAAACCAAGAGAGCAGAAATCAAACCTCTCCTTAAATCACACCACCCTGGAAACACCAAAAACCATGTAGATTCCCAGAACTGTCTCTGAAAATAGCAGCATGAAAAAGTTTGAAGCTTTGGACATAAAATTCAAAGTCAAGAAATTGACTGGAAAAAATGAGCAAACAACAGTAAAAAGAATTTGACTAGAAAAAAATTACCGTAGAAGAGAAGATCAAGACCTAAAAGTAAAAGACAACAATGTAGGAAACAGTTACAAGCAAAGCCTCAAAGAAAAATGCTAATTAGATCTAAGCCCAATAAGAATTCCTAAAAGTGTTAAAGAAAGCAATAAGAATTTTAGGGGAAAAATTGAGAAAAGAAATGAGTGATGTGGCAAAATTGTGAAAAGGGAATTAGCTTGGTAAAAGAGGCACAAAAATACTGAAGAAAACAATATTAAAAAAAAAAAAACAGAATTAGCCTAAAGGTAAAAGAGGCAAAAAAAAAATCTATAGTTCCCCAAATGATAAATGGTCAAAGTTTATAAATAAGCAGTTTTCGGAAGAATAAATCAAAGCTATCTGTAGTCTCATGAAAAAATATTCTAAATCAATATTGGTTAGAAAAATGCAAATTAAAACAACACTGAGGTATCTTACACTTATCAGAAATGACAGATGCTAGTGGAAATAAGCAATTTCTTTCTCCTTCCAAAACTCAAGGAATTCTATAGCTTCATCTTCCCAAGTTGCAAGGAATCATCTAGCACCAAACCTTATGACTCTGTTTTTAAAAACAACCGAATCACATATATTATTGGAGAATAACTAAGTAAATTATGGAATTAATATATTACTAAGTCATGATACTAAATATTGATAAATATGAAGACTACAAAATAATTTAGAAAGACCTATATAAAGCATCTCAAATCAGGATTTGCTGAGCCATAATTGAATGTATTCATGAATGTATACATAGATTATAACTATATATATAATATAATATAGTATATATGTATGAATGTATGTGTGTGTTTATAAATATATATCTATCTACATATGTCTGCAAAAAGGGTAGCCAAAGTAGTTCAGACAAACTTGGGAACAAGCAAATGCTTTTAAAATTCCTTTTGTTGATCCACTTGATTTGTTTAAGTGCTACATGTTGTCTATGATTTTATCTAAGATGTTTTGTTTAAGATGTTTTAAAATATTTATTTTGTATGTTTAAGTCTTTTTGTAGATGGTTAAGGTTAAAATACAATTAAAAAAAAAAGAATGAGACAGTTCTAGTTCCAATCCTAGAGAGATCAGAGACCCAGGTGTGTTACCAAGGGAGTGACTAATCCACAAAATAACATATCAATCACACAAAATGAGACAAAGGTCTAGATGCTAGAACCAAAAAGCAATTAACTGAGACAATCAGAACTAACATGATCTTCCCATCTTCACATCATTCTGCCTACATTCTACTTACATGCTGGGCATCATCCTCATCTCCCTCCTGCTCTAACCTTGGACTCTATCCCTGGGAAGCCATGCCCCAGGGATGAGCTTCAGCCATCTCTACTTCATAGGACTCCAAGCCTTTCCTGATTTCTTTTTTTCTTTTAAACTTGTATCTTCTGTCTTAGAACCAATATTGGTTCTAAGGCAGAAGAGTGATAAGGACTAGGCAATATGGGTTAAATGACTTGCTCAGGGTCACAAAGCTAGGAAATGCCTAGAAATCACATATAAATATAAGTCTTCACATCTCTAGGTCTGGCTCTCAATCCACTGAGCCACCTAGTTTCCTCCTCTGGCTTTTCTTAATATTTTTTCTTCCCACATTAGAATGCAAGGTCATTGAGGATAAAGTACTATCTTATTTCTATTTGTATCTCAGTACTTATCAATTCCTGGTACATAGCAAGCACTTCATGAATATCATTTATGTATCTAACTGTCTTGAGTTATGGATCCACCAATTCTTAAGTTTTCCTTGCCTTAGATTGGTACCACAGTTTGGGTACATCTAAACTACAGATGCTAGCTAAATTTGGTCCCAGTAGAGAGAATTTACTATCTTTAGGGAACAAACATAATGTGAAGATTTTCTGGCTATTGTCTTGTCAACTATGTGTTTCTTTTTCACATTAGTTCTACTATTGTTCACCTTCTCATGTGGACTTGTGACCTCATCAATGTGGATATTCCTTCCAATGATAAAGATTGTAATATATCCATATCTTAATCAATCAATCAATCAGCATTAATTAAGCACCAACTATGTGCCAGACATTGCATGAAGCACTGGGGTTATTAAAAAAAGGTAAGTGATGCAGAGCGAAAGGAGCAGAATCAGGAAAACATGGTACACAGAGACTGATACACTGTGCTACAATCGAATGCAATGGTCAATGCAATGTCCCTAAACAATCTGCAGGGATCTAGGAGAAAAAACACTATCCACAAGCAGAGGATAAACTGTGGGAGTAAAAACACCGAGGAAAAGCAACTGCTTGACTACAGGGGTTGAGGGGATATGATTGAGGAGAGACTCTAAATGAACACTCTAATGCAAATACCAACAACATGGAAATGGGTTCGAATCAAGAACACATGTGAAACCCAGTGGAATTGCTTGTCGGCTATGGGAGAGGTGGTGGGAGGTGGGGTGGGGAGGGAAAAAAATTATCTTTGTCTCCAATGAATAATGTTTGGAAATGACCAAATAAAATAATGTTTAAAAAAATAAAAAATAAAATAAATAAAATAAAATTTTAAAAAGGCAAAAAACAGTCCTTGTCCTCAAAGAACTTACAATCTAGTGGAGTAGAAAAGATACACATACCTATATAGTAAACAAACTATAGTTAGGATAAATAGGAAACAATTAAAAGAGGGAAAGCCCTAGAATTAAGAAGGGTTAGGGGAAGCTTCCTGTAGAAGTTGGGATTTTAGTTAAGCTATTAAAGGAAAGCAGAGAGGTCAATAGTCAGAGCAGAAGAGGGAGACTGTTCCAGACATGGGAAACAGCCAGAGAAGGTGCCCAGATCATCGAGATGGAATGTCTTGTTTGTAGAACAGTCAGGAGACCAATGTCACTGGATTGAAGTATATGTGTTTGGAAGTAAGGTATAAGAAGACTAGAAAGATAGGAGGGGTCTAAGTTATGCAGGACTTTTAATGTCAAATGGGACATTTTGTTTTTGTTCCTGAGGGCAATAGAAATCCATTGGATTTATTGAGTAGAAGGGGGTGGCATGATCAGACTTGGGTTGTAGGAAAATCAATTTTGTGGCTGTGAGACTTGACCAAATCTTCCCCCAAAATGGCCAAAGGGGAATCCACTCAACATATTATGGGCCTTCCTTGTTTTTTCTTGGGACCAGAGAAATATTTGCTATTCACACAGTTATTCCAATGGCTATTCTCTAATCTGACCACCTGAAAAATCTGTCTTTTTCATGTATTTTTGATAATATTATTTACTACATCTCTTTATAGTTTTTATTTATTTTATATTGCAGCCTGCTAATACCCACCATGCAGCTTTCCATTGTCATTATTTCTTTGGAGACTCTAGTGTTCAGTGACTTATTGTCTTTCAACAATACAGGTAGACTATTAGTAAAAAGATGAGCCTTCAGGGCAGTGAGGTAACACAGTAGACAGAGTGCCTGGCCTGAGGTTGGGAGGACCTGGATCCAAATCTACCCTCAGATACTTCCTGGCTGTGTGATCCTGGTTAAGTCACTTGACTCCAAATTGCCTAGTCATTATCACTCTTCTGCCTTAGAATTACCAGGTAGTTTTATTTATTTTTTGTTTTGACACTATTTTTTATTTGGTCAATTTCAAACATTATTCCTTGGTTACAAAAATTATTTTCTATTCCTCCCTCCCCTTCCCCAACCCCTCCCATAGGCAATGCGCAATTCCACTGGGTATTATATGTGTCCTTGATCAGAACCCATTTCCATGTTGTTGGTATTTGCACTAGGATGTTCATTTAGAGTCTACATCCCCAATCATATCCCCTTCGACCCATGTGATTAGGCAGTTGTTTTTCTTCTGTGTTTCCACTCCCACAGTTTTTCCTCTGAATGTGGATAGTGTTTTTTCTCATAGATCCCGCCAGGTTGTTCAGGATCAATGCATTGCCACTAATGGAGGAGAAGTCCATTACCTTCGATTATACCACAGTGAATCAGTCTCTGTGTACATTGTTCTGGTTCTGCTCCTTTCGCTCTGCATCACTTCCTGGAGGTTGTTCCAGTCTCCATGGAATTCCTCCACTTTATTATTCATTTTAGCAAAATAGTATTCCGTCACCAACATGTACCACAATTTGTTCAGCCATTCCCCAATTGAAGGGCATCCCCTCATTTTCCAATTTTTTGCCACCACAAAGAGCGCAGCTATGAATATTCTTGTATATGTCTTTTTCCTTATTATCTCTTTGAGGTACAAGCCCAACAATGCTATGGCTGGATTAAAGGGCAGACAGTCTTTTAGCACCCTTTGGTCATAGTTCCAAATTGCGCTCCAGAATGGTTGGATCAATTCATAACTCCACTAACAATGCATTAATATCCCAACTTTGCCACATCCCCTCCAGCATTCATTACTTTCCATTGCTGTCATGTTAGTCAATCTGCTAGGTGTGAGGTGGTACCTCAGAGTTATTTTGATTTGCATTTCTCTGATTACAAGAGATTTAGAACATTTTTCATGTGCTTATTAATGGTTTTGATTTCTTTGACTGAAAATTGCCTATTCATGTCCCTTGTCCATTTATCAACTGGATAATGGCTTGATTTTTAGTACAATTGCTTTAGTTCTTTGTAAATTTGAGTAATTAGACCTTTGTCAGAGGTTTTTGTTATGAAGATTGTTTCCCAGTTTGTTATTTCCCTTCTGATTTTGGTTACATGGGTTTTGTTTGTAAAAACCTTTTTAATTTGATGTAGTCAAAATTATTTATTTTACATTTTGTGACTTTTTCTAAGTCTTGCTTGGTTTTAAAATCTTTCCCTTCCCAAAGGTCTGACATGTATACTATTCTGTGTTCACCTAATTTACTTTTAGTTTCCTTCTTTATGTTCAAGTCATTCACCCATTCAGAGTTTATCTTGGTGTAGGGTGTGAGGTGTTGATCCAAGCCTAATCCCTCCCACACTGTCTTCCAATTTTGCCAGCAGTTTTTGTTGAATAGTAGATTTTTGTCCCAAAAGCTAGGATCTTTGGGCTTGTCATAGCACTGTCTTGCTGAGGACACTTACCCCAAGTCTATTCCACTGATCCTCCTTTCTGTCTCTTAGCCAGTATCAAATTGTTTTTATGACCACTGCTTTATAATATAATTTGAGATCTGGTACTACAAGGTCACCTTCCTTTGTATTTTTTTTTTCATGATTTCCCTGGATATCCTTGATCTTTTGTTCTTCCAAATGAATTTTGTTATGGTTTTTTCTAATTCAGTAAAAAAGTTTTTTGGAAGTTCGATGGGTATGGCACTAAATAAATAGATAAGTTTGGGTAGGATGGTCATTTTTATTATGTTAGCTCATCCTACCCATGAGCAGTTAATGTTTTTCCAATTGCTCAGATCTAGTTTTAGTTGTGTGGAAAGTGTTTTGTAGTTGTGTTCATATAGTTTCTGTGTTTGTCTCTGCAGATAGATTCCTAAGTCTTTTATTTTGTCTAGGGTGATTTTGAATGGAATTTCTCTTTCTAATTCCTGCTGCTGAGATGTGTTGGAGATACATAGAAATGCTGATGACTTATGTGGGTTTATTTTGTATCCTGCAACTTTGCTAAAGTTGTTGATTATTTCCACTAGCTTTTTAGTTGATTCTCTAGGATTCTTTAAGTAGACCATCATATCATCTGCAAAGAGCAATAACTTGGTCTCCTCCTTGCTAATTTTAATACCTTCAATTTCTTTTTCTTCTCTAATTGCTACTGCTAGTGTTTCTAGTACCATGTTAAATAATAGAGGTGATAATGGGCATCCTTGTTTCACTCCTAATCTTATTGGGAATGCATCTAGTTTATCCCCATTGCAGATGATGTTGGCTGATGGTTTTAGATATATACTGTTTATTATTTTTAGGAAAGACCCTTCTATTCCTATACTTTCTAGTGTTTTCGATAGGAATGGGTGTTATATTTTGTCAAAGGCTTTTTCTGCATCTATTGAGATAATCATGTGATTTTTGTTGGTTTGCTTGTTGATATGGTCAATTATGTGGGTGGTTTTCCTGATATTGTACCATCCTTGCATTCCTGGTATATATCCTACCTGTTCATAGTGAATAACCCTCCTGATCACTTTCTAGTGTAGTTTTGATTCTAAGACAGAATGTAAGAGTTTTGTTGTTGTTTTAAAAGGATGACCCTTCATTTCAGGAAGAAGTTTAAGGTCTTTACAGGAACATGCAGTTTCTCATGAGCAGTTCATCCTGATCTCTATTCTTTAATTTTGGGCCCAGTTTAAACATTTGCAGTGTATATGGTAGATAGATAGATAGATAGATAGATGGATGGATGGATAGATAGACAGATAGACAGACAGACAGACAGACAGACAGACAGATAGATAGATAGATAGATAGATAGATAGATAGATAGATAGATAGATAGATAGATTCTGATGGACAATTTTTTTAGCTTATCCATGTAACTGAATGTTATAGTATTTGCTCTTCATGCATTAGTTTATCCTTGTGAGTGGTTAAGTCTTTAGATCTCTTTGAGAAGGATTTACAGTGTCCTGGAGAAAAACAGTATCTTGGACAAGGAGGAGCATACAGAGGAACTTACCATTTACAATGAATCATTCCTGAACTTGAACTTTGTACTAGGTCTACTTTATGGTATTGGTAGATACTTCTAGAGGGCAGGTGTCTATCTGTTTTATGCCTTGCTTAATACTAATGTCTAAAGAATTAACAAGCAAGTTTATCCTCATTGCTATATCTTTCAAAGTATTGAATTATCTTGACATACCTATGGGAGATACCTTCTTCTATTTTTGATAATATTTGCATAATTCCTGGCTCATAGTAGATGTTTAATAATTGAGTATTCTTTCCCCCCGCCCCTTTTAACATTCTTTTGGCACTGAAAATTTGTTTAAATGGAAGAACACCTTTAAAGCAGAATTTTGCTGTACCAAGTGAAATGCTTTTTTGAAAAAACATTCAACACAAAAATAAAGTAAGATCTTCCATTCTTTATATCTTTCAGTTAGTTGTGATAGTAAAAATGTGGTCTTTTAAGTAGTATTTCTCACAAAAGTTTATCTGTTCCCTATAAATACCCTCAGAAAGAATTTTTCTATGCATATATAAATTATATTCATTAAAATGTTAAATAGATGGAAAAATAGGCACATAAATTGGTAGTTATTGATGTTCTCTTGGGTCACCATTTTCAGTATAAATAAAGTCCAAGATTTTTCTACACCTTGAGTATCTTCCTATCCTTGGCTATCTTGTGATTCCATCTCTCAAAATCCTGACAATCAAATTACTTCTAGCACAGCTCTATTTTATTTATTCATGGTACGATCTAGCAGCCTTTCTCCATCTTTGCTCTTTTTTAATGGCATTTCTAATTTCCCTACAAGCACATCCAGGTCCATGAGGTGGCTGTACTTTCTTTGATCATCAAAGTGTTTATTACAAAAATCTTTGCAGATCTTTTTCATTTTTCTATTGGTTTTCTAATTTCCATTTTTATCTTTAAATGCCCTTGGGATGACCTTGCTTAGTTGGATTTCTTATTAGGCTTTCTTTAAAATGGTTTTTACACTCAGCTGTTTCTCTTTGTTTTATGAGGCAATGATGCTCATAATTTTCCATCATCCTCCATAAGATTTTGCTAACAAGTTTATGTTATAAGCTAGAGTTACCTTCAATTGCTATATCTTTTATGCTTGCCAAGTAAGTCAAGTATTTCCTCTTTAAAGCAATTTTAGATGATTTTGATCTCTTCATTATGGCAGGTGATTTTTATCTGTTAAGCTTCTGTATGAGTTGTTCATAATAATAAAGCTAACATTTTATAACACTTTAATATTTGCTAAATGTTTTATATATGTTATCTCATTATAGTGTCAGTGTATATGGGCAGCTACCTAGCCCAGTAAATAGAGAACTGGACCTGGAGGCAAAGACTTATTTTCAAATCCAATCTCAGATACTTACTAGCTATGTTAGCCTGGGCAAGTCATTTAACCTACGTCTCAATTTCCTCAACTGTAAAAATAGGTAACATAGTAATAATGCCTTCTTTCCAGGGTTGTTGTGAAGATGATAATAATAATAATATAATGATGATGATAACTAAATTTTTCATAGCATTTAGTATAATTAATTATATCTATAATATGTATGAGAATTAATTAATTAATATAAATTAACAACCCAATTTTATTATATATGATACAGCATAGTATTTTATATAATAAATATATAATATTAAATAAGTAAAAATAAAATAGAATAATATAATATTAAAATTAAATTACTATAAGTAATGTGTCATTTAGTTTTGAATAAATTTTAAAAATTAACTTATTATCTTAGAATCAATACTAGGTATTGATTCTAAGACAGAGGAGCAGTAAGAGCTAAGCAATGGGGGTTAAGTGACTAGCTCAGGGTCACACAGAGAATATGCCATTCTTAGTGTTGTCTACCCCCACCCCGTTTGACTTCTCAGTCACCATTACTGTAGAAAAGAGGCCACTTGCACATGTATGAGAACCATGTCCTATTTTTCTTTGCTTCATGGCTTACTAACATGGTTAAAGAATTCCTCACCAAAAGCCAGCCTGCTAGTGATGAATCTTTCCATACTTAGCTAGGTGGTCCTCAAAAATTAGATTTTGTCTTATACATGGATTGCACTTAGACTTTATAGCATGATAGAACTTCTCAAAATGTACACTTTGATGGCATAGGTTTTAAGAACCTAGAATTATTTCCATGCCATGATGAAACAAACATTAGAGTAGGATTCTGGCAACTTGGAAAAAATGTTAACAGCATTTGTAGTGTTTATAAAATGAGAGCATCTGGTAGATGTCCAAAGTACCTAAAAAGTTACCTCTTATAGAGACACTATGGAGAAGATAGAATCTCTTCAAGCAGAGGATAAGGAGCTGTTTCAGGGAGAATCCTGATGATTTCTAAGGAAAATATCTTGGAGAGACTGTGAAGTATTCCTAAATAATCTAACTGGTTCTGATCTCCTAACCCTGTTTTGAAGGAAAGAACCTTTGACTGGTTGTGGAGGCATTCAAAAAGTCTTATTAGCTTTAGCTATGCTCTCTTGGTTTCATTTACTTCTTGGGGTCTTCAGTGACTAAGGTGCTCGTTAATGAAGAAAATAATGTTCCCCACCTTGGGAGAGTGAGTTGCAAGAATCAAAGATTTGGGATCCAGGCCAGGTTTTATAGCCAGTGCAACATTGACGCCCTGGGGACCATGGAGTGATCTTTTGGGAGCAACATTCAAGAGTGGAGCCCAATGAAAGGATTCATCTGGCAGTAGTTCTACATCTGGATATGAACTTTGTGAAATCCATTGATCTTGGGCCATCCCCAGCTGACCTGTCTTTTGTCTTGCCACTGGGCTCTGATGCCTCTAGAAGAGAACGAGGCTGACATCTTTGTGCAACTCTGCCTCATTTAAATTCAATTTGTGCTCCAGTCAAAAGACATCCCCAATGATGTCATTTTAGTCCTCTTTGAGTATGAAGGATGATGCTTATGCCAAGGTTATCTCCCCAGGGAGTGGCTAATGGCTTGTTTTAGTTTAGTTTAGTTTTGTTTTGTTTGTTTGTTTTGTGAACTGGTCCCTGTTCAGCACATCTAGTCTTTTGGAATTTCCTAAATTTCTTTGTAAATATCTGCAGTGAAAGGTTTCCTAAGGACCAAATTTCCCTAGGGGTAGGATGGTGTAGAAGGGTGCTTTTGTCCCAATGTCCAGTAAAGCAACTTAAAAACAAAAACTCTTACCTTCTCTCTTAGAATTGATACTAAATATTAACTAGGCAACTGGGGTTAAGTGATTTGCCCAAGATCACACAGCTAGGAAGTATCTGAGGTCAGATTTGAACCTAGGTCCTCCTGACTCCAATTCTGGCACTCTATCCATTGAGCCATCTAGTTGCCCCTCACAATATGCATATTTTAGTTTTAGTAGCCAGAAAGGAACAAAAGAAACAAACATTTATTAAGTACCTGTTATGTTCCAGGCACTATGCTAAGTGCTTTTACAAACATTATCTCATTTGATTCTCACAAAGGGGCTATCATTATCCTCATTTTACACTCTAGGAAAGGGAGAGAGGCAGAGGTTAAGTGACTCACCTAGGATCACAGAGCTACTCCCACTGAGGTGGGATTTGAATTCAGGTCTTTCTAATTCTAGGTCCAGCTCTTTATCCACTATGCCACCTAGCTTCCCTTAATAATATTGAACAAATATGTATTGGTTGATTGGCTTACTTTAAAATTCCAGAAATGCTGCATGAGGAAGTAGAAATCATACTAATGAAAGAAACTTGAGTATTAAGATTCATTCTTGACTTTATAAGCAGGAGTTTGACCTATGGAGTCAATATATTAATATGATCTTTTGTAATAAACACATTTGAGGTCCAAACAAAGAACTCAGTAATACTGATTTCTATGTCAGATTTCCTCAGGAGCAATTCCTATCACTTAAGATACAGTTATGCTTTAAGTGTTCTTAAGTACCTTTTGTCCCAGGTGTACTATCAAATGGTCTGATTATTGCTTCTGCCTATTAAAGAAAACTATTTAACAAAAAATTTCCTTTGTCTTCCTTTAAGATCCAACAATAGGAAAGCTAGGTAGCTTTGTTAATATTGTTAATATGGGAAAGAGCCAACCTTGGAGACAGGAGATCCTGGGCTCAAATCTGACCTCAGAAACTTTCTAACTGTGTGACCCTGGGCAAGTCATTTTACCCCATTTGACCTTACCTTTCTTCTGCCTTTAAACTAATCGATACAGTGCTGTGTTTCTAAGACAAAAAAAAAGGCTTAAAAAAGTCTATAAATGGGAATATCAAATGACACTTAATAAAAAGCACTGATGATGTTAATAATAGCTTGTTGGAGGATATTGCAATGGTGTCAGGAGACGACTTTATTTGTTCTTTCTCATTTTATTACTTGTGTCAGAGAAGCCCATTCCATTTTCTGTAATAGGACTCAAGACTCCAATGGAGTCAAATCATTATGGACCTGAATCACAGTGTTTTTAAATCTCTAAGTAGACACTTTTAGCCCATCTTTTCCTTTACATTCCCAATGCAGCGATGCTAACTCAAGCTTTTATTACCTCACGTCCATAATTTTGTGGTTGCCTTGCAATTGTTTTCTGGCTTCTAGTGTCTCCCTGCTCCATTTCATCTTGTATACTAACATCCAATTAGTTTTTTTTAAGTTAATGCCTATATTAATTATTAATAGTTATACTGACAAGATAAAATTCTAGCTACTTAGCCTAGCACTCATGGCCCTAAATGATAAGGCCATATATGATGGCCATGTGCCTTTATCTCTTGTATGTATTCTACGCTCCCTCTTATTACTTCTCTCTAGTTTATTTTAAATTCTATTTTCTAATTCATTGGCTATGTTACTGTTTTTCCTCTGCATTTTCTTTGTGTCCCTAAGGAGGATAACTCTTCTAACAAAGCCAAATTCAAACTGCCTCCTCTCTCCCCCTTCTACATTACTGCGTTTATAATTCTTACCCAATCTTCCCAATTTTCTGTCCTAGTTGCCACGCACATTAACTTGGGGGAAAGGATTTGGAGGAGCCGGAAGAGCAGAGACCTCTGTCCCAGTTCTTTTGTTCTACATTCCTGCCTTTGTCATGGACTCGAGTTAAAAACAAAATCACCAGTTGCCACTTCCTCTCCCAACATACTCACATATATTAATATGTTCAAATACAACATATACGTGTGTGTATTTTTGAGATTTTTTTCCTTCAGAAAATCAAACACATTATATATCAAAAATATAAGTGGCATGACTTAGTGGATAAATACCACTGTAGATACTTACTAGAGGTAACATCCTGTGTCAGCCACTTAGCCACTGTCACCCTGACTTTCCTCATCTTTGCAAAATGAGGTTTTTGTGAGCATCTAGTCAAGGAGAATGAAATATTCCTTTTGTAAGAATGCATTTTGAGGGGGGCAACTAGGTGACTTAGTGAATTGAGAGCCAGGCCTGGAGACGGGAGGTCCTGGGTTCAAATCTGGATTCAGACATTTCCTAGCTTGGGACCCTGGGCAAGTCACTTAACCCCATTGCTTAGCCTTTACTGCTCTTCTGCCTTGCAACCAATACACAGTACTGATTCTAAGATGGAAGGTAAGGGTTTGAAAAAATGCATTTTGAGCATGCTTGCATCATCATAAAAGGCGAGCTAAGTCCCAGGGAAGATGGTCATTGAGAGCATATATTATGCAATTATAACTTCAAATAATATGCATCCACTTCAGATGGGATTCATTATTCATATTAATTGGGATCCATCCCTTAGTTAAATGTAAGCACTTTAATGGCAAGATCCAAAACACTTATTATCTTTGTATTTCCTAATGGATGAAAAGCAGTATTGGGCCAGTGTGTTTTAGAGTCAAGAAGACTCGATTCAAATTCTGGCTATGATATATATTGGCAAAAACCCAGGGCAAACAATTTAACCTTTCAGTGCCCCAAGTATGTGCTGTGGGAGGGGTTTGGTCCATGTGCTTATATATTAGAGGAAGTTTCCTTACCAAGAGTTAGTTCCCTGTACCAATGGAATTGTGAATGTTTTTTTTTTAATCACTTAGCCAATATGCATTTATTAAATGCTTACTGTTGCCAGGCACTGTGATAAGTGCCAGAGATACAAAAAGAATCAAAAGGTAGACCCTGACCTCAAAGATCTAATGAGGGAGACAACATGTAAACATGCATAAAGTTGCACACAGGATAAATAGTGGATAAATAAGAGGAAAGGGATTAGGATTAAGAGGGATTAGGGAAGGCTTCCTATAGGAGGTAGGATTTTTGGTGGGACTAAAGGTAACCAGGGAGGTTAATAATCAGAAGAGAGGAGAAAGAGTGTTCTAGGTATGGGGAAGAGCCAGAGAAAATGCCCAGAGCAAAGAGATGGAACAGCCTGGAGGCCAGTACCCCTAGAGTAAGAGTATATATTGGAGAGTGAGGTATAAGAATACCAGATAGGTTTAAGGTGAGGTAGGGTGAGGTGTTCTCTTCTACCTTTGTGACAAGGAAATCACTTTAAAAGACTGATATATATTAATTTAGGGTCGCCAAGGAATCAGCTATGTAATTCCTAAATGAAAACTTAAGTCAGCAGTAAATCTTTTATGGAGTTTAATTACAATAGGAGGAAGTAATTAGAGAGAGAGAGAGAGAGAGAGAGAGAAAAGGGAGAGAAGGAAATAGGGCTTAAATACCCCTTCTGTTTAGGCTGGGCCAAAAGGCCCAAGCCCTTAGATAGCTGGGGCAAAGAAAGGAAATCAGTCCCTATTACTCACGTGACCAAAATGGAGAAACAGTCTCAGAGGCCCCCCACTTTCAGCTTCCTTCAGAGCAAGCTTCTCAGAGCACACACCAACCACACCGACCAACTTCTCCACCACCACCACCTGTCTTCAGACCCCCCTATCTTTAAGGAAACCATCCAAGTTCCCTCCCCTCAGTCCTCACATCTACCAATCACCTGTCCATCAATTTCCCTGTGCCAATGGAGGCTCTAGCTTAAACCCAGGACCGCCCAGAGGTCTCTGGCTTTTGCACATGTCTGTTGAAGGTCATATTTTCAAATAATTAAATCTTTGATCCTTTGCTACAGCCCTTTCTAAATCCTGTTAACCTGAGTAGGGTAGAGATTGGAATAATTAAATTTTGATCTAGGCTGCAGCCCTTACTCAATCCTGTTAGGACTGAATAGGGTGGAGATTGATTCCAAGTATCTCCATTGTATCAATTCTAAAATCAATCATGACTCAAAGAAATTCCTGTTTTATGCTTAAGCATAGGTCAAAGTCCTTTCCATTGTTCAGCAAAAGGTTTCTGTCCTAAAGTAATCTTAAGAAGGTAGGAGAAGGAACCTCCCATGCCAATGGGGTTCACATTCCAATAGTCAAGACCCACTATCAATAGGAAATTTTTCAAGTATGAAATTTCCCAATGGTGAAATTTCCAACATTTATAAGTCTAAGAAATTTTGAGGTTTACACCTTGCACATAGTAAGTCACTAATAAACTTTTGTGGATTTGAATTATATCTGTATTTTAGCTTCACTACTAGATTACAAATTCCTTGAGGGCACAGTCTGGGTTTTATTAATTGTTATAGCTTTATAGCACCTAACAGTACCTTGCCCACATTAAGGAGTCATTAAACATTTAAAGAAGAAACATTTAAAGAAGAAAAAGAAGGAAAGCAAAAAGTCAGTGTTTCTACAGATTTATGGGGCAATTATTAAAAGAAGGCAGGTAATTCTCAGTTTCTAAGAAGGGGAAACAATATTCTTTCTGTGAATGCTGTGTCTCTGAACTTGGCAAGACCAAATAAGTAAAATTCTCTTCCTTTTTCCTCTCCCCTAATACCCTCCTCCTCCTTATGCTTCTTTTCCTTCTTCTTCTTCTGCCAGAAGATTTTGAATGTTGTAGCATTAAAATTAAATTAAATTACCTCTTAGGATCTTGAAGAACCAGGGGAAAGTCCCATTAAATATTTTATGTTGAATGTTTTATCAAAGCAAGACTTTAAATAATGAGAAGGAAAATGCTGCCAGTGTAGGCACATGTTTCCTGAAGGAACAGATCAATTATTTCAATTTACTTTCTAAATTCACTTAACTGAGGCTGGACACTCTACTTTTTGACAGTGGATTGGGATACAGTCATATATGGGCATACTCAGTGTTATGTACAGAGTACCTTGAATATAGTATGTGCTATTTAAATAACTGATGAGGAGGATGATTAATTAACTCAAGTTTCGGGGTGCAGCTTGGTAGCTCAGTGAATTGAGAGTCAGACCTAGAGATGGGAGGTCCTGGGTTCAAATTTGGCCTCAGATACTTCCTAGCTGTGTGACCCTGGGCAAGTCACTTGACCCCTATTGCCTAGCCCTTACCACTCTTCTGCCTTGGAGCCAATACACAGTATTGGCTCCAAGACAGAAGGTAAGGGTTAAAAAAAAAAATTTACTCAAGTTTCACAGGAAGAAAAAGAAGAAACAAATATGAACAAAGTCAGATTACAAAATTATTTGGTCTTTAAATTTCTTTCTAACTTTTCTATCTTTCCAGTCTTCTAATCCTTTATTCCCTTCCATGTACTCTGTGATCTAGTGATCTTGGATTCCTTGCTATTCCTCACACTAGATATTCCATGTCATCACCTGTAGCATTTTTTTTTTACTGGCTGTCCCCAATACCTAGAATTCTCTCCCTCACCTCCACCTCCTGGCTTCCCTGGTTTCTTTCAAGTCTTAGCTAGTCTCACCTTCTGCAAGGAACCTTTCCCCAGGCCTCTTTAATCTTAGTACTTTCCCTTTGAGATACCTCAAATTTATATATATCTTATTTGTACATGGCTATTTGCATGCTTCCTATACCATTAGATTGTGAAATCCTTAGTTTGTTCTGTTTTTACCTTCCTTTGTATTCCTAGCACTTCGTAGAGAGCCTGGCACATAGTAGGGGCTTGATAAATTATTGTGGATGGAACAACAGACTAACTAAGGGATGTTGTTGTTGAGTCATTCAGTCACGTCTGACTCTTCTTGACCTCATGGACCACAGCATACATACCAGGTTCTTCTGTCCTCCATTACCTCTCAAAGTCTGTCCAAGTTAATGTTGGTTGTTGCCATGACACCATCCATCTCAACCTCTTTGTCCCCTTCTTTTGTTTTCAACCTTTTCCAACATCAGAGTCTTTTTTGATGAATCCTATCTTCTCATTAGGTGGCCAAAGTATTTAAGTTCAGTTTCAGTATTTGATCTTCCAGTAAATAGTCTGAATTAATTCCTTTAAGTATTGACTGATTTGATTGATCTTCTTGCTGTCCAAGGAACTCTCAAAAACCTTTTCCAGCACCATAATTCAAAAGTGTTGATCCCGTGGCACTGAGCTTTCCTTACAGACCAAATCTCATCACCATACATTGCTACTGGAGAAACCATAGCTTTGACTAAATGGACCTTTGTCAGCAAGGTGATGTAACCAAGGGTACTAAAACATAGATTGCTATAACTGGAATGATTGTTAATAGCAATCATATTAGTGTTTTAGTTGAATCCTAAAGGGTATAATTTATTCAGAATCCATATTAAGCAAGTAATATAGAAACTGTTACATTTGGTATTTTCCATACAAGAAATCAAAACACAAGAATTAAAGGGAGCCAAAAAAACCTCCATAATTTTCAAAAGACAACAAAGAAAAACACTAAAGAAAAGGAAAATGGCAATTTCCTTCTCTCCTTCCCTATATAGACAAACAAGAAAATAAAAAATAAAAAGAAATCACAAGAACCAATGGAGCTAGAATTAAAAGATGATGAAAAGGACTGGGGGAAATAATGAAGAAAATGACTAATTTAGAGAATATTAAAAAACCTCAGAAAACCCAAAGGAACAACTCACAACATGTAGGTCCAGTCTGCATATATGTACACACATATAAATACATATTAGAAATATAAACATGTTTATATATACATGTAAACATACATACACTTCTATAGCAGAAAAAAAAGAATTGCACAGAGCATAGACCAAAGAGATAGACATAGGTAAAAAAAAAAACACAGTGAATTATCCTAAGAATTGGAAAATATGTAAACTCAAGTAATAGACCTAGAAAATGGATCAAAACACAGAAATTTCAGGATTACTAATATTCTCCCAATTTAGAAAAACAAAATAAATTATAAATATGAAAAATGAAAGAAAATGTGAGCAATCTTCATCAAATAAGGCCAAGCCAGATCATTAGAACTAAAACATTGTGACAACACAAATAAAATATCAGTAGAACCAAAAGGTAGACCATAATGACAGCAAAGATAAAATATACATTGCTGCTAATCCTGCTTGGCATCCCTTCATAAGGATCTCTCCACATTTTCTTGCATTCTTCATATTCATCATTTCCTTAAGTTTCCTAAATTTCCTGGGATGTCAGTCATCCTGACTGACTGAAACTGCTGTGTTGTGATCTCTGCTCCAGATTAGTAATTTAGATCTTCACATTTTCCATTTTTTTTGGACAACTCGGATTTTTTTTTTTGCCTATATCACCATTTGGGTAACTCTATGTGCAATTTTTAGTCTATTTCTATATAACAGTAGCATATCTAAAGTAGAGACAAAGATATACATATATATGTGATATATGTGCATACATATATACCTACAGCTATATGTGTGAATTCAGCCTATGAGTGTATACATGACATATTTTAAATTTCAATTTCTATTATTAATATTTTTATTATTTTCTTAAGTCCAGACAATAAACAAAACAATAAAGCTCTTATTCCTAGCATTTGCCATTATTCAAGATGCAAATGTTCACACTGAAAATTTAACAATCAGCCCTCACATGAGCTGGTTGATACTGGCTCCAGCACATCCCTATTTGCATATAAATATACACATTCATATATATGTATGTGCGCATCTATATATACACACAGATGTATAAGTATATGTAACTAAAGTTACAGGGAGCCAAATGTCAGGCTGCCTTGGAAAGAGATAGAAGGTAAAAACTTTTGTGGGGAGCGCATTTGTTAATATAATTATTTCTATGTTTTTCTTCCAATTTTAAGGATTTTTAGCAAAATTACATTTTTCAATGCTTGAATGTGTGAAGGATCTGTAGTTTAAGCAATATAGAGGACTCCAGGTTTGGAAATGCTCTTCACCAACACAGATCACAAAATGAGTAGACAAATCCCTAAGATTTGCCTGAAGTACATAAATATGAAAAACAAAGCCACAGAATACAGAATATCTGACTGATTTAGTAATATAAAACAAAAACATTGTGTGTAGCCAGGTGCTTGTTAGTTTAGTCACGTACTTTGTTCAGTGCTTAAAGTGTTGTGTAAAATTATGCTCCTTATTACTTGACTAGAAGGATCTGTGGTTAACTTGAGGTTTAATCACTGGGAATTTCTATGTGGAAATTTGCCTAATGTCATAGAGTACAAAAGTGTCAGAGATTGCAATTGAAGCCAGGTCTTTTTGATTACCTCCCAAGCATTCATTCCATTAAGCTAATCTTTCTCTTACTTTTTACCTATATGTGTTCACTTGATTATTAGTGTTTGTTGGTGGTTAAGTTTGTAATACAATTTTAAAAATAATAAAGTTGTTTCACTTCTCTACATACAGGCGCTTGCTAAATAATTCTAAGCTCTGAGATTAATTTACCAAATCCTTCCCTGGAAAAAGGCTCTTAAACTATGAAGTTATTGCTATTTATGTCATGGCAAGTGGTGAATCAATAAGGACAAGTAATTAATTTGCAGTATCAGCAAAAATCTATAATGGATAAGCTTTGTACATGGTTCTGAGTCATGTTTTCATCCACAAAATTATTTTAAAAGAATAATGCAATTGGGTCATTTTTTTCATCCCACAGGAATCCAGATAAATTACTCAGAATTTCATAGATAAAGTTTGACTAATTTAAGTTGATCCTACATTTTGACTAATGACTTGACATACAAATACCAAATTATCTTCTCTTGGCTAGAGGTAGCTGGAGGGATAAAGAACAGACCATCAATACTAGTCGTATTATTCCAACCCATCAGCTATTTATTGAGCTCCTACTGTGCTTCCAGAACTGTACTAGCTTTATTTGAATTTCCAAAGGTCAAGTCTCAGTTGAAATAACTTTATATTTAAGGTTCACACTGGAGCATTTGGTTCAATAATAAGGATGATGCTAAGGGATAATCTGATGGTTTTATTACCACACAATTCAAATGGTTCAAGGTCTTACTAGGTTTATAACTGAGAAATGACTACATTTGCATTATGATACATATTCTTTCGCATCATAACGAGGTCAGATGTGAGTCAACAGGACAAAATGTACCCTGGACTATCTAATTTCCATGATAAGTAAAATTACATGATGAATAGGCATTTCTTTCCTTAAATTATAAAGTCTCAGAACTTTAACAAAAACTCTAGGTGGATCAATTTAAAAGCCTTGTTTAGGCAGTGGCATTAAAAAAGAAAAAAAAAGGCTCTGAATTACTGAACTTCAAAGATAATTTAGATATAATTTATCTAAAAGTAACAATTATCAAATATGCTAATGAAAAGAAAGGAAACTTGATACATTAAAGAGTATCATTAAACAGAATTCTGAGTAGGATTGTATAAGTCTCCATTTATTGGCTTGTTCTGCTTTCCATAAGAACAATCTCCTCTGCTCTTTAAGCCACAGTTATCACATTAATAGCCAATTGACAGCAAGTTAAAAAAGAGAATGGGTATGAAAAAGATAAATTCCTGGAAGGATTATTGGGAGGATGTACTTGAAGTAAAAATCAAAGGCAAGAAATAATCTCAAGCATGATCAGGAGGCAGGTCCATGACAGACAGGAAAAGAGAGAGGTGGTGGTAACCTTGGAGAGGTAAATAAGATCCCACAAGAACTGATAAAAGAGGAAGATCAAGAAGGGATAGTCAGGTTAGGCAGAAGCTGGTAATACACAGCATGAGACTTCTAGTGACAATATGATATTGAAGATAAAAGTAAAGAAGATTAAGAATTTATTAACATTTTCACCAATGTCCTGAATGATGGAATATGAAGGAATCTCATTAGATTTGTGGATAGCAACACCCCTTCCTTCAGTGTAAACTAGAAGCTGCTCTAGTCAAATTTGTTTCCTTAGAAACAAGGAATCCTCACTCTCATGGTTTTCATTACTACCTTTGTTTGTCTTTGTTCTTAGTATTTACACGGCCTAATTTCTTTTCATCTAGCATAATCTTACTCATCCTTTAAGACTTAGTTCAATTTCCATGTATTCCATAAAGATTCCATAAAGATTCCCTTATAATATATCTTTTCCTTTTACCAAACTCATATAATAATTACTGTTTATATCATATAACTTAGCCCTTGATCAAACAAAAAAATAGTCTATATTATATTCTCTCTTTAAAAGTACCTACCTCACAGAATGGTTGTGAGAACCAAACAAGATAATGTATATAAGGTTTTTCATATACCCAAAGCATTGTAGAAATGTGAATTATTCTTAATATTAATACTAATTTGTGAATGAATTTTAGAGCTTTCTTCTGAAAAAGATGGTAAAATTATTGCATTGATTTCCTTTCTCCAGTTCATTTCCTAAATGTCTACTGAATTATGACCATGTCATTTCCTGATCAAAAAGGAATGATTCTCTACTGCACCTAGTATAAAATACAAACACCTTTGTTTAATATTTAAAGCTCTTTTATAAAACTGAGCATACCTTTTCACCCTGTAATACAACTACGAGGTTTGCATCCCAAAGAAATCAAAGAAAAGGGGAAAGAACCTATTTGTACACAAATATCTATAGCAACTCTTTTTATGATGCTAAAAAAATTGGAAATTGAGGGGATGCTCATTGATTGGGGAATGTCTGAAAAATCTGTGGTATGTAATTGTGACAGAATACTTTTGTACTATAAGAAATTATGAGCAAGATGATTTTAGAAAAACCTGGGAAGAGTTATTTGAACTGACGCAAGAGGAAATAAGTGGTACCAGGAGAATGTTGTGCACAATAGAAGCAATATTATAAGGATAATCAATTGTGATAGATTTTACTACCCCGATTAAGATAAGAATCAAAGACAGTTTTAAAGGTCCTATGATGAAAAACACTAATCTCCTATAAAGAGAAAACGGATGAACTTTAAGTTCAGATTGAAGTATATTTGTTTTTACTTTCCTCATTTTTCTTGGGGGTTTTTGTGTATTTCCTTTTGCAATATGAATAATATGAAAAATTTTCTGACTTCACATATATAATTGATATCATATCGAGAGAGAGGGGAGAAGCAAGAGGGAGGGACAGAATTTAGAATTCAAAAAAATTTTTTAAATGAATGCTAAAACTATATTGGTTACTGCCTCCGTGCTGTTAAATCTTTCCAGTTTGGATATTGCCTTCCCACTGGTGCTATAAAGTTCATGAAGTCTCTGCTTTTTCCATTCAGTCTGTCTGTCAAATATTATATGTGTCCCTTTAAGAACTCCTAGATATTATCTTCTGGAATAATAATAATTATAGCTAGTATTTGTATAGCACCTATGACATGCCAGGTAATGTCTCAAGTAAGTACTTTCAAATGTTATCTCATTTGATCCTCACAACAATCAGGCAAACTGATATTGATATTAATTGAGGAAAGTGAGTTAAACAAAGTAACTTGTCCAAGGTCACACAACAAATTTCCAAGGATATGAACTCAGGTCTTCCTGATTCCAGGTCTAGCACAATCTACTGTGCCACCTAAGTGCCTCTTTAGATTTTGACCTAAATCACTCCTGAGACTGAGAGAGAATACTGTACTTGTCCCTCTGAATTACAAATCCCAGGATGTTCACCATCCATCATATTTCCCTAAGAAATATAGATTAAGAGGCAAACCTTCCATTGAGCTGCTAGAATCATTACCACAAGGATGGGTCCAGGTTTGTATTCCATAACATAGGAGAATTTGTTTGGATAGTGTTTTAGTGCAGAACCACAAAGAGCAATTAAAATTTTGCAAAATGAAATTGATGAGGGAAGAGTAAAGAAACTAGAATGACTCATTTTGGAAAAGAGAAGGCTAGAGGATGACTAAATAACGACCTTCAACTATAGAAAAGAGTCTGACACAGATGAGAGAAAACTGTTCTCATCACCATGGAATACCTAGAATAAGGGAAAGGGTTTAAGTTGAAATAGCAACCAGTAACTTAGATTAAATATAAGAAAGAAAATATTATTAAGCATTTTATTAATAACATTAACTGTAATGCTATTAAGATTATTGAACATTAGAAGCACAGACATTTGGAAGACTGTCTTTCTCTAGAGGTCTTTCACAATATAATTAATCCTCCAGGGATATTTTTAAATGATTCTGCCTGAGGATAGGGGTTGACTAGTTGATCTCTCATGATTCATTTCAGTCTTCATATTCTACAATTTGACTGAGCTTGTGTTTCAGTCTTTCCACATATAAAATAGAAATAATACTTGCCTTTACCAAGACCTGTCAATTCTATCTTTAAAATATCTTATACATATTCTCTTTCCTCTTTATTCATGCCTATTGCCACTACCCTAATTCAGATTCTCATTATCATCCATAAGACTACTGTAACAGCCTACCTACTTACAGCTATTCTGGCTTCTACTCTTCCATCTCCTGTTCATCCTGCAGAGCTTCAAAAAAGTCTCCCTTATGCAGAGATCCAGTTCTGTCACTCCTCTGCTCAAAAATCTTCAATAACTCCCATCTGATTTATTGAAACAGACTAAAGTTTAAACTTTCTTTCAAGTCAATCAAGATTCACCACAATTAAACACCAACAACATGGGAATGGGTTCTGATCAAGGACACATGTAATACCCAGTGGAATTGCACATTAGCTATGGGAGAAGAGAGGAAAGGGGAGGGAGGAATAGAATATGATTTTTGTAGCCAAGAAATAATGTTTGAAATTGAACAAATAAAATTTAAAAAAAGATTCACCACAATTTAAAATCTGATGCCACCTTACCTTTCCAGACATATCACATTTCTTAACATAGTTCTGTCATGACTTTTTATTTTTTTAAAAGATATTTTATTTTCCCAATTACTTGTAATTACAATTTTCAATATACATTTTCTGATATTATAAGATTCAAATTGTCTCCCTCCTTCTCTTCCCTCCTCACTCCTGGAGATGGCAAGCAATTTGATTTGGGTTATACATGTATTACCATGCAAAACATACTTCCATGTTGGTCATTGTCATAAGAGAATATCATATAAAACCAAAATCCCAAAATAAAAACACAAATAAAGTGAAAATAGTATACTTTGATCTGTATTCTGATTCCAACCATTCTTTCTCTGGAGATGGACAGTATTCTTTGTCAAAAGTCCTTCAGAATTATCCTGGGGCATTGTGTTGCTGAGAGTAACTAAAATCTTTTATAGTAGACCATCGTAACAATATTGCTGTTACTGTGTACAATGTTCTCATTCTTCTTATTCCACTCTGCATCAGTCATGACTTTGTATTTTCATTCATACCCTTCTCTATATCTGGAATGTCCTTCTTCTGGTCTCCCCATCCCCTACCATTTCATCTGTTTAGTCCTCTTCTTTAAAAAACAACAACAACAACAACAACAATCTAATTCCATATCCTCTATGAAGCCCTCACTGATGCTTCCAGGTAAGGAACAACCCTATAATTTCCATAGCACTGGTGTGTGTGTGTGTGTGTGTGTGTGTGTGTGTGTGTGTGTGTGTGTGTGTGTGAAGAAATGCAGGGGGCCAGCATTCTAATGCATATATTATATAATATACAATAAGGTCATCTGAGATTTGTGTCTTCCCCTTTCTGCAGTTTAAGTTCCATAATGCCAACGACTAGGTCTTATTCAAAATTTGTATTTCCAATATATGCTAATTCAGTGTTCTGTGTATAATGGGCAATTAATAAACTTTTTTTGTTATAGTTGTACTTGTTCCTCCCTCCTAAGGTTGAAAAGATGACTCAATAGTTCAAGGATCGGTAGCCTTAATAGTATGGGAATTTTCTCCACTGTTGATAACTACTCTTCTATGCCTCTATATCATAAAGAATGGCTGTGATCAAAGGAGGGGGGGAGAATATATCATCAATGACAAAATATAGCTAAACTGCTTTGTAAAATAACACATATATAGTTTGTTCCTGAGCTCACACTCAAAACTTTTCTAGCTTGGTAGGACCTACTAGAACTTGTTCCCTGTTTCTGTCAACTTCAGAAATCCAGGGCAATTCATGTGTCACCATGATACAATCAAGAAAAATTGAAGAAGAGATTTGTAAAAATATGTGAAATCATTATAATTTTGCATCTGTTCATGAATAAATGCTATGTATACTTGAAACATTATTAGTGATGCCATTATTTATATTATTTTGATTTTTTGATAACATTAATAACTCAGATTTATATTGGCATTACAGGTAGGCAATGAGTTGGACCCAGAAGTGGAGTGGAAGGAGTATGAACTTGTCCATTCTCCAATTGACAAATGGGCAAGGGACATGGATAGACAGTTTTCAGATAAAGAAATCAAAACTATTAATAAGCACATGAAGAAGTGCTCCACATCTCTTATAATCAGAGAGATGCAAATCAAAACAACTCTGAGGTATCACCTCACACCTAGCAGATTGGCTAACATGACAGTTATGGAAAGTAATGAATGCTGGAGGGGATGTGGCAAAGTAGGGACATTAATTCATTGCTGGTGGAGTTGTGAACTGATCCAGCCATTCTGGAGGGCAATTAGGAACTATGCACAAAGGGCGATAAAAGAATGTCTACCCTTTGATCCAGCCATAGCACTGCTGGGTTTGTACCCCAAAGAGATAATGGACAAAAAGACTTGTACAAAAATATTCATAGCTGCGCTCTTTGTGGTGGCCAAAAATTGGAAAATGAGGGGATGCCCATCAATTGGGGAATGGCTGAACAAATTGTGGTATATGTTGGTGATGGAATACTATTGTGCTCAAAGGAATAATAAAGTGGAGGATTTCCATGTGAACTGGAACAACCTCCAGGAAGTGATGCAGAGCGAGAGGAGCAGAACCAGGAGAACATTGTACACAGAGACAAACACACTGTGGTATCATCGAACGTAATGGACTTCTCCATTAGTGGTGGTGTAATGTCCCTGCACAATCTGCAGGGATCAAGGAGAAAAAAACACTATCCAAAAGCAGAGGACAAACTGAGGGAATAGAAACACCAAGGAAAAGCAACTGCCTGACTACAATGGCTGAGGGGACATGACAGAGGAAAGACTCGGAGCGAACACTCTGATGCAAATACTAACAACATGGCAATGGGTTCAAGTCAAGAACACATATGATACCAGTGGAATCACACGTCGGCCATGGGGGGTGGGAGGGAGGAAAAGAAAATGATCTTTGTCTTTAATGAAAAATGCATGGAAATGATCAAATAAAATACTATAAAATTAAAAAAAAAAAAGGAGTATGAACTTGAGTTTATTTGAAAATTTGTGAAATGGTTTAAATAATTCTGAGTTAATTTCTGAGACAAATATGATTTTTAACACATTCTCTGCATAATGATATCTTGGAACAAGATATCTTCAAAGAATCAGAAATGCAAGTGACCTAAGGGATGGTAAAGAGAGGCATCTCAAAATCCCATCTGTGTAACACCAAATAGGCTTTGGGGCTCACTTTTCCCACCTATACTTTACCAAGAAGGTCAGATCTCCAGAGCTTGGTTACAAACTCCCCCCTCAGAGTTCTGGGGATATCCATAGGGATATCTTTCTCTAGTACTGTTTCTCTCAATTCCTCTTCTTATCTGTTCTCTTCAAACAGGGACCTATTGTTAATGTCTCAATATCATATAGCCAGTGGTTATTGCACCAATATAAACAGATGATCTACCACAATTTTCTCAATATCAATTAACCAATTTTGATCCATTTTATTTTGTAAAAGAATATTTATATGAATTAAAACTTAAACTGAAATAAATGAAATAAAAAGTAAGTTAAAAATAAAATTAAAAAATGTTTAAATAATTTAAAATTAAAAACAAGAAACAAAAATCACTGAAATTGCAAGACCATTGTTCACTCCTTCTCTTCTACCACTATGATTCCCACGGAAAATAGACTCAAACTGGAATTGATCATTACTAATCATTGCCCTGAACAAGTACACATCTAGGTGTGACATAATATATGAATGGTTTGCTCTTTTGCTTGCAGGCCATGGTATCTGCCTGATCAATTCACTATTAGATTGGGGAGAAGTTGATTTTTCAAAACTGGCTTCCCCTCTGGTTTGGTTTCATCTATTAGCAGATTCTATTTTGGACTTTCTCCACAGTGCTTTGCTGCGTCACCCTCTCAGCCATTGAACCTTTTTATTGGTTTCTTCCATCTGTTCCGCCGAAGCAGTCTTCACATGCTGGGTGAGCAAAGTCCTGGTTCACCAGGGGTTGGCGACGACCCAATGGCTACCCTCACAAGGTTTAGCCAGCCTGTCGAAGCCGTTGCCCAGGGTGTGGCCGCTGCCGCATGCTAGCAGCTACTAGGAGCCACAAGTGAGAGCTGGGTGTCAGGTTGGGGTCAGAGGCTGGAGAGCTGCCCTAGGAGGGCACAACAAGCCCTCAATACCAGAGATACTACCCCTCCCTGAGCACCCCATACAGCCCACTACATCATTGTACGCCAGTGAGACATCCAGGATGTAAAGCTCACCAGAGCCATGAGAGGAGCTGAATGCTGGACAGACCACAGATTGGTTAGAGTGACTCTTCAAATGCGCATTGCGCCTTGCCATCCAAAACGTGCCCAGACAGCTCGCGCATTTTACAACGTGAGTCATCTTAGAGATCCATCTTATTTGCAAACATTCCAGTCCTGCCTGGACGACAAGCTGTCTGCCAAGGGACCACTCACTGGAAACTCAACAGAGAAATGGAACCAGTTCAGAGACGCAGTGAAGGAAACATCAAAGGCAGTCCTAGGCCCAAAACAACGCAACCACCAGGACTGGTTCAACAAGAACAACACTACTATTGAAGACCTATTGAGCAAGAAGAACAAAGCCTTTATGGAGTGGCAAAATAACCCAAACTCTGCTCCTAAAAAGGATGGATTCAAGTCTCTCCAAGTCACGGCGCAGCATGAGATCAGGAAGATGCAAGACTGATGGTGGGAAAAAAAGGCAGAAGAAATCCAGCGGTTTGCTGATACGAAAAACTACAAAAAATTTTTCAGTGCCCTCAAGACTGTCTATGGGCAATTAAAACCCACCACCACTCCCTTGCTATCCTCTGACGGTGACACTCTCATAAAAGATAAAAAAGGCATCAGCAACAGGTGGAAAGAACACTTCAGTCAGCTTCTCAACAGACCCTCTTCAGTCGACCAAAGCGCCCTTGACCAGATCCCCCAAAACCGCACCATTGAACAACTTGACGTCCCTCCTTCAATAGAGGAAGTCCAAAAAGCCATTAAACAAATGAGTGCAAGCAAGGCACCCGGTAAAGACGGGATCCCAACCGAGGTGTACAAGGCCTTCAATGGAAAGACACTCCTGGCATTCCACATAGTGCTGACCAGCATATGGGAAGAGGAAGACATGCCCCCAGAACTCAGAGATGCCTCCATCGTAGCCCTATACAATAGCAAAGGCTCACAAGCAGCCTGTGACAACTACAGAGGCATCTCACTACTCTCCACTGCCGGAAAGATCCTTGCCTGTGTTATACTCAACAGACTCCTGCCATCTGTTTCAGAGCAGAACCTGCCTGAATCACAATGTGACTTCCGACCAGATCGCAGCACCATCGACATGGTCTTCACAGTGAGGCATATGCAGGAAAAATGCCTTGAGCAGAACCTGAGTGTCTACATTGTCTTCATAGACCTGACAAAGGCATTCAACACAGTGAACAGGGATGCATTGTGGGTGATCCTCAGCAAGCTCGGTTGCCCAGCAAAATTCGTCAAACTGATCCAGCTCTTTCATGTCGACATGACAGGGGAAGTTCTATCTGGTGGAGAGACTTCTGATCGCTTCAACATCTCCAATGGCGTGAAACAAGGCTGTGTCCTTGCTCCGGTACTATTCAACCTATACTTCACCCAAGTATTACGACATGCTGTGATGGATCTAGACCTGGGCGTCTACATCAAATACCAGCTAGATGGCTCACTATTTGACCTTCACCGCCTGACTGCAAAAACAAAGACAACAGAGAGACTCATCCTGGAAGCTCTCTTTGCAGATGACTGTGCTCTCATGGCCCACCAAGAAAATCATCTTCAAACCATTGTGGATAGGTTCTCTACCACAACAAAACTGTTTGGCCTTACTATCAGCCTCAGCAAAACAGAGGTGCTGTTCCAACCTGCACCAGGGAGGCCAACTAACCAGCCGTGCATTATAATCGATGGCACGTAGCTTTCTAACGTCAACACTTTTAAGTGCCTGGGCAGCACCATCACCAACGACGGGTCCCTAGACCGCGAGATCAATGCCAGGATCCAAAAGGCCAGCCAGGCACTCGGGCGGCTGCGCTCCAAAGTCCTCCAACACAGAGGTGTAAGCACTGCGACAAAGCTCAAAGCGTATAACGCAGTGGTCCTCAGCTCGCTCCTGTATGGTTGTGAGACATGGACACTGTACCGGAAGCACATGAAGCAGTTGGAGCAATTCCACCAATGCTCTCTCCGGTCATCATGAGGATCCGATGGCAGGACCGAATCACCAACCAGGAAGTCCTCGACAGAGCCAACTCCACCAGCATCGAAGTCATGGTCCTCAAAACCCAGCTACGATGGTCTGGACATGTCATCCGCATGGACCCACAGTGAATACCAAGACAAGTATTCTACGGTGAACTGTCAGCTGGACTCAGGAAACAAAGCCGACCTAAGAAAAGATTCAAGGATCAGCTAAAGTCAAACTTGAAGTGGGCTGCCATTACACCAAAGCAACTAGAACTCGCTGCCTCTGACAGAAGCAGCTGCAAACCCACATTCACCATGCCGCCACCACCTTTGAAGATGAGCGACTTCGATGTCTTGCCGCTGCGTGTGAACGCCGACACCAGGCCACAACCACACCTCCCGTAACAACTGGCGTCCCATGCCCCACGTGCCACAAACTGTGCATCTCAGCCTTTGGACTCCAAAGCCACATGAGGGTACACCGTAGATGAAACTGCACAAAGATAATAGTCATTCTCGATCACTGAGAGACTACCACTAATTTTGGACTTTAATTGCTGTACTTCTGATGATTCTTCCAATCCTTCAAATCACCAGGTTATAACCAAGTCTATTTGGTTTCTGAAATCAGGAAAAAAATACTGTGGAGATAGGAGAGCAGCACCATGAACTCACAACATGATGGCCCACATAAGGAGATAAGGCAGCTGGCATTGGCACCTCTTTCCCCACCAGGAAGCTTAAAAAGGTTCTTCTTCCTCCTCACTCAAAAACCCACAGGGGAGAGAAGGTTCTTCTATTTGTTTAAGTCTTTTGCATACACACTTAGTTTCAGTGTAGCACCAAAGGAAAAGGCTTTTCATCACCGCACAGCAAGTCCGCAGGAAACAATCCAAGAAGACTTGCATATGCTCTGTGAGATGATGTAGGGAAGGGCTGCTCCTACATCACACAGTTCTGGAAGTGGGGTTACCATGTTTCTATATGAGTTGATACAAGGCATGGTAACATGCTTAAAGGATGACCCTTTATTGGTCAACTGCCCATTTCATTAGAGTTGAAAGGAACTTTAAAAACAAATTAGTCCAATTCTTTAAAGTAATCCCTAATACAGCAAACCCAATGGGTGGTCATCCAGTCTCTGCTTGAAGATCTCCAATGAAGGGGAAACCACTAGCACTTTTAGGAAATTTTAATTGTTAGGAAGGCAAAGAGGTGGTACAGTAGATAGAGTGTCAGGCTAGAATCAGGTAGACTCATCTTTAGGGGTTCAAATCTGGTCTCAGACCCAGGCACCCTTAGCAGTGTGCTCTATTTACCTCAGTTTTCTCTTCTGTAAAATGACTTGGTGAAGGAAATGATAAACTACTCCAGTATTTTGCCAGGAAAACCCAAATGGGGTCATGAAGAGTTGGACGTGACCAAAACAAATGAACAATAATAAAAATTGTTAGGGAGTTTTTCCTTACATCTAACCTGAATTATCCTTTGCAACTTTTAATTCTTTTCTTGATTCTGCCTTCTGGGGTTCAACAAAATTAATATAATCCCTCTCACATATAAAAGCCCTTCAAATACTTTAAGACCTATATCCTATCCCTTCTCCCTGAGTCTTCTCTTCTAAAAGATAAACATTGCCATTTTCTTCAACAAATGCCTATATGACATCATGCAAAATCAAAACTTCTGGAAGTTCCTTAGTTAATCAATGTTCTTTTTAAACTATGGTATTTAGAATGATATGACAGGCCCAAGAATAAGCTATTCCTTCCTTATTCTTGGAAGCTATGCCCAGGAGCCTGGTGGTAAATATTTAACAAATGGCTCTCTTGGGTGGAATATGTATATACAAGACATTTTAAAGTTCAATTTTGATTTATTAACACTATTTTCTTAAGTCTAAATAATCAATAAAATATCAAGCTCCTATTTATAGCATCTAATAATTTCGGAGGTATAAATGCTCATAGTGACATTTAACAATCAGTTCTTCTGAGCCCGTTCCAGCTGGTTCCAGCATACCCCTGGGCTCTACCCCTTTTAAAGCTGCCCAAGATCTCATTAGTTTTCTTGGCTGCCACATCACACTCCCAATTCATACTGAGTCTGTAGGCTAAACGGTGGGCTTAGAAGTACTAACAATAGATGACTTGCAAATAGTAACATAAAAGATATCATTAGAGAAATATAGGACAGCAAGTGACCAGTCATGTAGTGAGAGCTAGCCAAGGAACTAGTAACCAAAAAAGTTGAAAAATCTAGAAGAAGGCTACCAATTAGGTAGGTCATTTATAGAGGATTTATGGAAAGATATGAACAAGAATAGGATGAGATGAGGATGGATTGAGCACAAATGCTCCAGGAGTTTTCTCACCCTCTACCATGAAGCTTTGCACACTGAGAAGATCTCTGTACCTCTGTGCCTCCTTTCTCTGCTAAGTCAGTTCCTTGTGGAACCTCTAAGGCCAGTCATCATCACTTCTTTCCCCCCCTCACTTAGTTCCTCTCCTAACACTAAAATGACTTTCCTTACCATGTCCCTCCCCACCCAATTCCTTTCTCTGCCTTCTCTTTCCCTCCATTTCTCCCCTTCCCCCATTCACCTTCCTTTTCTTGTTCTCTTCCTCCATTAGAATGTAAGCTCCTCCAGATCAGTGACTGATGTTCATTTGCTTCTATTAGTATTCCCAGCACTTAGCACAGTAGTGAGCACTATAAGTGTTTAATGAATGAGTGTAAATTTGTCAACTGGTAAAGGGAGTAATCCACACAGATGAGAGCTCAGAGATTCTTCAAAGTACTTATAATTTACAGAACTCTTTTATCACAATCCTGTAAGATAGGTGGTGTAATATGGTTATCCCCATTTTACAGATAAGAAAAATAAGACAAAGAGAGTTGTTTACCAAAAGTTATAAAACCAGTACCCAACACTTGAGGCAACAAGGCAGCCCAGGGAATAAAGTACTGGGCCTGGAATCATGAAGATTCATCTTCCTGAGTTCAAATCTGGCCTCAGACATGTATTAGTTGTGTGACCCTAAAGTGTAGGTCTTTCTATGTGACTCCTCTACTCAATAATCCCCATTCATTCCCTATTTCCTTTAGGATCAAATATAAATTTTATGGGGCAATTAGGTGGCACAGCGGATAGAGTGACAGACCTGGAGTCAAGAAGACATCTTCCTGAGTTCAAATCTAGCCTCAGACACTTACTAGTTGTGTGACTCTGAGCAAACCACTCAACCCTGTTTGCGGTAGTTTCTTCATCTGTAAAAAATGGACTGGACAAGGAAATGACAAATCATTCCAATAGCTTTGCCAAGAAAGCCACAAATAGGGTCACAAAGTCATACTCAACTGAAAAAAAGACTCAAAAATAATGACACTTGAACCCAGGTTCTTTGCTTCCAAATTCAAAACTTTTTCCATTATACCATGCTGGCTTCATACCTAAGGCATGAGAAAAGTGTGATTATGAGAAACAGCTACTCCATATTTCTCAGGAAAGAAGTCATCAGGTAAATGAAGAAATGAAGATGCTACTCTTTAAAGATAATGAAGACAATAAAATACTGTTGCTTAAAGTTGTCATCAGCTGTAGCTCATGGACATTATCATAAAAATTCATTTATTCAGCACTGAGTTTCATTTTTCACAGCCCTGTGAAAACAACATTGATACCAATTCTGTTAGATGCTCACAGTATAAAGCAGATAACAATGTTTAGGAGAGATGTACAAAAAAACTAGAGAATCAAACTGCATAAATACAAACAAATAAATAAAGGACAAGGTATTCTCTTGATTACTAGAAGATACATCTTTAAGGATATAAATATAAAAAGATTCCAAATTTATCAGAAGAAACATTTGTGCAATAAAGGATATTTGTTCCCAACACAAAATTCTTCTAATAGTTAACCATCTTTTAAAAATCTTTCCTTTTTTAAAGAAATCTTTCAGTTCTCCAGATTATATCAAAATTGAACCTCTATGAAGTGCTAATCTTTATAAAATATGACAATGTCCCCACAAAGAGGTGGCTAGGCAGCACAGTAGATACTGTGCCAGGCCTGAAGTTAATAAGATTCATCTTCTTGAGTTCAAATCTGACCTCTAACATTTACTCATTATGTGGCCTTGGGCAAGTCACTTCACCCTGTTTGCCTCAATTTTCTCATTGTAAAGTGAGCTGGAGAAGGAAATGACAAACCACTCTTAGTATTTTTGCCATGAAAACCCCAAATGGAGATATTAAGAATTAGACACCACTGAAATGACTGTGGGTGTCCTTCAGGCTTCTGGGTAGCTACATGGTGCAATGGATAGAGTGCTGGACCTGGATTCAGGAAGACTCATCTTCCTGAGTTAAAATCCAGCCTCAGGCACTTACTAGTTGTGTAACCCTGGGAAAGTCACTTAACGCTGTTTGCCTCAGTTTACTCACTTGTAAAATGAGCTGGAGAAGGAAATGGCAAACCATTCCAGTATCTTTGCCAAGAAAATCCGAAATGGGGCCACAAAGAACTGTTCGTGACTGAATAACTGAATCATGTCTGAGGACAGCCTCAGGTGAGGCAGGCTCCTACCAAAAACAATGAATTGCTAGGCAGAAATTTTATTACAAATATTCTCTTGAGGTAAAATTCTGAAGACATTAGACACAGAGAGTTATAAATAATATCACAAAAAATGAAATTGATTATATTGAAAGGTAAAGATTCATTACTGAAATTGGAGAAACTCCTGAATCAAGACAAGCATTCATTAAGTGCTTCTGATGTGGCAGGTACTATGCTAAACACTGGAAATCAAATACAAAAAAAGAGACAGACCCTGTCTTCAAGGAGTTTATATTCTGATAGGGAAGATACTATACAAAAGGAAACTAAAAAGAGGGGAAAAGAACATAAAAATCCAGAAAAGTGCAGCCTGGCAGGGAATGAAAAGATGACTGGCTTGGGCACCTTCCTTAAATGGAAGTTTGTGGTGAAGCTCTTCCCTCTCTGTAATCAGAAGGGACTTCAAGGCTAGAGGATATTTCTACAGTATGAATTCTTGGACTGAAGTGATCTTTCAGGGTGAAGAGGTCTTTATCTGTGTATAATCAGACCTGGTGAATTTTTAGTGCAAAGAAAAGAATTAATATAAAACTAGAAGAAATGAAAATAAAAAATATACACAATGGAAACAAACAAATAAGTCCTGGCCTGCTTTAACATGGTACAAATTAATGAAAAATGGGCAGTAGAATTTATATCATCAGTTATAATATTTTTGTACAGAACTTTAATGATTACAAACCAAATGTCAAACAAGGAGACCTAAATGAGCCTAAAAGCACCTTATTCAGCAAACAGGAGTTAGTTGACACTATGGCAGGCTCTTACAGGAAATACCAATTTAGAATGAAAATTTGTTTTTTATTGAATAAAATAGATTTCATTTAATTCTACTCTTTATTCTATCAAGAAGAATACTGGAAGGTTTTGAGCAGTATCCCTTCATAAGTGAAGAGAAGCAATGGAGAATAAAATATGTTTAAAGAAGGATTGCCTTTAATTATAATACCTATAATTTTACTTTTAGACATTCATTTCTCAGTTAAAGAGTATTACTACCTATTTAAAAGCATATATTGCTTAGGGGTAGCACATTAAATTGACACTCACACCTTAGTGTGAATTAATTTACTGGTTACTAGGATTATATCATAATAGACTTAATGCTGGAAGTAGTTCTTTGAGGAAAGCTATCAGTAGCTTCATTAAGGGATTGAGGCAGGGTGGAAACAGATATGGAAGGAAAGAAGATTCTTGAGAAGTGGAGAAGAAGGTTCTAATGACAACCTTTGGGTATTTTCCAGTTTTGTTGAATTTAGAGCCAAAACTAGCTATTTGCTCTTCCAATCTATAGGTGAGCAGAGCATCAAGTCTTTCTTTCTTGTTCGAACTTTAAAGAGTCAATTAGGTCTTCCTTGGTTTTGTGGAGACATCTAGTTGGATAACTTCACAATTGGAATACCTTGGTTAGGTCAGATTGACTAGTAAAAATTCTAAGTCATGGTGGGAGTAAACCTTGAAATAAAATACCTATTCTCTATTTTTGATGAAGAGTTGGCAAAAGGTCCTGTAGGATAGAGAGTTATTTTAAGACTGGTTGAATGTGTCTTCACTATAGCAAAAATCATTTTTCAGAAATAAACCACATATTAGTTATGTGTTTCCAAGTAATTACTGATGCCCTTCATTCATTCAATGACTAACCCCAGTTTTCCAATGTTCTATTTTCAGAGAATGACATTTTCCAATTTTTTCATTTTCTATCATTTTAGTATCTTTCATCAAGGTTTCAGAAATATATTCATTATTTCCTTTGAGTCTTCAGAATGTTACTGTATAATGAAATTCAACTTTGAATAGCATCTTTCCCATGAATTTCACACTAAGTTGCTTCTTTTGGAACAAGACAATAGCTAAAGGGAGGACAAATTAAATAGTCTAGACAAAAAAGAAGAGATCCATTTTCCATTGAGATTTTATGAGAAATGTTTGAGAGGTTGTGCTAAACTTTGCCAGAAAAGGAGGGATAGGAATCAGTTATTTGTCAAATCCCCCCCCTACATATTCTTAAACCTTTTCCCTTTCCCATATGTATGTGTACATACATATGTATTCACAGGCATCCTCCTTTACTATTGTGTCATGTATATAACCGTTCTTATATTCTGCTTATGCTCATATATTGGGCTCTGGATCTGTTCAGGTCCCCTGACTTTTTGGGTGTTCTCTTTTCTTGTGTTGATACCCTTGTAGGGCTTCGAACTGTGCCATTAGATACATTATCTGTGAAGGCTCTTTCATAAATATCCCCAGAAAACTGTAATTGCTTTGAGGGGAGGGCAATGGTGCCAACATTTAGTCTCTCAGTCTACTTCTGGGCCTCTCACTCTCTCAGGAATCAAAATCCACCCTAGAGGAAAATCCACCCATTCAGGGTTTCCCGCCTCCTCTCACAAATGGCTCACATAGCTTCCCACAGTCTCTCCTCACAAATTTTCATTAACTCACCATTACTATTTATTTATTTAAGCCCTTACCTTCAGCTTTATATTGTCACTAAGTATCTGTGGCAATTGGAATTAGGTTACTTGTCCAGGGTCACACAGCTAAGAAATGCTGAGGTCACATTTAAACCAAGAACTTCTTGTCTCTAGGCCTGGCTCTCTACTCACTGAGCCACCGAGCTACCTAACGGTATCTTGTTCTTGATAACCCTGAAAATGTTGAGCTCTAATTTACTTACCAGGACACAGAGCCATGGCCCAGATGGTAAGGACTTCTTGGTGTTTAGAATGAGGATACAAGGGAACAAGAGCAAGAGTTTTCTAAGAGGACTCCTAGGAATACGAAAGAGAAATGATGTCGAAGCTAAGTATTTTTAAGTGACTGTCAGTCAGTATGTCAATTCATAAAACACTTACTATGTTTCAGGCACTACGTACGCTAAGAGCTGGAGATAGAAAGAAAGGTAAAAGGTGGTCCCTTTAAGGAAGGTATGTGTACTTTTCTGATACTCTGACAGGTTTATTTTCATATCAATGTGGTCATTCCATTCAAAAGTGCTGATCACAATCCTCACCCTGGGCAACTTGGCTGTGCCCTCAAAAATCCTCCAAGGAAGGGTCTTCTTCAGGGTCTATCATATAGCCTTCCCTTTGGCTATACGACTGGCTTGATTTGCCTCCTTTTCCAGCCACATATTTATTTATTAATATAGTTTAAACTGTTTCTCCTGCACAATTTATTACTGTTAATAAACTATTACCTACTTATTCCACATGCACTTTTGGGCAATATTCAACTTTAATTCTTCAAAGATTGTGATATTCTTTACTTTGTAACCAAGCATCATCATGAGAGAAGATTTTAACACCAATAATCTTCCAGTAAGTCAGTTGTTTTTAAAAAATGGTTTTGTAATAATTTCATTTGTGTAATATGAAAGCACAGTGTAAATCATGAGCATTAAAGTAATCTCTTTCAAAGACCTTTTTACATTTAATTTTTGTTCTAGGTACAAATCTCAATGCTAAAGCTCCTTAAAGGATTTTGTATCAGTTGCTTTGTAGCAGCATTTTGGCATTCTCATGCTTTATTACATATGATGAATTTATATTTTTAGGACATGCAAAAAAGTGTTTACTAAAAACTTCAGCCAAAATAATTTTTCTAAAGGATGAAATTATTTTAAACCCTTTCAGGAAGTAATGATAAGAAAAAGTTTTCAACTATAAATTCATCACAGTGAACATATTTATATCATCAGAGTACAGCTCTGTTTCAATTCCAAAAAAGTTCAAAATATAGGAAAAGACATAGCATAGAATAAATGCTTATGGAATGGAAATGAGTCAGAATAAAGGTTTTTTTGGTTTTTTTTTTTTTAACCCTTACCTTCTGTCTTGGAGCCAATACTTTTTATTGGCTCCAAGGCAGAAGAGTGGTAAGGGCTAGGCAATGGGGGTCAAGTGACTTGCCCAGGGTCACACAGCTAGGAAGTGGCTGAGGCTGGATTTGAACCTAGGACCTCCCATCTCTAGGCCTGGTTCTCAATCCACTGAGCTACCCAGCTGCCCCCAGAATAAAGGTTTTTTAAATATATATATTTATTTTACTGATGCCTAATTATGACAATAGCTACTGAATCCAAGGATCTGGGATATTTTACCCTCTTCCTCTCACTCAGAGTCCTCCTCTACTTTAGACTCATTATGTGGAAATTAGGTTCAATCTTGGGAGAAGCCTGGTCTAATGTGAAGAGTTGGGCTCTTTCTCACACTCTCTGGCTCTTTAGACTCTTACCCCAGGACCCAGGGAAATTTATTTAAAGGTTAGGTTTTGTCTTAGAGGAACTCCCCAAAACAGAGGAAGGCACTGAAGGTAAAATATGAATCAGGTATAAGCTATTTAATTTTTTACAATTTTTAAATTTTAACTTTTATTTTATTTTAAAATTATTTTCCATGGTTACATGATTCTTGTTGTCTCCCTCCTCTTTTCCCTTCCTCTTCCCAGAGCTGACAAGCAATTTCACTGGGTTATACATATATTGTCATTCAAACCTATTTCCATATTATTCATTTTTGTAATACAGTAATATTTTAAAACCAAAGCTCCAAACCATATACCCACATAAACAAGTGATAAATCATACGTTTTTCTTCTGCATTTCTACTCCCACAGTTCTTTCTCTAGATGTGGATAGCATTCTTTCTCATAAGTCCCGCAGATTTTGGACATCTATTTTTTAAAAAATTACTGCATCATATTCATAATATGCCACAACTTGTTGAGTCATTCCCCAATTGATGGATATTCCCTCAATTTCCAATTCCTTGACACTACAAAAATGCTATGAATTGCTATAAATATTTTTGTCCATATTTTGTCCATTCTTTTTTCCTTGATTTCTTTGGGATACAGATCCAGTAGGTGTATTGCTAGATCAAAGTGTATATACAACTTAATAGTTTTTTAGGTGTAGTTTCGAATTGCTTTCCAGAATGGTTGGACCTGTTTGCAATTCCATCAATAATGCATTAGTGTACCTATTTAATATCCCCTCCAGCATTTGTCTATATTTTTTTATCTCCAAACAAAATACCCCAAACACAGACTCGTGATGTACATTAGCAAAGGCTTAAAACAAGATATCATAACTTATAATTTTCTATGTTTATTATGATTTTTAGATTCTCTCCATCTTGCTTGGTCTAGCGCCCAGGAATGTGCCCACCCACAATAGACGGGCATGTGCTAGCAAATGACAAATCACAAACAGCAGACAGACCCCTGGGCTGTCCTAAGTCAAGCTAAGCTATCATTGGTACAGATGAGATGCAGGAAAGTGGTGTAAAACTGTCTATATAAGGCCTGTCACTTCCTCTCTCTGCCTCTTTCCCCAGAGAGGCAACTCTGGCTGGCAGCATGCTAAGCATTCTGACATCTTGGTGTGGTGGCAGCTATTTGTCTGGGTTTGGCAGTGAGTTTGCCCTTGATCTGATTCAGGCTCAGACATCTTAGCTGAGCCCTTTTGGAGTTCAGGCTGATTCCTTCCTCCTTACTTTCTAGAGCCTCTGGTCTTCCTTCTAGCACTAGCCAAAAGGGAGAAATCCTACTCCCTTTCCTTCTTCCTTCTTCTTAATCTCTTTCCACTATATCAATTAAATCACCATAAATTTCCAGCTGTCTTAGGTATTTTATTATTTGGGATTTTCCCTGGTGATCAATTAAATTTAGATTTTAAGTCATAATGTTAAAATTATCTTTACATTATACTCTCTTGGGAGACTGATATTTAAAACATCAAGACATGATACTGTAAACTTTAAAATTACTCCACCCTACTTAGACCATACTTTAGGAGATTTGATTTAGCTACTTCCTGATTGTAACAATGGAGATACTTGGTCTAACAGAATCAGGAATGCCTTGTGAACTTTACACTGCTTCACCCTACTTAGTCTAACAAGGTCAGGAATGTCTGCACCCATACTTAAGGACTAAGTATCTAGGAGGATGGCCTTTGACAGACATGTAAAGAAACAGCTGACAGACACCTGGGCTGTCCTAAGTCAAGCTAAGCTACCACTGGAACAGGTAAGATGCAGGAAAGTGATGTAAAACCATCTATAAAGGGCATGTCACTTCTTCTCTCTTTCCCCAGAGAGGTAGATCTGGCTGGTGACTTCCTGTGAGCAGGCCTGGGTGCCAGTTTGATACTGGAACTCAGCCTGGAGGAGCTCCTTCAGACAGCTTCCTTAAGACAGTCACATGGTGAGTGATAAGACTGACTCCCTTTTCCCTTATCTCTCAGGGGAGGCCCCGTTGGCCAAGGCCTTTAACTCCTGGCTGGCTCAGCATGAGCCAGAGCAGTTTAAATTAACACTTTTTTCTCTCTCTTTCCTTCTTAATTCCTTCTCTCTATATTAATTAAATTCATCATAATTCCAGCTGACTTGGGTATTTTAGTTTTGGGGATATCCCACGGCGACCAATAATTAATTTAGATTTTAAGTCACAACTATAAAATTATCCTTATAATACAGTTTGTGGAACTATTGAATTGACATTTTGAATGAACGAATGAAGAATTTATTAAGTTCTTACAACATGCAAAGCACAGCTCTAGGAGCTGGGGACACAAAAAGATAATTCTTGCTCTTGAGGAATTCACATTCTAAATGAGAAAGACAGCACATACATTAGCATACCTATTTTTCTATATCCCTCTATCATTTGTCTTGTGGGAGGGCACTAATATTCAGCTCTTGGACTCATGCTCCTGGACTGTCTCTTCAGGGCCTTAGAGGAGATGGTGGTCAAAGTTGTGGTGGTGGTGGTGATTTGACTTGCCCAGCACATACTGCTACCTCTCTCTCCTACAGGATAAACTTGTTGTTTCGCAACTTTACATTTTTACATTTTGTTTTACCTCTGCACTATTCAAACAATTCCCTTCAAATTCATATCTTCTGGCAAGGAAGGTCAAAAGTTAAATTGCTTCCACTGTCTGGTACTTTCTCTTATTCAGAATCTACCCCTATCATATACAATCATATTTGGCCAAAGGTACCCAGGATATCTGGATGTTGTGAATACCCCCAATTGTTTCAAGGTTGGAAACATTTATCTTGAGATTTCTGTTTAGTCACCCATCTTCAGGGAAAGAAATGCAAAGCAAAAAAAGGCAACTAATATCTGCAATGTCTAGGCTTGGCTTTTTTAACTTCCCATGTGCTAGCAGATCTCATGTTGCTGGAGTGGGGGGGGGGGGGGGAAGGGTTACCTTTCTAGCACTCCCTTCCCACCACTTGGAAATTTTAGCAAAAGGAAATTTTTTGCCATATGGGAGAGTCAAAGATAAGAGTAAGATAAAATCTGGCTCAGAATTCTTTTCTCAGAATCTGTCATTTTAAAACTAATACAAATTCTTTCTTCAACCTCCATCATCTTGGGGCTCAGAGACCAATAAGGGGATTGCTTAATCACCCCAAAGTACCTGAATCAGTGTTGAATCAGCACAAGTTCAAATTGTGTATCCATTCCACTTATTTCACTCTGCCTCAGTCTATACAAGTCTTTCTATATTTCTCTGACTTCCTCACATTCATTATTTCTCCTGCATTACATTATATACATTACAGTTATATACCATAGCCTTTTGTCTTTCTCCAATTAATAGGCTTTATAATATAAATCACTCTGTTTACAGTCTGTCACAATTGCAACAAGCTGACCACTACGAATATTTTAGTATATACTAAAACTTTTTCTCTTTCTTTGGCTTTCTTGGCATATGTACCCAGTAGAGGGATCACTGGGTCAAAGAATACAAGAAGTTTAGTCATTTTCAAGGTATAATTCAAAATTGTTAGCCTGAACAGTTGAATCATTTCCTAGTTTCCCTAACAGTGTACCTGTTTTCCAACAACTCTTTTCACTCTGATTGTTCACATTTTTTTGTATTCTTTGTTAATTTTCAGTTATTTAATTTGCATTTCTCTGTTAGCAATTTGGAGTATGTTTTCAAATAGTCATTTATAGTTTGCAATTCTTATTGTTGTTGTTCTCCTTCATCTTTTTGGAGAGGTGTGGGCAGGCCTGTGATTTTGTTTGTATAGAGAATATCTAATGAGAAAACTCCCTCTGTCAATGTAGATCAATAATGGCTCTTCAAATTATAGTCTTAGTCAATTGAGCACTAAGAGGTTTAATAACCTGCCCAGGGTCATAATACAGATAGTATGTGTCAGAGGTGAGATGACTCCAAGGGCATCTTTTAATCAACCACATTATACTGCCTTTCTTCAATTCTTTTGAAAACTCTTTGTTCATATCCTTTTACCACTTATTAATTAGGAATTGACTCTCAGTTTTATGTACTTATATCATCTTCTATATGGCTTGAATATCATATTTTTATCTGTTATATTCTGTACAAATATTTCCCCACTTGAGAGATTCTCTTCTTATTCTATATTCATTGATTTCATTCAGGCAAAAGCTTTAAAAAATAATGTAATTGAAAATATCTATTTTGTTTTTATGATCTTTTCTATTCTGAATTCTCCCCCTAGCTATAGATATGAAAGCATATTGTTTTAAACTCATTCATGTGACAGAGATCCAATCATTCTTCTTTTTCATTTGATTACTACAGACAACTGTTTAAAGAAAGAGGTTTCTTTTTATATCTCCTTTTCCTATCTGCTTTCAAGGTAATTTTAACAGTTATAACCAAATATTGGAGAGAGGCAGAATTTCTAATAAAAGATGACTGAGAGTTTTTAATGATCAACTTCCAATAAGACAGAATAAAATAAACTTGGTTTTGCAAAATTTTTAGAACTGCCCTTTAGGGAAATACTTCTGAGTTGTCCCTTCACTTCTTCATACCTCTACCAAGCAGATTAGCAGGAGAATGTAAGATGCCAAACACTGATACCAAACAAAATTTCCAGAGGGAGCTAAACATTGCTGCTTCTAAAAGCATTGAGGAAATTCTAATTATACAGATTTCCCTCTAGACTACTAGGGAAATCCCTAAATGTCCTCTAGGGTAATCTTATCTTAAACCGTTTATCTCATTTGTTTTAAGCTGTAGAAGTTTCCTGTCCTCCTAGTTTGCTGAAGCACAATTACATAAGATTGGTTTTTCCTACATAGTCTCCTTGCCTTTTAAGCAGGAGTCTTTACCCCTTTTCTATTCTTTTTCTTTCAATGGAGTCACCTTGTTTCTCAAGGGGATGATCCAAATTAGTAGAAATCTGGGACCAAAAGACTAATATATTGACCTTTCTAAGCATGAAATGATAAGGATAGAAGCAACCAACATCATTTAAAACAGGGTTTGTTGAGTTACAAAAAAACTGTTAACCCTTACATTTAAACAGGATCACAGAATTAGAAGGAACTTCATAGGTTTTTCTGGCCCAACCCTTACCTGGACAAGAATCCTTTCAATCATATTCCTGAGGAGCAATAATCAATCTTCTTCTTCAAGATTTCCAATAATATGGAACACATTACTTCCTGAAGCAATACATTATACTTTTAGATAAATATAATTGTAATGTTGGTTGTAATGTAGGTTTTTCCCTTAAATAAAGCTTAAATATTCCTTTCTGCCACTCCTAGCCATAGTTCTAATTTCTGCCTTTTTGGGTAAGGCAAAACAAAACCAATTTCAAATTTATAAAACTGCTTCAAAATTTGTAAATAGCTTTTTAAAGGGCTCTCCTGTCTAAGTCAAACATCCCCCTTTAGTTCAGTTAATCCTCAGATGGCTTTACCTGCAATCACATCATGATTCTGGTTACCTTGCTCTAGAAGAGTTCCAGCCTATTAACCCCTCTACTTGGACCTTATTGATAATTGCATATAATAGGAAATGAATAAATGTTTTTGAGTGAATGTTGATTATATTTTGAGGACATTAAGAAGAAACAAAAGATCTATTTGAATTGCTTGTATATGCATGCTTGTATATGCATCTGTTTGAGCAGCTAAAAAGCTTTGTGAAATAATGTTACCTATATTCTTCCTCAATATTCTTGTGGAAGATTTTACATATACATTCATATTCATAACTAATGTTGCCCTTAAGTTGCTATATTTTATTTCTTTGCAAATTTTTGCAGGCTAAGGCAGTGATTTCCTAGGTTCTGTTGGCCTCATTGTGGTACTTTGCCAAGTACTCCAATACTCAATGGATGTATAATTACATGAATGTGGGAATTCCCTTGCAGATACAGAATGCAACTCACCCATCAATGTTGATCCTATGGTATAAGGGATTTATCAATATGTATAAATTAGGAGTAATTTCTCATAGCTTATTTAAATAGGAAAGGTTTCATTTTTATGATGTTATTCAGGGGCCCTACTCTCCATTCCCAAACTAGACACTTATAGAAGCAAGTTCCTAGAACTGATTCCTCATTGAATAGTTCCCCTCTCCCCATAATACTCACATCAAACATGGTGTGGGGATTTTAAAGACTGGATTATTTTCATGAAGACTTCACAATTAACCCAGATAATTCAACAAATACTGACTGGTATCCAAAAGTTTATCAATGGAGCTGAGTTAGTACAAAAGTTCATTGCACTTTACTGGAATGATAAATTACATTCATGTTCTTCAAATCATACTGTGAAACTAATTATTTGAAAAAAATCAGAGGACAAAAATCAGAGGTCTATAACCAAATCCAATGTCATTTTTGAATTTGATTCTTTCTTAAATTTTAGAGTGATATGGGCCTTCAGTTTTCTAGCACTGCTTGGTTTTGAACAGGGTCAAATTCTCAAAGAACATCTGTTGGAAAAGAATGAAGTAAAACATTATAAAAAATATTTCCTTTCCTCCCTCACAACTTGCTTTTATATGAGTCTTGAAAAGTTGTAAGCCAACCTTATTAACATGAGTATTTATTATAGAGTTAGAAACACATGAAAATAGCACAACAAATGGTGTGGATTATAGTTACATTTTTGCTGTTGCTATATTAAAATGCTTTAAAATGTCATCCTAATATATAAATATGTATTTGAAATGCTTGTTCAGCAGTAAACATAGGGAAGTTAAAAAATATGAGCTAAAACTGGTAAGGAAATCCAAGGATAACAAAAAAATGTTTTTTAAAGTTATATTGTACAAAATCAGCTCAAAAGCATAAAATGAGCCATTAAGAGAAGATCAGAGGGGCTCAACTTTTACTTTGCTTCTGTTTTCTCCGACAAGGAGAATTACTTTTGGGTGGGAAAAGGTCACCCATTATAAGCAGAGAGATGATAAGAAAGAACTTTGCTGTCTACATTAAGTTCAAAGAATTAGGCCCAGGTAAGCTACATCCTCAGGTACAAAAAGATTACTGAGATGTGATTACTCCTCTATCAGTAATCCTTCCAAGATCATGAATAGAAGTTCAGAAGAAGTAGAAAAAGGTAAATATTTTTCTAACTTTCAAAATGAATAAAAAACTGAGTTTGCAAATTATAAGCTGGTGAAGTTGATTTCAATTTCTGGCAAAATTATAGAGTATTTTATTAAAGGGATGGCCACTGAACAATTAGAAAAAGAAGTAATGGTCACAAAGAACCAACAAGCTTCCTGAAAAATCTATCTTGCAAACCTGAGTTCATTTCCTTTTTTTTTTTCAGAGTGATTAGAACACAGGGATACTGCAGCTAGAAATAGAATTTACCTAGATTTTAGCAAGGAACTTGACAAAATTGCTCATGTTACTCTAATGGGAAAAAAATGGATAACAGTTATATCTATTGAGTAGGTTTGGAACTGTTTGAATGTTCCAGTCTCAAAGAGTAGTCATAAAGGTTCAATTCAGCTTGGAAGAATGTCATAGTTTCATAGATTAAGAGCTAGGGAAAAAAAAAAAAGAGCTAGAGAGACCATGAATTTCAACCCCCTCACTTTAGAGATGATGGACATTGAAACAGAGAAAGATTAATGACTTGCCAATTACCACACAAGTTGTAAATTTCTGAAGTAGTTTTTGAACCCAGGTATTTTCTGGTTCTGTGTCTGGTGCCCCTTTCGTTATTCCAGTTCTTCAGGAATCTAAGTTTGGTCCTTTACTATTTCACAATTTTGTTAATATCCAAGTTTCCTGATTCCTTGAATACAAAAAGCTACATGGAGCTCTATTGATGGTTGCTGATGCTTAATGGGCAGACTGTATGAGCAATACAGAAGCAGGAAGGCTACCCTGCACTACCACTATCAATCACCACCAAATACTGAATGATGCCACCAATGTGAAAAGAGCTCAAGAGCTCAGAGAGTGACAGCTTGACCCAGACATAAACTCTAGCCTAGATCTACAACCATCATTTCAGGAAGCAAGTCCTTTGGAGATCCAACTTGGGAATTATTTCTGCCAAAACTCCTGAAGATGAAAAAGAAACTTCTTGTCACTAAAGTCCTTGGCTCTTTCAAATGGTATCAGAAGCAGATACAATATAGCAATCGAAATGTTATTAAAGAAGTTGTTTTGTAGCTATACTGAGGACTAGGATCTTTCTAAGTGACTTGAAGTTGATACCTTCCCTGGATTTCTGTTCCTGTTAGAATATAAGCTCCCTTAGGGCAGAGACTATCATGCTTTTGTATCTGTATTCCCAGCCCTTAAATATTGTATATATATATATGTATGTACATATATATATATATATGCACATATATATTATTAGAATTCCCAGCACTTATATATTTTGCATATATTGAGTGCTTAACAAATGCTTTTTAATTAATTCATTCATTCATTAATTCAATACCCTCACTGAATATCCTTGTTGAATGCCTTCCTCCCTGCTATGGCTAAATAAATCTTTTATTAAATGTCAGATCTTTTACAAGTGTTTCTTTCATTACAATATTCAGTCTAAACTACCAGGGGACTAGCCTGAGTCAGACCTGGCCATCAACAGAAGGCATTCAGAGCATGTTGAAATCACATGCAAAAAAAAATCCATTGCCATAGAAGGAACAGATGGAGTCTGAATGTAGATTGAAACATATCATTCTTCAATTTATCTCCTCCATGAATTTTTTTTAGTTTAAGCAATATGTGTCTTGTTTCACAACATGACAAACAGGGAAATAGGCATTATATGATAATATATCTTTATATATAAAATGGCAGAAATTAACTCCAAGAACCCCTGTCTATGATAGGCCCTCTTCTTTTCTTCTTCTATACTATTTTTCTTGCTATCTTATCAATTCCCATAGGTTCCCTTACCATCTCTATGCAGATGATAATAATCACAATAATAGCTCACATGTATATAGTATAAGCTCTAATAACATGCCAAGTACTTTACAATTATTATCTCATTTGATTCTCATAACAACTCTGAGATGTAGTTGCTATTGTTATCCCCACTTTGCAGATAGGAAAACAGAGGGAGACAGAGGTTAAATAACTTGCCCAGGGCCATAATAGCTAATAATCTGAGGCTGGAATCAGGAAGACCTGAGTTCAAATCCAACCACCTAGCTCGTTGAAGGCAAGGAACATGTTTTTATATTTATATCCTCAGCACTTATCATAATGTCTAACACATAGTAAGTACTTAATAAATGCCTGTTGAACTAATGACTACTGGAGAAAACTAGCTATGTAAATACTTTTCTTTGAGAAAATTGGTTTCCATGTGAATGGAGTTAATAACTGGGGCCTGGAGTTTATTAGTAAGAGCAAAATTAAGGGATTGAACTATCTTCCAAGTGTAAATTCTATAGTTCTGTTAGTGTGGTTGAGTCTCTTGGCCAACAGACCTTTTCTGACATTTTTGCCATTCTTGTTCCATACAACTACAAGGGTTTAAAAAAAAAAAACAACTCTTATCTTCTGTCTTAGAATCAATACTATATATTGTTTCCAAATCAGAAAAGTGGTAAGGACTAGGCAATGGGGGTCAAGTGACTTGCCCAGGGTCACACAGCTAGGAAGTGTCTGAGGTCAGATTTGAACTCAGGACCTCCCATCTCAGTGCCTGGCTCTCCACTGAGCCACCCAGTTGCCCCCAAAAGGGATTTTTTTAAAGGACAAATCTTATCATTTCATGCCCTCTCCTCCCTCCACTCAATAACTTACCTATTACCCCTAGGATTACATATAAACTCTATTTGGTATTTAAATCTCTTTCCTATCTGACCCTTTACTCTCTTTCCAGGCTTCTTACACATCATTCCTCTCCAATAGGATCCAGCCATACTGGCCTTCTTACTATGGCTAAGACTACTTACTATTCCACTTATACTAAAATCCATCTCTGTTCTCTGGGCCTTTGCACTGTTTGTCCCCTATGTCCGGAGCACATTCCATCTTCACCTTGTAAGAATATAAAAATTTAGGTTATTAGGTTAAATATGAAAGTTCTAAAGTAATATTGTGGTTGCCAATTTTAAAATATTATATTAAATTATATATAAATACATGTTAAAAATATATATTAAGAACATAAAAATATATAAATTTATAAAAAAATATAAATTAAAAAATTATAAATTTACAAAGAGGTGGAAAGTGTGAAAGTGGGGAAATATAAGAAGAGGATAGAAAAATATCTAGCCTATCACCCTAAATGTTGCTCCTGTGTCTGGCTCAACTCTGGCAGGGCTTGGTAACCTTCAGCCAGAGGACCTGGTAGTGTCTTTAGCAAGGATTCCACCAACACAGTCTCCTCTAGAAAAGGAAGGCCTCTCTGGAAACAATCTCTCCAGAAGCCAGGAAAGGAAAGGCAGCTGCTCAACCAGCAAGCCAACACAGGATACAGGGAAAGAGTCTCTTCTTTCAGTCCAACTCACCAATGCAGAGTCCCCGAAGCCTTCCTCCAAAGAAGCAGTCCCAAGAAGTAAAAAGTCCTTGAACAAGAAGGTCAGGACTTTTTACAGCCCTTTTCCACATCACTTCCTATCCCTTCCTCCACTTTACAGGAACCAATTGCAGTCTTTCAATTTGCCTAACACTGCCCAGGGACAGAGCAGTGGCCTCTGGAGTTGTCACTCACTTTAGTAAGTGATTTGTGAACTCTCTTATTTAGTTTTAAGTAGGGGTGTTTAAGTTTTTGACTGATTAATTTAAAAATTGCTGATTGATAAACAAAGTTTGATTCACTCTTCACAGCCTCTGCTTCTTAGAAATGTTTTTCTTCATGACTCAACTTTCTACAATCAAGTACAACTTTCTATATGAAGTCTTTCCTTATCCCCTCCAACTGCTTATCAGACACTCCCCAAATTATCTTGCATTACTTTATATACTTACATATGTATGCATTGTTTCTCCCATTAAAACATAAGGTTCTTGAGGGCATAGATTTTTGTTTTTGTATTTGTGAAAATTTATTTTTTATATACTATATTATTTTTATGTCAGGGTCCTGTATTATAAAGGACCCAGGTCAGTTTCTGTATATGAAGGGGAATTCCTGAATCAGTACTCATACCTGGCTCTCTATTCAATCTATAGGTTTTTGCATTTTCTTTGTTCTGAGTTTTATAAATTGCCTAATGGGAAAGTTCTGCAGTGATACTTTTCTGGTGACCTTATCCACCTGTGGGGATGGGGAAGGGTGGCTAGGTTGATGACTTACCTCTTAATTAGTAGTGAGTTCCAATTAACTGGTATCTTCTCTGCAATTTATAGTTTTTGAGAATTTCCTGAGGCACTGAGAGGGCAAGTAACTAACCCAAGGTTTGAACCTGTCTTCCTGATTTTGAGGCCAACTCTGTCAGTAAAAGAACAATTTCAGGAACCATAGCCTAAAGCACACAGTTTCAATGTGTTTAATTGAAAGGTTTTTTTTTTTTTTTGCGGGGGAATATTTAATTTAAGGATAAATTCAAATTTGTCACTTGGCAGATGTTTGTTGTTTTTTATAATTTGGTTCAATTCTTGTTCTTTGTTTACAATGCTTTCTGGCATATGTCTTCATGAAGCAGCCATGTACCATAAAAATCAGCTTAGTTCAGCAAGCATTTAATAAGCTTCTACTACAGTGGTGCCTTGATACACGAACACCTTCAGTCACCAGCCATCACAATAGGGATTTTTTGTTTTAAGTCAAGAGCAGATATTTAATGCTTCTGCCTGTGGAAGGAGCCTGAGGTGAATGAGGTAATCAGTACAAGTGAGATTAAGGAAATATCGAGGATTTGGGTAAAAATTAAACAAATTTATTGAAAAGTCACACTCAGAAAAAGTTGCAACGGGTCATACATTGGAGCTATGTAACACTTGTTTCACACATTATCCAAACGTTCTAAAAGGGGAGAAGAAACAAACTTCCATGAAAAGGTTTTTGTTGAAATGTTCTCTAAGTGAAATGGAGGAGTGTGGCAAAACAGCCAAAATTCAATGAAGAAAATAATGATAATTAAGTAAATTTAAAAAATAATAATTAAGTTTAGCAATAAAGTTACATATCATAAGTAGTGTGTAAAGTCAATTTTGCATTTAAATGTAGTGTTATGTGTATAGAGAGTAAATTATGTTACACAATAGCACACAAAATGAAAACCTTCTCTGCCAGCATATTCACCTGACCTTGAAGGTAAATAACTTTTCTTTACATTCTTATTATTTATAAATATATTTATCTGTTGTTTATAAAGCACATTTACATATTTAAAAGCATATACATAAAACAAAAAGTTCATGTGTTTTGGGGGGGCCAGAACAGATTAATTGCATTTCCATTCATTTAAATGGGGAAGTTTGATTTGTACATGAGCAAATTGAGTTACGAGCTTGGTCGTGGAATGGATTAAACTCCTATGTCAAGGTACCACTATATGTGCAAGGCACTATTCTAGGCTCCTGAGATACTAAACCAATCCATACTTGTCCATACTGTGCTATTCTTGTTCACAATTTCACCACTGTGCATCCACCTAAACTCCAGACGCCTTTCCCACTTTCTCCTGACAGAATTAGGTGGTAAAAGGGACAAAGCATTTGACTCAGAATCAAGAAGACCTATGTTCACATCCTGCCACAGATATTTGCTAGCTATGTGACCCTGGACAAGTCACATAAGTTCTATTTGCCTCAGTTTTCATCATTGTAAATGGGGATGATAATAATAGCACCCACCTCCCAGGGTTGTTGTGAGGATCAAATGAGATTATATTTGTAAAATATTTAGTGCAATACCTGGCATATAGTAGGTGCTTTTAAAAAATGCTTGTTCCCTTCTTCCTTAACATGATACTAGTGCATACTATGGATCTCTCAACCTCAACCTCATAACATGACTAATTTATCTTGTCATGATGGCACTTTTTTGCTCCTATTCTTATTTGAAAATTGGTTATATATCACAACCTGTTCAATACACCATGTCCCTCTCCATTGCTCTTGATAATACTTATTTTTTAATTCTTCAAGAACTACTATATTTCATATCTCCCTAATGTACAGCAATAGTATCAGAATGTTGAGTTTGAAAAGCATTGCCTTTGTTTTCCTAGAAAGCTTTGGGTCAATTAGAGGAATTTTGCAGTTTCCTGAAAGCAATGGAATCCATTCTCTTCCTCCTGCTCAACTCTGGACCTAACTCATTGTCCATCTGCGTTATGTGTCTCATATATAGATGAGCTCTATATGCTGTCCATTTAAAAGCATATAATAAAGAACAATAGACATTTTTCATCTGGTTGGGTCTTTTTCATGTGGATAAGCAAACCAAACTCTTTTGAATGAATGCAGGTTTTTAACCAAGAAATTTCCATAATATTCCAGGGCTTAATATAACCAGCAGAATGTTATGTGCAAACAAGAGCATTTTAGAGGACTTCACCATTCACAAAGAATACCTTTTGAAGTTCAGCTCTGAACAGAATCTCCCTCACAGTGGTAAATACCTTTAAAGAGTATAATCTCCAGATCTGTGCTTGGTCTGATGTTTAAAACTGAAGGATTATAGGGATGTTTTTGTTGTTATTTCAAATTATTTGGATGTATGAATGAGAGATTATTGTCTCTCCCAAATTAAATTTTTTTATAAGTAATCAACAAATAGTAAGCACAGAGTTGTCTATATCTTTTAGTTGACTGAAAGAATATGGAAAAGAATAAAAACTTTCTCCTTCTTTGGGAGATTTTGAAGAGGGGTTTTAATTTGTGGAATAGGGGAGAGCAGTAAGTACATGCTTTGCAGATGGTTTTATTTTCTAACTTATGAGGCAAAAATCCTTTGATAAGTGGGAGCAGGAGAAGAAATGGTGTAAAAGGTTTGGAATAGCTACTATGTAGCATGTCATAGAATTAATCAGGTAATAATAAAAGGAATGCTGTGATAGTCCAGTTGGGAGTAGAAAATGTAAATTTTCAGTGAAACATATTGGCATGGTTTGTGGACTTTTCTCCACTAGTGTTCAGCAGCATGTGAGTAGGAAGGAAAAAGGAGGATGTAAGGTAAAGATAACAGCTGACATTTAGCAATGTCAAAAGGACAAGGGGGAGAGAAATTCCAGGATAAAGGATGTTGTAGAGTTGAATTGGTCAAATAGGAAATTAAGAATTTAAAGGAAAGGAAGTGAGGTTACTTTCTTCCAGCAGGATTGATGGACTAGGAGAATAGAAAGGGGTGGAGGATCTAGAGGACATAGTGAAAACAAAGAATTTTTTTAAGATACTGAAAGAAGCAATTAAATAGATGAAAAGATAGCAGTTTGTGACCAGGGATAAATATTTTGGAGTTCAGGATTTTTTTTGAAGGTAAGGTAACAGTTATGAGTATTATGAAATCCAAGGAATAACTATCCTTATTTGGAGATGAAGTAAAGTGAAGATGAAAGTCAGGATTTTAGAAAGTTGATGCATTTGGTTATGAGAGTGTTGGAGGGAGGCATCAATATACATATTCAAATCCATCAAGAAAGAATTCAGGTAAAGATTAGGAGCCAGCTACTGAACTGACGTGGATGCTACTACTTTGATAAAGTTTAGGAGATGGATGGAATAAGTTTCAAATGAGAAGGGAATGCTAAGTAATGGTAACCAAGAAATAGTATTCAAATAAAAGTAAAGAACAAAGAAAATGCACATCCTTCCTTCTGCTCCAATGCTTCTGGGAGGCCAGAAGAGAACACTTGAAATGGTGACAAGGGGCACTAGGTCTTTTGGGGGGAGAGGTAGCTTTTCAAAACACTTAGAAGATGGAAGGAAGGTGAATTTCCGAGAAATTAGAGACTTAATTCAATAGATATTAAGCATTTTCTGTTTGTACCCTTTAGAGACTGGGACTAAGACAAAAATCCTTGTTTTGTCAGTATATCAGTATATGTATGCATATAATTACAAGTTAATTTGAGCACTATTATTATTTTAGACCGCAATATACTGCTGTCTAAACTAATCTACCTTTCAAATAAGTATTGTGTTTGGATCACTACTGGAGTGAAAAATATTACATTGTGTTTTAAGAAAAGTCCATAGAGTTTAGGAGGTGGATTTAGTAGAGGAATCACGGTTCTGCCACTTACTTATGGACCTTAGTTTCTTCATTTGTAAAGAAGGCTGATGTGTATATATTTATCTATATATAGATATAGATACATCTAATTACAAATTAATCTAATCACCAAATATTTGGACCTTTGTTTCCAAATTTGTAAAGTGAGAGGATTGAAGATCGAAAAGATCCTTTCCATCTCAAAATTCTATGGTCACGTGTTATCTTGCATACATTAAAGGCTACAAATTCCATCTATTTGATATAATTCTTCCTTACGCTGACAGCTGATAAAAGTAGAAGAGAAGTGAACTGACATTAGAAGGAATTTGTTCCTGGCTTTGCCATTAATTACCAGTCTGCCCTTTGGCAGTCCCTCACACTGGGCTCACGTTTCCTCATTCATAAAATGAAAGGAATAGGTTAGTTCTAAACTTTAAAATAACAATTGTATTAGAACATAAAATCTGGAAGGGTTCAGGGTGGGGTGCGCAGTCTGCGAACTTGAAGAAAAATAAAAAATGTTTCCTTCATAAACCTATGCGTTTTGTTTTACTTATTTTATGTATTTAAACATATTATTCCGAGAAGGGAACTACACGATTCATCAGACTGTCAGGAGGATCTCTGAGAACAAAAGAATATAGAATCTCTTCTTTCAAAGCGAAGTTGAGAAAAACTCAATTTGTCCTTCTACAAGTAAAAGAAAAAAAGAGTTCAGTGACACGTACGCCAATAGATATACGAAAAAAGAATCCGCTGCACAGGCGCAGAAACAAATGCAAAGAAAATGGTACAGCGTGTTACTTCTTCCACGTGACAACCAAGCCCAGGTCCCGCCAGCTCCAGTTCCGGTTTGGTAAGTGACGCAAGGAAAAGAAGGCGGGCCCAACTAGGGTTTAGGGGTCTTCTCAGGCCATTCTTGAAGGTCCCCTCCTAGGCTGTCTAGCCAATATCCAAACATGAATTTTTATTCGCCCACTGCCTCTTACTTATTAGGAAAAGGCAACTATCCAGACGGAGCATCTGTGTTTTTTGAGAGGGAAGCTTTACCTCTTTGTCTGCTTTTTTTGCCCTTTTCGTGACATTGTAGTCAGGCATATTGGCGGGCAGCCCTCACCGTCCCTAGTAAGGCGCATGCTAAGGCACGCCTTCTTCCTTTCCGCCGGCTCCGCCATCTTCCAGGTACACTGCGCTCGTGCGGCTCCTGCCTTCTTTTTTTTCTCCTTAGTTTTGCGGCGTCTTATTTCTTTTCCAGGAAAGTTTATCCGGAGTGGGAAAGAGCATTTCAGGCAGGTGGGGTGAGCGGGCTTGGGAGAAATGTGCCAAGAGAGGATTTGAGCATTTGGGACTGGGGGCAGCATGGTGAGAGAAAGCTGCGGCCTGCGGGGCCTAGTGTCTGCTGGAGGGCTATAAGGCCGCGGTTTTCTCAGGGGCCGCAGCGTGGGGTGAGGATGGAATGGGTTACGGAGGCGGCCTTATGCTGCCTACACTGCCACTTGCACGCCTTTTATCAACGTAACCTAGGTTATTTGCAGAACTAGTGACTGGTACAGTGTTCTAATTGAATTTTTATCCTGGGCTTTGAATATTCCCTCTCCGATCCTCGGTTTGCTCATTTGTAAAGTGAAATTCTGGTACCTTGTCTCTGTAGTTGATGCTAATATGAAGATTAGTTAGATCTTATATCAAAGTGCTTGGGAAAATGTTATTTTTCGGTAAAAGAATCGTCATGATCTCAATGAATCCTTTGTTTTGGCATTTAAAATTTAAATTTGACCTCTTCTTGGGCCTTATTCTCTGCATCTGGTGATCCTGAATTCCTGGCTGTTCCCATGAACTAAATACTCCCCATATCTTGGCTCTTAAGCATTTTATTTAGTTACATACCTTGAACACTCCTTTGATTCAACTAACGACTTCTTTAGCTTCCTTTTAAGTCCCAACTAAAATCACATCTTCCACAAGAAAGCCTTCCCCTAACCCCTCTTAATTCAAGTGCCTTCCCTTGTTATTTCCTGTTTGTGTTTTATAGACTCATATAGCTTTTTGTGCGTTATCTTATTAGATTGTGAGCACTTTGAGGGCAAGGACTGCCTTTTGCTTCTTTGTGTCCCAAGCGCTTAGTAAATCATAGAATAAATGTCAATGGATTGACTGATGATAGTATGGTTTTGTAGAATCCTGCCGGTGAAAAGGGGTTTAGGAAGTAAAAATTTCTATAATGGTGAACAACAAATGAAAACAGCAACAGTTTGGGGGTGGGCGCTGCTAGGAAAATCACTTTAATTCATATTGCCTTATAGTTTGAGGACATAATTTTAGGAGTTTATTAGTATTGGTATAGTGTGGAAAGAGAACCTAGATTCCACTTCATACTTACTACCTGTGAGTTTGAGCAAGTCACCTAATTTCCCTCGACCTCAGTTTCCTCACCTGTAAAATGAAGTTGGACATGGATTCTGTGATGCCAGATACCTCTTAAAGTTTGATCCTGAGTAAGGAAAATTGCAGTAACCAGACGGGGCCTAAATAGGGCTTAAAAAATTTGGTCTTGAATTTTCACTCACAATAATACTTACACATGGCTTTTTAGTGATCTCTTTGTAGATGCATGCTTTATTTTAGAGATTTGGTAGTTTAAAAGATGTCATGTAGTCTTTTTTTCACCTAGTACCAAAGTACTAGGAAGAAAAATTAATGGTACATTGTGACAGTAATATATTTAGTAGAGTATGTAAAGTTACTTTTGTTGAACTATTTTCAAGGAATATTAAGCTAGTAAGATGACCTGAATAGCTTTTACCTGTATATTATTGGTTACTATCCTTGTTTCACACATTAGAAAACTGAGAATCAGGTTAGTGCAACCAGAGTGCTAGAGGAATTCAAACTCATGGGAACTGATTCCAAGTTTGGTGTTCTTTGTACTACATCACTTTAATAAAGTTGGAATGATTTTTATTAATGAACTTAAATCATTTAACCTCCATGAATCTTTTTCTCCTCCCCCCCCCCAAAAAAAAAAGAAAAACTAAAAAGAAAAATCAGGAAAGGCTTAGAAGAATTAGTGGTTGATTATCGTTTACATAAGACTAATTTATAAAGCTCTTTGCTCATAGTTTTATTGGAAAGAGCATTAGCTTATGGGACCTTGGGTAGAGCATTTTCTTATCTGGACTTCCACTTTTAAATAAAGGATTGTGCTTGATGGCAGATGAGATAGGTAATATAAGTATTCCATTTTTCATATTATACAGCTAAAGTTTGGAGAGGTTAAGTGGCACAGCCATGTATACCTGCTTTTAACCCTGGCCTTCATTCCAAAAGAGACAATTAGTAGAAAATGGTTTCCTTATACTTGATTGTTATGTTTGGTAATATCTGGTGACTGTTTCTGAAATAACATTTTCTTGTGCTTATTTGTTGCAGTGAGTTGCCAAAATGACAAACACAAAAGGAAAGAGGAGGGGGACACGCTACATGTTTTCTAGACCCTTTAGAAAACATGGTAAGTATACAATACTGGATTGAAAGTTGATATAGGGACTAATTTATACTTAATGCATAAAATATTCTTTTATCATTAAAACTCATTAAAATTAGCTTTCAGGTTACCTGTTGATCAGTGTCTTGTTTTGAAATTTGAATAATAAAATGGCTAAATTTTACTTGGAAGAAAAGTAGAAATTGAACATTGGCTTTATTTTTAGGAGTGCATTGAACACTAGCACAACTGCAGCTCCTTTTTTAAAAAAGTTTTCCTTCAATTTTTCTGATTGAGACTAAGTCTTTAGAAGAGTTGAAATGTTTTCTAATGAGCCTTTTTAACCTGAGGGTATGAAAATATATTTTCACAGGTGTCGTTCCTTTGGCTACATATATGCGAATATACAAGAAGGGTGATATTGTAGATATTAAGGTAAGTTGTGAAACTTGATTTGATCAGTAAAGTCTGGTTTCATCTAGTATCTGTTGAATAAATGAAGCTTATTTCTACCACCTCCCTTTCACTACTGCCTTAAGAGAGATTTTAGTTGTGTCTATTGTTTGGTTTGTTTAACATTGGAGCTTGATGATGATTGTCTTATATGATTACTTTTCTAATGAGTAAAATGAAAACAACTTCACCGGCTCTGAAAGCTCATCAGGTTGCCATTAATAGGTGTAATTCATGCTAAATAAAATATTATTTGAATGGAGATGACCAATTTATTTTAAGGGATTTATGTTGAAGTATTATGTATTAAGTGTTCTGTGTTTCTTTTTTTCCTCCACTCTGCCTTCCAGGGTATGGGTACAGTTCAGCAGGGAATGCCCCACAAATGTTACCATGGCAAGACTGGACGGGTCTATAATGTTACTCAGCATGCTGTAGGCATTGTTGTAAACAAACAGGTTAAGTAAGTAACTTAGAGTATCTTAAAACTTGGTAATGCTAAGGTTATCTCTCCCCTCTTTCACTTTACCAATTAGACACATCATGTCTTTATTGGTCATTCAAGTGGGGTAGAAGAAATATCCTTTTAAAACTCAAGCAAACTGGTTGTTTGTCTTGCATCCTGTCAGAGGAAACAATCTTAAGTTGATTAAAGCTGTATTTTGCTATGTGATTCTTTAATATTCTATTATTTAGTCATTTTGGAACTGAACGGCATGTGGTTTCCATATAGTATATGTTGTGTGGTGCTTAATCTCTTCACCTTTCTGCATAATTGGATTTAATTATTTTATCTTCAAGGCAGGGATCTAGATCAGAGAATTTCTTAGCCTTTTCAACTCTTAAGTTCTATTACTTAAGATGGTATGAAAGGCAAAGAATTATATTCCAGATTTTGGGAGAAGCCATAATGAGCAAAGGGAAGAGGAAATAAAAAAAAATAGTTGTATTCAGGAAATAAGAAATGTTTGACTGCAGTTTAGCCTAAGGAGAAGAGAAGACAAAATGGAGGGGAATCAGTCAAGCCTAGAAAGTTGGACTTAATTTTGTCAGCACTGGGAAGCCATTGATCTAAGATAATGACATTTGGCAACAGGGTTAAGGATTGATGAGGAAGAGAATAGTGGGAAGAAATAATTAGATGATTGTTTAGTTCAAGCAAGAACCCTAAGCTTAAACTGACTGGGAATGGAATGGGGAGGTGTTGTGATAGGGGCAGAGAGTCTATATTCACATATTTGTGAAATTATACTACTCTTGAGCTAAACTCATTTTAAGGATTACTTGGATTTCAGACTATTATTTGTCTTAAAAACACTAATAATGCTATTACATTTCTCTGAGTTTTACTGAGTTTAAATCAAACTGTCAATAATTTTTAACTGATTTCTGTTAAAATAATTTTGGCACTAAATGGGGAACTAAGAAGTATTTTATTCTAGGGGCAAGATTCTAGCCAAGAGGATTAATGTGCGTATTGAGCATATTAAGCACTCTAAGAGCAGAGATAGCTTCCTGAAGCGAGTCAAGGAAAATGATCAGAAAAAGAAGGAAGCTAAAGAAAAAGGCACCTGGGTTCAGCTGAAACGGCAGGTAATGGATACATTTTTAAATGTTGATTTAAAGGAGAAAATGTTGTGGTAAGAATACTCCTGAAACTACCATATTATTTCCATGTCAAATTTAGAAGGCAAACTAATCTGAAAGATCCTAATATGCAACCTTGGACAAGTCATAGCAGACCTGTTTTTCTATAACATGAAGGAATTTGAACTAGACTCTAGGATCTCTTCCATATAATATTGTATGAGTGCTTATCACTGGTTGTTCTCTTTGGTAACTTTTTCTTGGCAACCATTATCTTTTAATTAATAAAGGTTGTTGCTGTTGTCCAAGTATTCCAGATTTAAAAATAGTTTCTTAGTGAAAAGGTGGGTTAATTGGCTTATCTGTGTAAGTCATGAAGTAGGCAGTCAGTAAATACTTTTCTGGTACATTTAGAGGTGGGAATTTGCATAGATTTCTTTTAGTAAGATTTCTAAAGAATCTACCTCAGTTTGACTAAATTTTCTAATTAATGAAATATGCAAAGACCCAAAATGATTGACTTCACCTTATTAAGATGACTTTATCTTGATTTAGGTTTTCCCCTAAATGTAATAATTTACAGGTTACATGAAAATTGATGTGCACAATGATGATCTTCCTAAATGATTGCCTTTCCAAAAGGAACATGAATATGTTATTTCACCGGTTCTGAGAGCACATTAAAATATTTTGCTGCAAGATATTCAATAAGCTTCAATATTGTAATCTTTTTTTTTTTAACCTTTTTTTCTTTTTTTCAGCCTGCTCCACCAAGAGAAGCACACTTTGTGAGAACCAATGGCAAGGAACCTGAGCTGTTGGAACCAATCCCCTATGAATTTATGGCATAAATGATTGTTTAAAATAAAAGATTATTGGATTTTGGCAGTATGTAGCTTTTATTGTAGCTTTTGGATAGAAGTATTTTAGTGAGTTTTGAAAGTTATGGTTGACAATTCATTTGGCACAGGAGTTGATGATGGCATTTTCTTGTCCATTAAAAAATTCTATTTAATTTAGAATATTTTCCCTTGGGTTGCATGATTCATGGTTTTTCCCTCTTCCCTCTAATTCCCAATGACCAATTTAACTGGGTTTTAGGTGTGTCATTGATCAAGTTCTATTTCCATGTTATTAAATTTGCATCAGGGTGATCATTTAGAGTCTGTATCCCCAATCATATTCCCAACCAGCCATGTGATCAAGGAAATATTTTTCTGTGTTTCTACTCCCACAGTAATTTCTCTGGATGTGGATAACTTTCTCACAAGTCCCTCAGAATTGTCCTGGATCATTGCATTGCTGCTAGTAGAGAAGGCCGTTACATTCGATTGTACCACAGTGTATCAGTTAGTCTGTATATAATGTTTTTCTGGTTCTGCTCCTTTTGCTGCATCAATCCTGGAGGTCTTTTCAGTTCATCATTCCTTTCAGCACAATAGTATTCCATCACCAACAGATAGTTCAGCCATTCCCCAGTTGAGAGACGCCCTCATTTTCCAATTTTTTTTTGCCACCATAAAGAGCACTGCTATAAATATTTGTACTCATACAGGCCCAGCAGTGGTATGGCTGGGGCAAAGGGCAGGCCGTCATTTAAAGCTTTTTGGGCATAGTTCCAAATTGTCTTCCAGAATGGTTGGATCAATTCACAACACATTTTCTTTTTAAATAAAGGTTGCAAAAAATTAACAGCTAAAGAAAATTTGGTTTTGACTACACCTAATGATAAGTAGAATAAGCCAGAGTTACAAATTTTGTCTAAAACCTTTTGGGGAACTTAGATATTTAAAATAGAATCCTTTCAAAATTCTATTTTTGTGCTAAAACACAAGGTAAAAACTTCTTATACATTTGTAGGAATTTTCAGTGTGAAATGATTTGATGAAAACTAGAAATCTTGCAAAACCTTTTTTAGACACATTGCATACCTTAGTCTTTGAAATATTAGTTTTTATACATTTTTGTTAATAAGAGTTGATGCCTTACAACATGTGCCTACCTATCAAAGTAAATATTCTGGTTGCAGATAAAAAGTTTTAGAAGCTCTTTAACAGTTTGCCTGAAGTGGGATTCAAACCCTCCAAAGTCCCAACAAACATTGGGAAGTGTCCTTTTCCCTTGTGGAGTTTACATTCTGTTGAGGCAGTTTATATTATTAACCAAGAATATCATGAAAAGCTGTTGGCTCCTGAAATGGTGAAGAAACAGGATTTTAAGGCAAAGCTGAAGTTTGTTATGTAACAGCAAAGAATAAAGGAGGCAGAGACATCAAGGAAAGGTTGGACTAAACTTCCTAGTGGTGCCCTGTGAAATTGGAAAGGTAGGCTGAGGTCATGTAAAGGGCTTGAAAAGCTAAATTCAGTTAGTGCTTGCTTCCAGAATTAGTGAAGATTAGATTTAACTCAAGGTGTAGTAGAAGGCTATACTTGGAGTTAGATAGCAAGGGATTAATAGTATATTTTGTGATTGTGAAAATCAGCTTATATGCAGCCTAACTGTCAGTTCACTCAAATTCCCAAACATCCATTTATGGGTTTCTTTAGAGAAAATTGTCATTTGAGAGACTGGTCTCTACCTGACTTAAGATTTTTGGCCATTGGATTCTTAAAACTTTGAACTACTCGTATAAAGTTGAAATTATAATCAATTTTCCTCATCTATTATAAACTTGGCAATACTACCAGAACCTAGGTTTTTGTCATGTTCAACAGCTAGCTTTAGAGGCATTGTAATTTAGTGGAAGGAAGGCTACACAAAGAATACAGTATGGTACAGGCAAAAAACAGTCTGGAGTTGTTGGTAGGACCCAAGTTGGAAGCTTGGCCCTGAGGCTACCAGTGTGACCTTTGGCAAATAACTTTAAGTTAAATTGGAAAACCTTTTTATCTCTAGAATTGTTGCCCTGTAATTAAAAGCAGTTGGATGCAGATTCTTTGCAACTAATTGTATGATCAAGATTAATTTATCTAAATTAATTTCCTCATCTGTAAAATTTAATAGGTCATGAAGATCAAATGAGAATTATACAAAGTAGTTATAAAAACCTGAGTGCCCTAAAAATGGCACCAAAATTTGTTAGAATCTGGTTTTAGAATAGCAATTCTTGTTCATTTTTCTGTTCTGTTGAAAAGTAGATTCAGAATTCATTAGCTTCTTTGTTTTAACATAACTTCAGCAGATGTCTTGATATTTGAAGTATGTATCACAATTATATGCCTCCTTTCTGCCAATTTTTCTGATTACAGAAACTTTCCCCTCCATATGGTCTGGTTTTCTTAGGAAGTATCCATCACTTAAAACGCATGCATCTGTTCCTTCTATTGATAATTATTCCTTCTCCCCAGCCACACATTCATAGTTTTTCCCATAGAAATGTACAATGCCTTCTGCCCTGTCTAAAATCTTAGAACTATCATTCTATAAGATTATTTTCAAAATCTTTATGCAAAAAATTTCTTTTTTATGCCAACCATACATAAATTACTATGTTAGGGAACACATGAAATTCAATCCATGTTCTAAAGGAGCTCATGGTCAATAAGTATGATATGCATACTTAATTACAAAATGGATGCATGCTATAAAAGGTAAAAGCAAAAATGCGTGCTATAAAAGGTAAATGCTTTAGAAGGCCTCTCTACTCCCCTGTCGCCAGCATTTAAAATATACAATTTGTTGGGAATGCTGTAGAGGGGAGTTCTTGTCAAGATCTAGTTTGCATTAGATTGCCTCTGGGCCTTTTCCAACTGATTCTATAATACCCACCTTCATGAAGCCTTTCCTAATACATCTTGCTCATCCTTTTGTACTCTTTTTGAATTAATCTGTTGAATTCTTAGCTTTTTGGACCTCTCTTGTTTTGTAATTTATATTGCACTTGACAGAAACACAAACTTTTAGTTGAAAAGCCTTCATTAACTATGTAGTCCAACTGATGAATGGTTACCCAGATCTTCTGTTTGAAGACCTACAATAAGGTCCCAATACTATTACTAAATACCTCAATCCATTCCATCTTTGGACAGCTCTAGGTATTAAGATGTTTCCTGAAATTACTTTTAAATTTGCCACTGCAACTTTTCATTGTTCCTGATTCTGCCCTTTTCCTCTTAATAGTCCTTCACAGACAACATATCTTTTCTGAATTTTCCTAAGATAAAAGAACCTGTACCCAAGGGCCTTCACTATCCTGGCTGTCCTCAAAATGTTCTCCAGTTTCAATTAGACCCCTCTTAAAATATGACTCCCAGAAGTATTACTATTTATTTTTAATATTAAATAGAGTGGTTGAAAGGAGAGAGAGAAAAAAGATAAAACTTTTGTCAACTGGTCTATAAGATCTTTATCTTTGTATCCCCTGGTTCCTTGAAAAATGTCTTGCATGTTTAGTAGACACTCAAAACTTTATTAAACTGAAATTCTGATGATCTTGATAGGCAAGGATATTTTGGTGTAAATCATTCTATTTCAGATGGAAGGAATGGCATGAGCCTGATGTTTGCTGTTTTTCATGCTAGTAAGGAAGCAAATAAAGCCTAGATTGCATTCAAAGAATTTCTTGAGGTAATCTCAAGAAAAGTATTCTATTAAGCCTTAGTGTCAAATCAGTTATGTTTACATATGAAATTTCTTATTAAAAAGAATTCTCCAAAGAATTCATTTGATCTATCCTAAAACACAATTCCAATATGTTGACTTAGTTTATGTGTTTAATGAAGCATTTTGTTTTCTCCCTCTGTCTCTATCATTCTTTTTTAAAGTATTTTATTTTTCCAATTATATGTAATAACAATTTTTAACATATTTTCTGAAATGAGAAGATCCACATTTTCTCTCCCTCCTTTCCTCCCTTCTTTCCCTCTCCCTCTTGGAGATGGTAAGCAATTTGATCTGTGTTTTACATGGATTATCATGCAAAACACATTTTGTTGTAAGAGAATACTTTTATAAAACCAAAGTCCCCAAATAAAAACACAAACTAAAGTGAAAAATATATGCTTTGATCTGCATTCTGACTAACAATTCTTTTTTCTGGATGTGGATAGTGTTCTTTGTAATAAATTCTTTAGAATTGTCCTGGATATTGCTGGGAGTCTGCCCCCACCTCTCAGCAAATTTAGAAGTAATTTAAAAATAAATCTTGAATTTGAATAATCTTAACAAAGAAGCTGAAGGACTTCTAAATCCCTTTGTAGGAGAAATGATTCTAAATTATTGAATTTGGGTTTAGATTTGTTTACTTTTACAAATAGATCCTTGAAAATAATATGGCCCCAAGGTTTTGAAAGCACAGCTTTCATGAATTTATTTTCATAGGCCTTCAGATTCTCAGGCTCCCTTTTTCCATTATTTGTTCTTTTCAGGATGACTATACTATAGGGAGGAAAACAACTTCCTCTCATTTACCTTTTCAAAGGAGAAATTAAAATATTCAACGCATACACTTATTTTTCAATAGTTTATTATTTTATTTGTAGTAATATATTATTATATATTATTTTTCTGCCTTGGAACCAATACATAGTATTGAATCCAAGATAGAAGGTAAGGGTTTAAAAAAAAAAAAGAATCATGCTCCTGGACTGAGTTCATATACCTCAGGTTATGAATTCCTGATCTATCAATATACATTATATATAATATCTATCAATATACAGACAAAGCAACTGAAGATGAGGAAGGAAAGTGGTAGGAATTGATAGGAATTCAAATCAGAAGACCTAGGTTCAAATCCCAGCTTTGTCACTTATTTCCTAATTTTGTTTCTCTCCCTTTCTTCCTTCCTTCCTTCCTTCCTTCCTTCCTTCCTTCCTTCCTTCCTTCCTTCCTTCCTTCCTTCCTTCCTTCCTTCCTTCCTTCCTTCCTTCCTTCCTTCCTTCCTTCCTTCCTTCCTTCCTTCCTTCCTTCCTTCCTTCCTTCCTTCCTTCTTTCCTTCCTTTGTAAGAGCTAGGGAAGTATCTAAGGCCATATTTGAACCCAGGACCTCCTGTCTCTAGGTCTGGCTCTCAATCCACTGAGCCACCCAGCTGCTCTCTGAGTAACTTTGAGCAGGTCCAAGTTCCACATTCCAAGCCAAGGTCATTCACTGCATCCTGGGCCATTGCCATTCCTCTTGACTTTTGTCTTGCCACTAGGCTTGGAAGACTCTGGAAGAGAGAGTGAGGCTGATAATTTTGTGCGACTCTGCCTCACTTAAATCCAATTCACAAGAAACACAAGCCATCACCCTGTAATGTTTCTGGTCCTCTTCAAAAACAGAGGACAAATATTTCTCTGTTGAGTGGATTGTACTTCTGTACCTAACTTTCTGTGTGTATTTTTCTGAGAGTGAGATTCAGATCTCAGCTCCTCTCCCCTTCCTCCTTGTTTGTATAAACTTCTACTTAAGCACCTCCATTATGTGAGTTAGTTTTTCCTAATCGTCCTTTCCCTTCCCCACTCTGGTTTATTCCTCTACCCTTCTCTTTCCAGGCTTCTTTTAGGATCAAGATAACAGAACCACTCCTGGCTTTGTCTAATTAGACTCCTATTATGGGCTCTGTTGATGATGATAGAGTTCATAGTGGACACATTAATCATTTCTCAATATTGGAAAGTAAGCAGTTTATCCTTGTTTAGTTCTTTATCATTGTTTGTTCTTGTTTAACTTATTATACTTCTCTTCCTGTGTTTGAACTTCAAAGTTTGCACCCAGCTCTGGTCTTTTAATCTGGATGCTTGAAGTTCTCTGGTTCATTAAAAGCCTATTTTTCCCTGTACAATTATACACAGTTTTGCTGTTTACGCAATTCTTAGATGAAAGCCCAGATCTCATTTGGAATATGATATTCCAAATTCTCTGCTCCTTTAAAATGACACTTACCAAATTGTTGGTTCTCCTGACTATGGCTCCTTGGTACTTTAATCATTTTTGTTTTTTGTTTTTTTCTGGGTGCTTGCAATTTTACCTAGAAGCCCTAGCTTTTGGTTATAATTATTCCTGGGAGTTTTCATTTTAGAGTGTCAGGAGGTGACGTGTATTCCTTTTATTTCAACTTGCCCTCTGATTCTAAGAAATCTGGGCAGTTAAAAAAAAAAGATTTCTTCAAATAAAATGTTTAGGTTCCTTTTTTTTTTGCTCCTGGCATTCAGATAAGCCAGTGATTCTTTATTTTTTTGCCCTCCTGGATCAGTATTCCAGTTCATTTTCATTTATTTATTTGCTATGAGATATTTTCATCTATTTTTTTCGGGCTTGACTTAAAAAAATATATATTTCTTGTTATGGTGTTTTTGTCACACAAAATATTTTTTTTTCTGGTGGGAGTCTGTTAGCTCATTCTTCCAGACTTTACTTCCTGACTTCAGAAGTGATGTTAAAGCCAGGCTCTGTGCACTTCCTGAGGAGAGATCTGAACTAGTCCTGCTGCTGCTTTCTTGGGGTATTCTGTTCTATTTTATTCCAGGCTCTTTGGAGGATTTTGGGCTGAGGGACATGAAAGCTTTCATTGCTCCCCAAGTAATGAAAACAGGGCAAAGTAATCAATGCCCCTCTGAACTGAATTCTGCAAATTCCTAACCTGGGTTTCATGGGAAATAGTAGCCTGCTGTTGGATTCAGCTCTGATTAGCCATTTGGGGAATTCTGGTGACTCGGAGGTACAGAACTATAAGGTTCCTTTTGGTCTGGAATTATTACTCTGGTGATTCCTCTGCAGGCATTTGACCAGGCTAGAGATTGGAACAGGGAATCTTATCTGCCCCAGGAGTGTGAGTTCCACTACTACTATTTGTTATGGGGAATTTGTTACAGTCTTAGTACAAGCCTAGAATCTGTGACTCCACCCTACCTTGGAATGGCACTCCTGGGCATAGATCCCTGGATCTATACTATAGGACTGAGTAGTGAGGGGAAAAACTGCTACTTCGCCCTTTTTCCTGGTGCCCACAAGAAGGGTCTGGGACTTTCTCTTGACCTAATGTACAGCCTCTCCCTCTGCTAGAGTGATCTGATCCATGTTCCTGTCCAGACCTCGTCCATAGATTTCTTTACCTCTAAGCCAACCTGGACTGGATAAATGCCTTTTTTGGTAGCAGTGAGGTGTGCAGTGGGTAGAATGCCAGCCCTGGAATCAGAAAGACTTCTCTTCCTGAGTTCAAATCTGGCCTTAGACACTTATTAACTCTATGACCCTGGGCAAGTTATTTACCCCTATTTGCCTCAGTTTTCTCATCAATAAAATGAGCCAGAAAAGGAAAAGGCAAACCACTCCAATATCTTTGCCAAGAAAACTTCACAACAGATCACAAAAGTTGGACATGACTGAATTAAATCAATAGCAATAAAATTTGGTTCAAAATACTATTAATAATAAAAATATTGCTTGATATTTGACTAAAGGAGTTTGAGAAGAGTATGTGAAATCAAAAATGAGGAGAGACAAAGACTGAAATTTAATTAGAAGAAGAGGTATTGCTGTTTAAATAATTCTAATTGAAAAAAAATTTCTCAGCATTCTTCCTAAGACTATAAGATGATTCCCCAATAGCCCACATGATGTCTGCATATTTGTAATTTTTTTTAACTCTTTGAAATCAGGCAATTTGGGTATATAAATAGCAATTAAAATGGTCTTTAAAATTGAAATGATCTAAGTTTTCAGGAACAAGTTAAGTTTTAGGCATACGTATAGTCAATATAAGCATGAGTAATATAATTTCTAATGAAAATAACCAATGTTTTATTCAGAGCTGAATTCTAAAAGCAGCTTGGACAAAACTGGTTCAGTTATTAGTGAAACATGACTGCAACTCAGGTCTAATAGCTAGAGTGATTTTTTCATTTTCACTGAAGGTTGTATCTGCAGCTGAAGTCATATTGTACTTAGCTCATATTAGATGATCTCTTCCAATGAGATCCATGCAAAACAGGGAACTTTTGCACTATCATTTTTGGGAAGATCTTGAATAGCTTTCAATATTGGAATGGGAAATTTTTAGCTATTCTTTTGTAACTTGCTTCAAGAAGCAGCCTTAGGAATTAGTGTAAACGCCTTTTCCAATGTAATGAAATGTGTTACAACTTAGAAAATATACACCACTTCTACTAAGTTTGTAACAGGGTGGCTTCCTAAGTAAATCCACCAATTCCCTTCTCCTGTCTCTACTACCTGAACAGAAGAGGGAAGGTATGTGTGCAGGGAAGTCATTCTTCCCCACCCCCTAAAAAAATCCAAAAGCCAGAAACGTGAATAAAAAACAGGCAGAATTAATTATAGACCTAATGAACAGATATTAAGAAACAATTCAGTTCTTGTTACTGCAATGTAAGATTAAAAGAGCAAACCTGAAGGAAGATGCTGGTGATGGATGCTGGATGCTCAAATAAGTATAAACTCATATTAACTAAACAAACAAGCAAAAAGGATGAATAATGTTTCTAGAACAAGGAAGTGCTATGGTAATAAACTTATGAACTACTAAGACACTGAACTTTTGAACTAAAGATTCAGTTTAGATCAATAAAATATTGTGTTTCAAGAAAGTACTATTAGTGATTGCAAAAGGAAAACTGATACAGAATAAAGAAACTATGATGAAGATATGGTAGCCCTCCAAATTCATATTGGCTAAATACAAAGAGGTCATCATCATGATCCAAGAAAATCAGAGATCTGGAATACTGAACAATGACATTAAATCTAAAAATAGGGGGCAGCTGGGTGGCTGGTGGATTGAGAAATGGGCCTAAAGGCCAGAGATCCTAGGTTCAAATGTGGCCTCAGACACTTCCTTGCTGTGTGACCTTGGGCAAGTCACCCTTCTGCCTTGGAACCAATACACAGTATTGATTCTAAGTCAGAAGATGAGGGCTTAAAAAAAAAAATTAAAATAATATAGGAGTGCCAGAGAACAAAGGAAAATGGTACAATTAGTAAACTATACTAAAAAAAAGTTAATAAAAACATTTTTCTGAACTAAAAAATAATCTCAGAAAAGATATTTAGAGAAAGAATATGCTTCCATTTTGGAGAAAATCTCAAAGATCCCTTGAAGTCGCTTATGAGCTATAGCATTCCAATAATCAAATTTTGCAAGTTGCCAAGAAGAAAAGAGAATATTTAATGATGCAGTAGATAAGAATGTCTTTGTATCTCATTACTAGCAGTTTGGAAAAAAAGAACTAGGGGAAATTTTGATAAGCCAAGAGAAGTAGAGTTATCACTGCCAGAATGGCTTTTCCCTTTGAAGGCTGAGGAATGTTTTATTTTTATTTTTTGGAAACCCTTATCTTCTATCTTAGAATCAATTCTAAGGCAGAAGTGCAGCAAGGACTAGGCAATCCAGATTAAATGACTTGCTCAGGGTCACACAGTTAAGAAGTATCAAAAGACAGATTTGAACCCAGGTCCTTCCAACTCGAGGCCCAATACTTGATCCATGCTGCTACCTATCTGCCCCCTGGAGAATGTTCTATTATTTAAAGAACTTAAAACAATATGTCCACAAGGTGAGTGGACATAAAGCAATGGGGTTTTGAGAACATATAAAAGAGAGACATCATGAAAGAGCAAGATTAATAACAAAGTCAAATTGTGAGAACAGCAAGGCATAAAAATAATTTACCTCAAAATTTTCAAGAAAAAAATTGACAAGCATTAAGCACCTATTTTGTGCCAGGTACTGTGCTAACCCCTGGGGATACAAAGAAAGTCAAAAACAGTCCTTCCACTCAAAGAGCTCAGGATATTTTAGAGGAAATCACCATCATTCCAAACCACATTGACTGGCTGTTCCTCAAACTTGATATTCCAGTCTTCTTGCCTTTACATTGACTAGCCCTCTTCCTATGAAATAAGGAAACTATTTGAACCTGGACTGATGATAGAGGTTTGTCCAGTACAGTACTCTGTCTAGATGATAACAGGCTGTGGTAGGCCACACCGGCAGATGTTGGAGGGTTTAACGCAATCTGACTGCTTCTTGATCTTGTAAACAGTAAATTGGTTTATTAACTACTTTCAACAAAGAGAAGGAAGGAGGGCCGGGGAATGGTTTCCCTAATCTATTTCCTCTAATTATTCTCCCTCCAGTCTACAGATTTCTCACAAAATCCTCTTCTTGTCTTCCTGCTTCCTTTCCTACACTCTGTCTTGAAACCCTAACCCTCTCTAGCTTCCTGGCCTACTGATGGTGGACGAGTTTAGAGGGTGAGGTGAATGATGAATCACCCTAGTGGGCCTCCTAAGCTGGACATGGCTAAGGCCTCACTTCCAAACAGACAGCTCACTAGGCTCTTGCTGGTTTCTTCTTCTCTAGGATGAAATCTACTATGACACCAGATCACCAGACCTCAGTTGATGGAAACAGTTGAAATCAGAGTGAACAAGATCTCTCTCTCTCTCTCTCTTTCTGTCTGTCTGTCTGTCTGTCTCTCTTTGTTTCTCTGTCTCTGTCTGTTTCTGTCTGTCTCTCTCTCTGTCTTTGTTTCTCTGTTTCTCTGTCTCTGTCTGTCTCTGTCTGTCTCTGTCTCTGTCTCTCTTTCTCTGTCTCTGTCTCTGTCTGTCTGTCTCTCTTTGTTTCTCTGTCTCTGTCTGTTTGTCTGTCTGTCTCTGTCTTTGTTTCTCTGTTTCTCTGTCTCTCTCTGTCTGTCTGTCTCTCTCTGTGTGTCTCTCTCTCTCTCTGTCTCTGTCTGTCTCTTTTTGTTTCTCTGTCTCTGTCTGTTTCTGTCTGTCTCTCTCTCTCTCTGTTTCTCTGTCTCTGTCTGTTTCTGTCTGTCTCTCTCTCTGTCTCTCTCTCTGTCTCTGTCTCTCTCTCTGTGTCTCTGTGTCTCTGTCTCTGTCTCTGTCTCTGTCTGTCTGTCTGTCTGTCTGTCTGTCTGTCTGTCTCTCTCCAATGGCAGGAAGTGCTCTCTCCAAACTCTTAAAGAGACAGGAACACTTTTCTCCCCAACTGCCTCTGTGAGTCTCCTTTTATATGTCCCTCACACTCTGTGGAATCTCTCCTGTTTAGTGCCATGCGTGAGCCCGCCCTTCTTCTGCAAAGCCATGGATCAGACTTGCAAAAGATACTTCTTGTCTTCTTTCCCACTTACACCTGGAATGCGCTTCTCCCCTAGCATCACCTCTTTAAATTTCTAGCTTCCTTCAGGGCTTCAGGGCTTCATTCAGATGCCACTCCTAGCCTAGTTATTAGCATTGTCTTCCTCCTTAAAATATCTTTTACTTATTTAACTATGACTGCATTATATACTTCAGTAGCATGTAAGCTCTTTGAGGATACAAATTTCTTAGTTTTTGAAGGCCTGGCACCTAGCACAACGGTAATAGGTGCTTCCATAATTGGTTGATTAAGCTCACAGAATCAGAGATTTAGAGGAATTAAAACAATACGTTATAGTTGTAAAGAACTAGAAATAAATATTCCCATTGGGGAATGGCTGAATGAATTGTGATACATGACTATCATAAAATATTATTGTATTATAAGAAATGGTGAATATAAAGAACTCAGAGAAGAATAGGATCACACATGAGCTGAAGCAATGGGTGCTGCTAGGTGGCTCAGTGGATTGAGAGTCAGACCTAAAGATGGGGAGATCCTAGGTTCAAATCTGGCCTCAGAAACTTCCCAGCTGTGTGACCCTGGGCAAGTCTCTTAACCCCTATTGCCTAGCCCTTACTAACTCATCTTCCCTGGAACCAATACATAGTATTGATCCTAAAATAGAAGGTAAGGGCTTAAAAAAAAAAAAGGAGAAGAATCAGGGAAACAATATAAGATTCCAATAATATAAGTGGAAAAAACAAAAACCCCCACAATGACCAAATTTGTCTCTAAACAAAAAAATGAAGAAATATATCTTTTTTACTTTTGTAGAAGTCATGAGAGTGTGAGTGTGGAACATTGCATGTTCTATCAGACTTAGTCAATATGTTGATTAATTTTGCTGAATTTTATAAAAAATCTTTTCTTTTTTACTTTATGTTACAAAGAATGGAATACTAGTGAAGACATGAAGGATTTATTTGGAAATCAAGGTGAATTAAAGATAAAAGATACGGCTAAAATTTTTCATAGTGATATAAAATAATTAAAAGTCTTAAAATATAATTTTAACATATACATATATATTAATATATGTATATATAGATGTATCTATATACTTAAATAGGTTGCTAGTTTTTCCTTTTAGAATGGATATAAGAAGAAACTTCCTTCCTTCCTCCATACTTTCCCTTATTACAAAGAAAGATAGTTAAACAAAACTAATTGATGATGGTGTATGCAGCATTGCTCACATATAGTATACCATTCACCTCTGTAACCAGAGAGGGGAGGTTACATTTCCTTTCATAGATCATTTGTAAAAATTGAACACATAGTGGAACACAAAGACTCATTCAGCAAACATAAAGACAAATCTTAAATATGATCTTAGACCATAATGGGGGGAAAAAAAACATTAAAACATACTCATTGACATGGAAACTTTAAAATAGCCCTTAAAAGAATGTCTAGACTAGGGAGGAAATCCCAAAGACAATAATAGATAATTAAAGAAAGAAAACAAATGTAATTATACCATAAAAATTTATGAGATGCTGCCAAGAGTAGTATTTAGAGGGAATTTTATTGTACTATATGGTTCTATTGGTATAAAAGAAAAAAAAAAGACCCATATAACAAGTTGTTTCTATGTTAAAAATAAAAGGGGGGGAACAGCATGGGGTAGGAGAGAGAGCATTGGCTGTGAAGTCGGAGACTCCCACTTGGAACCTGAGCCCTGCTCGGTTCTTACTTGTGTGATATCTGGAAAATGTTGTCACCTCTGAAGGCCTTGTCTTTAAAATGACAAGACTGAACCCCATCATTTCTAAGACCTTTGGCTGATTTAAATACTATAAACTTAGAAGGGGAGGAAAAGTGATATTCTAAAAAGGATGCAGTGGATGGCCTTGGCTTCTTCAATGTCTAACCAAGCTCTAGACCCTCCACAGTACCTGCTTCTGCTGCCTTCAAGGCTCTGGGAACAATTATTGTCCTTCCCTGGGGGACGTCTCACCTTCCTGGGGTAAACACCCCCCATCTCGCCATTGGATTTGAGGCCTCTCAGTTACCTTCAACCTGCTTTAACGCACCTACCAAGACCATTTTACCTACATGTGGATGCTGCATATGCTACGGCTTCTTAGAGAATGTTATTCTCTTAGAGGCCAGTTATTTGGATAAGTGACTATTTACAAAGTACCAAACTGATACAAGTGAATAAACCAATAATAGTGAAAGAAATGGGAAAAAGATGATCAAGAAATTACCCAGAATAAAAAGGCGCCTGGTACCCATGTGTAGCCCCCAGGGGTGAAAGCAGGCCCCAATAAAATCAGAGCCATCAGCTAGAAATCACAAGGCACCTCTTCTGCTCCCCCGCATGAAAAAGCAAACTTTCCCCCCTCCCCAAATACTAGATATCCAGCCAAGAAAATAATACAGGAGTTCTATGAAAAGAGCATGCAGTATTGGGTCAAACATTGATATGCTGACATGTGATTTATTATCCTACAGAAAACATTGCTTAGAGCCGCTAAAGCAATCTACATGCATTGTTTCCATCTTGTAAATCATTGCCAATCATTGTTCCTGCAAAATGCTTATCTTCATTTTCATTAACCTCTAATGAAAATTTAGCTTTTTGTCGTTCAGCTGTTTCACTTGTGCTTGATTCCTTGAGACCCTATGTAGAGTTTTCTTGGCAAAGATACTGGAATGGTTTGCCATTTCCTTCTCTAGTGTTTCTCCTTTAACAGATGAGGAACTGAGACAAATAGGGGTTAGATGACTTGCCCATGGTCACACAGCTAGGACATGTCTAAGGCCAAATTTGAACTCAGATCTTCCTGACTCTATGCCTGATACTCTATCCACTACACCATCCTTCAAAGCTCAGCTGTAATGCTACCTTCTATATAAGGCCTTTTCTGATCCCCCCACTTGCCAGTATTACCCAATTATTTTTGTACAACTCTCTCTGGTGCCATCTCTCCAACTCAACTCATAAGATTTTGCAGATTTGGTCCCCATAGGGGATGAATACTCTCACAGATTTAAGAGTACCCTAGGGATCCACACTCCTAAACTACAGGACAATTACAAAAAGTCCACAACTAAAGAGATTAGAAGAGACCTCACTAGTGTGGAGTAAGGGGTGGGGAACATCTGGCACTTGGTGGGGGGTGGGGTGGGGCAAAGCACTTGGTCTTTAAAAGGTTTGCCATCACTGCTCAAGGGTTTTGTTTTTTTTCCATTTGTTTTAATTTTGGTTTTGTAGTAAGCATTTATTATGTACCAAGCACTGTGCTAAGAATTGGGAATGCAAATACAAGAAGAAAGAAAGAAAGATAAGTCCGTGCCCTCAAGGACATTACATTCTAATAGGGTAAGGCAGCACAGAAGAGGAAGCTGAAAAGGATAAAAATACTTGATGGGGTATGAAAGAAGTCCAAGGTGTAGCCTGGTGAAAAATAAGGAGATGAAGCTTGAGCACTCTCCTTTATTGAAAGTTCTGGGTGGAGATATTCAATGAAAGGGAGGTTCTGCAGGGGCAGAGAGTATTGTGAATTTCAAGATGGAAGTGATCTTCAAAGTGATCTTCTAGGATAAAAAGTTTTCTGGGGCATGACAGAGAATCTGGAAATGCAACCTAGTGAGAAGTAGAGATAAACTCTTGCTACTCACCACTTTAGCTCCCCAAGCCTCCCCTGATGTGCATCCTTTTTATTCAAAATGCTCAAAATGACTCCACTGATTCTTAAATATGAACATGTACTAAAAAAAAAAAAAGCTAAAGTAGTCATAACAATTTTTACTCTAAAGAAGATAAAAGCATCAATAAAAAAATAACTGTTATTCTTTTTTTCCCCTAGCATCTGCAGTGAGTGGCTTCTCCCTCTCTGTCTTTTTCTGACTTCTGTACTCAGTTTGTGTCTGACTTTTGTAGCTCAATGCAGTGTTTCCTTGGGTTTAATGATTAGTCTCTACCTTGTGATGAGAAACACCAAAAATATTTTCTGTAAGGTAAACAGTCCCTATACATTTGTCCCATAATCCCCAGACAATTATTTGATTGATCTTGCTTGATGAATTTATCCTTCAAAATTCTGAAAAAAAAGTCATATGTAAATGAGCTGATGGATCATAGTATCATAGTCATATTCATCTCAATCAGTGCTTTTCTTTCAAGTAAGTCCTCTTAGTAAATTTATCTTAGGATCAAGTTTCTCTCAGATCTTCAGTACTGTCTCAACATGCTTTTCTTACACAAATGTATAATTTCCCCCCCTTTCAACAAACAAAATGTCTATACACAAAAGGTGACAGTATTTTAATCTTAAAAAAAGAAATATAGGAAAAAGGGGCGTTCTGAGTCAGGCCTGTTTCAGACCAATCTAACAATTTATATTCAGAATTGAAATTGTGTGAAGTGGAAGTTTAAGGGTATCTTGAAATAACATGATTTACCCCTTTTAGTCACTATTCAAAATGAGAGAATTCTTTACTAGTAGCAATGCAATGATCCAGGACAATTCTGAGGGACTTATGAGAAAGAGCACTAACCACAGCTAGAGAAAGAACTGTGGGAGCAGAAATGCAGAGGAAAAACATAAAATTGATCACGTAGTTTGATGGGGAAATATTTGGGGATTTTGACTTCAAACGATCACGCTAATGCAAATATGAACAATATGGAAATACATTTTGAACAATGATACATGTATAACCCAGTGAAATTGCTCATCAACTCAGGGAGGAGGGAAGGGAAGAGGGGAGGAAAAGAACATGAATCATGTAACCATAGAAAATATTCTAAATAAATACATTAATTATTTTTTTTAAGTTCATTTAACACTTGCCTTGTATGGGAAGATTGTCAAACAAGGATAGGGCATTGATTCAGATAAATTCATATTTAAGATCCTACCAGATTTGTCATGGTGGTCTGCCTGGTCATTTGAGGAGGCTTAATTCCTCTGGGGCTACGGTTTTATATTTAAAAGATTAGGGAAATGGGTTAGCACCCTTAGCACCTTGGACCAATGAAATCTGGAGGGTGATTTCATTGCCTCTTAGGGGGAAAAAACCAAAATGGCCAAATTTAAGCATCACTGGAAAAGGAGCTTATAAAATCTCTGGATAAAAGAAAAACAAAAACAACCAGCAAAAAGGACAACAAACATTTTAATAATCCTCTTGAATCAGTGACCAATACAAAGGGAAGGAAAACCAGAAATCATTGGCTTTTCTCTTTTTTGAAAGGAACAAACCCCATATCTTAATGATCTGATCTATGTGATGAGTTATGCTAAAACCTTAGGTCACCCTGGCACTGTACTCAATACTTTGCAAATATTGGCATGGGACCCTGGGTTTCCCTTGGACACCCTAAACCCTAGAAGTGTTTCAGGTCAAACAGAAAGCAGGAAAATTCCTTTCCTTCCTGGCAGTCTTGTTAATGCTGAGGAAAAGGTGACTCTGGGCATCAGAGACTCACAATAAGGAGAGACCTCTTAAGAGAAATATTCCCCTTGGTTTCTCCCCTAGATTTTGATATGGACACAGATATACATCTTCTGGTTATACTCTGATACCACTGGGCTGTATCTAGGACATCTACTTGCCCCCTAAACTGTGGCTGGTCACCCTCAATATCTTCAAGACACGAAACATCACTTTAGCCTTGGTCAAATAACAAACATCCCCCATTTCTGCCCAACCTCATTCCATTCCATCAACTCTAATCAAAAAAATAAATAAAGCCCAGAACACATTTCCTCTAGGAGGCAGTGTCCCACCTGCACTGTCCTCCCAGCCAAATTCAACATGAATACCAAATTAATAAATTTCTCTTTTTATTTTTAAGCTGTTATGATGTCTTGTATGGTTGCAAAGGGTACCTATCCTGGGTATCCTGGGGCTCACCTCAAGCCCCCCACAACAACATCACCTCATTTTTGTCCTTTCAACAACCCAAGGAGATAGGAACTTTTACTATCCCCATTTTACAATTATAAAGACTGAGGCAGACAGAAATTAAATGACTTGTTTAGGATTACATAGCTAATAAGTATATGAGTCCAAATTTGGACTCACATCTTTCTCACTCCAAGTCCAGGGACGTCAAGGGAAAACAAGGACAACCTTTCATTTACTGGGTAGAGTCCCTGAGCCAATTTATGGGTGGACATGAGCATGATCCTTCCCAATTGCCAATGTCTTTCCCTCTTGTTTTCCCTCTATTCTTTTTCTAAATCTTGTGTGTACTTGGGAATTTACATGACATTTTTCTCATTAGGATGGAAGGTTCTTGAGGATAATTGTTTTTGCTTTTCTTAGCATAGTATAAGGTATCTAAATGCCTATTGACAAAATGACTAACCAGAGCTGCACAAAATGGGCCAGGCATGGGCAATGGATGCTGGTAAATGTTTAACTACCAGTTCTCTGGGAGCCAAAGTGTACATAGGACAGATTTTAAAATTTAATTTATGCTATTAACATTTTCTCCATCATTTAATTAAGGCGAAACAACCAATAAAATGATAAATCAAGCCTTGGTTTTTAGTGTTTGTCAATTTCTGAGTTGTAAATGCTCATATTGAAAACTTAACACTTGGCTCTCTTGAGCCAGATTGAGCACGACGGCCTCCACATAATGTTGCTGAATCAATGAGGCCACCAACATATTTGATTTTTCCTTATACTACTTCTTGAGTCACTTCCTCAAGTTCAAGAGTTGGTTGAAGTAACTGGTTATAGTTATCCTACAGAAGAGAAGATGTATGGTGGGCATACTAGCTGTCTCCAAATATTTAAAAAACTGTTACATAGAAAAAGAATTAAACTTGTTCGGCTTGATCCCAGAGAACTAAAGTAGGAATAGAGGGTAGAACTTGCAAAGAGGCAATTTTATTGTTGTTCAGTCACTTTGGTCAGATGTCTGACACTTTGTGACCCCACTTGGGGTTTTCTTGACAAAGATACTGACTGGAGTGGTTTGCCATTTCCTTCTCTAGTTCATTTTACAGATGAGGAAACTGAGGCAAACAGGGTTAAGTGATTTTCTCAAGGTCCCAAAGCTAGTAAGTATAGGAGACCAAATTGGAACTCATGAAAATGAATTTTCCTGAATTCAAACCCAGCACTCTATCCACTGTGCCACCCAGCACACTATGCAAATTTAGGTTGATTTTATGCTCAATGTTAGGAAAAAACATCCTGACAATTAGAGGAATTCAGAAATGGAATGTTGAATAGATTACCTAGAAAAACATTGCATTCCCTATGGAAGAATGGAGGAAAGGGGAAAATGTCTTCTAATAAAGGATGCCTTTTAGGATAAAGGATATAGTTGTTTCTGGATGAATGGAACTAGATGATTACTGGTCCCTTCCAATTATGACTTTTTTGATACTATGCCCACTTGTACCTATCTTCAATCGATCAACAAACATTTGTTAGATGCCTATTATGTGCCAAGCATTCTACTAGGTGCTGGTGATTCAAATACAAAAAAAAGTAGATAATCCTTACCCACAATGAGCTTATATTACATTGAAGAAGAAATGAAGTCCATATTAAAAAAATATATATGTCTATATATCAAGCTAATAAATATGTATGTATATAAATATATTTATGTACATATAAAAATAATTAAATGTGAGATGGTTTGAGAGGGAGGGCATTAGCAGATGAATAAATGAATACATTAAACTTTATTGTATTATTGACACAGAGCATGGGAACACAAATAGAAAAGTAAGGCGGTCTCTAGTCTCAAGAAGAGAGCACTCTGATGGGGGAGATATAGATGAAAGGTTTCACCTATAAGTCAGATGGAAAGGTCCTATGGTCTTAAGGGTAAAGCAATAAAGTAGATGGTAATACTTTTTTTAAAATGTCATTTCAGGGGGCAGCTGGGTAGCTCAGTGGATTGAGAGCCAGGCTTAGAGACAGGAGGTCCTGGGTTCAAATCTTGATCCAGACACTTCCCAGCTGTGTGACCCTGGGCAAGTCACTTGACCCCCATTGCCTAGCCCTTACCACTCTTCTGCCTTGGAGCCAATACACAGTATTGGCTCCAAGACAGAAGGTAAGGGTTTAAAAAAAAAATAAATAAAATATCATTTCCACTGATAAAATTTTATCAGCTTCTAATGTTGAATCATTTGACAGTTCCCAGCACTTTGGTGGCCAAGAATGGGACTTGAATACCTGTGCACTTGCAGGAGTAAATATGGGTTTGCTTCCCAGAGTGATGCCTGAGGGCACTGGGCTAAAAGCACTACCTTCCCAAGGCTCAGAAAGGGAGATGGTGGTGGTGGTGCTTTGACTTGCCTGAATGCCCTGCCTTCTGACTCTCCCTCAAGAGGCTCTGAGGCTCCAGCTAGGCTGCTCTGGCTCTCCTGTGAGTGGCAGGTGATAGACAGATGGTAGAGATGATTGGCCTTTTCTCTCCAGGACTTACTTCCTTGAATGATGGCTGTGAGGGTTTTACAACAAATTGATTTGTTGTATTTCAACCTAGTGAAGGAGATCTGATTGATACTATTTATCTACAGTTCGGACTTGGAGGTCACAGCATTCCAAGACTGATAATCATATAGGATCTCCGGGGGGAATTTGAGTCTTTGCACTTAGAGATAGCTTGGGAATGTTAAAAGTATTATGCAATTTCCCAAATGCAATACTGTCTTCTCTCTTCCTCCTCTTTCAATTTAATTCTGGGTCCAACTCCCTGCACAAAAATAGAATAAACTGCAAAACCCTTTACATTTGGCATACCAAGAGCCATCACAGCACAAATGTAGCTGTATGATTCTTCTCAGTTTCAGTTCTGTATCCTGTCTGGCCACACACCTTCTCAAATCCCTTTTATCTTTGCCTCACTCTATCTTTGAGTTATCCATGGAAACGATATTCCAATCTCTTTGAGAGGGTTCCTTTTGATGTTGCAGTGAAGGTGATTATTTACATATCTTTTGTGTTCTGGACTTTTAACATTATTTTAGGGACCTATAGGGGGAAAATCATTCATTTTTCATTCAACATATCTGTTGAATATGCCAACTCTTTAATGTACTTCTTTAGAAGGAAAGGCATAGTTTCACTTAAAAAGATCAATAAGCCAAACTTGGCTCCTGCCAAGAGATAAATCACATAAATTCAATTTGTGGTTCTTTCTTGAGCAAAAGGAAAAGAGGTTAAAATAGGTGGATTCCCTTGGAACACGGATTTTTTTATAGTACAGTTTATCTTTACATGGTATCATTCATGTCCAAAGCGTTCAGCACAGCATAGGACATATAAGGGGCACCTGTTGCTAGGTTATACCATCTCTAGCTCTGTTAAAATGGGTGAAAACGGTGTAAAGAAAGATGAGTTCGTGATCTGAGGGCATACACCAGACAGTCTTTTTCCAAGGGTGAAATTAAGGAAAGATGGACATACGTTGGAGCGTGGAGCTTTAAACAGAATAGTGGTGTGATCAATAGAGCTACTGAAGTTGAATCCAGCTATTACCACACACAAGACCTTAGTATTCCTCAGCTCCTCCTCAGGAAGAAAAGGTCAGAAGCACTTTATAGCTTCGCCCAGTTCCCACAGTAGGGTGTCAGCTTGGTGACTGGCCAATGCTTGGAGGCACCAAGGCATGGAAGGGTGTTGGGATTTTTTACTTAGGGGAGCTGGACTCATATCCCAGCTCTGCTCCTCTGTGACCTTAGGCAAGTCACTCGGCTTCTTTGAGACGCAATTCCTTATATGCAAAATGACAGGGTTTAGAGGTAGCTAGGTGGCACAGTCATAGAGTTCTGAAATTAGGAGGACCTGGCTTTAAATCTAGCCCCAGCCATTTCCTAGCCATGTGACCCTGGACAAGTCCCTTCATCTCATTTGCCTAGCCCTTGGCCTTCTGTCTTAGAGTTGTTACTAAGACAGAAAGTAAGGTTTTTTAAAAAAATGAGGGGGTTTGATTTAATGAGCTCTAAGTTTCCTTGTAGTTCTGAATCTATGTTCTTATGAAATAAGAATGTAGTGATAATACTACATAGCAGTTTGAGTTTTCTCACAACAACCCTGGGAGGTAGGTGGTTATTACAATTATTATTTCCCGCTTTTTACAGATCTGGAAATTAAAGATTCAAAGGATTATTAAATGACTTGCCTGGTACCTAAGAAAAGCTTTGATCCTAGCTCTTTTGGTTTCTAGTTTAATGCTCTTTCTACCAAGCAACATTGTTGCATGTAGAGCTAGTAAGCAAGAAGACAGAGACATAATTGTTGTTCTATTACATTTTTAAAAAACCCTTCCCTTCTGTCTCAGATTCTAAAGTAGAAGAGTGGTAAGGGCTAGGCAATGGGGCTTAAAGTTGCCTGCCTAGCTAGGAAGTGGCTAAGGTCACATTTGAACCCAGAACCTCCATATCTCTAGTCCTGGCTCTCAACCCACTGAGCCACGGAGCTGCCCCCTCCATTCCTTCTAATGCTTAGGGGCCCTTGAAAGAAAGCCTTCTCTGGTATAGTAGAGGTGTTTGAGGGTAGACGTTAGGAGAGAACTAAAAGAAGTCCCTTTGCAAAGTTTGATTTAGGAACCAAAATCTAAAATTGTGTCTCGAGTAGTAAAGAGTTAACAGTTTCTTCCTCCAAGTTCTGTGCTGCTATTTGAGCATTAACCAATCCTCCCCTTTATGCTATTCCAAACACCCACTGATTTGTGTATCTATCACTGAGCAGACGCATTTCTATTATTTTTTATAACCACTTGAACAGGCCATTGTGTATTTTCATTACACCATAATTTTGTATAACTCAGTGGACACAAAGACAATCTAAATGGAAAAACAAGACACAAATGGCAACATTTTAAGAGAAGCTATTCATAGTCCTGTGGCTCCGGAGCTTTTGTCTACATTAGAAGGTCACTGATGATCCTGGTATATTTGTAAATGCAGAGTCCGTTTCAAGGAAAATAGCACATCTTGAGCTTTTCAGAACAAAGATGCTACAGAAATACAAGCTTAAATATAATTATCAGTATGCAGAGAGCAGTCCCGAGTTTTTTTCCAGTTCTATCATTGACTAATTAGGTGACCTTAACTCAAAACAAGTATATTTCCAGGCAGCCAATACAGGATAGAGGTTGAGAAGGGGGAATGATAAATGCATAAAGAATTATAATTAGGAACATCACCAGGGAAGCACTGTGCCAGAAAGAACCACTTGACCTGCTTCTAGAGTGGCCCAGAGCTCAAGAAACTGGAAGATACTTCTGTGCAGGGAAAGGGGTCCTCTACACCAGATTTGGGCAGGGAGGTGGTACAGTAGACAGAAGATCAGGCCTGGAGGCAGGGAGATCTGAATTCTTACTAGCTGCAAGACCCTAGACAAGTCACCTAATTCCTATTTGCTTCAGTTCATCATCTGTAAAATGGGGACACACTGGAGAAGGAAATGACAAGCCACTCGAGTTTCTTCACCAGGAAAACCTTGTGGATAATTCCATGATGTCACAAAGAGTCAGACACAACTGGACAATATCACACCTGATTCTCCCATCTAAATTGGAAACAAATTGTAAAATAGCTGCTATTATTTGGTCAACTGGCATAGACAGTTTTAACTTAGATATAATGATAATAAAGCCTAGAAAATATCCTATAAGGGCAGCTAGGTGGCTCAATGGAGAGAGAGCAAGGCCTAGCGAAAAAAGAGTCCTGGGTTCAAATTTGACCCCAGACATTCCTAGATGTGTGACCTTGGGCAATTCACTTAACCCAGTTGCCTAGCCTTTTCCATTCTTCTGCCTCAGAACCAAAATTTGGTATCAGTTCTAAGATAAATGGGAAAAAAAGGCTTAAAAAATAAAAGAAAATATCCTATAATATTCTCTTGTTTTTAAGCTCCTTGATATCTCATTGTCACAATTCTACAAATGAAAGCAGCTAAGACAGAACTTCGTTTTACTTTAAATTTTGTATGTTGCTCTGACTCCACAATACTTTGCAATCAGCAGGCACAAGGAGTCAGCTGAACTGAATTTAGACCTTCATTAACTCAACTGGGAGTAATTAGCCCCTTCTTCCTTGTTCAGAGTCTCACCCACCCTTCCATCCATTTCTGTTGGTTAACATGCTAAATTATCCGATCGTACAACCTTTATCTTATACCAAGTGGTCTAAAACATTCACTGGCTTTCCATTGCTCATAGGACAAGGTTATAAGACTAGAGATTTAGAACTAGAAGTGCTCTTGGATATTATTTATGCTAATATATTCAATGTGAGGAAATTTGAAAGCAAAAGTTTGAATTTTAATCCCAGCTATACAATTTACTACTCAGGTCACCTTGGGGGAAATCACTCTATTCTTTGGGTTTCATCTTTAAAATGCAAGGATTGGCTTAGATAATTTCTGAGTTTTTTTCTTGGGCTAAATCTATGCTTCTCTACACTTGTCAGTTTGTCATTCTTTGTTTTCTACAGCACTTACTATAGTACCTACAATATAGCAGGTACTTAAATGCTTTTTGACTGCCTAATATCCAATTGCTTGGTGTAATTTCATAGTTTTCATGTGCAAATGTGTTGAGGACTCCTCTGTTAGATTGTGAGCTCTAGGAGATGAGATCTGTAGTCTAAATTTCCCTTTTTTCTTCCCTTCATGTTTAGTATAAAGAAATGCATATAGTAGATATTCAAATACACTTGTGTAATAAATGCATAGGGTTAACGCAACTATGATTTATCAAGGACCTACTATGTTTAAGACAGTCAGGAGGGGGCAGCTGGGTGGCTCAGTGGATTGAGAGTCAGGCCTAGAGATGGGAGATCCTGGGTTCAAATCTGCCCTCAGATACTTCCTAGCTGTGTGACCCTGGTCAAGTCACTTGACCCCCATTGCCTAGCCCTTATCACTCTTCTGCTTTGGAGTCAATTGGCTCCAAGACAGAAGGTAAGGGTTAAAAAAAAAAAAGACAGTCAGGACTCTGTGTCATGAGAATCTTGGACCCCACTGACTTTATAAATCCCTCTTTATCTTAATTACTCCTTTAATTAGTTAGGTTAAGATAATTTAGAAAGTTTAAGGTTTTAATATCTGGGTGGAGTTGGAAGTAAATTACTCCCTGATTCCCTTCTCTTTTCTCCCTTTAGTTAAATAAGCTTTTATTTTATATTTATATATAGTTTGAACCCTTCCTTTAACCCTCCCCATAACAGCACTGGGGATACAAAGGAAAAAAGATGACTTGTTTTGTTTGGTCGTAGAGGGTAGGTCCAAGAGCAATGGGCAGAATTTGCAAAAAGAAAATTTTTAGCTTGCTGTCAGAAATAAATTAAAAAAATTTTTTTTTAAATTTAGAATATTTTTCCAAGGTTACATGATTCATGATTCCTCCCCTTTTCCTCACTCTTGAAGCTGACAAGCAATTCCACTGGGTTATACAGGTATCATTGTTCAAAACCTTTTTCCATGTTATTCATATTTGCAGTAGAGTGATCCCTTAACATCAAAACCCCAAACATATCCCTATTGCACTATGTGATCGATCATATGTTTTTCTTCTGCATTTCTGCTCCCACAGTTCTTTCTCTGGTTGTGGATAGCGTTCTTTTTCATTAGTTCTTCAGAATTATCCTGGATCATTGCACTGTTGCTAATAGAGAAGTCCATTACATTCGGTATCAGTCTCTGTGTACAATGTTTTGCTGGTTCTGCTCTTTTTGCTCTGCATCAATTCCTGGAGGTTTTTCCAGTTCACATGGAACTGTCAGGAATAATTTCTGAACAATTAGAGTTATCCAAATGTGGGTTGAGCTACCTTGAGAATATACCTTATAACCCTGTCCTATGGGTTTCTCTTTATATGGGAGGTTTTGAAGTGGAAACTGGATGACCAGTTGTCACATATTACAATTGAAATGCTTTCTCAGGGACAGGTTGGACTAAATGGCTGCAGCCAGTTCCATCTATTTCTGAAATTCTGTTGTTCTGATTTTCCAGAAATTATGATGTTCTAAGGTTCTCAATGAGTCAGTAAAACTAAGGGGAGTGTTTATGTTAAAAAAGAATAGATTTTGTGTCAAGGAGTAGCTTGGGATTATTAAAAGCACTAAATCATTTCTTCATTTCAGTAAATCTTCATTTCTAAATGCAATAATGAGAGCTTTGACATATGTTATCTAATCTGATCCTCACAACAATTCTAAGAGGTAGGTACTACAGATATTTTTTCCTGCATTTTACATATGAGAGATGCAATATGGTGTAATGGCTAGAGAGCTGAGCTCAAAGCTAAGAAAGCATGGGTTTAAATCTCATTTCTGCCATACATTGATTGTATCACCTTTGGCAAGTCACTTAACCTCTTAATACTCTAAGAAAGTCAATTAAACTTATAATAGGTGGGTTAAAAGAAGGGTTCAAAACTAACTATATATATAAAATAACAGGTTTATTTAGCTAAAGGGTAAAGGGAAAAAGGGAATTAGGAAATAACTAACTTTTAACCCAAACAGAGATTAAAACCCTTATACCTTCTAGAATTATTCTAAACTAAATTCTTAAATTAGTAATTAAGGTTAAGGGGATTTGGTAGGTAGGATTCTTTGGTAGGGCCAAAGAATCTCACAACACAGGAGTCCTCTTTGATTCAAGCAGTAGTCCCAGTAACAGCTCTGTTGAAATCCACTTGACATCAGCAACACCAGCAGCAACAGTAGGCAGGAACAGGCAGAATATCAAGAAAGCCAAAGAAGAGGGAATCACTGGCTCTCTGGGTCCACCTCAGAAATAACTAATAGAAACCCTCTTTCTTTAGTTCCCCAGCTCCTGAGAATTCTGTATGGAATGTTGGTTTGCAGGATCTCTTGCTTCTTGCTTTTGCTAAAAGCTAATCCTTACAACAGACTATAAATTATAGAGAAGGTACAGACCTGCAATGGTAGAAGGAGCTTTCCCACCCAGGAATTCTGAGTAAATGGATAGTTTCAGTATGAGGATAATGAACCTGGGAGAGGTTAAGTGATTTGTCCATGATCATGAAGTTATTAAGTATCAGAGATGGAATCTGAATCCAGGTCTAGTGCTCTATCCACTAAAACAGAGATGTCCATTACACCACCTGTAAAACTCCTCAGTGTAGCCCATATCAGATTAAAATGCAATTGGGAAATATTTGACAAAATAAACAAAAATGCAAGAAAACATATATGACATTACATTTTAAAATTAAATCTAATATAGCTCACAGGGATCATTATATACAACTTAGTGATCCTGCTTTTATTTGTTTTCTCTTAAATATAAATTTCTTGAGGGCAGTGTATTAAAGAGGGGAGGTTAATTCATATTTTGAGGGGTTCAATCTTTCAGTATAGAGAGTGGGAAAGAGAAGAGAACCTCCCTTCACAAAGCGGGGTTCAGGAGAGACAGCTGATGTTTAGGGTTGGCTCAGAGAGAGGAGAGGGGGTTTGAAGATTTTCCCCCTTCTGCCTTCCCTCCCTAGCTAAAGCTGCTCTCCCAGATTCACTCTTGTCCCTCTTGTCCCCCCTCTACTACTCAAGACCAAAGGGCTTCCCCTGGATCTGTTCACTCACACTTGTTTACAGCTTGGGGAACAGATAACTATTTTAATGTCCACTCAATTAGGATAATACAAAGGAATAACTGGTAGTAAAGAATGGGAAAAGGAAAGTGGGGAAAAGGGGTACCTATCTCTATCTAAACCCTTTCCTCCCCTTCCTCAAGTTTGGGGGAACTCAGGCCTTAGCAGCCTAAGCCCTTTGAGAGAAAAATCAGGTTGACTCACTCCTGGGCAACAGTAGCTGAAGTAAAGACTGCTCAGGTTTCTCTTCAGAAAGTCCATTCAATTGGGAAATGTTGGGGGGAAAGATTTCTAGTCACCAGCAGGAAAAGTGAGTAACCCTCAGGAGAAAGTCTTTTTTTTCACCCTCTCTTTTCAGCTTCTCAAGACTGAGATCAACCAACTCCTCTACCAGCTGGAGTCTTCTCCTCTCCTCAGGCCCCTTCCCCCATCAAGGATGATCAGTTTCATACACTCTTCAGCCTGGCACTTTTTCTTTAGTGCCAGCCTCCCTCACAGCAGGGATTATTTCTTTTGTATACCTAGCACCCTGAACAATCCCTTGTATATAATGGACACTTAATAAAATGTTTGCTGAATTGAATTATAAAGATGAGAAAGGATTGGTAGTTATGCATTATCATCTTGATCACCATTTGTTAGAGGAATCACTAGGCAATGTGGTCAGGCAAGGTTGGCATTATAAGGAGAAACCAAAAAAAGGAGGCACTCCCTCCTCATTCCCTCCTAAACCACACTTTTGTAATGTGATCTTAATCATTCTTTTCTAATCCTTCCTTATACTGTCTAGGAATGTGACACTCCCTTAGTCATTCTTCATTCTACCCCTGGGAGAGACCACCAATTTGACAGGGAAAGGAAACAAAAGGTAGAGAGTTAACTTGCCTTAAATATCTACATTTTTTCAAAATAAAATTTAATAGTCTAGATTAAGTGGACTTGAACCACGTAGTTAATCTCTCCTGCCATTTAGGAGCTTTAAAAAAGCATTTAATAATTGCTCACTTATACTAAAAGTTGGAGCAGGGGGAAGTTGGGTGACTCAGTGGATTTAGAGTCAGGCCTATAGGTGGGAGGTCCTAGGTTCAAATGTGACCTCAGATCCTAGCTGTGTGACCCTGGGCAAGTCACTTAACCCCTTATCATTCTTTTGCCTTAGAACCAATATATAGCATTGATTCCAAGATGAAAGGTAAAGGTTTTTAAAACACACACACACACAAACACACACACACACACACACACACACACACACCACAACACGCCCCCCCCCCCCAACAAATAAAAGTTGGAGCAACACAGAAAAGCAGAAAAGATTAGCATGGTCATTGCACAAGGATGATGCACAAATTCATGAAGTGTTCCATATTTTTTAAAGCATTTAATTAAATCAAATCTATAAGATACTCTTGGGATTATAGCTCAAAGCCCTCCAAGATAGTATTAAAAAGAATCCTCATTATTTCAGATCAAGGCTTAAACCTCTGATCTATTTAGTTCTGTGAATTACAAACCTTTGTAAATCTTGAAATCTCTCAGACTTGTGAATGTTAAAAATTTCCCCATCGGGGAATTCTTAATTGGAACAAATTCCCTACTGAGAAATATTCCCCATTTTGATGTGAGAACTCGCCAGGATCAGAAATGGGAGGACCTCGATTCCACCTGTACTTTAGACTGCTTTAGGGCAGAAAACTCCTTGCTAAACAAAGAAAGTACTTGGATCCATGCTTATGGTGGGGCAAGGAGTTCTTTGAGCCAGGCCTGTTTTTAGAATTGATACAATGGGATGCTAGGTACCTAAAAGGGTACAAGTTTTCTCTTGATGAGATTAGTTGACTCAGCTCTGTTTTCTCTTGTTCAGACTTACTGAGGAGATTGGTCGACTTAGCAGGAATTTAGATGGGCAGTTCTTTGGAAAGCGTCTACAGTGATTGGTAGATGTAGGGACTTAGGGGAAGTGACATGGGAGAAAAACCCCTATATAAGAAAAAGCAGAATCTCTTGAGAAAATATCCTTTTGGAGAAATCCTTTTGGAGGATCTCTGATGAGGATCGCTTGGGAAGAATCTCTTGAGAGAGGCTCTGGAGAAGGGAAGCTCTTGGAGGACAATCTCTAAGGAGGTCTCGCTGGAGTTCCTCTAAGGGGACTCTGTCCCTCTGGAGGCTCTGGAGAGAGGCCCTTTGGAACAGTGGCTGAAAGGCTCTTTAAGGAGGACTCTGGCTGGAACTCTCTCTGGTGAAGTCAGCTGAGATGGAGCTGGCCTGGTGTCACTAGAATCCTTGCTTAGGCAGACCTTGTGGTGAGTGTTAAAAGACTGACTGACTGATCTCTCTCTCTTAAGACTCAGGTCTAGGCCATGTTGGCTAAAGGCCCTTCATACTTATTTCCTTTTCCTCTCTTTCTCTCTTTTCTTTAATTCCACATTTGTATTAATTAAAATCTCTATAAAACCCAGTTGACTTGGGTATTTGAATAATTGGGAATATTTCCCTGGCGACCACCTTATATTTGATTTAAAAACCAAGACACTGTAGTGAAACATATTTTCTGTGGTCAAATTTACTCACCCTCTCTTATATCTATCACAATTTATATCTTCCACTATTTTAATCACTACAGTTTAAGACCTCAACCAATTTTAAATCTAACACCTTGAACTGGCTTCCTCCATTTCAGTCCCTTTGTGCACAGCAAATAACAGACATGAATTAAAGAGCAGTTATAGTTCATAGTTTTATATGAAAAAAAGACTGGAATTAGACAGTTTAAAGAAGCAGAGAAATTTAGAAGTCTCTGTCATTTATTGGCAGAGGTGGGAGAGAGGTTTAAAACTCTATTTTATTTTTGCTGATGTGACTGCAAAAATATGGTTTCAATGACTTTGGATTGCCCAAACTATAAAGATAATTTTTAGTGTCTTGAGTTAAATAAAAAATAAGTGGTTGCCATGGGAAAAATTCCCAAATATGAAATACCCAGGTCAGCTGGGTTTTATGGAGATTTAAATTAATACAAATGAAGGAATTAAGGGAAGGGAGAGAGATAGAGTAAGAGGAAATAGTAGGAAAAGGCTAGGGCCTAGTTTGGCCTAGGCCTTTCTCTTTAAGAGAGAAAACTAAATCAGGCTTTTATCTACTCACCACAAGATTTTGTCCCAAGAAAAACTCCAACTAAGTTCAGAGGTCCAGCTACTCCAACTAGTCCGAGATCCAACTCTTTCAGAGAGCCTCCTCTGACTCCTGACCTCCAATTCAGCTTCCAAAGCTGAACTCACTTCAGAGCCTCAAGCTCCTTCCTTTTAAAGAAAATTTTCTCTTGTGTCACCTCCCCTAAATTTTCATGTCTACCAATCACATTAGATGCTTTTCCTAGGACTGCCCATTCTTAGTTTCCACCACTCTTTAGTTCTCACCTTCTCTGGGTAGATTATATCTTCTGAGTACTTCACACCTCTTTGCTAAGCTTGCCCTTTGTAAGTTGCTTGACCATTTAGTGATTAATTTGACCTTCATAGGTACTTAGCACCCTTTTGTATTAGATCTAAAAATAGATGTAGCTTAAAGACTTGGCCTCACTATGAGTATGGGTTGGGGACTTTTTTATTGTTCAGTAAGGAGTTTTACAACTTTATCTTCCCCTAAAGTATGCCTAAGTATGGATGGAGTAATGTAAAGTTCTCAATACATTCCTAACTGTAAGAGTTAAAATTTGGGGGGGAAAGTGAGGCAGGTAGAAATTAGTTTCTCTCTGCAAGGAGTATTATATTTTTAGAGTTTTATTTAAGATAAGGAATTTAAGAATATACAAGTAAGAAAAGCGCATGGTAGGTGGGCTGAGAGGCCCGTTCAAATTTCACTCACATCATGAGATGCATCTGCTCTGAAGCAGAAGTAGGAAAAGAAGACCCAGTAGCCTTTACAACCAGGCTAAATACCCCATCTCACTCTCAGCCCAGGTGAGGTTACAAGGCATTCTGGGAAGTGAGCAAGGACTTCTGGGGAATGGAGTCCAGAGTTCAAGTCTCCATTTTTACATGACCAAGTACCTTCATTGTTTAAAATGGGGAATAGCCTTAACCAAATGTTCTAAGGTAGAGTCTGAGAAATTTTAAGATTCACACTGATTCCTATGCACATGCTTCATATACACTTATTAGATTTTTTTTCTTTTTAAGAATCTGAGGCCTCAGCCACTAGAACCAAATCCTCATCATCTGCCCTTCTTCAAAACTGACATTGAATCTCATGCCTTGAAGCCTAGACTCAGTGACCTCTTTCTGTTCATACATCCCCTTAAGAATCTCACTCCAGGAAAAGGAGAAAACAATGTCGATTGCTTGGACTTACAATTTCCATAATTCATAGTTAGGTTTCAGAGCCTTTACTGGCCTGCAGAGAAGTTGGTCTAAATCTTTGGTTACTCTGGTATTAATACTGTACCTGATTTTTTCTTTTCTTCTGGTATCTTTTCCTTTTTCTATTTAATAGAAGGTGAAAAGGGACCAAATTGCATTTGGGAAATTGTGAAGTGTTTTTTAAATAACCGTAAGCTTCTCCTTAGAATGCAATACCATCTTAAAACAAAAGGAAACAATATTATTCTGGTGGTACTTTATGGATGAGTTATACTGTTGGGCTCCAAAAGAACTAAAACTGGGGAGGGGGGAGGATCAGCAAAAGGCAACAAAGTAGTACATGATGTCATTGGTCTTCGGTAATGAGACAAACAATAATACTATAAGGCAGAACAGGTTGCAACAAAATAATAAAGAATTGCACAGGAGAAACTGCTGAAAGGATGTTATTAGAAAGAAGAGGAGGTAACTTGGTTACCTAGTGAGAGTGAACATAGTGAGCTTGCTGCATTGGTATTTACACAAGTAAAAAGATATTGGAGAAGTTTGGAATCTGCCATGGAGTTTATAGACAAGAATCACATAGAATGTGAACAGATGGTGATCTGCATCTTCGGATGGAGTGCTCATGTAGACTAGATCCAAAGTTCCATCAAAGTATTAAAAACACTAGGTATCTTCAAATTTTAAAATATATTATACAATGATTTGTGTGTTATAGGGAAGTTAAACAGAAGGGATCACACTAATTATATATATATATATATATATATATATATATATATATATATATATATATAAACAGGTTTATTAGCTAAAGGGACAAGGGAATGGAAAGGGAATCAGGGAGTAACTTATTTTTCTAACCTACCCAGATATTAAAATTTTAGCCTTTCTAAATAACCTTAATCTAACTAAATGACAGGATAATTAAAGATAAAGGGGATTAGTAAAGTCCACAGGGCCCAGATTCTCACAACACCAGAGTCCTTGGTTGGGTCATGCAGCTGTCTCAAGATGAGCCCTCACAAGGTTCAGGAAGGGAGGAGGATTACACACACACACACACACACACACACACACACGTGTGTGTGTGTGTGTGTGTGTGTGTGTGTGTATCACTCACTCAACCTCTCCTTAAAGATGATCCAATTCCCAGGCAGCTCCAAAGTTGGTTTCCTTCAGAGACCCTTCCACATACCCTTCTCAGTCTGCTTCCCAGAGGAAGAGAGAATCAGTTGCCATTTTTCAAACTGCCTTAGAATGCTGACCCAGTCTTTGCTCTGTGGAATCTTGGTTTGAAGGCTGTCATCCAGCCTTGCTAAATTCCTTTGTTATACTTGCCTAGGGTCACATGACTAGGATCCTCAATGCTTTTGAAGTGATGTTACATGATGCATGAATTTTCTCAGTGAGAACTTTATGTGGGCTTCTCAACTTTATCTATCTTCTTAAATGATATTTCAAATTCTTCACATAACACATTTAGGATTGGGGTGTGAGGTACTGATGTACTGATGATGAAAAGAGATCATTATAGAAAGGCTGACAAATTTGTCCTATTTTCCAGCTATTCCTTGTCCTCCTGCCAGTTTCATTTATGAATGCTCTTAGGATGATATGGCTCATTTGAATCTCATGCCAAGCTTCTGGTAGGCTTGTTTTCATTTACACTGTTTAATGAAACAATATTGCTTCATAAAATATCTTCCACCAGTCTTGTCTATAGTGTTTTAATAATTATTTTGTAAATAGATTGTTTTGATTACACAAAATCAGGAAGTTTTGCATGAACAAAGAGCAACTAGGATAAGGGAAAGCAACAATTGGGGAAAAAAAACTTTTTTACCTCAAATGTCTTTGATAAGGGTCTGATAACCAAAAGAATAGAGGATTAATGCAAATATGTAATACAAAGAGCCATCTCAAGATGAATAAGGAGTCAAAGTTATAAGCAAATAATTTCCAAAATAATTATAAACTATAATAAATATATGAAGAAATGTTCCAGATTACTAACAAACATGAATCAAAATGAATCTGAAGTTTTATATCTTGAACTCAGCAAATTGGGAAAGATGATAAAAGACAAACATTATGTTGAAGAAGCTATGAAAAGGCACGTATACTAATATACTATTGGTACCCCCATAAATTAGTTTAATTATTCTGGAAGGTATTTTTGAATGAAAAAATGATTAAAATATTCCTTACTTTTGACCTCTCAATTCCACTTAGACATATACTCTAAGAAGATCAAAGATAGAATGGCCTTATATGTGTTTACTTATATAGAGTTCATATATGAACTCATATACTCACATGTATATAGTATACATATATATATGTTTATAGTATTCACTTATATCAGCACAGTAGCAAAGAACCAAAAATAAAATGCATGTCCTTCATTGAAGTATGTTTAAACAAATTCTGGCGTATGAATTTTACACCATTAGAAATGAATTGGAAGAATTCTGGGAATCATAGGAAGACATATTGAAAATTAAGTAATCAGAATCAGGAAAATAATACAGGCAACCACTGCAACAGATTTGATGGGAAACCCTCCCTCCCAAATCAAATACAATCTTTATACTTTTGTGATGACCTGGGTTTATTTTGGAATAGAATTGAGAACAACTACCTCTTTTCTTTTGCATAGGTAGGAAATTGTGAGTGTAAATTAATATTGCATATACTATCAAACCTGGTTACTATGTTGGCTGATCTTGCTGAACTGCTTTCCCCCACTTTTTTTATTCTTTGTTTGAAGGACTAACTCAGTGGCTCTCTCCTTACTCTAATTCTTACTTCCTATACATAGCAAAATGAAAGGAGGACATATATTTGGAAATGAATGTGATTTTATAAAAACAAAATATATATTAAAAAAAAACTTCTTACCTTCTTTTTTAGAATTGATACTAAGCATAAGTTCCAATGCAGAAGAGCAGTGGAGGCCAGGCAATTGGGTTAAGTGACTTACCCAGAGTCACATAGCTAGTAAGTGTCAAAGATCAGATTTTAACCCAGGTCTTCCCTTTTCCAAGTGTAGTTCTCAATCCACTGAGCCACCTATCCTGATATAAATATCAGGACATAAAAAATTGGAAAATGAGGGAATGTCCCTTGACTGGGGAACAGCTGAACAAATTGTGGTATATGATGGTGATGGTATACTATTGTGCTACAGGGAATGATGAACTGCTTGATTTCTATAAGAACTAAGAAGGCCTCCATGAACTGATGCAGAGTGAAATAAGCAGAACCAGGAGAACACTGTACATAGTAACTGAAGCACTGTGGGATGATCAAATGTAATTGACTTTGCTTCTAAAACTGATGCAATGATCCAAGACAACTCTGAGGGACTTATGAGAAAGAATGCTATCCACATCTAGAGAAAGAACTATAGGAGTAGAAATCCAGAAGAAAACATGATTTATCACTTGTTTGTATGGGCATAGGATTTGGGGGTTTGATTTTAAAAGATTACTCTATTACAAAAATGAATAATATGAAAATAGGATTTGAGTATGATAATATATGTATAATCCAATGAAATTTCTTGTCAACTCCAGGAAGGGGAAGGCAAGAAGGGAAGAAGACAACAAGAATCATGTAACCATGGGAAAAAAATATCAGGACATATCAGATATAACTTTCCTGATATAAATAAAAATTGAAAAATGATTTTATATTGTAAATATATGATGTCCCTTAAAAAAGCAATATAGTTAAAAGAAAAACATGATTTTATATTCTAAACCTTTTTATGCAAGCATGTTTGTGGTCTAGGGCAGGTTCTGAGTAAGTTCTAAGAACACCTTGTTGTGGTGATTGCTTTACCTCCATAAAACTTTTGCAGAAAATAATAACTAAGTTCTTTGTCTTTTTCTATTTATAATTCTTTTTGTACAGATGGCTCATTGAATAGGTCAGTCTGGAGCTTTGGTAATGGCACACATTATCTTTTTAAAAAATCTTTATCCTTTCTTTTGAACTTTGTTCCATCTAAACAATGGTCTATTTTTTTCTTCATGAATACTGTAATGAGGTAGTTAAGAGGTTTAGTAATAAGATCACTGGACTTACAGTCACAATGATTAGAATTCAAATCCAGCATCAGGCACTTACTAAATGTGTGACCATGAAAAAATCTTAACCTCTCTTATCCATAGTTTCCTCTTTTGTAAAAAAAGCAGGAAAATAAGTCATGGCATTGTAAGGATCAAATGAGATATTATATGCAAAGTCTTTGTAAACTTTGTTTGCTATAATGACTATGATGATAATAATGACATTTCTTTGAGAACATAAGGAAAGAAATTTCTCTCTTTGCTTCTCTTAGGGGATATAACTATCATCCATTCAGTTGCAATTTCCTTTTGTCTTCTGCAGTCATTTATCATGCAAATTTCAATATTGACACTACTCAGTTCTTCCTATTGTAGTGGAAGTTAATTAATTGATTTTAAGAGATCTCCTATTTAAAGTATTCTGAAATAAGTATTTATACGTGATCTAAAAACATGTTGTTTTTTTTAAACATTCTGCCCCTTTTCTGCCACTACCATTGTGGAAACAGAAGGGGGCAGCACAAGACTGGGGGCAATTTGGTATTTTTCTTTGTATCATGGACTGCCCACCACAAAAAATTCATTGTGTATTGTCAAATGGTAAGGCCCTATATTATGTCACTGAGACATCACATTAGGTCTTTTTGGAAACTTGTGCATACAAACATAATCACGAGTTTATCTGAATGTAATACTTTATAGTTTACACCTATAACCCATCTGGGAGGTAGGTTGTATCTGATGATTTTAATACTTAAAAAAAGATTTCTTATTTCAATAGAAGGATTATTCCTCTCTCTCATGGCCAGTGATACCCCTAGTGAATGATTTCATGAATTTTATGGCCAAGAAAATTCATTTCCTGGTGATAAATTTGGTCTTGACGTATATATGTCAAGACCAAATTTACATATATATATGTATAAATGCTGTCTTTGAACCTAGGAAACTCAAAACTTAAAGCTTTTTCCAACTTGGTAGGACCTATCAGAGTTTGAGAATGGTTTCAAGAATGAAGCATTATCTTCTCATCCCAATGAGGCATCAGAGTAGGACTTGGGTTTAGGAAATAGGTGCTGCAGATAGCATTAGCTTCTTACAAATGAGGAAACTGAGGCTTAGAGAAATTAAATGACTTGCCCCTTAGAAGCTGAGTTAGAAGCACTCAAAAAGGGATTTACAAATCCAGCTAGGGAAATGAAACATTAATCAATTGACAAGCAAATATTAATCCCTAACATGTGCAAAACCTTGTGCCAGTGACTAGTCATATAAAGAAAAAAAAATATGAAATTCTCCTTGCCTTCTAGAAGCTTAGATTCTATTGGAGATAAATTTGAAAATTTAAGAATAAACAAAATACATACAAAACAGACACTTGGTAATGCAGGGAGAGAAGACAGCAGTCTGGGAGGGGAAAAGGTTTTATGTAGAAGGTGGTGCTTGAGCATAAGTGAAAGAAACTTAAGGATTCTAAGAGGAGGAGGTAAGGAGAGACACTGGATTCTGAGACAGAAGCGTTGTATGAGGGGAACACAAACAACTTTAATTCAATTCAACTAAATTTGAGGATTCCAATATATACACAGGGAGTTTAAAAAGACAGAATATGATGAGTTTATAGGAGTAAAAGGCTCTAAGAAACCTTAAGGTAGCAGAAAATACTTTTAGTTGGAAATCTCAAAAAAGGCCTCATGGAAAGTTTAGCACCTGAGATTAACCTTGAAGAAAGAGAAGGATTCTGAAAGATGAAGTTGAGGAAAGAATTCATTTTAGGCATGCTAGAAAGTTGGCCTGGAGACATGGAGATGGAAGATAATTATCACTTTTGGACAGCAGCTAATAGTCCAGTTTGGCTGGAATATAGGGAATAACAAAAGGTAAGACTGGAAAAGTGGTTTGGAATAAGGTTATGAAAGCTTGTACTAAGTCTTATTCACAATAGGAAGCCAATAAAAATAGTTGATCAGAGAAGTGACATGGCTAAATCTGGTTGATAAATTATTTTGATGCCTATGGAGTCCTTGAAGTGGGAGAGATGGAGGCAGCAAATTACAAAATACAAAAAAAAAATTACAAAGACTAATTACAATAGTTCATGTGAAAAGTGATGAGATATGTGAAGATTAAAATTGTAACCCCTATCTATTTTTATATTTTAATCACCAAAAGTGTAAATATCCTACTTAAAAGTTGAGTATGGAGATCTGCCCATTTTTAGATCTAATCACCAAAAGTGTAAACATACCACTTAATCATTAAGGGGGAGGTCTGTGACCCATGTGTGCAATAGTGAGTGATGAATCAGAATCGACTGACTGACTCCTAGGAAGTCCTAAAGCAGGACTTCCAATGTGATTGGTAAACATAGAATTAGGGGAAGGCACAGGAAGTGACTCAAGAGAAAGTGTCTTTAAAAGAGAATGACAACTTCCTGAAGGAGTTCTACTGGCAGTTCTTCATTCTTTGAAGTAGAGGCTGAAGGAGAAATCTTCTGAATGGACCTGAGACCCTGTCCTGATGAGACTGTTGGATTGACATGTGGTGAGTGAAAGAGCTGACTTCTTTCCTGGATATTTTCTGAAGAAACTAGCCTCAGGAGAAACTAGCCTCTTGAGAGAGTTTTTCCCCAGGTCATCAGCTTTGCTGAGGCCAGCTAAGAACCAACTCTTCCTGCCCAGGTTGGGCTAGGGGCCAGAAGTAAACTACTTAGTGCTTAGGCTAGATATCTCACCCTATCTTCTCTCTGATTTTTCTTACTTCACTCTTTCTACATTTTGTAAATAAATTATAAATAAATCTCTTTGGAATTAATATAAATTCCTGGCAAGCACACTCTTAAATAATCCAGTCCAACCCTTTTAAAATTAACCCCTTTTCCCACTTACAGAAATAAGGGAAGTTGTGGTAATAGAATCCATATGACTTGGCAGCTGGTGGCACAGTGGATAGAGTGCTGTGCCTGGAGTCAGGATGACCTGAGTTCAAATCTTTCCTCAGACAATTACTAGCTATGTGACCCTGGACAAGTCACTTAAGTTCTACCTCAGTTTCCTCAATTGTAAAATAGTTATAATAATAATGTAGGCTATAATAATAGTACCTGTCTCCCAGGGTGTTTGTAAGGATCAAATGGGATTATATTTATTTAAAAACCCTTACTTTCTGTCTTGGAATTGATTCCAAGGTAGAAGAGTGGTAAAGGCTAGACCTGTGGTGGCAAACCTATGGCATGCAGAGTTCCTTATTAGAAAGCCAGAGGGAATCCTTGCAAGCTGCTTCCTTCCCCCTCTCCTGGGACTGAGGAAATTTTTCACTTCAAACACTCTCTGCCCAGCTCTGGGCTTCCTCTCTCCCCTGTCTGGGATAAGGGAGGGAGTGGACCAGGGTATGGCATTTGATGGGGTGGAGGCACAGAAGTGGTTCTCTAAAAGGTTTCCTTTCACTGGTCTAAGTAGTGGGGGCTAAATGACTTGCCCAGGGCTGCACAGCTAGGAAATGACTGATATTACATTTATAAAGTGCCTGATACTTAGTAAGTGCTATATAATTGTTAGGTGAGGTAAGAGGGTAAAAAGGAGTGTGAAGGAGAAGGAAGATCAAATATCAAAGAGGTTTAAAGCTAGGATGATTGGAAAAGGAAGGTGGTGTTATCAACAACAATTAGGAAGGAGAGAACATTTAGGGGAGAAAGTGATGAGGTCAATTTTAGTTGGAAGAATTATCTAGGAGGAGTCAGGAGTTGCAAATTGCAAGATTGAAGTTCAGGAAGGGATCAGAGCTGGATATTTGGAAATTATCTGTATTCTGTTTACAAGTGAAAATTGAACCCAGGAGAGCAGATGAGATCACTGTGGATTTGATGGGGATGGGGAGGGTGAGCATTGATAGAGGAAGGAAGAATCAACGTTGACAGATAATCATGGACGACTTATGAAATGGTGGTTAAAATATAGTAATAAGAGAAAGCCAAAGCTAGTGCCAATAAATATTCATCAATGTTGGTGCTAATGAGGTTATAATAATAATTAGGCACTATGGGTTCCTCTATATGCAAACAATCCAGTTACAGGATCACAATACATTATGAGTTGTAGTTTCTTTAGCTAAGTACTATTATCTAATAAAAAAAAAATTAAAAGTAGATGGTTTTTTCATCTTTGATTTTTTTTTTTTGGTGGAAGCACTGCTGGAATCTGCTTCGTTGTTCCCGATGCATTGTGTTGCATTGCAACATTTTCTCCCCTTCGCTGTCAAATCCTCTGCTCTTTCCTCCTTCATTCTCAGATTCTCAAACTGACCTAGTGACCCAGAGCATTCTGGGCTGAGGAGTGAGGAGGAGCAGGAAAATACACCCGAAGTCGGTGGAGGGGCACAGTAATTTTCTATTTTCTCCCCAAAGCTGGGGCTATGGGATTCTCTGTTCCCTTTCCTCTAGTGATTCAACACAGTGGGGTAGCTCCTGCCAAGTGTGGGGGACTGATGCTGCCGCTGGCTTCAAAATGTTCCAATTCCAGGGCCACTCTTGGTTCCATTCCCAGGGCTCAGGTGGGGCCGCTTGGGGTTAGAGGGAATGCTGGTGGGCTTTGTCGCCCAGGGTGGGGACGTTGGGGTTCAGGAGGGGCAGCCACAGTGCTGCTGTTGTATGTGTCCTAGACCTACCGGGGGCGCCTGCCCGTTGCTGCCAGACTGCAGAGCGCGTCAAGAGGCGGGGGCGTGCGCACTTGATGACCGTGATCGCCCCCCTGTCCATTCCCCTAGAGGGAGCAGGGAAGGGGCGGAGTGGAGGTGGGGCTTGGAGACTGCGGCTCCTCTTGCCGGGAGCTCTTAGCCCTTTAAAAAGCACTGGCTTTTCTGCTCCGGCAGTGGCTGCAGCAACATCAACAGCAACAGCAACAGCTACAGCTACAGCAACAGCAACAGCAACAGCAGCAGCAGCAGCAGCACGAGCCACCTCAGCTGTTTCATTGCCTTACCTCTGTATTTGGAATCCTTTTTTCTGCCTGCTCCCCATTTCCTCCCTAGGGCCAATTACTCTCTGGCTAGGCTGCTTTCTCCAGACGAACTCATCAGGGTTTGACGGCTCCAAGGTGTAAAGTGTTTTGTGTCCAGTTCTAGCCCCTCACAATCTTTTTCCTCTCCCCTCCCTCGCTCCATGCGCCTGAGGAACATGTCTGGGAACTTTCTTCTCGCCCCAATTCCGGAGTCTTCCTCTGATTACGTGCTCCACAAGGACATTAAGCTGGCGGTGATGGGCTCGGGCAATGTGGGCAAGAGCGGTGAGTGTCCCTTGATCTGAAGGTAGTGGGGGTGGGTGACACACGGGCGAAAAAAGATTCAATTCATAGAACTTGGCAGTTCTTTACGCCAGGAGATCCTTTTTGCGTTATGTGATGGTGGTAGAGGTGGGGGCTCCGCAAAAGAGGGTAATGATTGGTGAATTTTTTCACCCTTAGCAGAAATCGCACCACCGGCCTTGGAATTTCCTCCACCTGCCTGGTTCCCTACGGTAGTTCCCATTTATCTACAATTACATACATTGGACCTTATTGATGCTTAGATTTACCATCTTTTGGAGATGCCGAAGGGATGATGTACTCTGGAACCACTTGGGAGCATGTAAATTATGAATCTCTTTATGCTCCATGAAAACTCAGCCTAGGGTAGGAAAGAGAAGCAAATCTATCCTTTCTCCTATAAAGGCGGAAGGTGCAAAATAATTTTCTTGGTTTCTGCTCTGCTATTTTGTGCATGGCCAGCGCTTCTAGGAAAATTCGTATCTTTTCCCTTGACTGTCAGCTGCAGCTCTCGTCCTAAATCTTTATTTACTATCCAAAATAACTGTATTCATTCGTTTGCTTTCAGCAATGATTGTGCGCTTCCTGACCAAGAGGTTTATTGGAGATTATGAACCCAATACAGGTTAGGATAATTCCATTTACAGTTTCCATTCATCTTTGTTTCCCTTCTAAGGAGCAGTAATTCTTTAACTCTCCTTTTTTTCCTGTTACATAGGCAAACTGTATTCAAGGATTGTTCATGTAGAAGGAGACCAACTGTCCTTACAGATCCAAGATACCCCGGGATGCATTCAGGTGAGTCTCTTTCTGCATTGGCTAAGTAGTAAACACTCCTATGGGCCAGATTTTTAGGTGATGAATAGTGTAGAGGTCTAGTTCTAACAAACTTTTAAGAAGTTGGCTCGTTGCCTTTTCTCCATATTTAACATTTAGCATTCCACTAGCCCAAATTGCTAAACTGTGGATCAGACTCATACATCAAGATCCCTAAGGGTTTTCAAAGAATCAAGAAGACTACCTTGGCTCTCCCACTTATTTGCAAGAGCAGTAGAGAGAGGTTTTTCTCCTCTGTGAGATTGTAAAGTAAATAACTGAATTCTTCAAGTAGGAAAGGAAGAACTAAGATGACTGATTCCATACAGACAAATGTAGCAACACCACTGAACAGCAGACAACAGAACTCTTAATTGGTGCATCCAGCATCATGCAGACCTTAGGGCTTGTAAGAACTTTTTTGTAATGCTTTACTAATGGCAAATCAAATCAAATTCCCTTAGCAGAGAATAAGGAATATAACTTTATTAATGAATGAGTAATTGCTATCACTTTTAGAAAGAATGTGGAAGTAACAGAATCAATAAGAAATGTATTTCTGTAATTCTCTTGGGAGTGCACCTTCAACTATTATTTACTGGGTTAAGAATTAGATAATCATTTTCTTGCATGTTTTGGCTCATTGGGAAATTCTTTAAAACCTGGCTTTAACATGAAAGTTTTACTTAAAAAAAATGAAAACCTTACCTGTGTTTATTTGAAAGGTTTTACTGAATCCTTCCTTATCTCAATAACTAAACAAGTATTGTCAAACAAGCAGACTTCAAAAGACCATGTGTATATGTAAAACAATAAATATTTGCATCTAATATGAAACCAACTCAAGGCTGAGAATTTGATCTTCTGTATCAGAAGCCCTTTTTGGAGGAAGCTGTTTCAAATGAACAGGCTGTGCCAGAATGGTTTTTTTTTCTTTTCTTTTTCAGTACCCGCCCCCCAAATTGTTAGGTAGTAGTGTTTCTTATGGATTATTTCCCTTTTTGCTCAGTCTCACTTTTATCCTTTTTAGGTCCAAGATGACTTTGTACAGGTATTGGATTCCCTCTCTAGGTGTGTACAGTGGGCAGAGGGTTTTCTGTTGGTGTATTCCATCACAGACTATAGCAGCTACCAGTCAATTCGTCCCCTTTACCAGCATATCCGAAGGCTTCATCCAAACTCCAAGACTCCCATCATTATCGTGGGGAACAAAGGGGATCTTCTCCATGCCCGGCAGGTGCAAACCAATGATGGCATACAGCTGGCTAATGAGCTGGGCAGCCTGTTTCTTGAAATTTCAACCAGTGAAAACTATGAAGATGTCTGTGATGTTTTTCAGCATCTCTGCAAAGAGGTTAGCAAACTGCACAGCCTCAGTGGGGAAAAGAGGAGATCATCTCTCATTCCTCGTCCCAAATCTCCCAACATGCAGGACCTCAAGAGACGATTCAAGCAGGCTCTCTCTTCCAAAGTCAAATCATCCCCTTCTATGGGCTAAACCCATGGTTCAACAGACTCTGGTCTCCTTATTATACATCTGTGCAGCTAAATAGACTGGTTTCCACTTTTTAATTGCTCATTCAGAGTTTATTTTTGTACAGGTATTGATTTTCATGTGTATGTCTCTTAAAGGAAATGTTCACTCTCAGCTTTGAGGGAATTTTTGTACATGAATTTGTACCAAAATTTCTGGTTACTTTTCCATTAAAGGTAAAACAATAACAATGCTTCCTATTGCTGTTGTTGGTATTTTTTTCCCCTATGCCTTTTCTTAGGTGGCATACTAGCAGTGGAAAATATAACATTGTATGAGTTTAAAATTTGCTTTCAAGCTGAATCATGAATAATACAGTGTAACAGAGAGTGCTTATGTGAAGGGATTCTGGTATAAGGCCTAAGGAAACATTCAGATTTGGAGAACTTTGACTAACTACATGCCTTTTACCTGCACACTTGAGATGGCCTAGAAATCAAATGATTTTAGGTGGAATGTGTTCAGTATGGATGAACACATAAAGGAGTCACAGTCAGAGAAAAGTGATCTTACTGTCAGAGTGAATACATCTTCTATACATTCCATTTATTCATGGTATTTTGCGAAAAACAAAACAAAACTGATGGCTCCTTTGCTGGTTGCTCTTCAGGGAGCAAAGGGACAGTAATGGGGTAACCAAAGGAAACAACTTATCATAAGTAAAAGCTGCATATCCTACCAAGAGGCCAATGGCTCTTTATTAGCAATGATAATGAAGAAGTTAGTCTGATAAAATCTTATCTATGTTAATCTTTGAAAAAAGTCTTGTCATGCAAGAAATCCATTCATACCCATCCCCTTCCACACTACTGTGATGGTACTGTACTGAGGAGATTCATTATATGTGCAAAAGAGCACAGAATTCAATGAGTCATCTCGAGAATGAGGGTCCCAAATAAGATCCACATAACTGAGAGATAGGTCTTTTTTTGGCTTTAATTTATTCAAATATGTACTCTAGTCCTCAATGCCATCTTGCATATGCAGCCAAACACATAAAAAAGGAATTTTTCTCAGTGCCTATTTCCTTTTGCTATTTAATTTGATCCCACAAAAATAAAGACCAAAGTTGCTTTTTCTTTCTTTTTATTTTCTTCCTTTCTCTGTCCCTTTTTACCTTCCCCATTTCATCTTCCTTCTTCCCATTCTACTTCCTCCTTCCCTTTTCTTCAGTCCCTTCCCTCTTCCTTTCTTGAGATATCTTTTCTGAAGTATATATACAAAGGCAACTTTGAAAGAGTTTTGCACTTAAAAGTCAGGAAAACCTGAATTTCCATTCTGCTTCTAAAAACTTTCTAGTTAGGTGAGTACTGACCATTTATGTGACCTATCCGAGCCTCACTTTTCTCATCTATAACACAGTACAGAATGCAAGGATGTATATATAATTAAATGCCAAATTAGTGGCAAAAACAGAAAACACAAAGTTCCATGGAAGGAAAAAGAAATGATCATTGTGGGTGGAAATGGGCTATAAATGAGTCATAGAGGCCAACACAATATGTATCTGGTGATTGGACATGTAAGGATATGAGTTTACAGTAATCCTCCAGCAGATTCCCACATATCCTATTACCAGATACATATATTATTTTTCCTATCACTCATCAGTGTCAAGTGAAAAAATATAGAGATTCATGTCTCCTTCCAAATGGAACTTTCTGTATGGAGGCTTCCTTTCCTCCAGAGAGTGGGATGGAGAGGTAAAGGAAGGAAGGGATGAGAAAGTAACAAGCTTAGAGACAGATTAGTTAGTTGATCTCATTCTCTAACTCCTTGTCTATGCCTCAGCCTTTTCTCCAGGATAGGTTGTTGGGAAGGAAATTCTGAAAGAAACTAAGATTCTGTGAAGGGAGGGATTTGCTCTAGAAAACATCTTTCTTCCCCTCCATTTACAATCTCTTATTTTGGGGTATATAGCAGTACGGGGAAGTTAGAGTGCTGCATCCCACTCAGGTTGGGATAGGTCAGGGAAAAGTTGTCAAAATCCTGGATCTTTGTTATTTGGATCATTTTGAGTATAAATTGGTAAGGGGGAGTGAGGGAAAGTCCATGGCTTTGTTGCTATTTGAAGGGGAGTGTAGGTATGTGTGTGCACACATGAATATCTCTTGTGGGGGTGTTATCTTATGTGGAGATCTACCCAACTTGTGAGGAAGAAACCAGATCTTTCTTTTCTCAGCTCCTTGTGCCTATAATGTCCCATTTCTCATCTCCACCCCCAATGCCACATCTTCCATGAAGCTTTCTATGATGACTGGAAATGGTATTTCTTAGTTGTAATGTCACATAGAACTTTGTATGTATTTTATATACTTGCTAGCAGAACATATATTTACTATACTCTTTCTAGGCCAGAAGCACCATGAGGATAAAGTCTAAGTCTTATTTACTTTTATATGTCTCCTACAATATGAATCAATAAACATTTATGAAGTGCCTTCTATGTGCCAGGTACTGGGCTATGGGTTGAGGATATAAAAAGAGCAAAAGACTGCCTCAAGTCATTCTAGTGGGGAAGAAAATATGCAAATATATACAAAACTAATTATATATAAGATAAAAAGGAATTAATTAATAGAGGGAAGGCACTAGAATTAAAAGCCTTCGGGGAAGGTATAAAGTAAAAGATGAGATTTTAGTTGAGACTGAAAAGAAGCCAAGGAAGTCAGTAGGTGGAATAAAGGAAGGAGAACATTACAGATCTGGGACACAGTCAAAGAAAACATGTGGAGTTAAGAGATGGAGTGTCTTGGTTTTGGAAAAGCAAGGAGGCCAGTGCCACTGGATGGAAGAGAATATGATTAGAAGTAAAGGTGTAAGAAGAGTGGTAAAGTAGGAGGGGACAGTTGATAAATATAATCCATTGTGTATAGTGCATGCTTGTTGAATTGAATTGCCTCAAGCCTATCCATCTTAGTAGGAAGCCAGGTCCAAGTTAAGAAGGCCTCATCCTCCATAGTTCCATCTTACCCCTCCTATGTTCTCATTTTGGTTATTTCTCAAAGGTTTTTTTTATCTATTAAAATGTGTCTAAAATAGTTTCATTAACATTGTTACTAGTGCAGTTGAAAAGAAATGGATGTTAAAATGGGCCACTGCTATAGTGAATAAATGAATTATTCTCTTGGTTAGTTCATAAAAGATAAAATTAAGTACTTGCAAGATGTTGAATATGCTTGGGAAAAATAAATGTGTTTTGTCAAAGAAATACTTATGTGCTTTGTTGAGGCAAAGGGCACTTGAATAAGTTCTAGAAAATTTATTAATAACTCTTTTAGAAAAAAGATACAAGTAGCTGTCAAGGACATTATAAAATTGTAGAGAAAACACAAGGTAGTTCAATTGAAAATGTTGATATGGCTTTATTTTTTTCTCATATTGTTCATAATCTTATTCTTCTTTAATCCTTTATTTTAGACCCTGACCCGTTAGGTTCACTCTTGGGGATCTTCCTGTCTTAACTTCTACCATTCACCTTTGTAACATCTCTTGACTATGCCCCTAGCCCGACACTACTACTGCCCTAGTGTGAGCCCTCAATAGCCTATCAGTGGATCTACCTGTGTCAAAAATAATGGAATCTATGACCCAAAATTCTGAGCTGAAGATCTAAACTTTAATTGTGATCAATTAAAGCTGGAGGCCTCACCATGCCCAGCCTGTGGTGATGACCCCATATAGATGTCCAAAAGTATGTTTTCTAGGTTTTTGAGCTGATTAGAATTAGTCATGAACAGAGCAGAAGGTACAGAGGATGTTAAGAAACATGTGATGGTGTTTGGAATATTTGATATGAAGTTGTAAGTTCAGTACAAGGTTAACTATCACACTGCTTAGGTCAAAGTCATTTTTCTTGGCCATACTTCCCTGGGGAGCCTACAGTTGACATAGGCTCAAACAACACCTGAACGTGCCAAGGCTGTTTTCATATGATCCTATCAGGCCAGCTGTCCACTCACCCTTCCCAATGAATCCAGCTCCTTCTACATGGGTTTCAGCTTCTCTAGATGACTACAGAGAACTGGTTTTATTCCTTAACATTGCTAATTGTTATAATACTCCAAACGATATCTTTTCTAATACTTTGGTTAACATGATATTATTATAATTGATATCTTCTATATAGTTAATTTTATAACTGAGTAACACTTTTTAAAAATTCTAAAAATTCTTATCCAAGGGATTATATGTGATCAATTGGTTTATGATCAATAATATAAAGGAAATATAATAATTTTCCTTTCAACTGCCTCAAATTTTCTCCATTCCAGTCTATGCTTCATTCAGTCATTGAAGTGATTTTTGTAAACCAAGGTCTGATCATGTCACCCTCCTTACCCCCAAGCCTTAATAAATTCCAATAGCTTCCTATTGCCTTCAGAAGTAAATATAAATGCTCTGTTTGGCATTCAAAGTCCTTCATAAGCTTACCTCTTATTTTTCCAATCTTCTTACATCTTATTCCCCAATATATTGATCCAGTGACACTAGCTTCCTGACTGTTCTACGAACAAGGTACTCTGGAACTCTCTCTCTTTTTTGATTGGACTGCTAACCTCTCTGGCTTCCTTTAAAATCCCACCTTTTAGATGAAGCCTTGCCTACCTCCTCTTAATTCCAATTCCTTTCCCTCTTTTTAATTATTTCCCATATGATTTGTATATAGTTTTTGTCTATATTTGTTTACTTGTTGTTTCCCCCATTAAATTGTCAACTCCTTGAAGGAGGGGATTTTTTTGGCCATTTTTTATATCCCCTTAGCACAGTAGCTGACACATAGAAGGTGCATAATAAATGTTTATTTATTGACTGATTGATCATAACCTTACCTAGGGTTTTTTTTTTTTTTTGGTTGAGGATATTAGAATATGTGGCTTGTGTCTTCTTAAAGTGTTCAGTTTCCCTGCAGGCACTTAAGTTAACTTCTTTCCTTCTTCTTGGAAGAGGATAAGAAATTTAATATAAATGTCTCCTATACTTTCAATGCCACTAAAACACAACTGAGTACTGGAATTTCAGGACATCCTGCCTTCAAGATCTTTCAAAGTCATAGGTTGATTCTCTGAGGTTCTCTAGTATCTCAGAGCTTTCTAGTCTTACATCATCACATCTGTGACTTATTTTCATCAAGGCTCAAAAACTTCCTTTCTTGGCACATAGTAGGTGTTTAATAAATGCGTGTGGGTTGGTTGATTGTAAATTTTCTGAGAAAATAGCTGCAGTTGTCAATAGTTTGAGTCCTTTGGCTATCCCACTTGACTGACTGTCTGTCCCTTTGACCAAGTGTTTAGTTGGCATTGGGTTGCTGGCTAAAGAAGAGGAGTGTTTCTTCCATAGTCATACCTTCCCTTCCATGATGAAACCTTTCTTTGCAAGTGCTATCTTGAAGTAGATTCTACCTTAGCAAGATTTCTCATATATGTCATCTTTTCTCTTCTGATACGATTAGTCCTATGGTGCAAACTCTCAGCTCATTCCTTGGCTATTACAATAGTCTTCTAATTAGTCTGTCTGCTTCAAGTCTCTTTCCAGTCTAGTCCCCCTGCTATATTGAGCTATCAAAGTGATTTTCCTTAATTGCAGGTCTGACCATATCAATTCCCTGTTCAATAAATTTCTTATTACTCCCAGGATCAAATATAAAATCCTCAATTTGGCTTTTAAAACCCTTCATAAGCTGGACCTTCTTACTTTTTAGTCTTCTTACAACTTACTCCCTTCAATATATTCTTATTACCCAGTGACACTGATCTATGTGCTGTTCCTCATATAAGACACACCATCTTTCAACTGTGCATTTTTACTGGCTGTGCCCATGTGTGAACTTTTCTTTCTCCTTTTCTCCATCTCTTGGCTTCTTTCAAGACTTTTCAAGTCAAGTTTCCAGAAGAAGCCTTTCCCATGCCTCCTGAATGTTAATGTTCTCTCTGAAATTATCTCCATTTATTCAGTATATATGTATACCAAAAATCTGTATTGAGTAGGACTGTTTATGTTGTCATGTGTTAAAAGGAAAAGGGTTAGGGTGTGCAATAGAGAATATCCAAATCTGATTAGAACTGTCCAGAAAAATTTCTTGTAAATTTTTATAAAACTTTGTAGAATTTAGTAATTCACTTTCCTTAGTTGATGTATTAAAACTACTCTTATATTTCACACTAAAATTATATAAGACACATTATATTCATACATATGATAAATTCTATGTATAAACATATATGTATATACATGTATGAATATGGAACTGGAAATAGTTTTTTATAATTATTTTCATTTGTCTTCCATTAAATTGTGAGCTCCTTGAAGAAAGGGACTACTTTTTCCATTCATTATATCACCAGTTCCTAGAGCAGTGCCTGAAATATAGTAAGTGCTTTATAAATCCTTTTCAACTTCACTAGAAAGTTTAGTAATTAATTTCCAAGTACCACTTTCCAGGTTTCTATTTGAGGATATTGGAAGTTTCCATGGTATTAAGCAGTTCACATAAGGCAACAGCTGCATTTTCTTCCTTCCCAATTATTTTCTACATCACCTCTTCTACTGCCAATGCCCAAAGAATTATGCAGAATCCTTTTAATAGTGTCCTCCTAATAGTCCTTAGATACTTACCAAAATGACAATTTTAGTAAGGGTCTAAGCATCAATCCTCCAGTAACTGGGTCACTTACTCCTTATACACAATGGTAAAATATTTTCTAGGCTTACATCTGCTTTGGTGTTTATTGGGCTCTGTCCTCACTGGTGCATTGCTCATGAAAGTAGATATCCCCCATTGATGCACCACCAGCCTTTAACTTGAATGAGACTGTCTTCTGGCATAATAGACTGGGTCCAATCCCTTCCTCTCTTAAATATCATCCATAGTTCATGTCTACACTCATGTTTTTTGCCAGAGAATGTCAGAATATGGCTGGTGTCCCTCAATGTATCCTTAACCACCCATGAAATAGACTTAAAAAGACATTAAAATTAAAACTAGTTTAATTGAAGTAGTAATGAATACCATAAAGACTTGAATCCAAGGCTTTGGCAAAGCTGTAGAAAAAGTCTCTTGTGCTTAACTCTATTTCCCACCCCAGAGATTCATCTCATAGTCTCTGCAGATTTGTAGAACTACTTAATGGAGGTCCTGCATTGGGAGTAGAATGATGGGTAGTTAAGGCAACACTTGCCTTTAGTTTATCCTCCATTTCTGGCGGGTCTGTGGCTTTAACATTTAGAATGAAGCCCTCTCCTTCAGTACAAATATCTTAAAATACCATCCTAAATCAAACCTTTAGTAACTCTTTAGGATTTTTTAAGTATACCCTTCTGCAAAGCATGTTGTTTGTTTCTCTTTTACCTATGCTTATTCCCTCAATTTCTTTTTCTTGTCTTATTGCTATAGCCAATATTTATAGTCCTAAAACAAATAGAAGTGGTGACAATGGACATCCTTGTTCTTCTCTGATTTTGTTTGAAAAGATTCTAGTTTATCCCTGTCACATATAATGCTGGCTCTAAGTTTTAGCTATATGCCATTTATTATGTTAGGGATAAGTTAATTTATTCCTATAGTATCTTGTGTTATTTTACTTTTTAAGAGAAATGAATATTATATTTTGTCAAAGATAATTTCAATTATATGAAATTAAGAATTATTTACACAAATACATCCAATACAGTTAATATTTAAAAGGAAATAATTAACTGGGGAAATATCTTTGCAGGGTTTTTCTGATAAAGGTCTAATTTCCAAGATATATAAGGAACTGATTCAAATGAATAAGAATAAAAGTCATTCTGCAATTGTTACATGGTCTAAGGATATAGACATGCAGTTCTCAAGAGGTTATCCATAGCCATATATAAAAAAGTCCAAATCAGAAATAACTAGAGAAATGCAAATTAGGGCAGTTCTCAGAGTCTATCTCATACCCACCAGATTGGCAAAAATGACCAAAAAAGAAAATATATAGTAGAGGTATGATAGGAAAACTGGCACATAAATTTACCATTATTGGTGTGTGTGAATTGTGTATAAACATTTTGGAAAAAAAATTTAGATTTCTGCACAAAAAAATTTCTAAATTGTGCATGACCTTTGACCTAGCAAAACCATTGACAAACCTTTATTCCAAAGAGATCAAAGAAATAAGAATAAGTTTCTAGAGATATAAAAATGTTCATAATCTCACTTTTTGTGCCAGCAAAAAACCTGAAAACTAAAGAAATGCTTGTCATTTGGGGAGTGGTTGAACAAATTGTGGTGTATGAATGTAATGAAATACTATCATGCTGTAGGAAATGAAGAAAAAGATTTCAGAGATATGAAAACACTTATATGAACTGATGCAAAGAAAGACTTCTATGAACTGAAGAATTTACACTATAGTATTCTATTACAAAAAGAGAACAATTTTGAAAGACTTAAGAACTCTAATCAACTAAATAATTAACCATTATTCTTTTTTTTTTAAAATAGATAAGTATGGCTTTAATTCCACATTGTATTGAACTGAGAATAAAACATCACTCTATCTTAGGCATAATGAATTCAAATACAAATTCTTTTATTTTTTTTTAATTTTAAACATTATTTTATTTAGTCATTTCCAAACATTATTCACTGGAAACAAAGCTCATTTTCTTTTCCTCCCCGCCCCCCATCCCACCACCTTTCCCTCTCCCATAGCTGACGCACGATTCCACTGGTTATCACATGTGTTCTTGACTCGAACCCATTTCCCTGTTGTTGGTATTTGCATTAGAGTGTTCATTTAGAGTCTCTCCTCAGTCATATCCCTTCAACCCCTGTAGTCAAGCAGTTGCTTTTCATCAGTGTTTTTACTCCCACAGTTTATCCTCTGCTTGTGGATAGTGTTTTTTAGATCCCTGCAGATTGTTCAGGGACATTGCATTGACACTAATGGAGGAGTCCATGACCTTCGATTGTACCACAGTGTAACAGTCTCTGTGTACAATGTTTTCCTGGTTCTGCTACTTTCGCTCTGCATCACTTCCTGGAGGTTGTTCCAGTCTCCATAGAATTCCTCTACTTTATTATTCCTTTTAGCACAATAGTATTCCATCACCAACATATACCACAATTTGTTCAGCAATCCCCAATTGATGGGCATCCCCTCATTTTCCAATTTTTGGCCACCACAAAGAGTGCAGCTATGAATATTCTTGTACAAGTCTTTTTCCTTATTATCTCTTTGGGGTACAAACCCAGCAGTGCTATGGCTGGATCAAAGGGCAGACAGTCTTTTATCACCCTTTGGGCATAGTTCCAAATTGCCCTCCAGAATGGTTGGATCAATTCACAACTCCACCAGCAATGAATTAGTGTCCCCACTTTGCCACATCCCCTCCAGCCTTCATTACTTTCCATAGCTGTCATGTTAGCCAATCTGCTAGGTGTGAGGTGATACCTCAGAGTTGTTTTGATTTGCATCTCTCTGATTATAAGAGATGTAGAACACTTTTTCATGTGCTTATTAATAGTTTTGATTTCTTTATCTGAAAACTGCCTATTCATGTCCCTTGTCCATTTGTCAATTGGAGAATAGCTTGATTTTTTGTACAATTGATTTAGCTCTTTGTAAATTTGAGTAATTAAACCTTTGTCAGAGGTTTTTATGCAGATTGTTTCCTAATTTGTTGCTTCCCTTCTGATTTCAGTTACATTGGTTTTGTTTGTACAAAAACTTTTTAATTTGATGCAGTAAAAATTATTTATTTTACATTTTGTGACTCTTTCTAAGTCTTGCTTGGTTTTAAAGGCTTTCCCTTCCCAAAGGTCTGACACGTATGCTATTCTGTGTTTGCCTAATTTACTTATTGTTTCCCTCTTTATGTTCAAGTCATTCACCCATTTTGAATTTATCTTGGTGTAGGGTGTGAGGTGTTGATCCAAACCTAATCTCTCCCACACTGTCTTCCAATTTTCCCAGGAGTTTTTATCGAATAGTGGATTTTGCCCCAAAAGCTGGGATATTTGGGTTTGTCGTATACTGTCTTGCTGAGGTCGCTTGCCCCCAGTCTATTCCACTGATCTTCCTTTCTGTCTCTTAGCCAGTACCAGATTGTTTTGGTGACTGCTGCTTTATAATATAGTCTGAGATCTGGGACTGCAAGGCCCCCTTCTTTTGTATTTTTTTCATTATTTCCCTGGATATCCTTGATCTTTTGTTCTTCCAAATGAACTTTTTTATGTTTTTTTCTAAATCAGTAAAAAATTTTTTGGAAGTTCAATGGGTATGGCACTAAATAGATAAATGAGTTTGGGTAGGATGTTCATTTTTATTATATTGGCTCATCCTACCCATGAGCAGTTAACGTTTTTCCAATTGCTCAAGTCTAGTTTTAGTTTTGTGGAGAGTGTTTTGTAGTTGTGTTCATATAGTTCCTGTGTTTGTCTTGGGAGATAGATTCCTAGGTATTTTATTTTGTCTAAGGTGATTTTGAATGGGATTTCTCTTTCTAGTTTTTGCTGCTGAGCTGTGTTGGGATTATATAGAAATGCTGATGACTTATGCGGGTTTATTTTGTATCCTGCAACTTTGCTAAAGTTGTTGATTATTTCCATTAGCTTTTTGGTTGAATCTCTAGGATTCTTTAAGTAGATCATCATGTCATCTGCAAAGAGTGATAACTTGGTCTCCTCCTTGCCTATTTTGATGCCTTCAATTTCTTTTTCTTCTCTAATTGCTACTGCTAGTGTTTCTAGTACAATGTCAAATAGTAGAGGTGATAATGGGCATCCTTGTTTCACTCCTGATCTTATTGGGAATGTGTCTAGTTTATCCCCATTGCAGATGACATTAGCTGATGGTTTTAGATATATACTGTTTATTATTTTTAGGAACGACCCTTCTATTCCTATGCTTTCTAGTGTTTTTAGTAGGAATGGGTGTTGTATTTTATCAAAGGCTTTTTCTGCATCTATTGAGATAATCATGTGGTTCTTGTTGGTTTGCTTGTTGATGTGGTCAATTATGTGGATAGTTTTCCTAATATTGAACCAGCCCTGCATCCCTGGTATAAATCCTACTTGATCATGGTGGATGACCCTTCTGATCACTTGCTGGAGTCTTTTTGCTAGTATCCTATTTAAGATTTTTTGCATCTATATTCATTAGGGAGATTGGTCTATAATTTTCTTTCTCTGTTTTTGGCCTGCCTGGCTTTGGAATTAGTACCATGTTTGTGTCATAAAAGGAGTTTGGTAGAACTCCCTCTTTGCTTATTATGTCAAATAGTTTGTATAGTATTGGAGTTAGCTGTTCTTTGAATGTTTGATAGAATTCACTTGTGAATCCATCAGGCCCTGGGGATTTTTTCTTAGGAAGTTCTTCGATGGCCTGTTGGATTTCTTTTTCTGATATGGGATTATTTAAGAAATCTATTTCTTCTTCTGTTAGGCTAGGTAGTTTGTATTTTTGTATATATTCATCCATATCACTTAAATTGGTATATTTATTGCCATATAGTTGGGCAAAGTAGTTTTTAATGATTGCCTTAATTTCCTCCTCATTGGAGGTGAGATCCCCCTTTTCATCCTTGATGCTGTTAATTTGTCTTTCTTCTTTCCTTTTTTAAATTAGATTGACCAGTACTTTGTCTGTTTTGTCTGTTTTTTCAAAGTACCAGCTTCTAGTCTTGTTTATTAGCTCAATAGTTCTGTCACTTTCGATTTTATTAATTTCTCCCTTAATTTTTAGGATCTCTAGTTTGGTTTTCTTCTGGGGGTTTTTAATTTGTTCGTTCTCAAGTTTTTTGATTTGCATTTCCAATTCCTTGATCTCTGTCCTCCCTAATTTGTTAATATATGCACTCAGGGATATGAATTTTCCTCTAAGTACTGCCTTGGCTGCATCCCATAAGGTTTGAAAGGATGTCTCACCATTGTCATTTTCCTTAATGAAATTATTAATTGTTTCTATGATTTCTTCTCTAACTGATTTTGGAGTATCATATTATTTAATTTCCAATTAATTTTTGATTTGGGTCTCCATGTACCCTTACCGATCAATATTTTCATTGCCTTGTGATCTGAAAAGGTTGCATTTATTATTTCTGCTTTTCTGCATTTGAGTGACATGTTTCTGTGACCTAGTGTATGATCTATTTTTGTGAATGTGCCATTTGGTGCTGAAAAGAAGGTGTATTCCTTTTTGTCCCTATTTATTTTTCTCCATATGTCTATTAACTCTAATTTTTCTAAGATTTCATTTATCTCTTTTACCTCTTTCTTGTTTATTTTTTGGTTTGATTTATCTAAATTTGATAGTGGTTGGTTCAAGTCTCCCACTAATATGGTTTTACTGTCTATTTCCTCCTTCAATTCTCCTAGTTTCTCTATTAAAAATTTGGATGCTATACCATTTGGTGCATACATGTTGATTAGTGATATTTCCTCATTGTCTATACTCCCTTTTAACAGAATATATTTACCTTCCCTATCCCTTTTGATCAGGTCTATTTTTGCTTTGGCTTTGTCAGATATCATAATTGCAACTAACTCCTGCCTTCTTTCTATCAGTTGAGGCCCAAATGATCTTACTCTAACCTTTAATTCTAACCTTGTGAGTGTCAACCCGCCTCATATGTGTTTGTTGAAGACAACAAATGGTAGGGTTTTGGGTTCTAATCCAATCTGCTATTTGTCTACGTTTTATGGGTGAGTTCATCCCATTCACGTTCAAAGTTATGATTGTCATTTGTGGATTCGCTGGCATTTTGATATCTTCCCCTAGTTCTGACCTTTCTTCTTTAGCTATCTCCTTTTGAACCAGTGATTTACTTTAGGTCAGTCCCCCTAGTCCCCTCCCTTTTTATTCTCCCTTCCCCTCCCCCCTCTCCTTCCCTCCCTTTTTATACTCCTTTCCCCCTCCCCCTCCTTAATTTTCCTTTCTTTCTTGCCCTGTTAGGTAAGATAGAATTCAGGATCCCACTCAATCTAGATGTTCTTCCCTCTCAGATTTGATTTCACTGAGAGTAAGGTTTAAGTAATTCCACTTCACGCTCTTTTCCTCTCTTTCTCATATGAGAGTTCTTCCCCTCCCCTTCCCATGTGTATCTTTATATGGGAAAGATTATTCTATTAAGTCCCCTCCTATTTCTTGAAGTAAATCTTAGTGTTATCGATGGTTCCCCCCTCTCTTTTCCTTTCTTTGCCCCCACTTTCCCCAAATCTTCTTAATGCCCCAATCTTTCCCTATGCATGTTTCTTCTAACTACTCTAATGATGCATACAATTTTGAGAGTTACACAAAACATTTTACCCACATATTAATATATATAATTTGATGTAAATGTAATTCTTATAGAAGAGAGTTTGACTTAAAGAAAAAGATAATATTTCTCTCCTTTTCCCTTTCTTTCATATTTACCTTTTTCATGTTTCTCTTGCTTTCTGTGCTTGGATATCAAATTTTCCACCAAATTCTGGTCTTTTCTTAGCAAATGCTTGGAAATCTTCTATTTTGTTGAATGCCCATACTTTCCCCTGGAAGTATATAGTCAGTTTTGCTGGGTAGTTGATTCTTGGTTGGAGACCCAGCTCTCTTGCCTTTCTAAATATCGTGTTCCATGCTTTGCGGTCTCTTAGTGTGTTAGCCGCTAAGTCATGTGTGATCCTTATGGGAGCTCCCCTATATCTGAAGCTCCTCTTCTTGGCTTCTTGTAGGATTTTCTCCTTTTCTTGGAAGCTCTTGAATTTGGCAATTACATTCCTAGGGGTTGTCTTTTGGGGATTTAGTATAGAGGGTGTTCTCTGAACCCTTTCTATTTCTATTTTGCCCCCTTGCTCCAGAACGTGTGGGCAATTTTCTTTTATAATCTCCCGTAGAATAACATCGAGTTTATTGTTTATCTCTGGTTTTTCTGGGAGACCGAAAATTTGGAGGTTGTCTCTTCTTCATCTGTTTTCCAAGTCTGTAACCTTTTCAGTGAGATATTTTATGTTTTCTTCTAATTCATTAATTTTTTGGGTTTGTTTTATTGATTCTTGCTGTTTTATGATCTCACTTTCTTCGAGTTGCTTAATTCTGGTTGTTAGGGACTGGTTTTGCTTTTCAGCTTTGTCTGCCCTTCTATTGGATGCTTCGAGCTCTTTTTCCAATTGAGCAGTCTTATCTGTCAGATTGCTGATCTCTTTCTCCCATTTTTCTTTCCAGGTTTCCATCTTTTGGGTAAGTTCCAGTTTGAGATCTTCCAGAGCTTGTTGATAGTTTCCATTTTGGGAAGCATGTTCTGATTTTTTTTGGATTTCATCCTCATTCTCTTCTTTTCCTTGGGTATTTCCACCATAAAAGTTTTCAATAGTCACCTTTTTCCCTTTCTTCCTGGAGGCTTGATTTTGGGCCATGTGAGCCATCCCTTTGGTGGTTTTATTCCCCTTTCCTTTTTGGTCTGGGGTCTGGGTGATATGGGCGGGTTTTCTGTGAATTTAGGTTGCTTCAGACTAGTTCTTCCCAGCCTCCGAGGTTTCTTAGAGCTCTGGGTCCCTGATCACAGCCACACTGCCCAGGTGTTCAGCTCCGCCCAGATAATCAACGTGTGGTCCGCCCCTGGTATTTAGCTCCGCGGAGATGTTCAGCGCAGCCGCCCCAAGTACAGCTCCGGTACAGCACTCCGGTAGCTCACTCTGGTTTGGTGGGGGAGGTGTGGGGGGGGAAGGGCGGCTCAGTTCACGTTTCTGTGCAATCTTTTCCTCCTTCTTATTATAGTGTGGAAATTTCAAACCCCACGTACCGTCGCCTCTATGGGGTACTGGGGAGTACTGGGGAGTCCTTCTGTTCCTCCAAAGGTGATTTTTATGCTCCTTTGATGTAGTCTATTTCGTTTGGTGCTGGGGAGAGGAAGCGTGTGGTGTCTAGACTGCAGCCATGATTACCCAGAAGTCAGGCAATTAACCATTATTCTAGAGGACTGTTACAGAAGAACTCTGCTAACTTCATGATAAAGAGTGAATGAAATAATCAAATGGAGGGACATTTGTCTAGCCACAATAAAAAATGTCCTTCTCAATGCCCTTTATATGTAGGATGACTATATTTTTGAAATTCAAAATTGAGGAATACAGTCAGACAAAAGATTTTTTTCTGATGAAGAATTAATTTATTTGAGAAGTCTTACAAAAGCATAAAAATGAAATCCCATTTAATCATTTATTGAATGAGTCACCTTGATTGAAAAGGATATACTTAGAAAATAATCAGAATTCAGGGTAAAAGTCCATTAGTTAGTACAATATTTGCTTTGTTAGTTCTGTCATTAATCTCTAGCCGAGGCTAAGGTATATTGTTCTATTAGGACTTATTGGAAGAGCTCAGCTTTTTTTAGTAATTATTTCTCCTTCCTTCCTTCCTTCCTTCCTTCCTTCCTTCCTTCCTTCCTTCCTTCCTTCCTTCCTTCCTTCCTTCCTTCCTTCCTTCCTTCCTTCCTTCCTTCCTTCTTTTCCTTCCTTCCTTCCTTCCTTCTTTTCCTTCCTTCCTTCCTTCCTTCCTTCCTTCTTTTCCTTCCTTCTTTTCCTTCCTTCTTTTCCTTCCTTCTTTTCCTTCCTTCTTTTCCTTCCTTCCTTCCTTCCTTCCTTCCTTCCTTCCTTCCTTCCTTCCTTCCTTCCTTCCTTCCTTCCTTCCTTCCTTCCTTCCTTCCTTCCTTCCTTCCTTCCTTCCTTCTTTTCCTTCCTTCCTTCCTTCCTTCTTTTCCTTCCTTCCTTCCTTCCTTCCTTCCTTCTTTTCCTTCCTTCTTTTCCTTCCTTCTTTTCCTTCCTTCCTTCCTTCTTTTCCTTCCTTCTTTTCCTTCCTTCCTTCCTTCCTTCCTTCCTTCCTTCCTTCCTTCCTTCCTTCCTTCCTTCCTTCCTTCCTTCCTTCCTTCCTCTAGAGGTTCAGGGAAGTCTAGTAGTTCTCATGTGAGGTCTTACTGAGCCCTCTTCAGGGCTGCTTTACTCCTTTAGTGTCCATTTACCTCCTAGTTCTACCTGTGACTCCAAGAAATTGTAGCATGTCCAGCAGCCACACCCAAGTAAGTGATCTTGACTAGAATGGCTAAACCAGTTTCAGGGTAACCAATAGCCTCAAAACAGTTGATGAAGTAGGTAGATTCCCCTCTTAGGCATGTGAAAACTTCCTCAGTGTAATAGATGATATTTTGAGGGTTTATATTGATGGATACTGATAACTAATGGATCAGATAGTTATCTTTCTTTTGCCTACCCTCCTCCTTTTGTACCTCCCACTCTTCAGAAGCCTTTTAACCTCCCCTCCCTACTTTTTCAGTCTCCCTCAAGTCACTCAGTGTGAGCTGTGAGGTTTCAATGAAATGGTTCTTAATCTTCTTTGTCAAACAAGGGGTTTATTTGGGGAAGACAGGACAAGGGTAGAGGATAAGGTAAGAGGGGGTAGGATATCCTTATTCTCTACAGTGAGTGTAGGTTGGAGGATATTGAGAGAAATGACAATTCAGTCCCTAGCATGAAACAGAACCAGTCAGAGAGATATATGAGGACTATTGCCTTTCTCTTCTTCTTCCTTCAAATCAGCCAGGTCACCTTCAACTTGATTATCTCAAGTCCCAGAGATAAACTAGCTTCTTCCTTCACCTCAGCCAGCAAGCCAAAAAGACTTCAGCTTCAGTTACCACCATCAGCCAAAGACCTTCCAAACAGTCACCATTGACTTGGCTCCAAATTGCTTTTCCTGGTCACATTCCAAATGGAATCTTCATTTGACTGTCAGATGACCTATATCCAGCTTCTGTCCTTTGCATGCATTTTCTTATAATTTCTTTCTTCTCTATATCAGGCAAAAGAGATGTATTAGAACAATTTATTCCAAATAGTCAGGAAGGTGTTGGTAGCAGGCACTATGCAGAGCTTGGAGCTTGGCTAGACATCAAACATTGGTCATCCGGTGCATCCTGAGCCATCACCAGGTTTGGTCTTGCCACTGGGTTTGAATGATTCTTGAAGAGAGAGTGAGGCAGATAATTTTATGCAACTTCAATCCAATTTATGAGCAAGTGAAAAGACATTAACCAGTGATGTTATTTTGGTCTTCTTTGGGCACAAAGGACAACAACCATTTCTCTAATGTACCATTCATAAATCTCTCCATTACCCTTGAGTGAAATTTAAATTCAGTTTAAATTTCTTAAGAAAAGACATGAATCAATAAGATGAGGAGTGCTGTATCTTCTTTTTCTTATGAAATACTTTTAAAAAATATCACTACCACTCCCCATTGATTCCTTAGCTATCTTCTTCCTGATCACGGTCTCCTTTGTAAAAAATGTTTAAATCAAAACAAAACACAGTGACTATGTCTGAAAATAGATGCTTTATTTTGTACCCATGGCAGAGGTAGCTCTGCTAAAAAGTCAGGGGAAAACTTCACCATCATTCAGAAGAACAATTTCTAAAATATTTATATTTTCTCTATATCATCCCATTTAAAGTCTTCTTTAACTAAATCTAATTTATTGATCAAGGCTATATATATTTGTCTTCAAAAGGCTTAGTGAATTCAGATAACATAGAAATTCCCCATTAATATAGGACAAGATTCAATTTATAGTGGATATCATGCTTAGTAGGGTTTTTTTTCCTGTAATTTTTAAAATTTGAGAGGTTAGATCTTTGATCTTTTTCTTTTAGACCCTTATGCACATACAACAATTCATACAAAACTTCCAGTGTTGACATAGTTTACCCTTCCTTTTTGGCAAAGTATCATGGGAAATAATGGCAATGTCATTAAGAATAAAAAAAAATTAGCATGAAAATTCCCCTCCAATCTGTTGTTTTTTTTTTCTTTTTAATCTTGATTTGATTTTTTTTTTGCATGGTATTTTCTATTTTTGTATAATCATACTGGGCCATATTACCCCTACGAGTAATTAGACATAGAAATCTATACTTGCAGTTAGGATATTTGAGTTCGAATTCCAATTCTGACACTGCCTATATGATGTATTAGGGAATTACTCTGAGAGGGAGATGATGAATTAAAGATCAGATTGGCCAACTTCCTCCCTTCCTTCCCTCCTCCCTCTTCTCCCTTCCTCCTTCCTCTCCTACCTCTCTCTTCTCTTCGCCCGTCAAATTAGTTCTATAGTTGGTATCACTGGAAATCTGCTTTGAGTGAGTATCTTGGTATAACAGATAGATAACTCTCTCTTTAACAACTTTAAACAAAAGGGTTTTATTTAGGAGAAGGGGAAAGTAGGGAAGTTGAGGGGAGAGAGGGTTTGAAGTTTCCTTAATCCTAAAATAATTCCCAAGTTGGAGAATAGTGGAACAGAGTCTAGATTTTGGGAAATTGGCCAACAGGTTTGAAGATTCAGTCACTTGGATATTGTAGGGAGAAACCAGAGAGCAGGACTTTTCTGTCCTTCCTCCTTTCTGTCAGTTTGGCTCTCCTTCTTCAACTGTTCTTCCTCAGTCACCATTCCATTTTAGAATGTCCTCTTTGATCAACAGTTCTGCAGTTCTTGGTGAGCCAGCACTGCTGAAAGCTTTTCCCATCTCTCATCCACAACATTACAATGACAATGGGCAAATAACTTCACCTCTCTGAGACTCAGTTTCCTCATTTGTAAACTGAGGATACTGCCATCCTCATTAGTTGTGATAAGGAGACCTGTAAACTTCAATGCAATATAGACATTTTATTATTTAAAATTTAATCTATTCTATTTAGTTCTTTTTAAAAGGACTCATTACAATAGGATCTAGATTCTCGATATGTTCATGCCATTCATGGATTTTTCACATATTAGATGACAGTCAGCACCCACAAAGATGATGATAGGTCAAATTCTAACTTGAGCTAGATTTGGTTAGAATTCTTATTAGATTCTGAATTAAATCCAACAAGATTAAATTGTATAAAGACACAGCATAATTTTATACTGACGTTCAAGAAATCAACTCAGTATATAAGATGGTAAAGACATGGTTAGACAATAGTTTCTCAAAAAGAACTACTGTAGTTTATCAAGTAGAAGGTAACATGGTTGGATTTACGAGGAAGAATATAGGGAAGAGATCTTAGAGATCACTTAGTACAATGCCCTTATTTAACAGAAAAGGACCAGAGAAATGAGGGAATTTGCTCCAAATCAAACCAGTAGAAAGTAGTACAATTGGAATTTGAACCCAGATATTCTGACTTGAAAGTCTGGGCTCTTCATAGTGAGTTGTGCAGTTTCCTTTAGAAAGTCTACATCACAGGTGTCCCTCATTCTCCTTCATTAAATACTTTTTGTTGAGAATCTGTGTTTGTGCTCATTGATCTGGGAGTCAGTGGAAATTAAGGTTTTCATTTATTAGTTTAAATTTGTAATTGAGGTGGGCAGCTAGGTGTTGAAGTAGAGAGAGCCCTGGGCCTAGAGCCAGGAAGACCTGAGTTCAAACCCAGTCTCAGATACTTCCTAACTGTTTGATTTTGGAAGTTACTTCACTCCATTTGCCTCAGTTCCTCATCTTTAAAATGAGCTAGAAAAACAAATGGCAAACCACTTTCCTGTCTTTGTCAAGAAAACCCCAAATGGGGTTACAAAGTCAGACATGACTGAAATGACTGAAAAACAACACCTGATTGTAGCAGCTAGATGGCATAGTAAGATGGAATGCTAGACCTCAGGAAGATCTGAGTTTGAATCCTACCACAGATATTTCACAGTTCTAAATCTATAATCCTATAAACCCTAAAGAAGCCATGAATGTGAGAATAGTTAATAGAGATATAGTATTACTATACTATATAGTATTACTGTTGCTTTTAGGTTATTATTTGAAGAGTCTGATTTCTTGATGTATATTCCTACCAGGAAGCTCACAACCCCTTGTAGCTTAAGTAAAGAGTTTCACGAGTTGCTGAGTTTAAAAACAAAAAAGAATTCTTCATGGGCTGCCTTGTCCTTTGTTACTTAGCCTGATGTACTCAAGGTTCAGAATGATATATATATATATTTTTTTTTGGGTGGGGCCAAAGTGGAAATTTGTTTTGTTTGACTGTAGATTTGTATAAGGGTTTTATTTTTTTCTGTTTTTGTTTTGTTTTGTTTTTGTGATTGAGGGAAGTGAGAAAGAAAGAAAACAAATGCTTATTAATTGAAATTTTTAAAAAAATGACATAAGAAATGAAAAAAAACCCTTTAACCTGAACTTTGGATGACAGAAATATAGTCAATTATTGGACTCTTACTTGAAACCTTTCCAGTTTGGCAAGACTGGCCAGAGTTTGTATTTTGATGGCAGAACCTTTGAGACCCCTGAATTGCCTCTACACCAGGATGGGGAATCAGAAGGGATATTTAGTAGAGGTTTACAATCATAATCATCACTATTATAATTATGACTACCTTTAGTTCTATTGTTCATCTCTACCCTAGTCTGTGGAAACCTGGAAGATAGATAGGTAGATTGATAAAGAGATAGATAGATGGATGGATGGATGGATGGATAGACAGACAGACAGACAGATAGATAAGATAGATAGGGTCAGGTAAGAAGACAGAACAATCAAGATGATAAGTTGAGCTGGGCGTGACGTCAGCATGCCTAGGGTCCATGAAATGGTGATCATGATCTTAGATTTACCAATTAGAAGAGAAGGCCATTGGGTGAAGGCATCTCGAATTGAATAATGCCTCTGGCAAGGAGGTGAAGCACTCCAAAGTATGAGATGACCCTTCCCCACCTAAGACTGACAGATTCTGATGCTTGGTTTCAGGCCAAACTGCCCAGTCCTTATAAACAGATACCATAAGGGGCAAGGCTCTTATAGACTCCTACCTTATGGAATAAAATAATCACAAAAAACTTGGAATAACTAATATGAAGTGATGCAAAATGAAGTGAATTGAACTAAGAGAACATTGTACACACTAACAGCAATAAAGTATAATGATCATCTGTGAATGACTTTACTATCATTAACAATGCAAGGATCCAGAAAAATGCCAAAGGGCGCATGATAGAAAAGACTATCCACTGTTATAGAAGGAATTGATGAATCTCAAACGCAGATTGAAGCATGCTATTCTTCACTTTATTTCTCCCATGAATTTTTCTCTAATGTAAACAGTATGTGCATTCTTTCACATGATGAACATGGAAATATGTATTCTATAATAAGACATGTACAATCTATTTTATATTACCTACCATCTTGAGCTAGGGGAAGTAGTGGGAGGGAAAGAGAGAGAACGTTGATGGCAAAATATTGGAAATTATTATTGAACATTATACTAACATGTAATCTGGGAAAAAATTAAAAATAAAAAAAATCTACTTCATGCTTTTTCAATGCCACAGTTTTTCAAAATGTTGTAATAATAAAGATATCTCCCTCTAGTAAGAAGAATTCTTTCATCACATCTTTGGGAGAAGTTAGAGAAAGTAGAGACAAACTAGGCTTTTGAGGTGTGCGATCTTTGAAGAAGGGAGAATCTCCTTTTGATACTTTTGAATGGTGGGTAGTAGTGAAGAGAGAGACCTGGAGCTCTACTACCAAGGAAGATGGGAGTAGAGTAGACCTTGTTTCACTTACAAATCTTTCCTGGATTTGAGAATTTTTTTTTTCAGAGACTTAAGGAGAAGATAAGGAGGGCTGGCTAATAATATGAAAAGGTCATAAAGGCATATTCTTTCCTGTTTCTCTGTATGGGCTATGCTTCTTGGGTCTCTGGAACTGAACCCTAGAATTTCAAGATAGAATGCTTGGCAACAAATCTCCTCAAATCCTCTGCAATCACAGAAAGGAAACTGCATTAATGCCAGGATTCATTTTGAAGATAAAAATCATCTGCTCCTGCAAGGATGAACCAGCCTTGGCCTCATTTTAAAAGTGAATTACCAAATGTTCTTATCGGCCTTCAGCCCAATTGTATAAAGGTACTTTTTTGGGACATTGACATCTGCTGAGCTATTTTTTTCCTCTTGGAGTACCCAAACACTAAACAATGGGCATATTTAATTCTATTGATTGACTCTAATAGATGGAGAAAGATTTACTGACTCTCAGTAGAATATGTAGTTCTCCAGAATCTCCCAAGAACAAAAGGATAGACTTTGTTCCTTCATGCCTCTGCTCTGGGTCACTGCTCCAGGCAGTTCAATTCAACACTGCAGTTTACACAGTCTTAAATGTGTTGTACATAATTATGGAGCGAGCCCACATACATCAGAATTTGTTACTTTAGATTGTTAGGATTGAGTTTTTGACAGAATAAATCCTTTTGTAATTTGAAAAGAATAAGCATGTCAGAGGAGACCAGAGGTTTAAGAGTCATAAGGCCAGGATTTATATTCCTCCCCTCAATCTGGATGACTTGAGCATTTCCCTACTTTCTCTGAGTTTCAGTTTCCTCATCAGGAATGTGAAGGAGTTGGATTAGATCAGGAGTTCTGAATCTTTTTGTGTGTGTGAGTGATGGACCTATTTCACAGCTTGGTGAATGAAGCCTATGGATCCCTTCTTAGAAAAATGTTTTTAAATGCATAAAAGAAAATATGTAGGATAATAAAGGAAACCAGTTATATTGAAATACAGTTATCAAAAGATTAAGGAAAAACAAGTTTTCAGATTCCAGGTTAAGAACCCTTGAACTAGATGATTTACAAAGAAGAGGTCCAACTTCCTGCCTATGGGCTACTTGTTCAGTCCTTTTAGTTATGTCCAACTCTTTGTGACTCCATTTGGGGTTTTCTTGGCAAAGATACTGTAGTGGTTTGCCATTTCTTTTTCCAGCTCATTTTACTGATGGGGAAACTGAGGCCAATAGGGTAAAGTGACTTTCCCAATGTCACACAGCTAGTATGTATCTGAGGCAGGAATTGAATTCAGGTCTTTCTGACTCCAAGCTTTGCATTCTATCTATTATGCTACTGAGCTGCTCATGGACTATGTATGTCTGCAAAACTCTAGAGTGGGTCCTGAACCAGATTAAAATGCAATTGGGAAATGCTGAACAAAATAAATAAAAATATAATACACTATAGATAATGTTAATTTATAGTTTTCTAAGTAGATATATGAGCAGTAGAGATCACTTTTTATTTTAATTTGACACTACTGATTATCAGGGTCTTTTCCAGTTTCAAATTTGAGGAGCCTAGTCACAGAGTTGTTCAAAATGGTAAAAATAGTCATTGTCCATATGTCTAAATTGTTTTATTTTTATGGAATCCTTTCATAAGAAATATTATCTGAAATAAGTGAGCTTGGATTTTTTTCTACATTTTCTAATATAGAATTTTATGTAACATCAGTATTCATTGTAATGGAATTTGACCTTTGATAAGGTATGTTAGAGGTATCATTTCTTCTTTGTTCAAAACTGTCTATATCTATAAATTATGAGCAGAAATCTAGAAGCAAATTTTTCCAACTTCTATCATATTATTTTGGTGTCAGGTTATGATTCTTTTCTTTCTAAAAAGGATAATTGGGAGAAAACAATTTTAAGGGAATTAACTATGTAGAAGATATTCAATGCAGCAAAAAAGGAAACATTAGGAAACAAATGTAAAAGAAAGTGGGACCAGTTCCTCCATTTAAGATACTGTTATTTCTTAAACTATAAACAGTCAGATTCCATTAAAAAATTGGCTAGAGGGAGCTGCTGGGTAGCTGGGAGCCAGGCCTAGAGACAGGAGGTCCTAGGTTCAAATCTGACCTCAGACACTTCCCAGCTGTGTGACCCTGGGCAAGTCACTTAACCTCCATCGCCTAGCCCTTACCACTCTTAAGGCCTTGGAGCCAATGCACAGTATTGACTCCAAGACAGAAGGTAAGGGTTTTATTAAAAAAAAAAAAATTGGCTAGAGGCAGTTAGGTGACCTAGAGATAAGAACTCCTGGATTCAAATCTGGCTTCAGATACTTCCTAGCTTTGTGATCCTGGTCAAGTCACTTAATTCTCTGTGCCTAGCCCCTACTGCTCTTCTGCCTGGGAACCAGTACACAGTATTGATTCTAAGATGGAAGGCAATGGTTTAAAAAATCTATTTGCTGTCATGCTGTGGTGACTTCTGCAACTAGAGAATGAGACCACAGCATCATACTTTTTTAAACTCAACAAGTAGGTACTAATTAAGTCAATGTCCTCAGAATGTGTTTAGCTTTTTATCAGTCTTACTGTTGCAAAAATACTCATTTTTCTCTTCCTTTTGACTTAGGATGAGATGCAACTACAGGAAAAGCCAAGACAACTGTCTGTGAAGAAAAAGGCCCTTAGAGAGTTGCTCTCTCTTCTAGTGGCATTTCTAGTTGGAGTTCTTAGCCTTTTTTTTTAGTGAACAGCAACAAAAAGGTGAAAGAAGGATCATGAAGAAAAAGAAGAGAGGAGATGAGAAACTCTGGTTTCTTTTTAAAGTCTCCAGCTGTCCCCTCCCCCCCCCCCCCCCCAGCTATTTCATTATAGGCACAAAAAGGGCAGCCAAATGTATGCTAGGTCCGAGAACTCACTGGAAGATGCTAAGCCTGGGATAATGTTGGCCTGAGTTATTTAAGAGAGGCCCTAAGGAATAGGAATCAGAAAGAGCAAATGTGCAATAGCATGGCATTATAGAGTTTAGCTGAATCATAGATGGGGGTCTGATGAGAGCAAAGACAATGAGTGGGGATGTAATGGTAGGGTGAGGGAGAGTAAGGAAGGAGGGAGTGGAAGGAGCTCATTAGCTAAGAAATTAAAGTATAGGATTAGAAATTTAGATTTTATGGGCAGCTGGAACAACTCTAGGCTCTGAGCACGATTATGACAAGATCAAGGCCAAGTTGAAGAAGAGGAAAAGTTGGTGGCAGCTCTACTTTCTGACTTATCTGGTAAAAACTTTTGCAGCCTTTATTATGAGTTGGCACACACACACACACACACACACACACACATACACACACATGCTTGTTTTGAAAAGTCTCTCAGCCCACATCATTTTTACTAACCTTTCTACCATTATGATTTTATTAGATCATCTGATGTCAAAAAGAATGTGCATCATAAGGACATTAATATAAGAGCAGTCCTGAATTGCAGAGTTTTCATTCTTATTAAAATTCCCAGGTACCCGAAACCTCTGCCCATTCAGATGAAGACTGGCATTGTTTCCCTCCCTCAGGCTATATGGTGCAACACAGATTCATGAGAGTTTTCATAGACATCCTGGAATAATGAAAAGTTCAGAGTAATTAAAGCTGGTAGGTTTAGGTTGGAATCACAACTGTGACTATTCCTGGCTGTGTGACTGTGTGCAAATCATTAACCTCTCTGAAATGTAATTTAATGATTTGTAAAGTGGGAATAATAATACCCATTCTCTACCTCACAGAGTGGGGAAGAAAACATTTTTTAAACCTGAAAGCATTATAGAATTGTGAGCTAATATAAACATGAATGGATACTATTATAAATAACTGTAAGTCTTTTCTTAGCATAAAGTTAGGACAATGTACTTTGAGGAAGGCCTTAACATGATCATGCTGCTATGATGTTATTCTCATCTTCTGTTAAATCTAGGATGAAGAGGGAAATGTCCATATTCCTCACAAGAAAAAGTAGCTGCATCCAAACCTTCCAGCTCCAAGCACTGTTCCACCAAAATTGGGACTAAAGTAAATTTCTATAAATGACCTTTATTATAAAAATGGAGATGTGTCCCCTTGGGGGGAAAAGTTTTCTGATAATCTATGATGCTTTCAGACTGACAAAGTACATAGTGTCAGTCATGGGTGTCCTGAAAGCTATCCTAGGTTTCAAATGGTCTGCATTTGGGTCAGCATGGACTCAGAACCACAACTAAAAGCACATGTTTTTAACCTGCATTACATGATTTTGGTACCAGGTTGGGATTCTTTTCTTCCCAAAAAGAAACACTGGGAGAAGACAATTTTAAAGGGGTTACTTATGTGAAAGACATTCATTGTAGCAAAAGAGGAAGCATCAGGAAACAATGGTGAAATAGAGTGGACTAGTTCCTCCATTAAGACTACAGAAGAAGCTCCCACAGATATTCTTTTTTTTTTTTTAATCAGACTAATCACAGTACGCATTGCTTCAATGTAAAGGACATTAATGAAAGAAAATAACAAAATGCTACTCCTCCCTCTCAAGAAAGAAAAAAATCCACTGATATATATATATATATATATATATATATATATATATATATATATACCTTCTATGTCACAGTGGGAGAGGGAATAGAAGTAGAAATAGGGCATATGCATGATGGTGGCCCAAACACAGAGAAAGCACATATATTGGACAGGAGGCCAGGGTGCCATGAATGTGGGACTATATCTATATCTACATATATATATATATATTAAAGATAATTCATGATCTTAAAATAGTGTTCCTGCTGTAACTCTTTTCTGTAAAGAAATTCTGTAAGGAAGGGTTTTCAGCTCTTTTAGCACATAGCTTCAGACCTATTTTGCTCTTTTGGATGAAAACTTTCAACCCACTGCCAGCCAATTGGCAGAAGCCCTCAGGTTTAGGTTAAATCTGTCTTTAAAACTCCTTTGATTCTATTAGAGCTGCCACTCTGTGTGCTTAGTTCCTCACTTCTCTTACAGTTGGAAAATTCCTTTCAATTCCTTTCTACTCCCAACATGATAATTGTGGTACATAAAAAGTTCAAGTTAGTAATTTTGAAGGGCAGGGCAGAACTACTGACTTTTTGCATTGTATTTCCACCACCAACCAAATTATTGCTTTCCCTAACTATATGTTATCTCATTTAAGATAATAGCATCTCCTTGAGGTAAATACTGAATATTATTGTCAACATTATGTTACAGGTAAGAAGAAGGAGGCTTTGAAAAGTTGTGAGTTGCTCATGATCACACATATAGTGAATGTTAGAGGCAGGACTGGAACCAAGGATTCCTGACTCCATAGCGAGCACTGTAGTTAGCCTACCACACTGTACTGATTCTTGTGAAGGAGAGTTGAAATTCAGTAGTACTCTAGTAAATGTTTAACAATCAGCTCTCTGAAAAAACAATGTATATACATGATGCATTAAAAAAAACCAAACCCTTACCTTCCATCTTAGAACAAATACTATGCATTGATTCTAAGGCAGAAGAGTGGTAAGGGCTAGGCAATAGATGGTAAGTAACTGCATGACCTATTTTTAAGCCTTAAATTACCATTTTCTTCATCACTTTCTTAAGTAGAGAAAATGAACAAAATACTAAATCAAGCCCTGATTTGTAAAATTTCCCAATGTTAAAAGGATATAAGTGAGATGCAAATGCTCACACTAAAAATTGTCCAACATGCCACTGGCTGAAAACTTTTAGTTTGGGTGCACTAAATATGGTGACCATCTCCATGACATGGGCAAATTGTAGTCTAAGAGCAACCTTATGTTCATTGGGAATAGATTACATTAGCAGCTTGGTTGTACAGTGGATAGAGTGGGACAGGATTAGAATCAGGTAGACTCATCTTCCTGAATTTGAATCTGACTTCAGACACTTCCTAGCTAGGTGACCCTGGACAAGTCATTTAACCCTGTTGGCCTTAGTTTCCTCATCTGTAAAATGAACCAGAGAAGGAAATGGTGAAGCACTCCAGTATTCTTGCCAAGAAAGCCCCAAATGGAGTCACGAAAAGTTAGGTGTGACTGAAATGGCTAAAGAACATTGCTTTCCCCACTCCAGAATTTTGTCAATACCATCATTTAGTTTTGCTTCATTTCTTCTTCATTCTTCCACAGGCAAATAAACTTTTTTTTTTCCACAACGAGACCCTTTGAGTTTAAGCTCATAAATTTTCACTTTTTCTTTGGTCCCAGAGTTTATGTTGATGAGTGAAAGGCTACAGTGCTATAGCTCATTAGGCAGTGCTACTATTAAGATGTGATACAACTCAGATGCATTGTTTCATCCTCCTCCTACCAGATTACATGTTGACAAAAATTTTAAGGATTGTTTTTAGACATTCTGTGATTCATTTTATCTCTCTCCCTTTCATTCCTCCCCCTTTCCCAAGATGGCAGGTAATATGATATAGGTTGTACATGTGTTATTATGAAGTTCATAACTCCATGTTCATCATTTGTGAAAGAAGACACATATCAATTACACTAAAGAAAAATTCGTGGGAGAAATAAAGTGAAGAATAGCATGCTTTAATCTGCATTCTGACTTCATCACTTTCTTTTAGAGAGGTCAATATTAGCCTTTTTCATCATGAGTCTCTTGGGGTTCTCCTGGATCCTTGCATTGCTGCTGATAATAAAGTCATTCACAGTTGATCATTATATGTCATTGCTGTTACTGTGTACAACATTCTCCTGGTTTGACTCTTTTCATTTTGTATCACTTCATATTAGTCTTTCCAGATTTTTTGTGATCATATTGTTTGTCATTTCTTATGTTGCAACCAAATGCTTTAAGTTTGAGAATTTAGATGATGTTAAAGGAATTTTAATTTTTTAAAGAAATTTTAAGATAATTTAGAGTACTTCTTATAGCAATTCCTTCAGTTCATATTTCTATAAGATAAAATTAAGAAACGGTAGAATATTTGTTCTTTCCTTCTCCCTCTCTGACCTAAGTACTTGGAGAAAATAAATTGTGTCCATCATAAAGTTGATATCAATTGTTTTGGGTGGTATAGAAGACAAAAGAGAAAAGTCTGGAAGGGCAGGGGGTAGAAAGAGGGCAAGCACGGAAGCAGAAGAAAACTTGAAGGTTTTTTTTTGCCTTCCTCTTGCCCTGGGGAGAGAGTGTGGAAAGATAGGAGGACTCTATAAAGCTTGTAACAGGCTCTTTTTTTCAATTGGGGAACTGGGTAGTCATGCTATTCAATCATGTGGAGTAACAGGAACAAGGGAAAGAAAGAGAGAAATAACTCCCTTTCTCTCCTTTAACATCAGAAAGGAGAAAGGAAATAATAGACTAAGATAGTTATAGCAAAACTTAGTATTGAGTACCATCTTCCCAATGAATAGGTTTGGATTCACGTTAATTGGGAGCCTGGCCCCAAAGAAGGAAATCAGTCTTAATAAACTTTGAGTCATTATGCTTAAAAGTACAATTCTAGGCATAAACAATCTTTCATCAAATGTTTGTTGAGTGTCTACTAAATGCCAGGCACTGTGTTGGGCAATGGTGATATAAGGAAAGGGAATAAAAAGATCCCTGATTTCAAGGAACTCAAGGTCTGATGAAGAAGATGGTATGTAAAAAATTAGACACAAAGAAAACAGATACAAGACAAAGTGGAGATAACTGATTCAGGGAAGGCACTAACATTAAGGGGGATTGGGAAAATATTCCTATAGAAGGCAAGATTTTAGCTGAGTCTTGAAGGATGGCAGGGCAGCCAGGAAGTAAGGATTAGGAGGGAGATGGTTCCAAGCATAGAGACAACAAGGGAAAATGCCCCAAAGTGAGAAATGGAGTGTCTTGTGTGAGGAAGAGCAAGGAGGTCAGAGTCACTTGATCTCAGAGTTAAGTGGTAAGGGTTCAGCTTGGAAAGGCAACAAAGGAGGTTTAAATCTAAACAGATCCTGGGGGCAATAGGGAACCACTAGAGTTGATTAAATAGGGGGATAACATGGTCAAACCAGTTTATTTTTGGTTCATGTCTAGGGTCTCTCCCAAAGTGATTAATAGGCTTCCTCCTACATAAAATTAGTAAATTTTCCCAAATTAGTTAATGTCACGGAAGTTAGTCACAGACTGGCAAAAAAATTTTTTTTTCTCCCTCCTCATCCTTTCCTGGCAAAATTTTAATGTGGTTAGCAAGGTGAGATAACTAATTGTAGAACTATGGCTACTACATCTCTTCAATGTAGGAACAGTTCTCTGATTAAGGCAGAGGGCACATCACAATTTGATAATGGTTTTGAATGACTAAGCTGTTGAAAATTTGAAGTGGGATGGATTCAATTGCTCATGCTGGGGATGGACCAAGTTTAGGATTGCTTTGTGCAAGAGACTTTGGCATGACGGAGGAGGGAATTTCTTTCTTCTCCTCCTCCATTGATTATAGTGTCTAACATCAACTTAGTCAGAGGAAGACATCCTATTCAGCATTTTCATAGTTCTTTGATTGTTAGCGACACAGCAGAGGGAGCAGAGAAATACATTCTATGTAGACACAGACAGAGAAACATTGAAAATGAAAGGAGCTCTGAGGAATGGGTCTTCTGGCAGCAAAGAAGAGATCCAGTTATGGATTCATGAGATCAAAGGGCAGAGGGAAGGATAGTACTTATAGGCCAACCAAAAGTCACTGCTTACATATCCCTTTTATTGAGAAGAAAAACCATATGTCTTGGTGGAATTGTCCAGATCAGAGGTTTAACACTCCCTGGAAAGAATTAAGTACATTTGTATATAAGAAAACCTTCCTAAAATCTGTAAACCTCATCAATGACATTACCCTCCCCCCCAATCTGATGTGTCTCTTGAGAGAAGTTGAATATAGATGTCTTCTTATCTTCTCATTTCTTCTGCTTACTTTTCTTCTCTATCTGGAGGCCCTCAGTACTTTTGGGGTCATAAGAACATAAGAAAAGCCTTTTGGATTAAACCTGAATCAGGGTATACTCCTGAATCAATAGCTAAAATATAAATGGCTTTAGCCATTTGGGCAATACCAATGTGCACAACTAAGCAAGGAAAAATCAAGCCGAGCCTTTGGAGATTGTTTACAAAACAGGACTACATTTACTGAGGGAGAAAGCTATTGATGGAATAAAATGAGGGCTATTTTCTTTAGATGATCAGAGTTCTATAAGTTCCCTTTAGCTTTAATCTTCTGAGTCATATTTATGGATTTAGGTGACCAATAGGCCTAAATTTGAGGGCAGGTGAAAAATTCCCCCAGTTCATTTCCTTTTTTGCTGTTGTTGTTGTTGTTTTTTTCTGAAGCTATTCTTTCATCAGTGTAAGGAGCTCTTAATAAAGTTCCCTTTATCTTTGTAGACTGTCAATAATTCTCCAATTTAAAGTCTTAAAATAATGGTTCTCAAACTTTTTTCCTTATGGCAAAACTTTATTCTTTACTGGGAGGAATCGGGCATATCAGGGGAAGTGTGCATAAGGACAAGCTTACAAATATAAATTTCATGTAATTCATGATGCATCTAGTTGACAGCACACTAGTTTTCCTTGCATGGTATGTATCTTAAAGAATTGCCTAGGGTCTTTGAAAAATTAAATGACTTGCCCAGGGTCATATTTCCCAGTGCATTTCTGAAGCAAATTAATTACTGTATTTGGACCCTTGGGGGAGATGAAAATGAAGTGAAAGATAGCAATGGAAAGATACGGATGCAGGAAATTTGGATTCTGGTTTTAGCTTTGCTACAAATGAGCTGTGTGATCTTGGGTAAATAACAACTCATATTTGTGTAGAAATTTAAGATTTACAAGAGATTTTTCTTGCAAAATTCCTGTTATCTTCATTTTGTAGATGATGAAACCATGGCTCAGAGAATTGAATGACTTGCCCATAGTTTAATAAGGATAAGGACTGAAATTCAAACTTAGGTCTCCTAAGTTCTAGGTCCAGTTTTCTTTTAACTACACCATACCTCCTGATTTAACTTCAGGAATTTGCTTTCTTATCATGAAACAATAGGGATAGATAGACTAGGTGATCACTGAGATCAAACATATTTCAATTCCTATTCTAGGTAAGACTTGGGTTCTAGTCCTAGCTCAGTAATCAACTAGGTGTGTGACCTTGGATAAGTCATAACCTCACTGCATCTTAATTTCTTCATCTTTAAAATGAGGAAACTGGATGAAATTGATCTATAATTCAATTTAATTCAACTTTATTCATTTAAATTCAATTTGACAAACATTCATGTTGTTCCCTGCTATGTGAAAGGTATTATTATACTTGATATTAGGGATAAAAAATGAAAAGCCCTTCTCTTCCTTCATTGAGCTTATAAATTAATAGAAGAAGTTATATTTGGGATCCATTCTCAATGAACACAATCCAAGACTGGGAGTTTTTTTTTTTGTTCCCCAGCAGGCACTCTTTCCATAAAGACACTGATGGAGGTTACAAGAGGGGCCATTTAGGAACAATACCTATTAGGGTCCTTTCCTCATTGCTCTCCAAATATTGATGCTATGAGTCAGAGGTTACTAGGCTCCAGAGCCCTACAGAGTCTTATGTCTTAGAGGACCAGTGGGGTACACCAGCATCTGCTTTGCCATAGTATCTACTCTAGTTTCCATACTCCCTCACATCAAGACTCCCTAATAAGCGACTCAGGGATGCCAGGTTCCAGGGTTCCCTACCTGAATATGACCTTATTCCTCTCCATGTGCCAGTCACCTCCAGAGTTCCATAAACAAACATAAACTTAGTTATATGAACTCACCATATTATCTACTCTGCCCTCCCCAAAAACATATCCTTCAATTCAGTGATATTGGTGTCCTAGCTATTCCTTGAACAAAACACTCCATTTCTTAAATCTGAACATTTTCTCTGGCTGCTCCCTCATGCCTGAAATGGTCTCTCTCCTCACTGCTACCTCCTGGCTTCCTAGCATCTTTCAAATCCCAGCTAAAAATCTTACTTTCAACAGGAAGCCTTTCCCAATCTCTCTTAATTCTAGTGCCTCCTCTCTTTTGATTGTTTCCTATTAATCCCGTATATAGCATTTTTGTTCTCAGTTATTTGCATGTTTTGTCCTCCTTTAGATTGTGAGCTCCTTGAGGACAGGAACTGTCTTTTTTTTTTCTATTTTTGTATCCTTGGTGCCTGGCACATGGTAGGTGCTTAATAAATATTTATTGATTCACTGACTCATTCATTCACTCATTCCCTGGGACACACACTAGTAATGCTGATATCAACTCAGTTCCTGCCATCATGATACTCTGCACACACCCAGAGGCCAGATCTCCAATGATCTGCCAAAATATGCCACAACAGTGATTACCAGTATCACGAGAATTTCTTCAGACTCTTTTATGTTTGGTAGAGTAATCAGTCATTATAAATATACTTTAAAATCTTTTATCTTCCATGAATACTTTTCTGCCTTTCAAGTCAAGGTCTCTGAAGTCAAATAACTTATAAGGCTATTTCCAGCCTGTGGGATAAACTGGAGGACAAGTCCATCTATAATAGACCCCAAATACAAAAAGATCAGATATTTATTGGCAAAGTAAATTTTTAATTGAAGATTTCCTTCAAGCAGTGCTTCTTATTAATTTATTGACTCAAGTAGTTTTGACCATGAGTTCACTGGAAAATACATCATTTCCCTGTTGCCTCAAAGAGCAGAATACCCTAGTGAGACAAACTCCAGGAAAACAAAAGCAAACAACATAAAGCCAATTTCCTTTTGAAGCTGGTCATCAATAACAGTTCCTTTTTTCCTTCACTCTAGATGGGCTACTAGGGTAATAGCAATAATTATAACATAAGAATGCATAATAATATGAATAATTATACACCAGGGAGATATTTGCAGACCTGACAGATCATTTATAAGAAATTGGGAATTTAAGGTCTCTTGTGGACCTAAGCACCGGCAAAACCGTGTCACAGGAATATATTTCTTTTTAAGATTAAGCCAGAGCATAGAATTAGTTCAAATGAAAGACATTTAATGAAATAACACTAAATGGCAGCAATATAAAATGCCCCCTGTAAGCTTGGGGCTCATACTCCTACAATACATATGCATCACTGGAGAGAGTACACACACATAGGGACCATGCACCAAAAACATGTGAGGTCATGTTTCCTATATGTCTCCAACTCCTGGGTACCTTTGCTCAGTGTTGGGCTCATCACTCCCCTGTTCTGGTTGCTGGAGGCGTTGCTCACTGCTTTCTGGGCTTGAGGATCATCTGCTGGTCAAAGGATTTCAATGTCACAGGTTTAGACCCCAAACGGACTTTAGAGGCTATTTAATACAACCTTTATTTTACATATGAAGAAACCGAAGCCTTGAGAGGTTATGTGGCTTGTCCAAGATTACACAGGTATTAAGTGAAAGAACTGGCATTAAAGCCCAGCTTCCTTGACTCTAAATCCACTGCTCTTTTCATTATGTTATGATGCTTCCTATTTCCACTCCAGTCAGCTAGGGTGTAATAACTAAGATCTTATAGACTACAAGGAGTAGGGTTAGATGGGACCTCGGAGGTTATCTATTCTAACTTTTTCATTTTACTTTTTGAAATACTTTTTTTGTTTGTTTGTTTCAGCAGCTTAACAAACACAGACCAGAGAAGAACATTTCTATATACAAAGAAATAGAAAAGAAGATTTTATGTGTAATAATGACCTCCTCTTATTTATAGTTTCTAAGGTACATACTGAATTTAACATGGCATTAACCAAACTTCTTTGCTTCTTACTTTCTTCTTCTAAACTTTCTGTTCCCTTTCATGATTTTTTGGGGATGTTTTACTATTACCCTTTTCTTTTGCATCACCATCACTACCTACCAAGTCCCTCTCCAAACAGAAACCAATATTTACAATAAATACATTTATAACATATATGGCATATAATCATAATATGGAACATAAATTTAATTTGTTATGTTTCTAACAAATAAATGTAGTCACTTTCATTTATACAAATGAGTCCCATGGTTTGACTAAGGCAGTAAGCATTAGAGGTAGGATCTGAAGTCAGTTTCTCTAAAAAAATTCTATCATGGTAAGAGCAGGATGCCAGCCCTTTAGCCATTGTCATTTCTAGACTCTACAAACTGTCATAGCCAGTTAACAAAAGCCAGAAAGAAGCCTTCCCCCCCAGCTTAGATGAATTCTTTTCTTTTGATCCCTATGTCAAGGGCTGAGACTAATGTCTTCTGTCCCAGACGACTACCCATTTTGGGTTACAAATTTCCAAGAACATCTCTTATCCGACATGCCAGAACTGGAGCTAGAAATAAATTAAAGAGGCAAAGTCATTGTTCTCCATTCACCTGGCTCCTTTAATGATATATAGTTATAGGCAGCCTCAGTGCTCTATTTTGGTGAATGATCCATCTCTATGGAAGCTGCTTTAGGTAACTGGCTGTCCCAGAATTACAGTATCAAAGGCTTTAGATCTAGAAGGGATTCTGGGGATAGAGTCCTAGACTCTTGCTTCTGACACCATCTGTGTGACCAGGGGCAAGTCATTTGGCCTCTCTTGACCTGAGTTTCTTTATAAAATGGGAGCAATGATAACTGTAGTAGCTATTTCACCTTGATATAAAATCCTGGCACAAATCATCTGTGTGATTCTGGGCAAGTCATTTAACCCTCAGGTGTTTCAAGCAACAATCTGACTATATATAATAGAGGTAATCAGGGGAGCCCTCAGGTTAATTTAATGTATTCTCTAACGACTCTGATGATATTATAGGGTCATATGAGGTGATGGGGGCAGCTAAGTGACACAGAGGGTTTGGAATCAAGCAGTCTCATCTTCCTAAGTGGCCTTAGATATTTACTAGCTGTGTGACTGTGGGCAAGTCATGCAACCTTGTTTGCTTGAGTTTCCTCACCTTTAAAATGAAGCGGAAAAGGAAATGGCAAACCATTCCAATATCTTTGCCAAGAAAACTCCAAATGGGATCACAAAGGGTTGGACCTGTTTGTAAATGACTAAACAATAGCAATGAAATGAAGAGATTGCTGGGTGCATGTCATTATTTGGAGGGGACTGAAGGGCACCCACTCATGGAATGTGAGTATATCTAGTGGTACCTTACTGGGTGGCTATGGTATCAGACTAGGGCAGTCTCCTGATGTCCAAGAGTTAGCTATGAATACCAGTGGTTTGTAAAAGCAAGCAGTGAGACCTGGTCTGGTCCTCTTTTCACTCTTTCTCTCTTGAAGACTCTTTTTCACTTTTTACCTTGTTTCTCCTTCTGAGTTGTAGTCTTTTCTCCCTTTCCCAAGCACTAATGGCACCAAAGCCGAAACAGATGACACACTTGCATGTGGCTTGAGAGGGTACATGACAGGCAATACCTATTTCTCTGGGTAAATCCTGATACAGCATGTAGAAAGACTGGAGAAAGAAGATTATCTTCAGAGCTCCTGAACATGCAATGTCCTTCTTGGGGAACAAAGTCAGTTACTGGGATGCTCATTCAGACACCCCCAAAGTATATTTGTCTTCCAGGCAGAGTCTCAACCACAGGCTTATATTATGGGGTCTGGGGAAGACTGTATAGGATTCTGGGGGGACTAGAAATACTTGCAAGAATGATGTGACCAAAAATGACAAAATGCCTTAACTTCATTTCTCTTTTGAGTGGGAGTGAACTATTTTAGTGTCTGTTCCTTTACTTGTTCTTGGACTCCTATGAATCCTATGCCTCTTATGTATTTTCTCTTAAGTGGGATAAAGACTGTCCCATTTCCATCTCTATATTATACACTGAATACATATACAGGAATTGAGGACTTCATTACCTGGATTTGTGGAAACCAAGACATAAATAATGCCTAATTTTCCATACCAGATTTTCTAGGATTAAATGTAGATAAGACAATAAGCAAAAGAGAAAAAAAGACCTGTTTGATTTAGCCCCAAATACTAGACCAGGTCCATTGAACCTGGGATCTTTGGATGGTCCTAGATAGTGGGTTACATATAAATGGCAGAACAGTTACTGATTTTCTTTGGTAGAGGGAATTTCCTTCCTGATAGTTCTACACACCAATGAAATAGCACCTGCTATTTGCATCTGCCTCCCCCTTCCAAAAATAATATCCCCAACTTATCTTGAAAGGATTGTTTTGAGATTCAAATGAAATAATACATCTAAATTGCTTTGCAAAAGTTGAAGCACTATATAAATGTCAGTTGTTCTGATTGTGATTATGATTAATAATTATTATCATTAGACATCACCCAGTCCAATCAGGGTATGCTGGAGTCAATGTGAATTGACTTAAAAATAACCTTTACTTTCTGTCTTTGAATAAATATTAAGTATTGGCTCCAAGGCAGAAGAGTGGTAAGGGCTAGGCAATGGGGGTTAAGTTAGCTGTCCAGGGTCACACAGCTAGGAAGTATTTAAATCAAAATTTGAATCCAGGACCTTCTGTCTCCAAGCCTGGCTCTCATTACTGAGCCACCTAGCTTCTCATTGAATTGACTCGAGTTGGTTGTTATATTTTCCATGTAAGTATTTATATCTTAGATATTGTAAAATGCTCCAAATCAGGTTTGATTTATTGTTTTGTTCATTGTTTAGACTTAAGAAAATGATGGAGAAATGTTAATGATGAGAATTAAACTTAAAAATGTGTCATGTGTAGATTTTCCCTCCCATAGAGCTGGTTGTTAAACATTTACCACCACACTCCTGAATGCAGTTTACAGAAAACAGAACACATAGAATGTTAATGTTAGTTAATAATAGTACAGGTCTTGGGTGAGAGAGATGATTGGAAAACAATGTATTGTATGGAATCTAAGAAATAAGTCATTGTTTGGGGGGAATTGTTTGGGTATGACACTGCAGGCAATTTAAGGGTGCAGATTCTCATTAGTTTGTAAAGTGTCTGGATGAGGGTCTCAATAATAAGGATTTGGTTCTATGATTACCTTTTAATCTTTGAGAGAAGGAGGAAAAAACTCATGGAGGCAGGCTCCCCAAGCTGGCATTTAGTCATTTGAGAATGAGTGAATGAAAGATTCTAATATATTTCCCCACAGAGAAATTGTAGCATCTTGGGACAGTGATGACAAACCCTGGCAGATGGGAGTTATCTGAATGACATGGTTCTGAGCCTCAAGTAGTCAGTCTTCCCCAAAGGGAAACAATGCCTGAGGCAGAGGATATGCTCCGACCCTCAGAGGATCCCAGTGAGTGGCTCCATGTGAGGAGTAGCAGCTGTTGTAGCAGGTATCTTTACAGGCTTATAGGATGCTGCCTTATTAATGCTGAGTAACAGGAAAGGGCTGTTGGGTCCTTTGGAGGACCAAAGGGTATTCAAGCTCTTGTCAGCCAATTGTGACTAGGAGGAAGAGATGATGAATCAGGGCATGAATTAGGTTTGGGAGAGATACTCAGGTACTAATCCTGGCGTAGTCTAAGGGCACAGGGACCCAGTAGTTTGCTGAGGTGTGGTGGAATCAGCTTGCATCTACTTGGGAAAGTTCATTGTTAAATATTCACTGTATGCATTTACATGATTAGAATAGCAAACACTACATTATTTTGTGTATTATCTAGACTATGAAAGTGATGGAGAAAATGTTAATAATTCAGATTCAACTTAAAAGTATGTTGTGCATCTTTTTTTTCTTTTTTTTTTAGAACTGATTGTTAAATATTTGCTAGCACATCTCTGAGCCCAACCCTCATTTTTCAGATGAGAAAACAGGCTTAGACTGGGGAAGCAACTCGATAAAGGTCACACTTGATGAAAACAACTGATCTATGGTTGGCACTCCTAGGCCAGGACCCTTTCTCCTAATCTCTGTTGTCTTCTACCTGGGACACTAACAAAGATTCCTCCTCTTTCCCTCCTCCTCCTTCTCAGAGGCAGTTGGAGAGGTTATAGACCCCAGCCTCCTTTAAAACTTTCCCAAAGTTATGCCTTCTGTAAGAGTGATAGTGTTAGGGGGCAGCTAGGTAGTGTGAAGATAGGATTAACTCTCCCCTTGCCTATTTTTAAATTAATCAACAAAAATTGAAAACATCTCTACTTAACACTACATAGGGGAAGTCTGCAAACCACTTACTAAAGTGGGTGACAACTCCAAAAGCTACTGACCACCCCCTGCGCAGTGCTAAGCAAATTTAAAGGCTGCAATTGGTCCCTGTAAAATGGAGGAAGGGACAGGAAGTGAAATGGAAAAAGGACTATAAAAGTCCTGAACTTCCTGTCCAAGGGGTCTTTGTCCTAAATTTTCCAATTGGAGGGAGGATCTTGGACTGGGACTGTGGCTTGGAGCTATGACTTGGACCTGGGATTCTGGCTCTTGGACTGATCTCCTCCCTTTGGACTTTGGCTTGAGTGAGTGAGAAGCTGATCTGCCTTTCCTGGCTTCTGCAGAGCTTAGTTCCAGAGAGGCCTCCCCTTCTTGGAGGAGGCTGTGTATGTTGAACCCTTGCTTAATTCACCACGGAGTCCTCCAGCTGAGGGGTTAATGAGCCCTGTTTGGGTTGAGCCTGGACCAGAGCAACATTTAGGGTGATAAGCTAGATTTCTTACTCTACCCTCTTTTACATTTCTCTACTCATTCTTTCTACCACAATATTTTGAAATTGGTGACCAAAGTAATCTTTCAATTCTCATATATTTAGTCCAACCATAAAATTTAATTCCTTATAGTAGCTTAGTAGATAGAGAGTCAGACCTGGAGATGGAAGGTCCTGGGTTTAAATTTGACCTCAAACACAGGGTTCAAATCTGGCCTCAGATACTTCCTACTTGTGTGACCTTGGTCAAGTCACTTAACCCCTAGCCCTTACCACTTTTCTTCCTAGGAACCAATACACAATATTGATTCTATGACAGAAGGCAAGAGCTTAAAACCTATTTTATTAAAAAAAAAAAAGCTTTTAAAAATGTTAGTGTTTCCTTCTGTTTCAATTTAGCTATGTTTTAATGGCCATAATAAGCAGTCAGAATTCTTTCCTAATGCTTTCATCAGCAGGAGGATTTAGAGTTTTGAGTGAGCTTTACCTAATTCAAATGTACCAGTGCTTTAGGAAGAGCAGTAATGATAGCCTCCTGAATGGCACGCAGACAAAGCATTGGACAAGTGACAGATTTAGACATTTAAAAATAGGCAGGCTCAACACTTTCACTGCATGAAAGTACACATCAAAACACTCTCCAGGACAGTCAGAAGCAACAAATCCAATCATTTCCATTTGAAAGAATAGTTTTTATTTTAAAAGTATTTTGTAATATTTAGCCTGGCTTTTTTACCTTCAGGTGGGAGGAAGAAAAACAAAGCCTTTCTTTGGATGCCTCCCTCTCTCCATTCCTTTGCCCTCTTTCCTTGCATCCTGCCAACTGATCTCCCACAAATTGGAGAAAGGGGCAGAAGACTTGTTGTTGTTCTTCATGCTTTGTTTTTGAAAAGGAGAAATTACACCACTGGTTGATGTTTTGACTTGCACGTGAACTGGATGTAAGTAAAGCAGAGTTGCACAAAGCCATCAGCCTCACTCTTTCTTCCAAAGTCATTGAATTCCAGTGGCAAGACAAAAGTCAGGATGACTAGCAATGGCCCAGGCTGCAGCAACCTTGGTCATCTTGAAAGAGCTCCACAGTGCCTGCTTTTGCCTCTTTCATGGCCATTGGAACAAATCATTCTCATCTGCCCCTTCTGCTGAGAGAAGTCTTTACAGACCCATCGGTTACCCTTAGCCTGGTTTAGCCTGTCTGCCAAGATGGTTTTACCCAGAGTGAGGCTGCTGTGCATTCTCTAGCTTCTTGGGAACCCTAGTTGAGAGTCAGGTGACAAGTAGTTACCAAAAGTGAATGAGCAGCCCTGAAAAAGAGCTTGGCAAACCCTGACGCCAGAAGTTCTAGCTCTCCCTAAACATCTCATACAACTTAAAGCAAAGGGGAAAAATTGAAAGAAGATACATTTATGTCATTCCTGCTATGTGCCAGACACCGTGCTAAGAAATTTACAAACATCTCATTTGATCCTCACAACAGTTCTGCAAGGTAGATGTTATTATCCCCATTTTACAATAGGGGAAACTAAGGCAAATAATTTTTTTTTCAAATGACTTGCTCAGAGTCACCTGCTAATAAATATCTAAGGATAGATTTGAAAGAAAAAAGGCAGAGTTAATGAAACTTCAGATGGACCTGGAAGGTATGCAGAACAAAACTATTTGAGGGAGTTTATTGTTTATTTTTCTGATTACATATCCTTATATATGTTGGAAGGGATCTTGGAGGACACGGAGTCCAATTCTCTTATGTGATAGAACCAATGATTCCTTGACACAAAGGGAGGCTTCATTTAAAAGAAGACAAAGCTACCTGAAGGCCTGATCGACCTCAGCTTTCCCTCCATAGCTTCCTTTCTTATTCCCCCCTCCCCCCAAAACCCCCAACATGCGGTAGGTTCAGGACAAAGCTGTTCCTGGGCCCTGATTGACCTTGGCTTCCCTAATGCAGCTTCATGGTCATTTAAGAGGGGGAAAGTCCAAGCCTCATTCAGTCTGGACCTTTCAGACTTGGTAGATACCTAAGACCACAGGAGCAATGAAATGTTTCCCAGAGGCACTGTCCAAAGAACAGAAAAGGCACAGTATACTTGTTGTTGATGTTAGGGAAAAGCAGATCTCCTTTTGTTAACTGTTCAATGACTTTAAAGTTCCTTATTTCATCCCCAAACTGAACCTGAACTAAGAGGGTGCTGGCATTAGAATTGTACCTCCAATACCTCATTTTACAGATAAGGAAAATAAGACAAAGAGAAGTTATGACTTGCTCAGAGCCACATGGCTAGTAAAAATCGAAGACTGGATTTGAACCTGTCTTTCTGATTCCAAGTCCAATCATATCCATTTTGAATGCTGAGGTTTCCTTCTCTATTTTGTATGTTCATTTGATGATTAGTTTTTTGCTATTAGTTATTAAGATTATAACAAAAATTATTTTAAAAAGACATCTTATCCAGTCTTTACCCTACTTTTAACCATCTCAGTTCCCAATTTCTCCATCAAATAGTTTTTCTTTTCTTTTTTAAACCCTTCCCTTTTGTCTTAGACTCAACATACTGTATATTGGTTATAAGGAAGAAGAATGGTAAAGGCTAGGCAATGAGGTTTAAATGACTTTCCCAGGGTCACATAGCTAAGAAGCATTTGAGCTCAAATTGGAACCCAGGACCGGCTCACTAAGCCAATTAGCTGCCCCTTCTTCCATCAAGTCTTCTGCCATTCTTCTTGTCCAGAGTGACCTTCCCCTTCTTTAAATTTATGTGAAAGGGCCTGTTAAAATTATCTGGTAGTTATTCCAACTCTCTCATCTAAAGTGACTTTCCTAAGGTCATTTAATTTTTAAATGGGAGAATTTGAATTTAACTCAGCTTTTCTGACTCCTAGCCTAGGATTCCTTCTATCATATTTGCTTTCAATTATTTGTTATCTGTATTATTGTTGTTATTCATCCTTCCTTTTTGAAAAGAATCAATGACATTCTGAGATAATGTCTTGACTTGCTCATGAATTTCATTAAAATGAGACAGAGTTGTTGGCCTCATTCTCTCTTCCAGAGTCATCAAAGCCTAGAGGCAAGACAAAATTCAGGGTGCCTGGTGATGGACCAGGATGTAGTGAATGACCTTGCCATCTTTGATATCTGACTAAGCCATAGGACTTCCACAGTGCCTGCTTCAGCTGCCTTTGTGGCTGTTGAAACAAATTGTTCTCATCCATCCATTGCACCAGGGGAAGTCTTCATATACTTGGGGTAGACATCCCCCCACTCACAGATGAATTTGAGGCCTTACTTGAAATAGTTTCACCCATCCAAAAGATGATTTTATAAGAGTGTGGTCACTGTGCATGATGCAGCTTCTTGGAGGCACAGGTAAGAGATAGATGGCAGGTGGACAACAAAGGGGGATGAGCAGTCCTCAAGAAAGGCTCAGTAAGCCCTCACAAGAGGTGCTAGTCCTCCTTGAACACCCCACATGTCCCTTTTTCTTGTATATACACATCTTATCCCCTCAATTAGATCATGGGTGAGACGGGCACCAAGTAATGGCCTCATGTTCTGTAGCAGGATTCCCTTTGTACAAACTGAGACATCCCATCTATGAAGTATCTAGGTCACCAGAGTACATTATGTGCAGCTATGGATGCTGTTGAGTTCTGGCAGTGCTCTAGAAGAAAGAACATTGAGAAGACCTAGATTCTAGTCCTGACTCTGCCTTAGCTAGCTGTGTGACTCTGATACAAGTGACTTGCCTTTTTGTGCCTCCATTTCCTTATTCATAAAATAATGAGGTTAAATCTCTAAGGTTCCTTTCAGCTAAAAAAAATATGATGTGTATGAGATAATCCCTTAGCTCCATGGACTCAGAGAAACAAAAATTGCTTACATGGAAAATTGGATTTTTAAGTACAAAAATATGGTTTCTCAGTTAAGGAGCATATTGGATCTGAATATGTGGTTGTATTTGGGGAGAGTGGTTCTAGAATAATAGAAAGTATATTGAGGTTCAAATCTTGCCTTTGATGCTTACTACATTATTGGCTTTAGGCAAGTTACTCATTCTCCCTTGGCCTTAACTTTCCTTGTGTAAAATGAGGGCATTGAACTAGATGATTTTTAAGTTCTTTGTCAGCTCTAAATCTATGACCCAAATATCCTACTAGCACATCTTGCCTGTGGGCAAGGGAAGCAAGGATTAATGGCCAGGGAGCCCTATTCAGGTCCCAGAGGATCTTCCAAATGGCATCCTAGCATGGGATAGCAGCAACTGGCAGCAGTGTCTGCCTCAGAGATGGATGAGGAAAGGTCATTTGCTAAAACCGTGCCTAAGGAGAATTTAATGAGAACCCAATAAAAAAAGGGAGAAAAAGACTTCTAGCAGCCAGGAGCTCTGAGTTTTCCCTTCACCAAGAGTAAAGACTTATCTCACTTTCCTCTGGGCTCTAAATGTACCTGTAGAAAAATATATCAGACACTCTGGAGGAATATTTTGTGCCTGTCATTGTGCTGAATATTGCTTTCTAATAGCAAATTGCATTTTGCTTTGTTTTATTTTAAACCCTTAACTTTTATCTTAAAATCAATAATAAATATTGGTTCTAAGGCCAAAGAGCAGTAAAGGATAGGCAATAGGGGTTAAATAACTTGCCCCAGGTCACACACTTAAGAAGTATTTGTTTAAGACCATATTTGAATCCAGGATGTCCTTCTCTAGGCCTGGCTCTCAATCCACTAAGCCACTTTAGCTCTCTCCTAAAAGCAAATTGTTTGGCTGACTATTTGATATTGACTTCTCATGGGGCCAAGGAAACTGAGCTATTTATTGTACTTGAAGATAAATACAGAACAGATTTGTAGTCCAAATGACCCAAGTTCAAATCTATCCTATTTTGCATGTTGGCTGTTTGACACTGGACAAGTTTCTAAACTTCTTCTCAGTGTGATGGATAGATCTGTAAGACTACAGGGTGTCTGGGGCAGCTAGGTAGCTCAGTGGATAAAAATCCAAGTCTAAAGTCAGGAGGATGTGGGTTCAAATCTGCCTAGTGCGAAGATTGGATTTAGCTCTCCTCTGATTATAACAATGAAGATACTTAGCTCTTCCTTTATTGGGAAGATTGAATTGTAATCCACAATCTATTTTTAGATTTTAATCTACAAAAAAGTGGTAACTCAGTATTTTAGGTAGATCTACCCATTTTAACTACAAAAAGGTGTTAAATAACTACAAAAGGTAAACTAACCAAAAAAGGTGTTAAGTAACCCAAAAGATATAATTTAATCAAAGAAGGTGTGAACTAAAGAGTGGGCAGTCCTGGAGAAAAGCATCTGCTGTGATTGGTAGATGTGAAATTTAGGGGAGGTGACACAACAGAGAAAAAGATCTTTAAAAAGAGGATCAGAGGCCAGAAGAAGATATTTGATTCCATTCGAGTGAGATGGAAGAACTCTGACTAGGAATAAAGGCTGGAGGACAGACCCTTGAGGAGAGACTGGAAGAGGAACTCGACCCTGGAGGAACTCATGCAGGAGACCTCAGACTGCTTTCTTTTCAAATGGTCACTGTTGGTGAGTGAAAGGCTGACTTAGTGACCCTGCCTTTCTGTAGGTGTGAAGCCTCCAGGAAAGGCCCATTGTCTTGAGACTCTTTTCCCCTGGCTGGGGCTTAGAATTTCTAACTGATATCAGCAGAAGCCAGAGCTATCTCTCTCTCTCTCCCCTTTTCTCTCTTCCTTAATATCTTCCCTCTAATGTAAATAAATTACCATAAATTCCATTTACTTTAGTAATTCATTTTGGGATTTAGAAATTAAATCCCTGGTGACCACAAAATTAAATATTCAGAGTCCAACCACAATGAAATTTAACACTAGCTAGCTGTGTGACTCTTCTTAGTTATACAACCATAGAGAAGTCACTTAATTCCAAATTACCTACCCCTTACCACTCTTCTGCTTTGGAACTAATACTTAGCATTGATTCTAAGACTGAAGGTTAACAGGGACTAACCAAGTTTGGGGCCTAAGAAATTAGGCAAAGGTCCAAACTTTGGAAATAATATTCTAGGTCTGAGGACAAAGATTGGAATATGAATATCTCCCCTATCCCAGTAGACTAAATATCTTAGGAAGTGGCACGATGGCTGGAAAAACAGTCTTGAGAAAGAATATGTTTTTGTACCCATTTAAGCATGAACTTGCTGAAGACCAATGTACTCATGCTCCCTCAGCTCCTTCATTCCTGTGGTTTTTTCCTTTATAAACCTTTCCTTTATTTAATAAACTTGGCTGGCAGTGGCTACCAGCTCTGTAGTCCTTCTGACCCCAAAAGATTCTAATTTGTCTGGTCTTTTATTTCTTGCTTCTACCTAAGGAACCCTCAACCCCTGTCCTGAGCCTTTGGGGCTCTTCTCTCCCCCTTTAGGCTCTAACAGATTGTAAGAGTTTTTTTTTTTTTTTTAAAGACTATAGGCTGCTCTAGTAGAGGGAGTTTCCTTACCCAAGTTACTTCCACTTAGGAAATGTGATGAGAAGGGGAGGAAAGGTTAGTGAGCAGGCAGGGTGTCCACAGTTGGTGTAATCTCCAAAAGGAAGAGGCTAGGGAGCCTGTTTCTAATATAATGTTCTGTAATTTTGACCCAGAGCTGGTTTGGGTCTGGTTCACCATGTGATGAAGAGATGGGTTGTTAGCTGGCTTTGTAGCCAGGACTGAAGATATTCTAAGACACTTGCTGACCAGAGTGGGGTTCCCCTTGTTCCTGGCTGCCTGAGTTCTACTGCAGAGGAAAAACTGCTGGAAACCCTTGGTGGGGAGTGAGGCCCTCCATCAAGGCTGCTGCAAGGTGGTCCAGGAGCTCCTGGCCCTGCTGTTGTTTCTGTCTCTATTGTGTCTGTTCTCAATTGTTTTAAAGAAAGAAGAATGGAGATGGCTACAGCCTCCTGAGTTTCCAAAAGTCAAAGCAGTGAGCCAATTAGGATCTAGGAGCTGGCATCCATCCTGGGTTTTGTGACTAGCAGGTGCAGCAATGAAGTCCCGAGTTCTACGTTTGACCTATTTCAGCCATAGCCAAGATACAGAGGTGTATTCACCTATTCAGTCATGTGATAGAAAAGAACTTGGCAGGGTGAGTACTATGTAAAATTGTATTTTTAGCCTCCCAAAGGACCCAGGCAGTATACTGGAGAGTGTGCCCTTCAGTATTGGGGGTAAATACTTATAACTTCTGTTCTTCCTATATCTTTAAAGCAAATATCCCCATGTAAAAGCTAATTGATGTTAACTGGTCAAATGGAACTGGAGCACTAAATCATTGACTAAGAATAACAAAATGGAATGGTGACTTGAGCAGATAGTATTAGATAAAGTATTCCTGTCCTCAGGAGGTCCTAGAATCCTTCTGTAAAATGGAGATTTGAACCCCAGACTTCAATCCCCAGAAGTCCTTGCTAGTTCCTAGATTGCCCTATAATCTCCCTGAATCTCACTTGCGTGCGAGATCACAAATTATTATTTAAAGGGGCTCTCTGCCTACTCGCGCTCTCTTTCTGCTTCCCCTTCCAAGCCAAGCTTCTCTCGAGATGTAGTAAGTGAAATAGAATGGGCCTTTCGGCCCTCCTAGGCACGTGCTTTTCCTTATTTTGTATTTTCTTTATGTCTTAATCTTTAATAAACCTCATAAAAATATAATACTTTTAGCAGAGAAACTAATTTTAATCTTAACATTTCAGGATTGATCTAGCCAGCCTTAATCTGGAAAAATGAATCTAGAAAGTCACTACAGAAATAACAAATCTGGGCCTAAAAAACCCCCATAAATCCTAGATCACCTTGTTCCCTGCCTTGCAGAGGATAATCTGTGTATGCCTGGGAACAATGTCTCAGCAGAATTTCAGCAATGTCTAAATACAAAGACCACAGTTCCACTTCTCTGACTCTGACAATCCAGATTCTGGGACCAGACATTCCCTCAAATCTTGGTAGACCAGCATAGGAATCGCTCATCCTTCTGTGTCATTTACAGAAACACAGCAGGATGTGGAGATTGCATCCTTTCATTATGAAAAGGATACAGACATGATCCCCAAAAGGGCTGTTTCCGTTTTGAAACAGAAAGGAGCTCTCGGATTTTGCTTTTAGACTCTTAATATTAGCAACTCATGCCTTGCTTATGCATTTTTATATTTACCCACACACTTTTCATTGATAAAGAAATGCATGACTCTTTCATCTCCACCCACCTTCCTCTTACATTTTCAGCTAATTTAAATGCAGCCTGCCATCCTATTGTGAAGGCACTAATATATGCACACATATACAACATGGTTTCATGGCCTGTGGCACTAGAAGAGACCTTAGAGATTGGGCCCAACCTTATTTTTAAAGTGACTTGTCTTGCCCAAGGTAGAATATTTAGAATTTGAACCCATCTCTTCAGTCTGCAAAACCAGGGTTCTTTTCATTGTATAAAACTGCTCTTAGGCAAAAGAATTAAGTTATAGAGTAGTAAGGTGATTTATCAAAAACCACATGGTTCTGTTACCAACACAATCCAAATAATAATGCACTACTAGTTATTCTTAGTCTAGTGTTCTCTGTAAAAATAAATTTTGTGAGCTATAAAATAATATATTTGGATGGAAAAACTGTTCCAATATAGGTTCAAAACTTTTCAAAACTGTTTAACTCATCAATCAGGTCCAAACTGTTCAAATACTTTTGATAGAGTTAATCAAAAGTATCCTCAGTGATGAAGTGAAGCTCAAATGTGAACTTCCCTTCAGGGCCAGGTGCAAGGATGCTAAAGAGACTCATTATAAACATAAAATGTTTATTGAAATATATAAGGATAAAGAAGGATTTCTAATTCTAAGGGATTCTAAATCCACCCAAATAAACTCCCAAGTTCCGCAAGGAATTGCTTCTCCTGTGTTTCACAGGCTACACTAGTCCTCCTTGATCTAACTAACCCAAATGTATACTATCTAAATAAAAACTACTGCTATTATCCTTATAAATCTTAACTTTGCCTTCAAATTATAAAATAGCAAAGGCTAGCTGGTTGAGTCTCAACAAGAATCAAGTTAGGACTCAGAGTCCAAACCAAAGACCAGGTTTTTCTTTGGTCTTCTCAGAGTTAAACAATCTATAAAACCACAATAGATACTCAATAATGTTTCCCAAATCGGTAACAAAAAACACTGAGCTCCTTCAGATCTTTCCCTCAGACAGAGAGAGAGGCAAAGATGTTACTTCCTCCAGCCCTGAGAGAGAATCTCTGAGAGTGCATCTTTGCCAACTGCTAGAGACCAACTGCCAGAGAGAGTAATTGACATAGAAAAATGGCTATAACTGTCACATCTGAAATTAACACACTCAGCTCTGCTTCAAACTCCAGTTCTTTTCTCAAGCAGCCACTTTACTTCTTATCCCTAAACTAATAAAGCAATACTTATATTCTAATATCATCCTTACATCTCTCTCCTTGCTGCCCAAGCCAGAATTGGAAGGTTTGTACCTGACTATTTATACATAATTAAGGCAAGAATTTGGGACAAAAGCCTAGAATCCATCTTGTTTTTCCCCCCCTTTCTCCCTTTCCTTTCATTTACATGAGAAACCCAAAGAATCTTGGACAGAGCAAAAGTTGAGGTATCTCAGACTCACATAATTTTTTGTAATTTCTTTGGCAGACTCCCAACCCCATCTCAAAGGGGTTTGGGTAAGGCAATCCTGGTAAGACAATTGCGAATCACAAGAAAATTCTAATCCTAAATCAGAGAATTGTCTGAGATAGTGAACTATAATGAAGGCCTAGACAGAAGGTTCAAAAGCAGGTTACTTATTAGATTACTTATGGATATTACTTACTCTTAAAAGAGCTTGAATGTGAAAGCAAAAATGTCTCTAAGCTTCTGAGAATTGAAAGATCTTAAGAGAAGAAAAGGAGCTGAAGCCTTTCCCTTAATCTGATTCTAGTTGTACTAAAAGCCTAGAAAAGTTAAAGCTTAGACCTCGAGGATCTGAGCTAATAAGAGAGTAGATCCTACTTTTTTTCTAATGTAGAAGAATTATTACTTTAACTATAGATTCCAACCAAAGGCAGAAGTGAGAAGCAGACAGTGTCCAGCAGGGACATTCTTTGATAATACCTATGATCAAAAGAGGAAAGGAGGTGGCACTGTGGACAGAGTGCTGGACCTGGAGTCTGGAAGACTTGTTCTTGAGTTCAAATTTGGCTTCAGACTAGCTACAAAAGTCACTTAATCCTGTTTGCCTCAATTTCCTCCTCAGTAAAATGAGCTGGAGAAGGAAAGGGCAAATCACTCCAGTATCTTTGTCAAGAAAATCCCCAATGGGGATGTAGACTCTAAACCATCACCCTGGTGCAATTATCAATAATATGGAAATAGGTCTTGATCTTTACACATGTAAACCCAGTGGAATTGTGAATCATTTGGGGTGGAGGGAAGTGGGGAGGGAAAGACCATGAATCATGTAACCATGGAAAAATACTCTAAATTAATTAATTAAATAAACATTTTTTCAATTAAAAAAATGAACATAACAAAGTAAAAAAAAAAAGAAAATCCCCAATGGGGTCACAAAGAGTCAAACAAGTCAAGAGTTAGATGTGATTGAAGCACTGTAAGAACAAAAGGGTACCATCTACAGAGATCATGAAATCAGTAGATCATTGCCTGGCAGAGAATATGCACCATGCCATCCCAATAAGAGCAATATGACATTATCACATAGTGGGGCTGAGCAAAACACAAAATGTCAGTGGCTGGGAGTCATGTCATCAAGTCATTTTTTTTCCCTAGGATACACACACCTTCGCATCAGCATCCTCAAAGGGAAAATCTCTGGACCCAGTATTCCAAGCCCAATAAGACACAAACAATATAATCTCTTGGGCATTACAGTGGAATCTTTCAGTGATTTCCCTCCTGCATCCTCTCATTTAGGTTGGATTCTTTCTGCAGCTGCTCAGAGAGAAACCTAATGAAATCCACATTACAGTGAATGTAAGTAGGCTCTTAGGGAGGAGATGATGGGGTTTAAGCCCTTCCACAAGGCAATCAGGGTAAATTTACAAGCTTGATCCTTAGACAAAAATTCCAGGGGTGGTAGCTATAGATGTCTCTTGAATATGGAATATCTGGTTTAGTCTAACCCTGACAGAATTGTTGAATTGCCATCCAATTGCCAAATCTTTATGCTTTTTCAACCTTTGAATCTTATTACTCTCTTTCACCCATTCTAGAGTCTAGTCAAACTGACCTTCTCATTGTTCCTCACATATGCCACTATCATCCTCTCCATTACCATTGCATGGCTCATCTCCACCTCTCAGAATCCCTACTTTCCTTTGAATCTCTGGTAAATTGTCATCTTCTCCATGAGGCCTTTCCTGCTCCCCTAGACAGCACCGCCCCCCCATTATCTTTGCATATTTATTTTGTATACCTTTATTTAGATATGTCATGGACTCCTTGAGGGTAGGGACTGTTTCTTCATTGTCTTTATTTCCAATGCCTAGCAGAGTAGCAGGCACATAGGAGGCACTTAATAGATACTTACTGATTGATTGATTCATCCTCTGTTTTGCCCCAGGACATTTTCTACTTTTAAGGTTTATATTCTAAGGGCCAGATAGAAGAGTGTAATACTCTTTGGATAGAGTTTTTTTTCTGCCTGTACAAGAAAGGAGATAACTGTATTTTCCTTCTCCCAATAGAAATATAGTTGAGGATCCTATAGGTACCCCAAGGCACCATTGACAAGGTCCTTCACTGTCAAATATGTGTATATTTGGAAAGGGGTTAGAATGGTAAAGAGAATAGGACCTGGGAAAGAGCAGATTTCCCCATAACACTGACTAAATAGTGCTCCATTCCTCTTCTATAGATCCTTCACTGCTGTATTTCCAATTTCCAGGCAAATGGTCATACACATACACACACATCCCTTCTCTTGGCATTATTGCATCTATTTTAGCTTAAACCAGTCCCTAGAACATCCAGGCACTTGGTCATCTCAGGAATCAGAACAACAAACATATTAATGGAATGAATGTGACTTCCTGTTTTATCTATCATCCTTATGCTTCCTGTGATAGTGTTTAAGAACACTTTCTACTAAGGACAGTAAAAGATAGTGTTGACAAAGAAGATGATTATGTCCAGTTCCCCAAAGGCTCAGAACAGACTGAGTACATTTTACTCATTTTGCCAACTGTTTTTCCTTTCTTTTTGCATCAGAGTTTCCAGGTCTCTTTAAGGTGTTAAGTCACAGGAAGAATATCATTATTAAATGTACATTATCCTATGACCTTCCACATCAGTCAAGGCAATAGTGACTTGTTGGGGGCTCCGTATCCAAAGAAGAATGTGGAGAATCTGGGCTCTAAGACAGTGTTAATAATGCAAACTAAAATAACAAATGTGTGTGCATACATTTTGGTATTTTCTGGAAATTCTAGTTGTTAAACATTTACCAGCACATCCCTAAACACTAAGGGGGCCGGATAAATGGTCTCAAGGGGCCACATGTGGCCCGCAGGCCGTAGTTTGGGGACCTCTGGTTTAGAGAATGAAGACTTTATCAGAATGGAGGCATGGTAAATGTAAGCTAGTAATACTAACAAGTAGCATTTAAATAAATGTATATAAGTGTAAATATTTTATAAATGTCACATATAATGGCTATGTTATAATATCATAGCAATTATATTCCAATATAATAATTATAATAATTTGTATTATAATACAATTTGTTATTTGTATATTTATGTTTATAAATATACATATAAATATATATAAATTTGTATTTCTAAATCTTTACAGTTTGCAAAGTTCACAAATTATCTCATTTTAACTTCAACAACTTTGAAAGGTCAATGCTGTTATTATCCCCATTTTACAGATGAAGAAACTGAAGCAGAGGTTAAATAACTTCCCCAGGTGTCACAGAGCTAGTGAGGGTCTGAGTTAGATTTGAACTGAGGTCTTTCTTATTGCAGGTCTAGCACTCTGTCCAGCTACCTGACTCAATTTATAGTCTTAGTATCATTGGGGGCCTGAAAGATTAAGTGACATGCTCAGGTCTGAAGAGAGAGACAGAGAGAGACAGAGAGACAGACAGAGACAGAATATATACAATATATTATTATATATAATATGTCTATCAGAGGAGGGTCTTGAATGACTCTGAGGTGTGAATCTTAAAATTTCTCAGACTCTACTTCAGAAGATTTGATTAAGCTATTCCCCATTTTTAACAATGGAGATACTTGGTCAGGAATGTATTGAGAACTTTAAAATTACTCTACCCTGCTCAGACAGTGCTTTAGGGGAAGTTAAAGTTGCAAATTCCTGATTGAACAATGAAAAAGTCCCCAACTCATACTTATAGTGAAGCAAAAACCCTAAGTGAGGTGGTCTATTTTTAAATCTAATACAAAAGGGTGTTAAGTACCTATAAAGGTTAAATTAATCACTAAAAGGTCAAGCAACTTACAAAAGGCAAACTTAGCAAAAAAGGTGTGAAGTTGTAATCTACCCAGAGAAGGTGAGAACTAAAGAATGGTGAGAACTAAGAATGGACAGTCCTGGGGAAAAGTGTCTACTGTGATTGGTAGCTGTGAAAATTTAGGGGAGGTGACATAAGAGAAAATTTCTTTAAAAGGAGAATTCAGTTCAGTTTGAGTTTAGTTCAGTTTCGAAGCTGAATTGGAGGAGGTCAGGAGTTCAGAGGAAGGTCTCTGAACTCAGTTCAGGAATTGAGGATTTCAGCTTGCTTGGGACGATCTTGTGGTGACTGACTTGCTCTCCCTTAAGGCTCAGGCCTAGGCCATTTGGCCTAGGCCTTTCCTACTATTTTCTCTTTCTCTCTCTCCCTTCCCTTAATTCCTTCATTTGTATTAATTAAAATCTCCATAAAACCCAGCTGACTTGGGTATTTTCATATTTGGGAATTTTCCCATGGCGACCACTTATTTTTTATTTATATCAAGACATTAAAAATTATCTTTACAGTTTGGCCGAAACATTTACAGTTTTGGCAATTCACAGTCTTGAAACCCATATTTTTCGTGTTTACAGAGGTTAGTTTTCTCCACTATAACACACTGTTTTCCCCTATTTTACTTTATTATAATAACATTGTACAAACCTTAACCTTCCCAAACTACTCAGAGTTAGTTTACAAAATTCTGGTCCGGCCCTTTGTCTGGGACTATTGCAAGAGCAGCTGCTTCAATTCCTGGCCCTGGAATAAGCATGGAGGGCCTGGGTTGATAAGGTGATCAGGACACATACAATTCCCATGTCTTTTGCTCATTTTGTACACATCAACCTCAAGCATGCTCCAATGAATATAGGTTTCTGTCTCTGGGCCTTGAAGTCTCAGACTCAACTGATAAAGGGTGGTTTGCTCTTTAAGAATTTTGAAAAACTTAAAAGCACTACAATGAATGCAATCTATTATTGATTCTTGCACCATCAAGAAAATGGCTGAATAGGCCATCATGATCTTACCCTTCCTTCCTCACGGGATTTGTCAGATTCAAATGTGACTTACTATCATGGAATGAAAGTTCATGCTATTTTTGCATTTATTGTCTGTTTAAAAACTACAAAATTCAAACCCTGTTTGGCTCGAGAACTGATAGTTTCCCCCAGCAGATTAATTGACCAAACTGTTGCCAATTGCTAAATATTATTCATCATGCAAAACAATTTGGTAAAGAAAATAAATTCATCTGTTGAGTCTAGAGGAAGACACAATTGACTTTACATAATCTTTTTTTTTACTTGCATTGGCTGCTTGAGAAGTAACAGAGAGTAGTAGAAAGAACATTCATTTGGAGTCAGAAAACTTGGATTTGTACCTCCACTCTGGAACTTCCTAGTTTCCTAGTGACTTGGATAATTTGCTTCTCATAGCTGTAAATAGAAAAAGAAAATTTCAGCTTTGACCCAGTTGCTAAAATTTATAGGGTTAGAGAGGTCTGAGAACCTATGCATTCCTTCAATAATGTGAAAACCAAAGTTTAGCTCCTATTTAGCAAGAAGAACTAGTTAAAATGAGAAGCTATCAGATGGTTCCTCCTTACCCCAGTAGACTGAGTCCTGGGTAACCTCTTTGCAGCCTCCACCTCTGCAGTTTACTAGCTATATCCAATGTCTCTATCCATCTCATGTCACCTGGGTGCTATTCTAGGCTTGACCCAGGCACAAGTATTACTTGCTATCTCTATTACTTTTCTTCTCTTGTCCTCAGTTTTCTCATCTGTAAAATGAGCAGGTTGGACTTAATGACCTCTGCTCTCTTCAGCTTTGATGCCCATGATCCTAAATAGAAAATATAATTGTGACTCTTGCAATAATGTTTCATATACAAATTACAAAATCATTGTCTCATTTTTTTTTAACCCTTACCTTCCGTCTTGGAGTCAATACTGTGTATTGGCTCCAAGGCAGAAGAGTGGTAAGGACTAGGCAATGGGGGTCAAGTGACTTGCCCAGGGTCACATTGTCTCATTTTTACTCTTTTTACAAAATCACTTTAGGACCAAATTAACATTGTGAGCAAAATAAATCCACACTGAAAGCTGTCACACATGCCTGAATCAGCTTCTAGAGGACTTTTACATAATAGATAATCTCCACATTGACGCTATTCAGCCACAGCCAAATTTAGGGTTAGTGGCCCATGTAAGGTCTATTAAAGATAAATTAAATGAGGAGTTAAGCAACTGATAACAAGTCCTTGAAGTACATATTACTAGACTGACTTGAGTCAAATTAGTTTCCCTCATTCAAAATTAGATTGCTGAGGCACATTTACAATATTAAGGTCATGGGCACCTCACATCTTCCCTTGGCTGGTAGATTTCACAATCCAGAATGATGGCATTGACAGAGATCCTTTATAGAATTTGGTTTTAGGAATATAAGGCTAGACACCAGGAACGGCTCCATTGTATTAAGCCTAGATATTATTATTATTTTTTTGAGAACAAAGATACTAGTATAGAAAAAACACTTGACTTGAAATTTGAATCTTGACTATTTAACTTTGGATAAAACATTTAACCTGTCACTTTCCTTATTTGTAAAAGGGAGATAGGAATATTTGTGGTATCTACATAATAGAAATGTTGTAAGGATTATATCTGATGATATTTATGGAAGTGGTTCTTGACCATTATAGAATATATGAATAAATGAATAATTTAAAAAGTATTTAAGTATTTACCATCTGTCTCTGTGTCTCTTTGCTTGTCTCTGTCTGTCTGTCTCTCTTTCCAAATAAGTACAGTTAAGCAAGATAGATCAACACTTTGGCCACGCCTTTGAAAATGTTTGTCTCGTTCCACATCCATCCCCTACCTCACAATGATCTGTGTTTCTTCTTATTCTCGCTACAATTATTTTATTCATGGTGGCAGCAGGCATGTTTTACCCTCAGTCTTCTGAAGTCATTATTAGTTACCACATTGGTCAGAATTCTGAGGTCTTTCAATCTTGTTTTCCTTTATATTATTTCAGTGATTCTATAAATTATTCTTCTGATTCTGCTTGTTTTGCTCTCTATTAATTATAAAATTACAGTGATCCCTCACCTATCATGAAAGTTACATTCCAGATACCCCTGTGATAGGTGAAAATCCATGAAGTAGCAGCATTATATTTATTTTATGTATATAAAATAAATATAATATATTATACACATATACAAAGGCTTTATAAACACCTTCCACTCTCCTATAAATCTTTCCCATGTCAGCTCCCAGGATACAGAACACAGTTCTCTGGTTGGTTGCCTTTTATTCTATCAGCCAATATTGTGTTGCAATAAGTGTAACTCCATGATACAGAATTTATATATATACATACATACATATATACATACATATATACATATATATATAAAATCAGGGATACAGTAAGGGGCAACTATATTATAAAAGTGTTACCTTGAAGGATGACTAATGAATCCAGATTTGGCTATGCCTCCCTTCTCTGTTCTATACCTAAATAAATGATTTGGCCTGAGATCAGGTCTAAGGAACTGTCACCTTTTGAGAGGGGCTATACTTCTTCACTTCACACTCAGGTTCACTTACCCTTGTCCCTGGTATCCCAGGGAGGATTTTATTTATAGCTTGGCTTACTTCTAGGGTTCCCCCCAAAGGAAGGTGGGTAGAGAAAGGTATATTTTATATGATTTGAATCATAAATGGCCAGGTATTTATTTCTATATACAATTAAACTGTTTATTAACAGAACAAGTAAACATGAGACAGTTTTTGCTTGTCCTTCATTTATGAAGAGAACCAATGGCACCATGGGTGATGAGTTGATTTGTTCATGAATTGGATTGAAGTGAGGCAGAGTTGCACGAATTAATCAGTCTCACTCTCTCTTCCAAAGTCACCAAAATCCAGTGGAAAGAAAAAAGTCAGGATGACATGGCTATGGCGCAGGACGTAATGGATGATCTCGACATCTTTGATGGTGCCTGCTTTAGTTACTTTCATGGCTGGTGGAACAAGTTGTTCTCATCTACCCATTCTGCTAGAGGAAGTCTTCACATGCCCTCAACCTGGTTTTGCTGTGATGGTTTCCTGGTGTGTGGCTGCTGGGAGTGCTGCAGCTTCTTGGGGCCACAGGTGACAGTTGGACGAAAGGCAGACACAAAAGTGGATAAGCATTCCTGGAAAGGGCTCAGCAACCCCTCACCCCAGAGGCGCTAGTCCTCCTTGAAGACTCCATGCATGATTCAGTAATAACTGTGGCAATCTATTGGGAGGTTGATATTTAAGCCTCATCAGAACATGGCATAGGCTGCTTGTTAGGCCTTCTATATATATATATATATGTATATATATATATATATATATATATATATATATATATATATATATATAACATTGGTGGGTAGGATGGTTGACTTAGAGCTAAAAATGACTTGAGAGTCCATCTGATCCCCTTCATTTCCAGATGTGGAAAATGAGACCTAGGAAGATAAAGTGACTTGTCTAAGGTCACATAGTGTCAGAAGAAGGATTGTTTTGACAGTACCCTTTCTTCTGTACCATGCTGATGAGCAGAATCATTAGGTACTGGGGAGCACAGAGGCATAGAAAATAAGACATTGCTTAAGATTGAGAATATCTTCATGGTATGAAGACAAAAAAGCTGGCATTTATATAGCATTTTCAGGTGTGCAAAGCACTTGACATATATTATCTCATTTTTGCAATAACCTTGGGAGGTAGGTGCTATTATTATCAGGGCCATTTTACAGATGTGAACATTGAGGATGCGTCTTGCCCAAGGTGATTTGGTTTGTAAGTGTGTGGTTTGGGCTTTGAATATAGGTCTTCTTGACTCCAAATTCGATGCTCTCTCCACTCTGCTAGATAAACACTTCCACTTTATGTGATGCCTGGCACATAGTGAGCCCTTCACAAATGTTTGCTGGCTAACATAAAGATAGGCAAGAGTAGAGAGTAGGAGAATCAGTATGGGCAAATGGAAGGACTGGCTGAGGGCTTGAGACCTAGTGATGTGTTTTAAGTGGGATGAAATATGTAGACATGCTTGCTGTAGAGCTCTTCCTCTGGGCTGGATACCAGAATACCATAAGCTGGTTTAAAAAGAACTGGAATCTATGGACCTCTCTGAGATGTAAGTATTTCCGACCATTTCTGTTCACGTCTTCCTCTCTAATAAACACCTCATTTTCCCTTCCCTTTTCTAGAAACTTCCATACTGTATTATTCCCTATTTAGAAAAGCTAAGCCTTTGTATAGCCTATGACATCAATGATGAAAATCAACAAAATGAACCTAAGAAACTCCCTGTTCCTATAAAACCATGGCTTTTGGCTCTTTGGTTGAGGAGGGGAGGGGAGAGAAGCTGCCCTGGTGTAAAGGGAATTGTGATCCAAGCATCCAATGTATTGATTAGGAGGAGTTATATAGAGAAGTCACCTTGCCAAAATATCTCCTTGGGGTCAATGGAACAAAGCACATAATCATTTGGGAATGGTAGACATGGATCCTGGAATACCAGCTGCTTTACTGGAGGCTGCTCTATCTGCAACGAGGAGGTCCTGAGGAGCTCATCCCAGCCCACCATCTGGTAGTTTCCTAATCTAATTAATTACTCTTGCTAACTAAGCTATTGAAGGAGTGTAAGTGATTTCAGAGCCTTCCAAATTCAGCACCCTGGAGCAAAACCCTCATGACCCTGGCCTACTTATGACCATCATCATTAATCTTTAGGAAAGTCAAAGAGAATTAGACTACCCAAAGGGAAATAGTGGGATGTCACAAAATGAATTCTGGATTTGGGAACAAAAGATCTGCGTTTGAGTCCAGGAGCTGCTATATGACTATAGAGACTTCATTTCCTGGACCTCACTTTCTTTATTATAAAATAAAAAAGAGGTGGGGAATCGACTAACTTAGGTTGATGTGGGGGAATGAGGCAATTCTTCTAAGTACTCTTCCATATAAAAATCCTATAAGAAGAAAGGAAGGAAAAGAAAAGTGGATTTAGAGGGAGGTCTAAAGATGGGAGGTCCTGGGTTCAAATCTAGATTCAGGCACTTCCTAGCTATGTGACCCTGGGAAAGTCACTTAATCCCCACTGCCTAGTTTTTGCCACTCTTCTGTCTTGGGACCAATATACAGTGTTGTTTCTAAAACAGAAGTTAAGGGTTTAAAAAAAAGAAGGAAAGAATAGAAATAAGCTGGTCAGCTAGGTAGTTCTATGGATAGAGTGCAGGGTTTGGAGTCAAGGAAGACTCAATTTTATTAGTTCAAATCTGACCTCGAATACTTACTAGCTGTGTGAACCTGGGCAAATCACTTAATCTTGTTTGCCTCAGTTTCCTCATCTATAAAATGAGAGGCAATAAGAGGAACAAGCAGCATATTAACTTTAAGATCTTGTTAAAAGAGACCAAACAGACCTATCCAAAACACTGGAGACTCTCCAAGCCTGTGGAGGTGGAAGATAGATCACTTACTTCTGCCATCACTCCTAGTTTTTTAGAGGGAAAAACAGAGTTTAAGGTCTACTTCATACTAGGCCCTCCTATCTAATGGCATCACTGATGCTCTGGTGATTTTCTTCAGCTAACTTGGCAGTTTTCAAAAATTAAATTGCCTTTAGTTTTATCGGTGACTTCTGAGAAAACAATCTCCGAGAGTTTCACCGAGGACACATTGTCTCCAGAGAAAGATTGCGCCCATGTGATGCCACATCATGGGGAAGGATGGAAACACAATAAAAAACTCTCTCCTGCAATCAAATGCCCATACTGTGGATATCAGCTCTTCTGGCAGGTCAAGCATGTTTTTCCCTAGGAACAGTCTGTGACTGCCAGGAAAACTCCCACTGCGTGGGGAATTTTGTGATGGTTTTACTCACATGGAGGGAAGCGTCACCCAGATGATTTCATGGTGTATGACCTGAGGTGGCAGAAAGCATTTGAGATTAGTGTTTCTCTATATTGGTTTGGATTTCACAGTTGATTAATATATTTAAAAGGATTTTCTCACCTAGGAAGAAGCATTTGTAATTGTTGGTGAATCCCTTTGAATAACATTTCAGTCTTCTTGCCCTTTCTGGGGAAAGTTTTTAAAAGATTTATTATTAACCATTACTATTATTCAATCAGATGTGACCTGCTACTTTTTCCTTGCTTTTAAAAACAAAACATATGAATGCTGACTCAACCTGTCAGCATCTCTACTGCAAGCATCATTGAGTTGCAAATACAGGAAAAGAGTTACTTACATCTGGGAGAGCTGGACTGAAGGTTAGAGGATAGTTCTTTATGCCTGGTATGCCCATCTTGTAGATATTCAACTCATGATGGAAGTCCCAACTTATATAGCCCTTTCCACTGATTTTCTCTGCTTACCCAAACTAGAGAGAATCCTTTCTTCAGATATTACAGTCCTTTCTGCTCATCTTATACATTTATAATTGATTTATTTATGTACCTAGCATATCCACTCTAAGTTGTGAGCTCCTTGAGGAAAGGAGTCTTGTCTTATTTATTTTCTACTTTTCTCCAGTTCCTACCACATAGTAGGAGCTTTATAAATATTTGTAAGTAAGTGGTAAAGCAAGAATTCATTAGATCATTCACTCCTTGAGGGCAGGCATTGCCTCAGAGCTTAGTACAGTGCCTGTCACATAGTAGGCACTTTATAAATGTTGTGTCCAGGTCTTCTCACCATTCATCTACTATATTCACCAGTTCATCTACTATACCACCCCGACTCTCAAAAAAGGCAGGGTAGATAATGATCTAAACTTATTGAGGGATGCTAGAAAGATCCCATAATTATAAATATCTCTCCATCTGATTTCTCTACAGTAATGTTTGGCTTAACTAATTCCTCTCTAGGCTCTTTTTAAATTCCAAGATGAGACAAGTATTAAAAGTCCCTAGTATTTCACAGTGAATGATTAAGGCAACAAGGAAGCTGTAGACACCCAAAAAAGGTCCTCTTAAAGTCTGGATATAGAAGAGGAGGCAGAAAGAAGAGACTAGAGGTAATATGCACCTTCAAGCATACATAGTAGTAAATCTTTTATATATTAGTATGATTGTCTACTGCAAGGAATAGTCATATTTGGCTAAAAAGGAGAATTGGGGCTAGGTAGGAGCTGTGCTGCAGAATTCTACACTCTGATTGGGATTGTACTGAACTATTATCCCTAATTATTTCTCACACAAACTCTTGCCTAATCATACTCTTTTGTATGTTTGAAAATAAACCTTTGATCTTATGTAGATACATTTGCCACTTATTAAATATATATTAATTTAATTAAATTAATTTAATATCATATTAACTTTTATTATTATTAACTAGAACGCCTAGTTGTAGCCTGTTGTGAACTTTGTAGATTTCTGACTCTGTTCTCTAATTAAATTATCTATTTTTCCAAGCTTCATGGTGTCTACAAATTTGAAAAAGACATTTCTATGTCTTTATCCATAGCACTGATAAAAATATAGGAAAATATTTTTTCTGAAATACAGTTAGAAACCTTTCTCTAGGTTATCACTCCATTTACTATTATTCTTCTCATTTGTTCATAGTCTCATATAATCTCAGCAATGGGAGGGCCCTAGAGGTTATTTAGTCCAATCCATACTAGTTGTAGAATGTTCTTTATAACATACTCAACAAATATGTCTTCTAATGAGGAGGAACTTTGTTCTCACTTCATGGCCTACCCACATCTTTATCTAATTATATAATTCCTGGATGATCCTATTTACTCCATTTCTTGTATGCAAGCATCCAGGTTTGGGCTGATCAATAAAAGGACAAAGGTCATTTATTTCCCTATTTCCTTTTCAGTGAAGCTGATTTGCATGCCAACCAGGGGGCATTATGGGGTTGAAAAGATTCCTCTTAACCCAATTTTATTCAACCCCATTGCAATTTTTCTACATAGAGTTCCCAGGACTATTTGAATGTAACTCAAACTATCAACTCAAGAATATAATGGGAATTAAAAGAAACTTTAGAACATAACTCAGACTTCAGTATCACAAGTGAGCAGCTGCAGAAAGCCTTAAAAATACCTAAGGGCTTTTATTAGTAGCTGATTGGGATTTGAAATAACTAAAATGATAAATAGCTCCTGGACTATAAGCTATAAGAACTGATAGAAGAGGTTAGAGTAGCAGCTAAAGCCCAGGAGAAAGGAGCAGAGAAGGGAGGGCAGAGAGCAAGCAAGGCAGAATGAGCAGAGCATTAGACAGTCCCATCTCCGTGTAGAAAATATCTTAACTGATGACAACATCAAAGAATATATTTGAATTTGTAGTAGGGTGGGCAGAAGTGTCTAAAGGGTGAGTTGCCCAGATCATGTATGCTATCTACATATGAGCTCCTCCATAGATATTCTCCAGTCACCCATGTTCCATGGCCATGTGTTGTTCCTCTTTGTGTCATCTTTCCCATTGGTAGGATGGTAATTTGTGGGAGACTGTCTCCCCTGTGCTATGGGAAAGGAATCTTTCTTGTTACCTCTTTTTCCTATGCTGTTTAATTAAATATCTCTTACTTCAAACTAATGTATCTTCTCGTTGTCTGGGGAAAGAAATGTATTGATGATGTATTATTATTATTGTAAATTGTAAATTGTAAATTCTTTTTGAGAGTAATTTTAGGTTAAGATCCATGCTACCTCTCCAAATCCAGAAAATGAACTCTTCTTAGAAGGCACTATGAAGATGCCTCCACAGACCACAAGCTACATTAAGAAGATCCAGAATGAACTTTGGGTTCAAAACTTTGGGTGGTTGATTGAACATTTAATTTGAATGTATACTCTTATGCCAAAGGGGATTGCCCCCTAACTGACTTTTTGTCAATGCACCTAGCAATTATTGGTTTTGTTCTCTTTTCCTCTTATCCTCAAATTATTGCAATTTCAAAGTTGGTATGTTTACAAGACCCACTGGAGAGACTAGTCTTCCGCGGGTCTTAGGGGGGAATGTATGATTGAAAAGCTGTTACTCTAAAAAAGAACTATATATCCCAAGAGTCCACTGAGTTCGTGTCATTACATACTTCCTGTAGACAGACGATAAAGGACGTGGGCTTTGGAGGCTCCCGCTCTCTGATGTAGAATCAGCATTGATGGTGGCGAGTGGGGTTGACTAAAAATTGGCTAACCACCCATGGGCATGTGGGCTTTATTTTGTATCTCCTTTATTCCTTGATTTCTAATGATCATTAGTAAATCTCTTAAAATATAATATTATTATTGAGATTTAATTTTAACTTTTACAATGAGGACTTTTGAACTATGCTGTTCCATGGATTGACTCAATATGTACAATGTGCTTGGAGGAGCCACATGTGTGTGACTGTCATAGAAGCTACACAAATCATCATAAGTAATGAGCTGTCATCTCCTCATTGCCTTTTGTGTTGCTTACAATTTTAATATCCTGTTCCATGATTTGAAACAACATGGCATCACAAGGAGAATATTTAAGGAACAAAAATGATAAAATATCTTTTGTGGCTAAACATCTCTCAAGGACTACCAGTTTATTATGCTGAGATGAATACCTTCAACATAAAGGAGATGAGTCATAAATGATTCTGTCACAGACTGAACTGGTTGGCAGAGCTAATAACTTTTCCACATGACAATACATGTAGTAATCTTCTAAACACACGGATGCACAAATAATTACTTTAACATTCACTACTCTTAGTTGGAGGACAGGAGAAACTGACACAAAAAGGGAAGGGTCACATTAAATTAATCGAGGAATCTGATCCCAGAGCTAGGTCCAGTGACGTGAGCATTGCATCTCCTTCTTCCTTCAGCCTCACACTTACAGTTGCTCACATCAAGAAAGAGCTATTAACTGGGCCATGACCTTTCAGCTAACTGTTCACTGATGGCATTATTAGATTTCGTAGGAACATCTGAGAAGCAAAGCACATGGCCTGGGGAGCATGTTGGCAAGGCATATTTCATATTCTCTAAAGAAACAGTATTTCCTGGAAATAGAGAAGTCTTTTTGGGGGGGTGAGGCTGGGAGGGAGGAAAAATTGGAGAAAGGTCAGGTAGATAGAAGCTTCCTCAGCAATTTGAAGCAAAGCTCTGAGAAGATAGATAATGAATACTTTGATGTGCAATTAAACCTCTTCATTTATGTTTTAAAACTGTCACATTCTGTGGGGATGTTTAAATAAATGTATGGAAATCATTAAACTCGTGGAAAGGGGATATGGTGCTTTTAGAAAGAACCCTATGTCCAGGATCAGGCTGTAGAAAATTTAGGAATTCTGCCAGTGTTATTAAAGGAATCCCCATCTCCAACTGCCTACGGGACATCTTGAACTGGATGCTCCATAGACATCTTAAACTCAATGCACCCCAAAATGAATTCATTGTCTTCCTCTTATATCCTTCCCTCTTTTTAACTTCCCTTTTACTGTTGAGGGCTCCACCATCCCCAGTCATACAAAGTGCCATCCTGGATTCCTTCTCCCTCCCTTCCTCGAACCCTATGCATTCTGTTGCCAATTCCTGTGAATTCTACCTTATAACATCTCTCTTATGTTCTATCCTCTCTCCTCTATGTTCTATCCTTCTCTTCTCTGACATTGTCACCACCCTTAACACCTTAAACTGGACTATTGCAAAGCTTTCCAACTGATTTATCTGCCACAAGTCTCTCCCCACTCCAGGCCATACTCCATTTAGATCTTCTAGTTCTGTATATTTTCACTGGTTGTCCTCTAACCCTAGAACTCTTCTTTTCCTCATCTATGCCTCTTGGCTTCCTTCAAGACCTAGCTAAATTCCTTCATCTACAGAAAGCCTTTCTTGATCCCTCTTAATTCTAACACTTTCCCTCTGTTAATTATTTCCAATTTATATAGCTTGTTTGTACATAGTTTTTTGGGGGCAGATAGGTGGTATAGTGGATAGAGCATTGCTCAAATATGGCCTCAGATACTTACTAGCTGAATGACCCTGGGTATGTCATTTAACTGTTTGCCTCAGTTTCCTCATCGGTAAGATGATCAGGAAAAGGAGAAGATTCTCTAGTATCTTTGCCAAGAAAACTCCAAATAGGGTCATGAAGAGTTGGAGAGGACTGAAAAACAACTAAACAACACAGAGTTGCTTGTATATTGTTTTCCCATTTAGATTGCAAACTACATGAGAGCAGGGGTTTGGGGGTCTATTTTCGTTTATTTGCTTGTTAGCTTTTCCTCCCCTTTTTGCATCCTCAACACTTAGTATAGACCCTGGAACACAATAGGTGTTTCATAAATGCATATTGACTTCCTACCACAGTTGTCTCCCATTCAGGAATTTCTCATAGTAGTAGTCCATACTTCAGAATGATAAGGGGAAGAAGGGTCAATAAGAAATAAACTTGGGAAGCTAGGTGGAGCCAAGTTGTGGAAGGCCATAAAAATCCAGGGCAATGGGGTTTGTATTTTCTCCTAAAAGCAATAGACTGATACTGAAGGGTTTTGAGTAGCAGATCATGAAACAATCATGAATGCCCCTCCATTAGAGTCACATGTATTTCTTAATTGCCTACTTTTGCCACTGATGCCATGTGCATTTATATGACAGTACACAGCAAATTTATGGAGGGAAAGGATTTATTATTTTCTTTCTATTATGTTTTAGTAAATGTGTTTGCTTTGCACTAATTGTGTCTTTAAAAAAATCCTTATCCTCTGTCTCAGAATCTATACTGTATATTGATTCTAAGACAGAAGAGTGGTAAGGGTGTAAAGCTAGAATTAACTCTCCCCTTGCCTATTTTAAAATTAATCAACAAAAACTGAAAACACCCTATTTAAAACTAAGTAGGAGAGGTCTGCTAGCCACTTGCTAAAGTGGGTGACAACTCCAGAAGCGACTGACCACCCTCTGGGTAGAGCTAAACAAATTTAAAGACTGCAAATGACTCCTGTAAAGTGAAGGAATGGACAGGAAGTGATGTGGGAAAAGGACTATAAAAGTCCTGAATTTCTTGTCCAAGGAGATCTTTGTCCTGAATTTGGGGCTTGGAGGAGCTTGGACTGGGACTGGGGCTTAGAGTTGCCACTTGGGACTTAGACCTGGGTGAGTGAGAAGCTGACCTTCCTTTCCTGGCTTCTAGAGAGATTAGTTCCAGAGAGGCCTTCCCCTCTTGAAGGAAGCCATGTGGGTGGAACCTCTGTTTAATTCACCACTGGGTCCTCTGGCTGAGAATTAACAAGCATTCCCAGGCTGACCCGGGGACCAGAACAACATTTAGGATGATAGGCTAGACATCTTCTCCATCCTCTTTTTTATTTCTCTACTTTCATTCCTTGTACCTTTTTATAAATAAAACTACTAAAAGTCATTTTGGCTTGAGCTAAAATATTTTTAAATCAGCGGCCACAGTATTATCTTAAATTTCTCATATATTTAGTCACACCCTTAATTTTAATTCCTTACAGGGGTTAGGCAATGTCTTGTCCAGGGTCATATAGCTACTGAGTGTCTGAGATCAGCTTTGAACTCAAGACTTCCCTTCTCTAGGCTTGGCTTTCTTCATTGAACCACCTAGCTGCCTCATGACATTTGTCAAACTATTAAAGGTAAATACACTAGTAGGGGCTTGTGAGCTATGGTTTTAGGACCTGTAGACTCACAGAGTTTCAAGAGTAGCAGTTTTCTGGGAACTTAACTTGGAAATAGGAGGTGCTCCTGGATCCTTCACAATAAAAAGAGGTGACTGACCATGTAAAATGTTGGGAGGAAAAGAAACCAAGAGTCTTTGTCTCAATGTTTTCTCCTTTACAACTACAACTACTAGTCTTGTATATATGACAGCATATTGATTCTACATGAAGAAGCCAGTACTGCAGTTTTAAACAGGTGGGGTAAGGGAAAAATTAAAATCTATTTGCCAGTCTATGCCTGTTCAGGGAAAATTTTATATGCTGGAAATGATAACTTCTGAAGTGAATGATGAAAGGATAAGTAGCTTTGTCAAGGAAAACCTATTCTTAGAAGCCTGATTTAGCAACTGAAAATCCGTGGTTCTTTCTTCTAATAATTGTGGTTTCCATTCAGTAAAAAGTTTCTTCCATTTGGCTTTTTATCCTCTCTACAGGATGCTCAAAAAGGCCCCTGATGACTACACAATGTTCCATGTAGTGGATTGCCACTTGTACCTTTGAGATCCTAACCCATAGCCAGTTTGCCTGTCCTTAATTCATTGTCTAGTCTTCCTTAGACAAGAAAAATACCATTTTGTGACTAATCCAGAGCTCAGTAAATCTCAGCAGCTGTATCATTTTGTTTAAGGTAAAGAAAAATGTAGATAGAAACTGACATGTATTGCCACTTTATGGTTTGGGCTTTTTGGAAGGCGCTCTCTTCAGGGACTTGCTTCATTCTGAATGACTGTGTGCAATTTGGGTGGTTGCCACCAGGTGAATCAGAAGGCTGTGGCTTCCCATAGCTGTGGTTTACCAAGAGATACAGACGGGGACCCAGCTGATTAAGTGTGTGTATAGTTGTAGGAGAAAGAGTTCTGAACCCACATATACACATGCATAAACAAAAATGCTAGTTTATACCACAGTAAATATTTTTGCCTACATAGGTTTACATGGGCAAATATTGAATTATACATATACTTACATTCACAAGTATGTATATATGTATATAACTGCATGTATATGCATATACCTATATGTGCACAGTTACATATACAGGAGTAGGCATATATAGGTACATGTATAAGTATATGTATACATGTAATTATGTGTACATATATACAAATATGTGTAATTATACATATATAGGTATATGCATCAATACATACACACACACATATATAAAGAATATATATGGTTATATACACTTTGTAAAAATTACACTTAAAAAATTTCTACTTTCTGTCTTAGTATCAATTCTAAGGCAGAAGAGTGGAAAGACTGGGCAACTGGGATTTAATGATTTACCTAAGGTCACATAGCTAGTGTGAAGAGTGAATCAAACTTTCTTTGTCTATCAATCAGCAATTTTTAAATTAATCAATCAAAAAACTTAAACACCCCTACTTAACACTAAGTAAGAGAGTTCCCAAGTCACTTGCTAAAGTGAGTGACAACTTCAGAGACTACTGCCCTGCCCCTGGGCAGTGCTAGTCAAATTGAAAGACTGTAATTGGTTCCTGTAAAGTGGAAGAAGGGACAGGAAGTGACGTGGGAAAAGGACTATAAAAAGTCCTGAACTTCCTGTCCATGGGACCTTCGACCTTGGCTCTTGGACTGCTTCTTGGAGGACTGCTTCTGGATCTTCTCCTTTGAACTTTGGTTTTGGAGGACTTTGCCTTGGTACTTGGCCTTCAGTCTTCTCCTTTGGAGTTTGTCTTGGGTAGGTGAATAGCTGGCTTTCCTTTCTTGGCCTCTGGAGAGATTGGTTATGGAGATTCCTTCTTTGTTTTTTAAGGAGGCTGCATTGGTAGAACTCTAGCTGAAGACATCACCAGACATGGGGAAGCCCCTGAGGGACTGAGCCTCATTTCACCAGAGAAGGACTAGTAGGCTTGTTAAAACCTATCTCTTTAGCTACCATTTTCCATTTTCACTCTTTTTACCTCTTTGTAAATAAAGTTACTAAAAGTCATTTTTGGCTTAAGTTATAATATCTTTAAATTGATGACCACAATATTACTATAGAATTCTCATATTAGCATAAAACCCTAAATTTTATATTCTTACACTAGGAAGTGTCTGAGGCCAGATTTGAACCCAGGACCTCCCAACTCCAGCCCTGGCTCTCTATCCACTGTACTACCCAGTTGCCCCAGGGTGATACATCCATATATCCATATAGAGATATAGGTACATGTACAATATATAAGATATGATATGCATGGTTATATATTGTTATTATTTATATATATTATTATATATTGTTATATGGTTTTATTGTATTATTATATAGTTTATTATATTATATATTATTATATAATATATACCATATACATATAATGCATAACACAAACATATATATACTTAGTATATATGTATAATACTGTGAAGATTAAATTTAATTCTTCCTTGATTGTAAAAATTAATTATTAACTCCCCTGCCCATATTTAGATTTAATCACCAGAAGTGTAAACACCTCATTTACACTTGAGTGGGGAATGTCTGTGACCCACATGTGCAATAGTGGGTGATGAATCAGAATCAAACTGACTGCCCCAGGGGCTGTCCTAAGCAAAGCTTCAACTGTGATTGGTAGATGTAAAATTAGGGGAAGGCACAGGAAGTGATGCAAAAGAAAGTGTCTTTAAAAGGGAGTTGCAACTTCCTGAGTAGAGTTCAACTTGGACTTTGGCTTCTTCTAGAGTTCTGAGTTTGAGTTGGAGGCTGGTGAAGAATCTGCTGACTGGACCTGAGCCCCTGTATGTGGTGAGACTGTCCTTGAATCACTCCCTTTGGACTGACACGTGGTGAGTGAAAAAGCTGACTCCTTTCCTGGATTTTCTGAAGAGACTAGCCTCAGGAGAGACCTATCTCTTGAGAGAGATATCCCCAGGTCCTCAGCTTTGCTGAGGCCAGCTAAGAACCAACTCTCCCTGACTGGGTTGAGCCAGGGGCCAGGAGCAAATTACTTAGTGCTTAGGCTAGATATCTTACCCTATCCTCTCTGATTTTCTTTCTTCACTCTTTCTATATTTTGTAAATAAATTGTAAATAAATCTCTTTGGAATAAATTAAATTCCTGGTGACCCTATTTTAAATATAATCCAGTCCAACCTTTTTATAAAATAACCCCTTTTCCCCATATAGTACTGTGTATGCATATATGTTTTATGTCATATATACTACTTTATATGTATATATTATATATAAACATGGATATACACTATATATAGGAATGTATTTATACCTACAAACTCATTTGCCTGTGTAGCTTCTATAACCCTAAAATATGTATATATATTTCTTCAATACACGTTTCTATAAAAATATAGATACCTATGTACCTATATGTACACTGTGTTTAGCTAGACATAAAAATTTACTCATCATTAATTACTAAGTTTTAAAAAATGCTATGTTTATATAACTAGTGACTTTCTTTCCTAAAACTCCATTCTAATCAGTCCTGGGGCAACATGAGCAGAGTTCCACGATCCCTTCATGATACCAGCCTGTACGGCCAAGGTTCTGCTCAGAGCCCTCATATCCCCTACTAGAAGTTATATATCTTACATAGAACATAATTTAATCTTTCCTTGATTATTTCAGATTTTGGATCCCTTCAAGATCATCTTATGAATATCAATTCTCAAAGTAAAGCACCTTAGATTGAGATGTCAAAGTCTAAGAAATTGGAATTCTGTATTGTTGTGGTGAAAATCTTCACCTTTTAAGATTATTATAATATTGAACAGTGGCCGCCAAGGAATTTACTTATGAAATTCCTAAAATGAAACACTCAAGTCAGAATGGAGTTTATGGAGGTTTAATCACAATGGAGGTAGGGAAAAGGAGAGGGAGAGAAGGAGAGAGGAGAACAGGGAAAGGGGCTACTCAACCTCTGACCAAGGCAGAGGGAGTTTAGGCCCAAAAGGCCAAGGTGCAAGGAATCAGTCCTTGACTCACGTGACTGATCTGAAGGCAAGCTGTCTGAGGGCCTCCTCTCTCTTCAAGCTTCTAACATGAACTGGCGTCTAGCCCTGTCTACAGGAAGTGAGCGAATTCCAGAGGCTGCTCTCTCCGTCACTTCCTGTGCCTCACACGTGCCAATGGTGGCTCAAGCTTGGCTTAGGATAGCCCAGGTGGTCAGTTAGTTATTTCTGATTTGTCATTGACTAGCTCATGCCCGTGTAGTGTGGGTGTGCACAATTTTTGGGTGCTAGACCAAGATGAAGATTTAAAAATTCACAGTATATTGGTCCCAGTTTATAATGAGGAAATTGTTTTATCTTAAAAATCATGTTATCTTTTAAAATAACTTTTAGTCTTTCTCCTAGAGGAAGGAACTAAGTAGCAACAAGTACTGTGCTAAGCATTTTACAAATATCTCATTTGATCTTCGCAGCAACCTTGGGAGATAGATAACTATTATCATCCCCATTTTAAAATGAGGAAACTGAGGCAGACAACAGTTAAGTGTTTTGCTCAGAGTCATACAGCTAGTAAGTATCAAGGCTAGATTTGAACTTGAGTCTTTCTGACTTCAGACTGAGATCTCTGTCCTAAATGCTTCTAAAAGGTAAATAAGAAAAAGACTGAGTTTTCTTAACTAAGTTCTGGTTAACCAGAGATTTAAAATATTATATGTCATTTTAAACTTATGTAGTTTACTGGGCCTATATCTAATATTGAAATAAAAATTTACTATTTTAGAACTTGTTCAATTAAAATGTTAATTGTTATAAAAAACAAAACAAAACTAGATAGCGCTTAAAAATAGCCTGAACAATCTCTTTTTAGACAGCTATCTTGTTTCTCTAATGAATTATGCAATTTTCTTCAATAATCATGCTAGTGTTTATTTAAAATATATATTCTTTCATATGTGTTTTTAAAATTTTAATTTTCTTAAATTTTACCTTCCATCTTGGAATCAATACTGTGTATTGGTTCTAAAGCAGAAGAGTGGTAAGGGCTAGGCAATGGAGGTAAAGTGACTTGCCCAGGGTCACACAGCTAGGAAGTCTCTGAGGCCAGATTTGAATCTAGGACCTCCCATCTCTGGGCTTGACTCTCAATCCACTGAACCACCCAGCTGTCCTGGCTGAGAAAGTTATAGTATATGATTGTAATAGAGTACTATTGTGCTATAAGGAATGATGAGCAGGAAGATCTTAGGAAATCCTTAAAACAAACTGATGCAGAATGAAGTAAGCAGAACTCGAAGGACATTGTACATAGTGACAGCAATACTGTATGATGAGCAACTGTGAATTGCTTAGCTATTCTTAGCAATACAATGATCCAAAACAACCCCATAGGACACATGATAAAAAATGTCATCTGCTTTCAGAGAAAGATCTGATGGAGTCTGAATCTAGGCCAAAACAAACTTTTTTCACTTTTTTACATTTCTTTTCTGGTTCGAGTTTCCTTCCATGAAAGGATTATTATGGAAAAAATGTTTTCCATGATTGTACATGTAAAATCTGTATCAGATTGCTTATCATTTAAGGGGGAGGGAGGGAGAGAAGGAAAGAATTTGAAATTAAAAATTCTTTTTCAAATGTAAATTGTTTTTAGTACATGTGCAATTGGGAAAATTTTAATTTAATTTTTATAAGTTTGACAGTGGGAAAAGGTATCTCTGCCTTTTCGATGAGAAGCCTAGAAGAAGTCCAAACCTGCCCATGCCCTCCTTTTGGAGGCAGACCTAGGAAAAAACAGACTGTTGCTTAATCAATTAATCAATCAATTAATTAACTGACCAAAAAGAAAACATGGAATATAATTCAGTCACCAACTGGTGCTATACTTGAGCCATGAGTCAAGTGGTTTAATCAGTGAATAGCCTGTGCACATGTTCTGGCTTCCTCAAAGACTTTAATATCTTCAAAGGGAAGGGAATGATCCAGGGCAGTTATATAGAAGCTCTTAGACTGTTCTCTTTTATTGCTTCAGGTTTACATTGCTCCTGACTTGGTGGGCATGTTGTACTATTCAATATTGATCTAAGAGCATGAAAAAAAAGAAATAGAATATTGTTCTGAAATAGTTATTGGAAATTTCAATGTGACTCTAGGTCCCATTCCTACATGTCTGGGAGATTTTCTTCTCTCTGTTGCTTAAACTTATTCATTAAGTTCAGAAAACTGAATTGCCTTTTCAGGGGCCATTCCAGTGCCTCAGTTCTGTGTCTATCTCAGGTTCTTGTCTTTGGTTATCAAAATTCCTTAGTATCTGGCATGTCTCTGCCTTCACTATGCAATATCTTAGAGTATCTACAAGATTCGCAAGAATTAAGTAGTCCACCATGGTTGCCCCATTAATAATTCTCAGTTTCCATTCCACTCTTTTTTTCCCCTATTTGCATCCCTAGTACTTAGCACAGAGAGAAGGGTCAAGTTGCTTACCTACATGAAGAATCTCACCCTGTTCGAGAACTTCTCATCCCAAGTAGTTCCACTTTCAACATTCTGAGGGTTTAGTTTCTTCTGTGACAACTCTCTAGTCCCTTTAGGCTTCCACAGACCTGACATAGACTGCAGATTTCACTAAAAAATCAAACTATTAAGCTTCCAACACTTCCATTCCAATCTATTATAACTAATTAGGAAACTTGTGAAAAGCGATATAGACCTTATTCTTTTAAAACTAAGATAGGAATTCAATGTTCCCTTCCTGTTTTCTCTTTCATTAGCTCAGCATTTGACATCACTTTTCAGAGAAATATGATTTGATCTAAGAACATCTACAACTGTCTGGAACATTTTTCCATAATACTTGATTTCAAGACTATCCGATATCAAATTTGCTCCTGCTTACGTTTGCTATAGATGTGAGATGTTTTAGAAATTCTGGGACACATTTCAGACTAATCCAACAAAAAAGTACCAGTTTATCTGATTTGATTTGTGTAGCATTCTAAAATGTATCCATTAAAAAAAAAATCACTGAAAGAGTGCTTTTAGGTAATATGCTAATGATGTTGATAATAGAGGTTTTTAGAAATTTTTAGTAAGAAGTATAGAATTCCATATTTCAATTTATCTACAATTATAATCACATGATTGCTCTCTCCAACAGTTCATCCATTCACATCTCATACTGGTGTCCATTGTTCTTGTTCTCCCATAAATCTACCAAATGGAGTTTATCCAACCTGCTGAAGAACCTTTCTTGAATTCTCCTGATACTGTGTGGAGTATACAAGCCTATACACTTATTACTTCTCAATTTTCACTGTTTGACAAACCCTTCACTAGAAATATGTCACAGTCAACTCAAACCAACTATGTGCTTCTCCATTGCTGTGTGAGTCATCCACATTTTTGTTCTTTGGAGACTGTATTCTATTACACATCCATACACGATCACTGTAAGAATACTGATTTTGAACATCAACAAAACATGGATCTTTACTGGAACCAAGAGAGAAACTTGGGGTCATTATCATACAACTCCCACACACCTTTGGCTTCTCTCCTCCTAGGACTTATCAAGATAAATATCAACTGTTCACTTCTGGTGATTCACATTGGCAGGCAATCAATACACATTTATTAAGCATCTACTATATTCTAGGCACTGTGCTAAGTACTGGGCATACAAAAATGGCAGAAAACATTTCCTGCACTCAAAGAGTTCACAGTTGAATGAGGGAGAAGACAACACATAAAAAGAAGCTTAAAACCAAAGGGAAGAGAAGTGTCTAATGAGATGAAGTGGGCATGGACTGATGAAATCTTATAGTCTTCTGGGAAATGATAAGATTGCTTCCATTTGGGTGGAGCTCTCCAATGTACACTCTCAAACCTCTCCAATCAGAAGAGGAGAGGAGAGGAGAGGAGGGGGCCCAGTGGGAATGGATAATGAGAGGTGTGATTTTCAGAGTTCATGCCATCTTATAAGTTCATGAGTTTTGGGAGACCATGATGAAGTCTAAGAGCAGTGGGTGGGAAATGATGAGAGGGCTGCCCTAAACAATTTCCTTAAATGAAGGATGGAGGAGGAGCCCTCCAACACAAATAACACTCCCAGAAGGAACCTAAAAATATTTCCCATGATTATAAAACCTTGCATAAGAAACTGAAGATCATAGAGGTATAGATTATTTTCCTCACTTTTGGCCATTGAAGGCAAGAGATGCAGAAAAGAAAAATTAATGTAGAAAGGGAAGAGCTGCCTAAGAAGATGGCATCTGAAAATGAAATTTGTATTACTAGATACTGTTAAACTATAGGGCTAATAGACTACTGGCTAGAGAGGGAGTAGACTTAAAAAGGAAAGTCAGAAAATATTTATCTGGAATCTTACAAATCCAATCAAAAGGGCTTTAGATTAAAATCATGGGGGAAAAGGAAAGATGGCCAAACTAGATAACCTTGAAAATAGCTGCAAAGGAGGAGGCAAATCTCCAATGAGGAAGGAATCATTACTTACATCAAGTCTGTGTTTTCCTCCTTGTTATTTCACCCATTTTTCCTGGTTCTGTAGTTGGGAGTTATTAAAATATAGAGAAGAAGGGAGAAGTGTGCAAAGTGCAGAAGCTTGCTTTTGCAATCCAGGTTGGCTCATGCAGCTCATGAACAGAACACAAGTATAAAGTTCCAAGGAATGCTAGGGATTTTTGTAAGAAGTTTTTTTAACTGGAAGTTTTTTCTTGGGTTCCTGGCTTTCTGGAGTTGAGAGAGAGAGATCACTTCCTGTCAGAGGGGACTGACTTTCTTTGGGAAGTTGTTGAACCCTACCACTGAGGTTCCTCTCAACTCATCATTTGGTCTACAAGAAAGATTTTATTCACTGGATTACATCTGGTGCTGCCTCCTGTGTTCCTGATTCCAGTTTCAAATTTATAACTGAATTACTGAGAAAAAGCCAACCAAGAAGTTACCAACTGTTTGTTATCAAGGGAAACCTTCAGCCTCTGGGCTGGAGCCCTGAGGGTGACTTTGCTATTTTGTCTTATTGCAGCATCTTGAACTATAGTTCTCTACCAAACTATTTTGGAGAGGCCATAGACAGGAAAGCTAGGTAGGAATATTGGGATTCAGAGAAAGACAGAGTAGAGATAGGCAGCTTGAAGAACAGAAGGGAATCCCATGAGGGATTCCTAGTATTTGGGGGAGGAGATCTAATGAATTATAGTTTAGGGAATTTCCTTTGGCCCTCCTTCCCTTCCTTGTTTAAATCCTTTCAAAATAAACCCTTTTGCTATATTGAAAACAAGTCAGATTGCATTTATCTCAGTCAGGTCTGAGGCCTTCCAGTTTGGCCTACCAACCTGACCAAGACAGAGACAATTGAGTTAACAACTTATCATCTTTATGAGTGAAACAATTCACTATTTTCAGAGTCAAACATTAATTCCTCAACCATATGGCATATATCAAATAATTGAAATAACTATCATCTGCACCTTAAGTTTTCTCTTTTCCAAGCTAAATATCAATCACCCAGTCAACAAGCATTTATTAAGCATCTCCTATGCCAGATACTTTCCTAGGTCCTGGGCATAGAAAGAAAAAAAAAAGAAAATTCCTTCATATATATATATATATATATATATATATGTAAAGATTATGAGGTAATGTAAAAATTACAAAGTAGATTTTTTTGTGGAAAGCACTAACAGCTGGAGGATCAGAAAAGGCTTTATGTGGAAGGTAGTACTTGAATTAAATCCTTAAGGAGCTTAGGGATTCGAAGAGGCAGAACATATCAGGCCTGGAGTGCAGCCATTGCAAGGTACTAGGAAACTGCTATGTGAGAAATAATAAGGCCAGTCTGGGTAACTGTAGAGTAAGGACGAGTATTAATATATTACAAGGTTAGAAGTGTGTAGATTGGGACAAGGTTGTAGAGGGCTTTAAAACCAAGTAGAGATTATGTTGTTGTTTGGATCATTTCAAGCTTGTTCAACTTTCCATGATGCTTTTTGGTGTTTTCTTGATAAAGATACTGGAGCAGTCTGCCATTCCTCTCTCTCGCTCATTTTACAGATCAGGAAACTGAGGCAAAAGGGTTAAGTGACTTGTTCACGGTCACACAGCTAGTGTATGAGATCAGATTTGAACTCAGGTCTTCCTGACTCCAGGTTTGGCACTCTAGCCACTGTGCCACCTTGATGCCCTGTAGAGTTTGTATTTTATCCTAAAGGAAATAGGGAGCCAATGAAGGTTATTAAATAGAGGAGAGACATGGATAGACTTAAACTTCAGGATTTCACTTTGATACTATATGAAATATTGATTAGAATGGTGAGAGACATGAAGCAGAAAGGTCAATCTGGAAATTAGATAATATGATGAGGGACTGGATTGTAAGCAGAGAGACGAAGCATTCTAGAGATTGTAGAGGTGGAAATGACAAAATTTAACAACATATTGAATGGGTGGGGGGGGGAGGGAGAATGAAGAGTCACAGATAATGTCAAAGTCAATAATCTGAATATATATGAATATAAAGATGGTGGTGACTTTGACTGAAATCAAAGTTTGACTTTGGAAGTTTGGAAGACAAGTAGCAATCAAATGACTTGAGTTAAAATCTTAGTTCTGATACTTCCTGTATAATTTGGCCAAGTCAAAATCTCTGGGACTCATTTTTCCTTTGTATATAAAATGAAAAGGTTATTAAATTCAAGGAACTCAAAGATCCCTTTCAGGACTAAAGCCATTGGTCTAAACAGATGAAAATGTCAAATAGGCTGTTGGAGACTAGCCTGGCACACAATATGTACTTAATAGATGTTTAATGATTGATTGATTTATTGGCTAGGGCTGGATAAATAGAAGGCAGAGTCACCTGCATAGAGAAAATCATTAAACCCATGGCGCCTAATAAGATTGACAAATGAGAGAATGTAAAGCAAGAAAGGGGCTCAGGTCACAGTACTGAGCAACACATTCAGTGATGGGGCAGGATATAGATGATAATTCAGCAGAAAATATTAAAGAAGGAGACAGATATTGAGATATCAAATAGATAGGAATAAAATCAAGAGTGGTATTGTGGAAACTAAGAATCGAGAGAGTATAGAGAAGGAAAGAGTAGTCCTCAGTATCAAGAGAAATGAAGAAGGATATTATGAAAAAAGCAATTAGATTTGGCAATTGAGAGCATTAATAATTTTGGAGAGAGCAGTTTTAGTCGAATTATGAGGCCAGAAGCAAAATTGCAGAAAATTGAGAGAGGACAGGAAAAGGAAATCAGTTTAAATATTTTTTTCCTTAGAAGTTTGTGAAATAAAGGAGGTATAAGATGATAACTTGAGGGTTGGGTAGTATCTAGTAAGTAGTTTTTTTTTTTTAATGATGGTGAATGAACTTGAGAGTGATTGTAGGCAACAAAGAGAGAAACACACACACAGACAACGAGAGACAGAGAGAGAGAGAGAGAGAGAGAGAGAGAGAGAGAGAGAGAGAGAGAGAGAGAGAGAGAGAGAGAGAGAACAATCCTGTGAGCTGGAAAACCTGGTAGGTTACCATGACAATGACATGTATAGGGGCTAGCATTGGGGAATAGGGGGAATTGGGAATGGGGATCATCCTATCATTAGAGATCAGAATAAAGAAGAGAGGAAAGATGTCAAAAGGTCATATAGAAGGATAGAAGAGGCAGCTTACTTTGAACAGTAAATAGCTGCTCCCATCAGATGTTTCTTGAAGACATTAATTATTCCACTCCCAGTTTCATACAACCTGAGTTCCAACCAGGTAATTCAAGATCCATTCAACCCAAACTCATTGCATAGGTGTTGAATGTCAGCATGAGCAGAAGTCTCTCTGTTGAGTCAATTCCCATTCCATCTTACCACAGCAGTGAATATTGATTATATCACTGCAGCACATGTAAGAACCAATCCTTTACCATATGACAACTAGAGGGAAGTACAGCTTCTCTTTCTGCCATTGATACTAGACCCAATGACTTGGAGAGCACCACCTCTTCTCCTCACTGTCTGTGGGTCTCTCCCCCAATTCTGTCCTGTCTCTCACACTATCCACTTAAGAACTTTCCCCACCTTCAAAGTGCTTTTTACAAGGTTTCTATTTTGACACTGCTACCACTATGAACTCATTCATGATATACTGAGGATGCAGTTCTCCCTAAAACATGGCATTCATATCCAGACATGTACTTCCTTACATTTGTAGTAAAGCAATACAAATTGCATAGTGATATATTTAATTTTGAGTCTTTCAGTCATTTGTGTGAATTTCAAGGTAAGGGATCCTACAGAAAGCTTCCCCCCCTCCCCATTCTTACATTAAAAAAAAAAAAGACCTTTTTGCATGTATTTGTGTGAGATTGTGCTCTGGGCTTCTTTTTGGGGAGAGGTGGAAGTTGTTTTGTAACACTTTGTTCCTATCATAACTTCCAAGTAAATACTATTAATAAAAAATAAAAAAGAGATCCTAAATATGTTTGCTGATCATTATCATAAATATATTTTTAATTTGAAAAATAAAAGATTTGAAAAAATGTTATCTGTGTTTTTTATACCACTCCCCTTCCCAAATGAACCCTTCAACTCCCACAGAACACAGAAATCTCTTTTGTGATTGACAAATTGAACCTGATAGTACAGCAAACATTCTACATGGTGTGGTCCACCATGTCCCTATCAGGAGGGAGGAAATGTGATGCCCTACTGGACCTCTGGCACCAAGAATAATGATTTACATTTTATTGGAATTCCAATGTCTATTAATGCTTTGCTTTGTTATTGTGGTCTTTGTATGTCTTGTGCTTTTTAAAAATATATTTCAATTTATATACTTCTCTTTTATGTTGCCTGGATTTCCTTTTGCATCCTTTCACCTTTCCTTTCCAACAGAGTCATCTTATAACAAAGAATTGAAAAAGAAAAGAGGATAAGAAGAAAAAACTATTTAGTAAAACTGATGGACAAAAACAGACAAAATCTGCCATTCTCTGCAATGTTTTGTACCCAAGCTATACAAATAAGCAGGGAAAAGTGCCTTCTCATATCTTCTTTAGGGAGTCGGGCTTGTTCTTTATAATTTTGCAGTGTCCAATGCTGATTATTTTGTGGTGATTATTCTTTTCATGCACATTGTTGTTGTGGTCATTGTTCTTCTTCTATATACTGTTCTTCTAAGTCTGCTAATGTTATTTCTTACAAAGATTTTTACAGAGATGAAAGCATAGGCATATGGATTGATGTTTTCTTGGTCATTTTGGGGGATAATAATAATACCAACTCTGATCTTTTCCAACTCTCTTTGATATCTTGAATATTGAATTCAAGATGATTGAGGAGAAAAGCAAAGTATTCAAACCACAGAAATGAAAGAGATGAAGAAGATGAGCAAGTCTTGGAAGTAGGTTACGTGTGTGTGTGTGTGTGATACTAGAAATGAATGAGCTTAAGGGTACAAAACTGGAGAATAAATGTGATTGAGGAGATAGAAATATTGCCCAAACTGATAGAAAATAAAGATTGTTAATGGGTGAGATTAAAAGAGAAGGGGAAAATGAAGAATATGTGAGGATAAAGGCATGACAATGGGTTGGTGATAGTGGAATCCCTTGTATATTAGAAAAGAAGACAAGGGAGGAGTATGTGAATGGAAATAAGTATAAATACAAATGAAAGGGAAGTGCCAGGGAATTAGGGCAAAAATGAGGAAAATAAATAGACCCCTCTGGGGGCCAGAGGAAGTTAGCACATTTGAAATATTTGAAATTTCTTTTGTGCATTTTCTGATGACTTTAGATAATCCTTCTAATGAAAACTCACAAAGCTGAATATAATAGGCTGTCAATGTTTTGGATTTCAGGAAGAAAAGGGCTGTGTAAATTCCAGGCATTGTCTGTGGTCTCATGTTTTAAACATTGCAGAAAGCATTAAATGAATCAGCCCACACATATTTGCCCAGTTAGATCTCTGGGAAGTCATTTGTAAAGTTTTAGGAACACAGGTGAGCATGGCAGGTGCCTACCTGACCCAAGGCAGCACCTGTTTATACTCTCCCAGTCTCAAGGTCCCTTCTTAATAATGCAGCCTTCAGAAGTGAGCCTGTGTCAAGGCTGCCACTACCCTGATATGCCATGGAGGAGGCGGATACACCAAATAGCATGGGCTGAAAGACAGCAGATGCAGTCACTTGGATCACCATGGAAACTAGCTTCCATTTGAAATGATGCACTACAATCATCAGGATACTTCAGGTAAATTATAAATATACCAATTTTGAGACTAATAGCTTGTTTCCCTTAATCAATGACCTGGATACATAGCAAAATGTGACTGGAGTTTGTTGCTCTGTTCCTAATGTGTTGGGCTTACTGATCTGACAGGGGACAACGTTACATCCAAATGAAATGATAGGCATTACTTATACACGAAAATAAAATTAGTTAAAAATAGTGGCAAAGCAAGAAAAAATGTTTATGTTTCTAACTTGATCTTTAAAAATGTACTGTGGGTCATTCAAAATAGGCATTAGGATCATAGTTTTGGAATTAGAGAAGATCTTGGAGATCATTAAGTGCAAATCTCTCATCTTACAAATAAGGAAATTGAGGACTAAAGAGATTAAAATGACTTGTCTTAGCTGGATTTGAATCCTGATAGTCTAGATTCCTAACTTGGCTCACTCTTCATTATAACAATTTATGCCTATAGCCACCAATGCAAAGAGTTGAAGAGACTGATCCCAGGACACACTGCAAATTAGCATGTAAGCTGTCATTATAGCCAAGTCTTCTGATTCTCACTGCTCCAATAGCTCAGTTCAAGTTACTAAATACTTATTGATTGCCTACTGTGTGAAATTCCCTCTTTGATCAAGGAAGAAGAGGGTAAAGTGGAAAAAAGAGGAAGTGTAAGATATCTTAACCAGGAAAAATAAAAAATTGTCATTTAAATAAGACAATCAGTGAAGAAGTGACAAAATAAGTGACTCAAGCAAGAAATATTGTAAAAGTTTAGAGGAAAGAGATCACAATAGGGAACAGAGTGGGTCTGAGCAGGTACCAAGGAAGAGTTGAAACTAAAGCTGGAACTTAAGGGAGATGGAATTTGGATTGAGATTTCCTACTTTTGGAAAAGTCAACACCTTTATATCATTCAGAATTTTTCTTTTTTTATTATATTTTCTCCTAATTTTATGGAGATAATTTTTAATAACCATTTTCTGACACTTTGCCCTCAATGGTTTTTGCCTCTACCTTTCCTCTCCCCCTCCTGAGATAGAAGATAATATGATATAGATTATACATGTGCTATCATGCAACATATATTTCTGTCTTTGTCATATTGTAGAAGAAGATGCATATCTCTTATATAAGAACAAAACTCATGTAGGAAATAAAGTGAAAAACAGTTTGCTTCAATCTGTATTCAGATTCCATTGGTTCCTTCTGTGGTGGTAAAGAGCCCATTTGGAATATTTCTATGGAAAATATTTTATGATTTATATGTTTAAAAAAAAACCCAGAGCCTTAAAATACATGGTATCACTTGGCAAATAAGTCCTAAGGTTTTTAGGCAACATCTTTTCTAGCCTATCTTGTCCAAAAAGGCATAAAGAGGATACAAAGGTAGTAATAATTGGCCAAATAGCACCACAATACCCTAGGTAGAATTTTATAAATGTGAGCTGTCTTGTCAGGCTGAGTTACCATATCAAGTCCCCATTGGAAGTACACTTTTAAAAGTGGTGAACGGCTTCCATATTTTTTCCTTTAAAGGAAAAAAAAACTCCATGGGCAAGGGAATAAGGATTTATATAGCGCCAACTATCTGCAAGGCACTCTATTAAGCCCTTTTTATAAATATTATCATATTTGATCCTTTGAATAACTCCGCAAGCTAGATACTGTCCTTGACTCCATTTTATAGTTGAGGAAATTGAGTCAGATAGAGGTTAAGTGACTTGTCCAAAGTTATACAACTAGTTTTTAGTGTCTGAGTTCATATTTGAATTAAGGTCTTCCTGAATCCAAGGTCAGTACTCTTTCTACTATGCAATCAGCAATAGAATCTCTAGAAAAGCCTTGGGATCTTTCTATAATGTATAACTTAAAAATCTTTCTAAAACATGGAACTGGTAAACCTGATCATCTCATAAAGCTCTTCAGGGGGGAAATCCAAGCCAGAGTCTACTTTGCAGCAGGAAAGAAAACAACAGCTTACTCTGTGTGCCAGGCACTGTGTTTTTTACAGTTAGGAAACTGAGGCAGATGATAAAGCAAGTAAGTATCTGTTGCCAGATTTGGACTCAATACTGATTCAATGCCTCAACCATAATAATAGTTCTTACCTTCTAGGATTATTGTGAGGATAAAAGGAGATATTTTAAAAGTGTTTTACAAGCCTTAAAGTACTATATAAATACTAGATTTTGTAATTATTTTTACTTAGTGAAGGAACTGACACTGACATTTGATCCTTCTTTTAACCATGGAAGCCAGAAGCTGCCTTTTCAAAAACCTGTACCACATTTTCTGTCATATGATTAATTCTTGGTTTGGGAGAAGATCTGGGAAGAGATTTTACTGGAAATAAACTTGCCTGTTTCTGTAAACTCTAAAAGGAATATGCATGAGGATATCTGTGAGTGGGAGGCAAAAGTTAGCAGATAATTCACTCAGCTCTAAAGAAAAGGAACCCAGCAGTGTTTAACGGTAATCAGCAGACAGCAAAACAATAAATTTCCGATTCTCAATCTTATTTACTTATTTTAGGGAAGGGTAATTATGTATGTATATGTAGAAATTAGTTCAGGTGACTAAGCTGGAGAAGAAAGGAAGGCAACAATTTTCTCTCCCCTGATGTTGGTGGTAAGATGCTTAGAAGACAAAAGAGACACTGGAGGAAATTGACTCCTCCATAAGAATGCCAGCTGTTGGGGTGAACTGGGTGGTGCAGTAGATAGAATCAGGTCCAGAGAGGGGAGATCCTGGATTCAAATCTGACCTCAGATACTTCCTAGCTGTGTGACCCTGGGCAAGTCACTTAATCCCCATTGCCTAGTCCTTACAGCTCTTCCGCCTTGGAACCAAGACACAGTATTGGCTCTAATTTGAAGGTAAGGTTCCTGCTGTCTCTGTGTGTACCCTGGATAAATGAATCAATTCACTTGACAAAGATAAAATATATTTTCTCAGTGAGGATTCAGCTCTTTAAGCTTACTCTGAGCCAGAAAACAAACCATTTGACTGGGATATTCTGTAAAGACAGTGTCTAGTATAGTGTATTTTGGGGCTTTTGATCCAAGACAAAAATACTATGGTACCTGGGATTTAACATAGGCAAGGGTCAGATCTCAAGGTTTTAAGAGGTTGTCACGAATAGTCCCAGTTTCTATTGCACACACATCATGCTTACTGGGTTTTTTAAAGCCCTTACTTTCTGCCTTAGAAATGAATAGCTCTAAGACAGAAGGGGAAGGGCTAGGCAAATAGGGTGAAGTGACTTGCCTAGGGTCACACAGCTAGGAAGTGTCTGAGGCCACATTTAAACCCAAGACCTTCCAACTGTCCACTGAGCCACCTAGTTCCCCCCCTTTTCCCTCCTAATCATGATTATTGTGCTAAATGTGATATAGTAGATAGAATTATGGTCTTGGCGTCAGGAAAATCCTAGTTCAAATCCTGCCTCATACCAGTTGTATAAGCACTAGCAAGCCACTTAGTATAGTCCTTTGGGGAGATATCCTGGCTCTAGTCAGGGGACTGGAATTCAAATCCTATCTCTCATGCTTATTTGTTGTATGTCTTTGGCCAAATTACTTATTTTCCCTGATCTTCAATTTCCTTATCTGCCAAATGAGAGGATGGGCCTGAATGTCTTCTGATGTTCCCCTTTAGTTTTATGATCTGACAAGTCCTTGGACTGTTTTTTCAGTAAGCTCTGCCTAGAGAGCAAGTTGTACAAGTGGAGGGAGTTTCCCTATGCAGAATGAAATCAGCATATCATAGTCACATAATAGACTTGTCTGCTCTGAATCATGTCTTTTGGAATTTAGCAACAGGTTTTATTATTTGTGAAATGACTGTTTTTTCCTGGGGGAGGTGGAGGAAAACAGAATAAACACCTAAGAATCCCTGAAGTAGGCCTTTCAAGATTTTCCAAATATTTGTTTTTCCTTCTAGTAATTGCTTTTGTGAAAAATATTAACCATTATCAATTTTGAGGTATATATAATTATTCACATACACACGTAACCCCATACATAGACATCATGCTAATTAACAAAGATGCTTTCTGATTGAGCAGTGTTCCTATGTCTCCAGTGTCTGCCCAAGAAGGTGCAGCTTGAGACACCCCAGAGGTGGGAGGGCCTCAAGTACGTCAGCTCTTGATTGTCCAAATTCAATAAGAGACATGGAAAACAGCTAATATCTATAGATCATCAAAAATTCCTATTTTAAGCAATAATTCAGACCTTCCTTTAGCAAAAAAGCTTAATGGATGTGTCCACAGCCAGCATTAAGTAAGCCTGGGAACCTTACTTTCTGCCTATTAAGATTTTGACCAGTAGAATAGTGAGGGAGGCAGAAGAGAGAAGGAAGAGAAGAGGAGGGCTGAGAGAGTCTCCAAATGAAACAACAATGTCCTGGATTCTGAGGGGTTGGGCTGTTGCCTTTTCTCCTAAAAAGAAAAGTACTTTGCAATCTTAATTCTTTATTAAGCAACTAGATGACACAGTCAGGAAAGTCTGTGTTTAAATCCAGCCTCAGACACTACCAACTGTGTGATCCTGGTCAAGTCACTAAAAATCTAGTCCCCTAAATTTTCTCAACTATAAAATTGAGACAAGCATAGAACTTACCTCATGGAGTTTTATGAGGATCAAATGAGACATCTGGCAAGGAGTAAGTACTCTACAAATGTATTTTTTTCCTTTCCACTAAATGAATGTTGTTATATTTATTATTCTTTTTTACATATCTATATCTTAACCATTCTGCTCTTAGAGTTTCAGTTTCTTTACTCAAAAAATATGATATAGAGGTGGATTCAAGATGGTGGAGTAGAAGCAGAGAAGCTCAAAACCACCATGGGAATCCTTTCCAACCAATCTTAAAATAATGCCACAAAATGAATATAGAAGTGAAAGAACCAACAAGGAGACCAAGTAAAGTAACTTTCAAACAGAACAATTTGAAATATAGGGAGAGAACACCTGGGGCACTGGAATGAGAAGGGAGCTCAGCCAGCAGAAAGCTACAGCAAGGAGTAAGGAGGAAGCCAACAGTAAGCTCCATAACCCACATCTACTGTTTCGAGTTCTGAACCTGGGCCCAAGTCAACATCCAGATCCTGAGTCTCTGCCTGGGTCAACAGCAGTACAACACAATGCACACCCCTTAAAGTTCCAAGTGAGATCAGAAATTCCAGCCCAGGGAAGTCTGTGCTGCCTAGCCTGATCTGTGTGGGCCCAGAGGGGGGGACAGGAGTCCCAGCCTAGGCTTGTGGTGAGAACATAGATCCCAGTTTGGGGCAGTTGGTAGGCTCAGAGCTGGGACCCAGTTCCCTGGCAGGGGCAATCCCTAGGGTGCTGGCTTGTGGGAGCTTAGCTGTCCGTTGCCAAAGCTTAAGGTGGAACCCTAGAGTAGGGTGTAAAAATTTAAATTATATCCCTAATAATAAAAATATTATATTTTATGAGGTTTATTAAGGATTATTAGAAATCAAGGAATAAAGAATATACAAAATAATAATCATGTGACCATGGCTGATTATCCCATTCAAAATCTCAGTGCTTAGTTTACTTGTTACACTTGCTACATCATTGCAATGGCCGAGAAGAGACTGTGGGAGGCGTTACTGCCAATTAAATACCAATTGTGATTTCACCAACCTGGGGACTCAGGTGAGATTATAGGGAATTCTGGGAAACACCAAGGACTTCTGGGGAATTAAAGTTTGGGGTTCAAAATCTCCATTTTTACAAGGGCAGTCTGCAGAGTGCCGTGTGCTTGACCTAATCAAGCCAGGAGTGAGACCAAAGCCTATGCCCAAGCCTAAGTCTAGAATTTGAGCTTTCAGTTTTCTCAGGATGTAATTGAGTCAGCAAAGGGAAGTGGCTCTCAGAACTCCCAGACAACAAACCATCATACCATCTTGGAAGAACTGAAACTTGCAGAAACCCAGAAATAAAGTTAAGGGTAGCATCAAGGAAGAACTAAAGTTTAAGAAAGTATCCTATCCTCCAGGAATATAGAGGTTACCTTTAAAATAAAATCAAAAGTTAAGAAAAAGGCTAGGAAAATGATCAAACATTAAAAAAAGATAAAACCTAACCACAGAGAATTTTTATGGAGACAGAGATACAGAAGGGGACAGTGAAAGCAAAGCAAACACATACAAAACCCCAAAGAAAAATATGAATTGGACTCAGATTCTAGAAGAGCTCAAAAAGGATTTCAAAAACCAATTAAGAGAAGCAGAGGAAAAATGGAGAAAAAAAATGAAAGTAATTCAAGAAAAAAGTGGGCCAAATGAAAAAGGAGGCTCAAAAGCTGACAGAGGAAAATCATTTCTTAAAAACTAGAATTGGACAACAAGAAGCTAATGACTTCATAAGACATCAAGAAACAACAAAACAAAATCAAAAGTATGAAAAAAACCAGAAGAAAATGTGAAACATCTCATTGAGAAAAATATCTGATCTGGAAAACAGATCAAAGAGAGAGAATTTAAGAATTATTGGATTATTTAAAAATCATGATTTAAAAAAACACAGCCTAGATATCATAATATAAGAAAATTTCAAAGAAAACTGCCTAGAAATTCTTGAATAGGAGAGTAAAATAGAAATTGAGTGAATCTACATATCACCTCCAGAAAGAAATCTTCAAATGACAACTCCCAGGAATATAATGGCTATATTTAAGAACACTTGAGCCATGAAGAAAATACTGTGAGCAGACAGAAAGAAATACCATGGAGCTACAGTCAGGATTACACACGACTTAGCAGTCTCCACATTAAAGTATTGGAAGGCATGAAATATGATATTCTGGAAGGTGAAAAGTTTAGGTTTACAACCAGAATCTATCCAGAAAAGCTGAATATATTCTTTCAGGGGAAACAATGGTTATTCAATAAAATAGGTTTCAAAGCATTCCTGATGAAAAGATCAGACCTAAAAAAGAATTTCAAAGTCCAAACACAAGATCCAAGAGAAACCTAAAAAGGTAAATAAAGAGGAAAAAATTTAAAGGACTCAATAAAGTCAAAATGTATGTATTCCTACATGGAAAGAGGATATTTGTAATTATGAAAAATTCTTATTAGTAGAAGAGCAGTTAGAAGGAGTAAGCATAGCCAAAGGGTGGGGAAGTAAGCTGATTAGGATCATATGATATGCAAAAAAAATCTCCATGGGATGAAAATGAGGATTGCACTGAGAAAAAAGGAAAGGGAGAGATGGAATGAGGTAAATTATCTCACCTAAAGAGGTATGAAAAATGATCAAAGTGGAGGGGAGGATGAGAATGGTGAAAAGCAGTGCTTAAACTTTACTCTCATAACTGCCTCAGAGAGAGAATAACAAGAAACATGCTACTTAACAGAGAGGTAATGGAATCAAAGTGCAGAATGATATGTATCTATTCAGATATACCTAATGGGGGAATTTATTTTGTTTGTTTAGGAATATTTCTTACAAGGGTTTTTCTTCTTTTTTTTTTAATATGCAAAGGGAAAGTGCTAGAGAGGGAAAACAACTTAAAATTATTTTTATAGTCATGCAAAACATACTTCTGTATTGGTCATTTTGTAAGAGCAAACTCATACATAACCAAAATCCCTAATTAGAACTATGAATATATTGATGTGAAAGGTGAATCCAATATTTTCTCTGAAGGTGGATAGCATTCCCCGTCATAAATCCTTCAGGTTTGTCCATTGCTGAGAGCAGCCAAGTTTTCACAGTTGATCATTATATAATTTTGCTATTACTGTGTCCAGTTATCAGTTCTGCTTATTTCACTCTGCATTAGTTCCTGCAGATCTTTCTAGCTTTTTTTCTGAAATCATCTTGCTAATCATTTCTAATAGCACAATAGTATACCATTACCAACATGTACCACAGGTTGTTTAGCCATTCCCTAATTGATGGACATCCCCTCAATTTCCAAATCTCTGATACCTCAAAAAGAGAAGCTATAAATATATTTGTACAAGTAGGTCCTTTGTCCTTTTTTTAAATCATCTCTTGGGATACAGACCCACTATTACCTGATCAAAGGGTATGCATGGTTTTATAGCCCTTTGGACATAGTTCCAAATTGCCCTCCAGAATGGTTGGATCTGTTCACAACTCCACTAACACTGTTTCAATTTTGCCACATCCCCTCCAACATTTACCACTTTACTTTACTGTCATACTGGTCAATCTGATAGCTGTGAGGTGGTACCTCAGCACTGTTTTAATTTGCATTTCTTGAATTGAGTGATTTAGAACATTTTTTAACATGATTATTGAGGTCTTTGATTTCTTCAACTTAAAATTGATTTTTTATATCCTTTGACCATTTGTCAGCTGGGGAATGACTTGTATTCTTATAAATTTGCCATAGTTCTCTATAAATTAAGAAATTAGATCTTTATCAGACATCTGTTATCAATTTTTCCCTAGTTTATTTCTCTTCTAATCTTGGTTATTTAGTTTTGTTTACACAAAAGTTTTAAAATTTAACATAATCAAAATTATTCATTTTATATCTTTTAATACTCTCTCTTATTTGGTCATAAATTCCTCTATTCTCCAAAGGTCTGCTAGGTAAATTATCCTGTTCCCCTAATTTAATTATAATATCACTCTTTATATTTAAATCATATATCCATTTTGACCTCATCTTCAAATAGGGCAGTGATGGTGAATCTTTTAGAGACTTCATACTGTGAACCATCCCCTAAAGACCTGCCCCTCCCCTGAGTGCTGGGTGTACCTCCACCCCTTTCCCCACACAGGGAAGGGAGAAAGTGTTCCTACTGGGCTGCTGTGGAGAAGGACAGGTGATGTGAGGAATGTCCTCAGCCCAAGTGGATACCAGGAGGGGAGTATGCACACCCATTGGGTTATTGGGCCAAGGAGTGGGTGATGTGAAAAAAACATCATCAGGCATGGTGGAGAGGGGGAGGGGACCAGCTCCACCTGAGTCCCTATATCTTTCTAGTAACAAACTCTAGGGTGGGGGTGGGGTGGCTGAGTGCCCACAGAGAGCTCACTGCATGCCATCTTTGACCCCCGTGCCATAGGTTCACCATCACTTGTTTAGGTTGTGAGATATTGATCTATATCTAGCTTCTATCATATTGTTTTCCAACTTTCCCAACAGTTTTTGTTGAACAGAGAGCTCTTATTCCAAAAGCTAGAATCTTTGGGTTTACCAAATACTAGGTTGCTAAGGTCATTTTACCTTGTATATTGTATATCTAATCTATTCCATTGATCTATCATTCTATTTCTTAAGCCAGTACCAGATTCTTTTGATGATTGCTGCTTTATAGGACTGTTTGAGATCTGGTACTGCTAGGCCCCCTTCCTTCACATCTTTTTTCATTAGTTTCCTTGATATTCTTGACCTTTTGTTCTTCCAGATGAATTTAATTATTTTTTCTAGTTCTATAAAATAATTATTTGGTAGTTGGATTGGTATGGCACTGAATAAATAAATTAAGGTAGAATCATCATTTTTATTATATTATATTTTTATTATATTAGCTTGGACTATACAATTAATATTTTTCTAGTTGTTTAGATCTGATAATAATTTTTTCTTAATTGAAAAACGTACATTTAATTTTTAAAAACAGGTAAGAAGAATTGTTGTGAGAAAGAGATAAAATGAAAGATGTAATGTTTTGCTAACCTTAAGGTTTTATAAATATCAACCACTATTAATATAATTTTTATCATCAAACATTCCCCTCTGAGGTTGAGGTTTTAAGTAAGGCAAAGAGATACAGAAGAATGGTAGATTTGGAGTCAGGAAGACCTGAGTTCAAATCTAGACTCAAATACTCACTAGCTCTTTAGCTCCTAATTGAGTCATTAAACTGTCTGCCTCAGTTTCCTCTTCTGAAAAATGAAGATAATGGCAGGTAGGTAGCACAGTGGATAGAGCACCAGGCTTGGAGGCAGGAAGACCTGAGTTCAAATCTGGTCTCAGATACTTACTAGCTGTGTGACCCTGCACAAAGTTGCTTAATCTTATTTGCCTCAGTTTCCTCATCTATGAGAGCTAGAGAAGGAAATGGCAAACCACTCTAGTATCTTTGATAAGAAAATCCCAAATAGGGCAACAAAGAGCCAACAACAACAGTTAAAACAATGTTATAGCTGGGGAAACTGAGGCTTGGAAAGGCTAAGGGACTTAGCCATAGTCACAGAGCCAGTATCAGAGATGAGATTCAAACTCAGCATATTAGCTAATCAATTAGCATATTAGCTAATCAATGCCTGAAAAAGAGTTTTCTCTTGATTTGTCATTGCATCAAAATTAAGAGATTCACTAAGACTCAGTGTTTAGGGAGACATGACTCTGAGGCATGTGAGTGGGAGTCCTACTGGTTTAAAAGAATCCTAGTAGATTTGCCTTTTCAACTAGTTTAGATCCTAGTCAGATCAATCTGGGGACTCTTTTGGAGGAGCCTAGGCAGCATGTGTCATATCTGAGTGGGAGGGTAATGCGTCCTGCTTTTTCAAATGTGACAAGGAAGAAATGTCACTGAAGTGTCATTGGAGGAAGGAGTCACTGAAGAACTGGCTCCCTTTTCCCAGGCTTTGCCAGAATTACAGGAGGAGCTTAGATGCCCTTTTCCTATAAATCTAGTGTTTCTCTCATCTTTCTTCCTCATACTTGAGATCAGGGTCAATTTATACCCTGATTATTGCATTCAAGCAGCTGCTGCAATATGCTTCTAAATGATTTTTAGGGGGATATGAGCTTATTTCTAGGCAGAGGGGAAGGAGCCAGTGGAACTGGAGAGATTGATGACACTGGAGAGATATGATTTTTAGTTTTACTCCACCCCGCTTAGTCTTTAGAATTCTAGCAACCAGGAATGTATACACCCCCACTTAAGGACTAACTATAGAGGAGGATGGCCTATGACCAGCATGTGCTAGCAAGTGACAAATCAAAAACAACTGAATGACCCCCTGGGCTATCCTAAGCCAAGTCTAAGCCACCATCAGTACATGTGAGATGCAGGAAGTGATATAAAGAACTGCCTATATATTTCACATCACTTCCTGTGAGAGGCTCTCTCTCAGTGGCGTTGGGAACTTTTGGCAGCATTTGGTGTGCTTGAGGCTTTGGCCGACTTTGATGGTGGAGTTTACTGGGAGGAGCTCGGTAGTGTGGTTTAGGTGAGGTGGTTTCCCTGAATCGACTTTGGTGAGTGATAAGACTGACTCCCCTTTTCCTTGACCTTCTGAAGGCACTATCCTCTGAGGAGGTCCCTCATCTTGGAGAAGGACATATGGCTGGAAGCCAAACTATATTTAATCTTCTGAGAAGGCCCCTTGGTTGAGGCCTCTGAACTCTTCCTGGCTTAAGCCAGGCCAGAGCAGATCTTCTACCCTTTTCCTCTTCTCCTTCTTCTTAATTTCTTCCTTCTATTGTAAATAAACCAACATAAAATCCCATACTGACTTGAGTATTTCATTTGGATTGAATTTATATCCCTGGTGACCACTAATATAATATATTCAGTCTCAACCCCTAAAATTTACTCTTAACAGAGAGGGGGAATGATTGTTAGAGGAAAGTCCTGGGAGACACAGGAAATGGGGATCCAGGGTTTGCATAAGGCAGAAGTTCTTCATCTTTTTTTTTTTTTAATTTCTTTCCAATTCCATGTAGAAACAATTTTTGAAAATTATCTGACATTTTGTGATTCAGAATCTCTCTGTCCTTACCCATTCCATAGGCATGAAAAAATCTGATTTAAGTTATAGTAGTTCTGTCAGATAATAAATATTTCCATATTTCTCATGCTGGGAAGGAAGACACATATCACACAGACAATAAAAAACTCATGTGGGCAATAGAATGAAGAATGAAGTGCTTTGATCTGCAATAAGTCTCTAATAATTCCTTGGCTGTGGATAGCATTTTTCATAATAAATCCGTTGGGGTTATCTTAAAACCTTGCATTGCTAATAATATTTTAGTTCTTCATAGTCAATCATATTTCTTTTACAGTATACACTGTTCTCTTGGTTCTATTCACTTCATTTTGCATCAGTTCATATGTCTTTCCAGGTTTTTCTGATCTTGTCATTTCTTATGGCGCAATAGTATTCCATTACAACCATATGCCACAACGAATTCAGTAATTTCCAAACTGATGGACATCCTCTCAGGTTATAATTCTTTGCCACTACAAAAAAAGAGCTTCTAAAAATATTTTTTGTACAATTCAATCCTTTTTAATGTATTTTTGATCTCTTTGGGATATAGACATAGTAGTGGTATTGCTAGATCAAAAGGTATGCGTACTTTTATGTTCTTTTTGGAGTGGTTCCATAGTGTTCTCCAGAATGGTTGTATCAATTCACAGTTCCACCAACAGTATATTAGTGCTCCAATTCTCCCACATCCCCTCCGACATTTATCATTTTCTTTTTCAGTCATATTAGCCAGTCTGATAGGTGTGAGGTGGTGTCTCAGAGTTGTCTTAATTTGTATTTCTCTAGTCAGTAGTGATATGGAGCATTTTTATGACTATAGACAGTTTTAATTTTGTCATTTGAGAACTGCCAGTTCATATCCTTTGGCCATTTGTCAATTGCTTTGTTGTCTTATAAATTTGAGTCATTTTTATAAATATTTGAGAAATGAAACCTTTATCAGAAACATTTTCTATAAAAATATATATTTTTTTAAATTTATTTTTTTTAACCCTTACCTTCTGCTTTGGAACTAATACTGTGTACTGGTTTCAAGGCAGAAGAGTGGTAAGGGCTAGGCAATGGGGGTGAAGTGACTTGCCCAGAGTCACACAGCGGGGAAGTGTCTGAGGCCAGATTTGAACCTAGGACCTCCCATCTCTGGTCTTGGCTCTCAATCCACTGAGATACCCAGCTGCCCCCCCTATAAAAATATTTCCCCCAGTTTTTCATTCTCTTCTAATCTTGGTTGCATTGGTTCTGTTTGTACAAAACCTTTTTAATTTAATTTAAACAAAATTATCAATTTTGCTTCTTGTGATGTTCTTTGTGTCTTGTTTAATCATAAATAATTATTCTTTATCCATATGTCTAACAAGTAAACTATTTGATGTTTCTCTAGTTTGTTTATGATACCACCCTTTATTTCTAGATAAAGTATCCACTTTGACTTTGTCTTCATATATGCTATGAAATGTTGGCCTATGCCTAGTATCTGCCATACTAATTTCCAGTTTTCTCAACAGTTTTGGCCAAATAGAGAGTTCTACACTCAAAAGCTTGAATCATTAGGTTTATTGAATACTAGGTTATTATGGTCACTTAATACTATGTGTTGATTTCCTAATTTATTCCTAACTATTTCTTAGCCAGTAGTAGATTATTTTTATGATCATCACTTTATAATACAGTTTGAGATCTGGTATAACTACACTTCCTTCCTTCATACTTCTTTTCCATTAATTTCCTGGATATTCTTTACTCTTTGTTCTTCCAGATCAATTTTGTTATTTTTTTCCCCTATATGTATGAAATAGTTTTTATTTTTATTTTAAAAAAAAACCTTACCTTCCATCTTAGAATCAATATTGTATATTGGTTCCAAGGCAGAAGAGCAATAATGGCTAGACAATGGGAGTTAAGTGACTTGCCCAGGGTCATACAGCTGGGAAACGTTTGAGGTCAGAATTAAACCTAGGACCTCCTGTCTCTGGGCCTGGCTTTCAGTCCACTGAGCCCCCCAACTGTGCCCTGAAATACTTTTTAGATAGTTTATTTGGTTTAACATTGAATTTGAAAATTAATTTAGGTAAATTGTACTTTAAAAAAAATTATTTTATTGGCTTGGTCTACCCATGAGCAATTAATGTTTTTCTAACTATTTAGGTCTGATTTTATTAGTGTAAAATATGTTTTGTAATCACATTCATAGAGTTACTTGATCTGTTTTGGAGGAGTTCTTCATCTTACTGGGTGTCATGGACTATCATGTTAGGTGAAGCCTGTGAGCTACTTCTCACATATATATTTTTAAATAATAGAAGGAAATGGTAATTTCAATTGGAGATTAGTGAAAATTGAGGGTTTTTTTTCCTATCCAAGTTTGAAGATCCTCCAGAAATCTACCCACAGATCTCAAGAATCCATGGATCTCAGGATAAGAACCCTTGACATAGAAGATTAGATGTAGGGTTTGGATTGGGGATAGCAAGGTGGTAGGGATCACTCTTCAACTGAGACAGGAGGAAAGATAGGAAATGCTGTTTAGAAATTTGGAGGAGTAGAAGCCGAAAGTTGAGAAAACTCCTATGATACAGCCTTAATCTTAGTAAAGAAGGAGGCTAAATCATCTGCTATAAATATAGAAAGAAAAGTCAGAGTTGGAAGCTGCAGAGAAAGTCTTGGAAGAACTGCTGTAGGGAATGAGATTAGTTATTAATGAGATCAGCCAATAAGATTAGTTCAAAAAGCATGGAACAACAATGAAAACCTAGCAGAATTTGTGCCCCAAGAATTTATAGTGAGTTGGAAACAGCTCAGCATTGTAACTTTCTTAAGGGATTATCAGGATAGTGAGCTTGTACAAGGTAGCTGGAGTAACAGTGCATGAGATATTAAGGTGACTGATCATGTGGTCAAAGTTGGGAATAGAAGCTGATATAGCCAAAGATTGACTAGGAGAGTAGAGAGGGGTCAAAGAATCAGAAGTCACAATAAAGGTGAACAGTAGTTTTGGGAGAAATGAAAAGGAAAGTGGTTATTTGGGAAGAATGGAACTTCTAGGCTTCTCAACTTGAAGAGAGTACAATTCCAAGAGGAAGTAAGATCCACAGTCTGACTCTATTATAAATGAATTAAAATGAATATAAAAACATTTATTAAATACTTGCTATGTGGCAAGATCATTCAGGTATTGCGAGACAAAGCCATGAACTCTTCAGGACTCTCCATCTTGACTTCCTAGTTTCAGGAGCTTCTGATTATGAATTTCTACTGTCATGACCACCTTCTCCCTTATCTCAGTACATTGGATCCCCCACTTTTTTACAATGAACTTAAAAAAATTATCAATATTTCAATATACAAAGAAAATAAACGGAGGCTCATATATAATACCATAAATCCAAATTATGCATAGTTTAGGGTTCTTTTAAAGTGTAAATTGAATTTAATATGATAGATTTTCTTCTGTGTATTTTTAATGATTCACTGATGTTCTTTTCTCTTTTATTTTTTGCATCATTACCCACTCATTTCCCCAGTAAATCACCCTCAAAATCACTCTTTTGAAAAACAAATTTGGATGTTGTATCTGAAAATGTAAGTCTAATTTTTGTACCTTTATTCCATCACTGTTCTGTCAAGAGGTGGGAAGCATGCTTCGTTATTAGTCTCTGAAGTCATGATTTGATAAGAATTAATAAATCAATATTATTATTTTGTATAAATTGTTTTCTTTGTTTTTATTACTTTACCCTGTGTCAGTCCATACAAGCCCTTCCAGATTTCTCTGAATCCCTTCCATTCATCATTTCTCACAGCAAGATAACAGGTGATTCCATTCATATACTATAATTTAGTAAAATAGCTCCCATATTTTTGTTCAGGCAATTCCATTCATATACTAAAATTTGGTAAAAAGCATTTCCATATTTTTGTACTTATGGATCATTTCTTTTGGCCTTTGAGCTCTCTAGGTATAGAAATTTAGTAGTGATATTACTAGGTCAAAGGATAAACACAGTTAAGTAAGTTTTGGAGTAGAGTCCCAAATTGTTTTCCAGAGTGGTTAGACAAAATCCACAGGATCTCAACATTGTCCAGATATCTCATCACCAATCCTAACCAGCATTTTTCATTCAAATTAGCTTTTTTCCTAAGCCAGACCCTGACTCCTCAGTTTCTACCAGAAACAATTCAATTCAGAGCTTTGTCTAATCTTTGGCACATGACTATTTGGCATGAACTGTGATCAGGTGTCATTATGATAATTTCCATAGGAAGGATGTCTTCAAGTTCAAAGATAGAATGGAGTGGGGAGGGATACCATGGAATGAAATAGTAAAATCATTAAGAAAGTTGGAAGCCAATAGGTAATATTTATAAGTGGAATAGAATTGCCTCGACTTCAACAGAAAAAAGATTACAGAAAATAGATAGAGGAATGTTCTAGAAATGGCAATGGGGAGTAAGGAGTATGTAAATCCTTTCTCTTGTCCCTACTGGAGAAAAGGAAAAGGCAGGTTTCAGTTAAAGTTAGTTGGTTTTGAAGCTCACAGGTGTAAAGAAAATTATCAAGAATAAAAGAGATTCTGAAAGTCATAGAAGATTGAACAAGGACAATATTTCTCAATTCTTGTACTGTGTATCCCTGAAATGCCACCGTGTTTTTGGAAGGGAGCTGTGAATTCATAAATAAGTTAATATTTAATGCAGATTAAGTAAATGTCATATGTATACATATTTCTATGTAGTACTACTTCAAAAATATACATATATGCTGTTGGGAATAAAATATGAATTCATTTTAAAGTATCTTCACTGAAGTTTATTTCATTATGCATATAGCAATGATTGACCAACCAGGAGAGCCCCTGATCAGCTTGAGTCCCCAAGTTAAATTGATAAAATTAGAGGGTATTAGGAACTTTGTAGAAACAGTCTTTCATAGAGGCTAATTTGCCCTAACAGCTTTCTGATTGAGATTTAGAACTTGGGGCTACCTCCCAATGACTGGTAGATTGAAGCTCAAAGGACAGAATCTTAGACAGAGAAGCGCCTCTTTGTTCTGTTGTCTATAAGTGAGCTGTGAAAGATTTATCCATTTAAAAAATCTCATTAGAATGCTTTTTTTCTCTTTTGGATTTCCAGACCAGCAAACAGCAGAGTAGAAGGAAAGGGAAGGGATTTCTCCTTCTCTCCTCTTTTCTAGCAGGAGCAGAAAATCCTGACCAAGAAGTAAGGGTGCTGCACTAGACTTCCAGTTCCTCATGGGTAATACCAAGTTTTAAAGTTTCTGAGTGAGTTACCAACTTTAGTTGGTTAAATTTTGGGGTTCCATATAACACGGTCATCATCAAAAAGAATAAGAGGCCACTGGATTAATTCATATTTGAACCAGGTTGGAATATAACTAATCAATTAGGGACAGATCTGATGAGGATAGGGACAAGGTTTGGGGAGGAGGTGATGAAAGCATGGAACTTGCAGCTGAGGAAGTGAGACTAGATGTCTTGTATCAGTGAATCAGCACCAAGGAAGGAAAATTGCAGGGTTATTCTAGCAGTCAAAAGGTCAGGACTCATCTGATGGCAGAATTTGGACAGTGGAGGAATCTGAGGGATCTCCCCATCTCATTCTAAATAGATTGTGGAGGGGGCAGCTGAATAACTCATTGGATTGAGAGCCAGGCCTAAAGATGGGAGGTCCTAGGTTTAAATCTGGCCTCAGACACCTCCCAGCTGTGTGACCCTGGGCAAGTCACTTAACTCCCATTGCCTTAAAAAACAAAGGTTGTGGACTACTGGTGATTTGGGTTAAAGTCAGTCAATGAATGAATCACTGACCAATACTCAGTGACTGCTTTGTATGCAAATCTCTGTGGTAGATAGAGGGTGGGAATGGGGAATAGAGGAAAAAGATATAAAGGAACAGGTAGATACTGTTCCTGTACTGAAAGAGAAGAAAATGCAAGTGTAAGCACAGACCAGCCCACACAGAAGAGACATTATAGAACAGATAGAATAAATAGCTATCCTTGACATGTTAAGTACAAAGCACTAAGTGAGGATGTTTTCTGGTAGTGGGTGACAGCTGATTGTAAGAAGCTAGTTGTGAAGGTTAACACATTCCCAGTTTTTTTTTTTAATGCCATTTCTTCCACCTCAAACTAAAATTGCATGGCATAGGGAGGCAGTTACCTTTATCATCTTCAGTGAGAAAGAAAGAAGGGTGTGTGTGTGAGAGAGAGAGAGAGAGACAGACAGACAGACAGAAAGACAGAGAGAGAGACAGAGAGACCGAGAGAGAGAAGGGGAAAGAGATGAGAGAGGGGAGAGAGAGAGGAGGAGGAAAAGAGGGAGGGGAGAGAGAAGGGAGAAAGAGTGGGAGAAGCAGGGAGAGAGAGAGAAGGAAGGGTGGAAGAGAGACAAAGAGAGAGGGGGGAGAGAGGAAGGGAAGAAAGGAAAGAGAAAGACAAATTAGAACTCTTCAAAGCATCCTGGACTGGGTTTGGGAAGTCAGTTTCTAGTCTTATCTACTTCTACCCACCAAAGAGAAAGATATCATTGTTCTCATGTGATTTGGGTTTTTTTTTCTTCCACAATTTCTAACTACTCAATCACTGAATAATTCAAAACAGTGTATATACTGAAAATTAGAAGGGGCATTGGTGTGGCTGCAGAGTATGAGGGAAGCTATATCTTCAGACAGGGCAGGTAGATTTTGAGCCATTTTTTTCCTATTTCCTGATCTCTCTAGGCCAGAGATCTCTAAAATTTTTGATCATTTTCAAGTACTAATAGTTTTTACTGTTATCAACCTTGAAAAACATAGAACCACCAAAGTAGTTAGAAAGAACAAGTCTTTAAATCAGGACAAGGAAAGAAATGCTCTACCCATCACCACAGAGAGTCATGCACAAGATACCACATAGAGACAAGCTCTGGGATTCTGGGAACACGGTCTCTGGGAAAATGCACCTTGAAGGGAATTTTTCCAATGAACTGAACAACTTGGGGTCCTATATATACTGTGAGGAATGTAGGAAAGGAAACACACACTGATTGATTACATGAAGGCTTGGGAAGGAGGATGTTGTAGCCTGAAACTGGGTTGCTAGGGAGTTGCCTAAGAGAGGCTAATAAAACAAAAAAGGGTATTTAAGATTTGAATATTTTTATCACTCCTATTTCTGGTGCTTAATGGATGCTTAATGGGCCATTGTTCAGTCTAAGATAAAGCTCAGTCTGGGAGTTTCCTGAAGACAAGTTCCCAAGGGACAAAGATAAATTTGGGGGTTCCATAAAACAAGTTCATCACTATTAATAGTTAAGTATATTATAAAATATATACAAAAAATAGAAATTGAAACAGTGAAATGTTTGATCCTAGAATTAAGAGGGGACTGTTGGAGCTTACTGGGTAAGGGCAGTAACATTCACTTTAGGGGCATCATTTTGGCAACTGAGTAGATTATGGACTGGAGTGGGAAGAGACTTGAAACAGAGAAGTCAAGCTATCTGGTAAGTTACAAAATGTGTGTTTGATCCAGTTACTAGCTATTAGCGATCTAGTTTTGACTCCCCAAGTTCTTTCTTTTTAAAAAGCATATTTAATTATTTATTTTAAATTTGTACCTTCTGTCTTAAAATCAATACTAAATTTTGGTTCCAAGGCAGAAGAGTGGTAGGGGCTAGGCAATTGGAGGTAAGTGACTTACCTAGGGTCACACAACTAGAACGTGCCTGAGGTCAAATTTGAACCCAAGACCTCCTGTTTCTAGGTCTGGTTCTCAATCCACTAAGCCACCCAGCTGCCCCTGACAATTATTATCTTTCAGTCCTTTGGTTCTGACTCCACAAATCCCTTCCTTACATTTCATCCCTTACTATGTATATACTACTTCTCAGAATAATACCATGTCTCAGTATTGACCAAATTATCCCATTTTCCTAGTCATAACTAAGGAAACTAGGACATGAGAAGGTAAGAATATTTGTCCAAAGTTAAACAGAAAGTTATCCTTTGTTAGCCCTTTTCCCTCCCTTTCTCCTCTAATGGCTTTCCAAAACTGGCAATGCTCTGGTTTCAGCTTATAATTAGCCTCTAGGAGATGATGACAGATCATTCTCCTGCAGTGAGGCCAGTATTTTTTTTTCCCAGTGAACCTGCTATAAAGTCTATATACCAGTTGCCCATGACCTACTTTTTTCTTTCCTTGTGTTTTTGGATTTCTAGGGCTTCCATTAGAACAGAGTGCTCTAACTTCCAAAACTCACATCCCTACATCTCCTCAAAATAAGATTGTACTGGATTGTTTAAAAAACTTTTAAAAAAAGAAGTTTTATTGCTTTGTTTTTACATTTCCTATACTTCCCATTATACTCTTCTCCCCTACTAGGAAACCATCCTTTATAGTAAAGAAAGAAATAAAAAATCAACAAAACCAATTAATTCCACAATGATGGTCCTCCACTTCTGTAAAGGGATCAGCTTGTTCATTGTATTGTGCTGTTTTTGTTATTGTTATTCCTTTTGTTTATGCTATGGTAGCCACATTGTATCTTTAAAAATTTTATTGATAACTTTTGTTTTTACAAAAATTGGGGCAGTTAGTTGGTGCAGTGGATAAAAGCACCAGTGAGGTCAAGAAAACTCTTCTCTTTGAGTTCAAATTTGACCTTGGACACTTACTAAATGTGTGATCCTGGGCAAGCCATTTAATCCTGTTTGCCTTAGTAGCCTCATCTGTAAAATGAGTTGCAGAAAGAAAAAAAACAAACCTCTCAGTATATTTGGCAAGAAAATCCCAAATGGGATTACAAAGAGTTGTACATGAATGAAAAATGATTGAACAACAAAATTTGTTTTTACATTGCCTTTGTCTAAATAAATCATCCTTTCTGCCTTGCCCAACAAAATATCTTTCATAACAAAAAAAGAGGTTGGGTGGAAATTCAGCAGAATCAAACAAATCTGACATCATATTCAAAGAGTCAAAACTTAATCCCAAGTTTTTGGGTAGATAAAACAGTAGATCATTTTTGAGAATGTACTCATCAAATTGAAAGCCAGAAGGATGCCCTCAAAGGTGCCCGAGAGCCCTAGTCTATACTCTATAATTCTGAAGTACCCCTAGGGAACCCTTGACTTAATTAGAATCACATTGAATCACAGTCTTAGTGTTGGAAGGGACCCCCAAGGCCATCCAGTTCAAATTATGCCTCAAAAGAAATTCCTTATACAGATTCCCAGGAAGTTATGTAGTCTCCTCATCCACCTCCTCCTGGGACGGTCCATGCCATTTTTGGACAGCTCTAATTGTTAGCAACTTTTTCTTGATATCAAATCTAAGTTTACCTCTAGGTAACTTTCACCCATTCATTCTAGTTCTCCCCTCTGGGGTCAAGGAGAACAAATTGAATGCTATTCCTAACTGACAGCCCTTCACATATTTGAAGACAGCTGTCATGTTCCTTCCTGAGGCTTTTCGTTTCCAGGGCAAACATTTCCAGTTCCTTTCTGATTTGGTGTAGACTTATCTGAATACTCTCTGATCTATCAATGCCAGGATTATGAGTTTAGATGGGATCATCATCGTGGAGGGCTGTCAGTCAACCTAAGTTGATGCAAAAGGTCTAAAAGATGCCTAAATAGGCTAGTATGTATTGGGAGTCCTATTGTTGTAATAGTTCCTTTTGTATCTTGAATGATAAAAACGGAACTAGGTTCAGGAAAACACTCAAAAACATGGTGGGAAACCTAGTCTGAGGATTAAATTTCTCCAGAATGTCCCCTAGAATAAGAGCCAAACTTGAGCAGTCCAGGTCACTCAAGACTCATCCTGGTGAATCACACCTCCCTCTTCATATGTAATATGTACTTATACCATGGAGCATATATGTAAAAGGGTGCTGCAATATAAGAGCCTCACCTGTCACAATGGACAGGAAAGGGAATAGAGAAGAAAAAAGGAACCTAGTACTGTCCTACTTAAAGGTTCTCAGAGAAAGATTATATTGTTCAGTTGTTTCAGTCACGTCCAACTCTTTGTGACCCCATTTGGGGTTTTCTTAGCAAAGATGCTGGAGTGGTTTGCCATTTCTTTCACCAGCTCATTTTATTTATAAAAAAACTGAGGCAGTCAGGGTAAAGTGACTTATCAAGGTCACACAGGAAGTAGCTGAGGCCAGATTTGAACTCAGGAGGACGAATCTTCTTGATTCCAGGCTTACACATTATCTAATGATCCTCCTAGATTCCCAAAGAATATATAAAGGAATTTATGAAGTCCACTTTTGACTTGCCAGTGACATTATCTCTAGTCCAGAGGAATATGGCTTATTTCTAATGCTAAATCTACCCCTTTGCTTTTATTTCTTCTTACCACTTTGGGATGGTTTAAAAAAAACAGCCACAGTCAATAGCTTCTGGTTTCCTTGGAGAAAATCTATTGCTCAGCAGCTGCTTCTCATCACTTGGTACCTGCATTCAATGCGGGCACAGGAAGGGTCTACTGTGTTTTTCCAGGGTGTGTTGGTTCCTGTTTTCTACAGCCTCGATAACAACACACAAACAAAGGTTAATAGCTACTAATAGATTTTATATGAAACTAGCTTTTAAAGTAGCAAAGGCATGGAGAGAAATTGCAGGGGTGGAGGGAAGAGAAAGCACTTTGGGTATATGCCAACTGGGTGCAGCTGCCAAGAGAACCAGGGCTTTCTTGTACTAACTCTTTCTGCTCACATTAAAAAGCGAGGCAGAAATTCTGAGGACTGTTACAACTAATGACAGCTGTCTTCTCCCCAGCTTAGGCCATCAGAGGAAATTATCTTTAAGGGCTGAATGGGTCAGCTCACTCAAACTGATCTGCTTGAATTGGTGCTCACATTTTTACCCACTTCAGCCACATTTTCAACTAGAGCAGCTTCCACTAGTTAATGAAGTCACTAAGACTCTTGGAAAACAGAACCAAATCTCAGAATCACTGTATCACAGTGCAAATGTTTAGTTCCAAGTATCTCTTCTGAAGTTCTCTTCTGCATTGCAGTTCCAATGGCCCTAAATATCATATGCACGAAATCTCCCAGGCTCAGGAAAGCACTTCTTGTACACCATGGGTGTGAATTTTAGATTTACTCCACCCTGCTTAGTCTAACAAAAGAGGAATGTCTACTGTTACAATTAAAAAGAGTGGATGCCATAAACTGTAAGAATTAAAATGGTTGAGGTTGTAAACTGTAGTGAGTAAAATAGTGGAAGACTTAAATTGTAGTAGATATAAGAGTGGGTGAGTAAATTGTGACCGCAGAAAATATGTTTTCACTACAGTGTCTTGTTTCAAATCAAATATATAAGGTGGTCACCAGGGAAATATTCCCAATTATGAAATATACCCAAGTCAACTGAGTTTTATAGAGATTTTAATTAATTAATACAATGAAGAATTAAAGAAAGAGAGAGAGAGTAAGAAAGGAATAAGTATGAAGGGCCTTGAGCCAACATGGCCTAGACCTGAGTCTTAAGAGAGAGAGATCAGTCAGTCTTTTATCACTCACCACAAGTTCTGTCTAAGCAAGGATTCTAGTGACACCAGGCCAGCTCCATCTCAGCTGACTCCACCAGCTCAATGCCTGAATCTGAATGTGTCCAATGTCCCCGAGAGAGATCCTTCAAGGCAGCCTTGGCCAGCTGCCTCCTTCAATTCAGCCTTTCCCAGCTGACTCTTTTCTACTCAGATTTCTCATCTCCTTATATAGGGCATTTTCTCCTTTGTCACCTCCCCTAAATTTTTACATCCACCAATCACAGTAGATGTTTTTCAAAGGACAGACCATTCTTAGTCCACACCTAAGAAGGTGTGGATTTTTGAGTAATTCACACCAGGAAAGCTCTGAGTAAGTTTCCCAGTTCTTTGTTCCTTGTAAATTCACAAGTTGCTTGACCTTTATAGGTACTTAGCACCCTCTTTGCCTTATTATAAGTATGGGTTTAAGTACTTTTCATTGTTCTGCAAGGAGTTTTCTTCCCTAAAGCAGTCTTAAGTACGGGTGGAGTAGAGGTCTTCCCATTTCTGATCTAAGTAGAGTTCTCACATTTTAGATGGGGAATTGTCCCAATGGAGAATTCCCCAATGGGGAATTTTTTAACATTCACAAATCTGAGAAATTTCAAGATTCACACTACATCCCTACTTAAGGATTAAGTATTGAGAAGGATGGCCTATGACAGACATGTGCTAGCAATTGACAAATCAGAAACAACTGACAGACCCCTGGGCTGTTTAAGTCAAACTTAAGCTATCATTGGTACAGGTGAGATGCAGGAAAGTGATGTAAAAACTGCCTATATATTTGTCATCACTTTCTCTCTCTGGCCTCTTTGTGCAGAGAGGTGGCTAGCGGCGGCGTGCTGAGTGTCTTGGCATCTTGGCGTGGCGACAGCTATTGTCTGGGTTTGGCAGTAAGTGTCCTTGATACACTACTAGGAGAAGCTTAGTAACCTAGTTCAGGTGAGGCATCTTCTCTGAGCTCTTTTGGAGTTTAGGCTGATAATTTTCTCCTTTACCTTCCAAAACACTGTCTTCTTAGGAAGCCCCATATCTTCTGAGACCTCATGGTGGAGGTCTTTGAACTCCCCCTGGCATAGGCTAGGCCAGAGAAATTCTATATCCTTTCCCTCTCTCTTCTTCTTAATTCCTTCCTTCTAAACTAATTAAATCACCATAAAATTTCCAAACTGACTTGAATATTTTATTTGGGATATTCCCTAGTGACCAATTAAATTTAGATTATGTCACAACCCTAAAATTTCTCCTTACATGGGTGGGCCAGTCTTTTCATCCTATGTTGCTTCAGGGTAACCTTGCACAGTTCTACGTCCCCTAGTGCTCCTTTGGTGCTCCAATCTTTCCTCCCTTGTCTCTTAGTCCATATTCTTTATTGGCATGTTCTCATAGATGTTTGATGCCCAGCATTATGTAAATGCACAAATAAAAAGACTAAAGGAAATCATGACTGATTTTGATAACCCGTCAGATGTGAAGGCCTAAAGAAAAGGTAAGAATTAATATGGAACTCCAAATTATAAGTCTGGTTAACTGAGAGGATGGCAATGCCATTGCTGGAAATAATTTCTCTAGACTTTAATCTATTCATCTGTAAAATGAAGGAGGAGGACTAGATATTCTCAATCAATCATTCAATCAATTATTCAACAAGCATTCATTGTTATTTTTCTTTCATTTCAAAGAGGAGCAATGACAGTATGAGGGATAGTCTGACTTACAGGTGAGTTGGATTTAAGAGAGGCAGAGGTGTGCAAAGTGGGTGGCCTCATTCTTTCTGCCAGAGCCATTGAAGTCTAGTTGCAGGACAAAAGTCAAGACACTGGTGATGGCCCAGGATGCAGTGGATGACTTTGGCATCTTCGATGTCTGACCAAGCTCTAAGTACTCCACAGCACCTTTGTCGCCTTTATTAAGCACTTACTGTATATCAGGGACTGGGATAAGCACTAGGGATTCAAAGGAAGAACAAAGGTAGCTATTTCTCCTGAAGAGAGATTTTAGTTGCCCGTTTTAATGGTGAAGGGCACAAATTGGTCCCCATATAATAGATACAGAGTAGATGGAAGTTAACCCAAGAAGGGAAGGTTCTAGTACCTGGGGGAGACCAGGAAGAACTTTTTGCAGTGTGCAACATTTCAATTGAGTCTTAATAGAAGGAAGAGATTTTAAGAGGTTGGAATGAGTGAGAAAGGAGAATATTCCAGCCATGGGGGAGAACCAATACAAAGACAGGCAACTGGGAGGTGGAGTGCTTTTGGGGAGGAATAGCAAGTGGGTTAGGACGGCTAGATCTTTCGAACTCTTAACATCCCATGAATCATGGCCCTGAATAAACCTAGCTAAAAATGGCCTTCACAAGTTCCAATAAAAAGGCTCTTTCTTTAGCCTGTATTAAAAATGTGTTTTTTAAACACTCTAAATTGCTAGGCTTATTATAAACACAGAATTATAAGTTATTGTAAGTTCTGTTTTATTAGTAAAGGCGTAGGTTGACAGAACAAGGTCTGTGACTTATCTCCTCATAATCCCTTTCCCAGAAAAAGCCTCTTCTTTCTGTCCATCTCAGATTCTCTCTTTCTCCTTCTCCTCCTGCTTCCCCCACCTTCCTGTCTACTGTAAATAAATTATTACTATTATTTAGGCCTGTGAGAAATTTTGTCTCTAAAGCCAAAAAATGTTAGGTAGTACCATAACCCAAATTCACCCTGGACTCAATGCCACCTGTCATTCAATAATAATAATAATAACGGATATATTGTTATATAGCACTTATATAGCATTTTAAAGTTTACAAAGCATTTTACAAATTTCTCATTCTATCCTCACTGCTACCTCAGGCAGTAAGTGCTATTATTATCTCCATTTTACAGATGAAGAAACTGACGTAGATAGCTGTTAAATGACCTGTCCAGAGTCACACCAACTGATTAAATATCTGTGGCTGAATTTGAATTCAGGATTTCTTGACTCCAGGTCCAGCTATCTCCTAGCTGCCTAATAAATAAAAATATAATATAAATATAAAAAATAAAAAATAATAATAAATAAATAAGCTCACTAATTTAAAAATAAAAACTCTAATAACATCTCATTTTTATGTTTTACATTAGAGATTTAAAACATCTCACACACAGCATTTCAATTGAATCTTATAGTGGTCTAAAGTGGCAGGCCCAGCATAGAACATCATGCCTCAGACCATTTTGCTGATGAGGAAACAGATTCAGAGAAATTAAATTATTTTCTTATAGACACCCAACTAGTAGAATCCATGCCTTCTGATTCCAAGTCTAGAGTTCTTTCTGCTACATCATGAGTACATTCAAAGCTATTAGGAAGTCTTCAGTCTGTTATTGTTGGGGAAATGGAAAAGGAGATTCCAGCTATCATATTTTTCTGATTGAATATAGATGATGTTTATAACTCAAATTTCTGAGGGCGACAGCGCTTAACAAACCTTTTGAGATAGATTTTGATATTGTTTGCATTCCCAATTCACATCCAAAAAGCATCTGGGACTGAGTCCATGAAAAGTATCTGTGTCAGAGGGAGGGGAGGCTGTGGAGTCTCGGGTCCATATTAATGCTTGAGAAGCTGCAGCTAGGGGCTCTAAGGCATCTTTGGGGGAGGCCAAATTAAGGCAGAGGGGATGGGATGGGGTTCCAGTTACCTTTTATCCTGGCTCAATGCCATCTTCTTTCTGGGGAAGTTTATTGATTTTCAACACAATCGAAGAAATTACTTTTGTTGCTTTCAGAAGCACCACGTTCCAGTTGCACCATCCTCTAAACCCTCATTCACAGTGTTGTTATTGTTCAGTCATCAGTTATGTCTGATTCTTTGTGACTCCATGAACCTTAGATATGAATGGGATTTCCTTGCAAGGATACTGGAGTGGTCTGCCATTTCTTTCTCCAGTGGATCTAATGGATCCTTTTATCAAGCAATCAGAGACTTGCTCAGGGCCAAAGAGTTAGGAAATGTCTGTGGCCACATTTGAACTCAGTTGCCTCATCCCCATTAGCCATAGCCTTTCTCTTCCTTCCACATTTAAATGTAGAGGGAGAAATTCCACAGCTACTTTCCTTTTGTGCATCTCTGACTTCCTCGTTTCCAAATCACTTCATTTATTCAGGCATCAAACATTATTAAATACCAGTGTGCCAGACAAATAGCTAGATGCAAAGGATACAAAGACAAAAACTAAACAGCCTACTTTCAAGAAGTTTGAATTCTGTTGGAGAGAGGGATGTTAGAGAATATACAGCATACACACACATAAGTAAATTTAAAATGCAGAGTAAATTTGGAGGGATACTAACTATTGAGGAGAAGATCAGAAAAAGTTTTAGGTAGGAAGTGATGCTTGAATAAGTTGAATCTTGAAGGAAGCTACCTATGGAATCTTAGAGGTAGGAGTAAGGAGGGACTGCCTTCCAGGCTTGAGGAACAGCTTGTAGAAAGAAATGGAGATGGGAGATTGGAATATTATTTATGGAGTATGTTAGTGAATCAATTTGGCTATATTGTAAAGGACACAGAGGAGGAAAATGAAATCAATTTGGCAGGATAGCCAGGAATTAGAGTGTGAAGGGGTTTTCAGTGTCCAAAGGGGGAGATTATATTTTATTCTAGAGGCAGTATGGAATCACTGAAGCTTCTTAAACTGGGAAGTGCTTTAGTCATCTTATTTTCACAGCTAAATGGAGGGTAAGTTGGAGAGAAAAGAGACTGGAGACAAGAAGACCAATGAGGAGGGTATGGCAATAACCCAGGCAAGAGCTGGTTCCATTCCACTGAAGCCCAGCTTACTGCCAAAATGAGGTTTCCATGTTGTACATCTATTAGGATTCTCTCATTCTGACACATTTGTTTATCTCAAACTCAAGTACAATGATTTTATTGCAGTATGGAATTCACACTCCTAAGAGAAGAGGAAGACTACAGGATGATTCAGATGATCTTTCAGTGTGACCTTTGGGGGAAGAGCTGCTTTTCTCTGATACTGGGCGAGCCAGATAAAAACTGAGCTCTAGTTCCATGATTCTGTGGGGCTTATGAGGCTTGAGAAGGGTTAACAGAGAGGCAATTTAAAAAATCATAGACTCTTAGAGGTAGAAGGGAACTTCAGAGACTACATCTCTATAACATCCTTGACAATCTGTTCCTCCATTTGAAAACTTTCATGGTGCCTACTACCTCAAGGCAGCCTGTCTTTCTGGATGGTTCTGTTAGGAAGTTTTTTTTCCTTATACTAAACTTAAATCTACTTCTCTGTAACTTCTGTCCTTTGTTCCTAGTTCTACCCTGCAAAGCAGAAATAATTCAAATAATTAATTAATTAATTAAAAAAAAAAACATTTGCTAAGCACCCACCATGTTCCAAGAATTGGGTTAAGCACTGGAGCTACAAAAAGAGGCAAATGACAGCCTCTGCTCTTCCAGGATTGAACCTAATTTATATAAACCTAGAACTTCATTTTTGAGCCATGCTTTATACTGTCAGATTATCTTTTCAATAATCTCTTCTGAAAATTTATCAAGAATTCACCAAGTTCACTGAGGGCATGTCTATCGATTGGGGGTTGGTTGAACAAATTGTGGTATATGATGGTGATAGAATACTATTGTTCTATAAGAAACCTTGAGCGGGATGATTTCAGGAAGAGATGGAAAGATTTACATGAACTGATGCAAAGTGAAATAAGCAGAAAAGGAGAACATTGTACACAGTATCAGGAATATTATATGATGATCAAATGTAAGACTTAGCTACTCTTTCAGAAATAAATTGTTCCATGACAGTTGTGAAGGACTTATAACAAAGAATCCTATCCATTTCCAGAGAAAGAACTGTTAGAGTCAGAATGCAGATTAAAGCATACTATTTTTCACATGAGTTTTTTTTTTTTATTTGGGGGTTTTATATGAGAATTCTCTTACAATAATGACCAATATAGAAATATGTCTTGCATAATATGTGTATAACCAAGATCAATTTGCTTACCATCTTTAAGAGGGGAGAGGGAAGGAAAGGAGGGAGATCATTGGAACTTATAATATCAGAAAACTTATGTTGAAAATTGATATTACATGTAATCATTGGGAAAATAAAATTTCTTTTAAAATAAGAACTCATCAAATTAATTTTCCTCTTCTCTTCCTTTAAAATAAATTAGCACATTTGTACTTGTTGAGTCACAAAATCACAGAATTTTAAAACTTGAAGGCACCTAAGTGGTCATCTAGTTAGTACTACCATCATATCTGACTCTTCTTGACAGAATTTAGTGTTTTCTTGGCAGAGATACTGGAGCTATTTCCTTCTCCAGCTCATTTTACAACTGAAGAAACTGAGGCAAACAAGGTTGAGAGACTTGTCCAGGGTCATATAGCTAATAAGTGTCTAAAAGTGAAAATTAGTAAGGAAGTCAATTTGTTTCCCCTAAAAAATGAGAGAAGAGGATATATAATAAACTTAGGGAAAGTAGTTGGAGCCAAGTTGTGAATGGTTTTAGATGACAAAAAGATATTTCATCTAGAGGCAATAGGGAGCCACTGGAATGCCTGGAGGAGTGACATGGTCAGAATTATGCTTTATGAATATCACCTTGGTAACTGTGCTTTGTTTTATTTGCAAATTCAGAGAGTGTGCCATCTAGTCATATAATAATTCTTCTTGTCTCCATGGTTTCTTTTTTCTTTTTAAAACCTTAAATTTATTTTGTTGATATCTTTTGTTTTCATAGTACCTTTATTTTCAAATATATTCCTCCCTCTCTCCTACACAATGATTTATCCTTTTTTAGTAAAGAAAAAAAGAAAGAAGAAAAAGCAGTTTAGCAAATCAATCAAAACACCAAAGGAAGCTACCAGTTTATACAATATTCCATACCCAAAGTAAAAGAAGGTGCTTTCTCTCAACTCTTCTCTGAGGCTAAGTTTGGTTTTCTCAATTAGTGTTCAATTTCTCCTTTCTGTGCCTTCTCTTTATATTGTTGGTTGATTCTGCTTATTTTCTTTTGCATTTAATGCTGTGCTTCTGTGCTCAAAGATCACTGATAGCAATCATATCTTCTGGGTGATTGTTATTGTTTTGGTATTCAGTTTATCTAAGTCAAATGATTTTATTTCATTTAGAGTAACAAGATTTTGCCAGTTTCTTCATTTTGCTTAAGTTTCAAGCTCTGCTAACCATCTCCATTTTCCTTTCCTTATAAAAATAAATTCACCATGGTAGAGGAAGAAGAAAATACGCCAAAAACTGAAAAAAAAATGCCACCTTTATAAATTATCCTTATCATCCACCACCATTCAGTTTATTCTGTGCTTTAGTGATCTGGCACTATTCTTACAATAATGTGACATTCTTTTGTATGAGTCCTTCATTCTCTGATCTCATTTCCATTACTAAAAAAAGCCTAGGATTGTATGTTTTATGATTTCACTATGTACACATACAGGTTTCCAGCTAACTCTTCCGTTTTAGTTCTTTTTTGGAAGCATCTTTGAGAGCTTGTCAAACCTGGTCATTTCTACCTGTACAACATCTCTTAGATAGTTTCCCTCCTCTCCACTCATGCAGTCATTACCCTAATTGAATTAGGTCCTCATCACATCCCTCCTGGACTGTGGCAATAACTTTTTAACTTCTCCTTGCCTCAAGTCTCTCCCTGCTCTGAACTGTCTTCCATTTCATAGCCAACATGCTTTTATAAAGCAGGGGTTTAAACAGTCATGGCACATCTCTGCTCATTAAATTCCACTAGCTCCTTATTACACATCGGATCAAATATGAAATCCTTTGGCATTTGAAGGCATTTACAAAGTGACCCCCTTTCAATCATTCTAGTCTAGTCTAAAATTATACTTTATTTCCCTTGTCCTGCATAATCACCAGCTTTGCTAGTCTACTTGCTGATACCATGCTCCTCCTCCTCTGTTTGTCTTTACTCTGGACATGTTCCCATTCTTAGAAGGTTCTCCTCATCTCCGCCACTTAGAACCCTTGGCTTCCTTCAAGACAGTTTAAATCCCTTTCATTAGAAATCTTTCACTTCCCTGCTGTACTCTTCATGTGTCAGGGCTTTCCTCTCTAATGTTGCTGTACATTCACTCAATATTTATCCTGGATGCGCTTATATATTTTTACGTTGTCTCCATCATGAGAATGCAGATTTCTTGAGACCAGAAACTGTTTTTGCCTTTCATTGTATCTCCAGTTCTTAGCACAGTGTCTGGCACATGAAAGCACTTAATAGATACTGAGTGACTGCCAGAGAGCTTACCACCCATCTTGGGCTGACAACCTGTACTATTATGGGCCATTGGAACATATCAATCTTTTCATGAAACCTTTGAGATCCATTTCCGTATGTATTTTGGAAGAGGAAAGCTATGCCCATCTATCACAAATTCTATCATTTCCTTGGAGTTCTCATAATTTTTGTTGAAGCAATTAGTTACTACGTGTTGGTGAGAATGAGGTCCAGGGAAACATTTCTCATTGTCATTTTCTCTGCTTCTTGAAGAATGGAATTGAGGGAAGCCATGGTAGAAGATTATTAGGGTTAGAGACAGAAATTCAGATCCAAGTGTTACTCTGTCTCTCACTAGCTTTCTGACCTTGAATAAGTTACCTAGTTGAGCCTCAATTTCTTTAACTGTAAGGTGAAAATAATACTATTTAATCATTCACTTTGTAATTATAAATTATAAATTTACAATTACTTATATATTTTATAAACTGTAAAATATTCTATAAATGCATGTTATTGTTTTTACTGAGAATACAATAAATATGAAGTTGAATCAGATTGAAAACAAGGTTAGCTTTCTTCTTTATTGCCCCACTAAGAAAAACATTTGGTCTTCAGGTGTTATTTATATCTTAAATAGTTGTTGTTTGTTCTTCATTTTTTGAAGAGCACCAGTGTATAATGGAATAATATCTTGACTTGAGCATGAATTGAATTTAAGAGACAGTTTCTCTCTCTCTTCCATGGTCATCTAAGTCCAACAGCAAGACAAAAGTCAGAGTAATAGGTAGAAGCCCCAAGATGCAGGAAATGACCTTGACTTCTTTGATGTCTGAGCAAGCTTGAAGCACTACACAATGCCTACTTCTGCTACCCTCATGGCTGTTGGAACAAATTGTTCTCACCTGCATGTTCAGCTGGAGGAAGTCATCACATGCTTGTCATAGACATTCCCCCAACTCTCTGGTTGTTCTGGGACCTGTCAGTTAGCCTCAGCCTGGTTTATTCCATCTGCCAAGATTGTTTTCCTGGGGCATGGCCACTGTGCTTGCTATTGGAGCCAGGTAAGAGTTGAGTGAATGGTAGATGCCAAAGGTGGATGAGCAGCCCTGAATCTTAAGTAATCTAGCTCTGTTGTAAGTGCCTCCTCAGAAAAGATAGGACAATCATGCTAAGTCTGAGTCTTTGTTTCTTGTTTATGAACCCATTTATTTCTTTGTTGCCATCCCTGTTGACCCCAAATCTCTTTATACTTTTGTGCTTGCCCACAATTGGTCTTTTCCAGTCAAGAGAAACCTAGACTTTGTTTAGTAAAAGAGAGGAGTCCAATGGCTCTGGGTAGGCTGTGCACTTAACAAAGGCCAACGTGACATTTTACTCTGTACTGAGATGAAATCAAGAAAAACAGAGCAGTTAGAAGCATTCATGGCTGAAAGCCTAGGCCTCCTGCTAAGGTATTAATGAAGAAACATCTGACAAATTAAATAGGGAATTTTAAGGAAATCACTTCCCATATTAACAAGGTTAAGTGAGATTTTCTGCTTTCAGTGAGTCACCCAGGTATTTTGTGCTGGAAATCACTGCCTTCTGGGGAACAGAAGACACTTGGGATAATGATTAAGTGAATGTTATTGAAACTACACAGCATTGTTAGAGTAGCTTTTCTTTTTCCAGATTGAGTGATCCTTAAACTCCATTGTTTTCACTGTGAATTTACTCCAAATGCAATGCCCATTGTTATGGGCATGGGTCAAAACATAATTAGGCAATTCACTTAAGAATGTAAAAAGAAGGAATGACTCCCATAGGAGAATGTGTGCATTGTGAACAAAGGGAAAGTTGAATTATTCTCTGAGCACTAAATGGGTTATATTCCTAAATCAGTCTTTTCATAATATAATCTGAAATTTTGCTAGAATGATATGTATGGGGTATGAGAAGTTAGGAAGAGGATAGACTAGTCCTGAAAAAGGTGAACAGTCACCTACAAAGGAAAAGACAAAGACAAATTAACATACAGTGTAAACAGCCCTAAGGGAAATGGATGGAGCAGCATTGTCTTTAGGTTGGAAAATGGCCCGACTGGAAGTGCCTGGTGACTGTCAGTGAGCATGGTTGGGTCTGGAGCCATCTAGAAATAGTGTGGTGTCACCACTCAGGCCAGTCTAGCCTCACTAAAGGAGATCCAAAGCTCTTCTAGAAAAGTATATTTGCTTCATATTCTTACTGTGTTAGGGTAAAGCAAACCTCCTTTTCTTAATGGTTCCAAGATTTATGAGTGTCTTATTTCATCTGATCCTCTGATCTGAACTAATAGAATGTTAGCCCCTAATACCAACTAATTCAAGCCTCCTAATTTCACACATGCTCAGACATATTATGAGGTAGAATTTGAACCCACTTCCTCCAATTCCCCACTCTTTCCATTGTGCCATATAAATTCCCTAAACCAATATTATATCCATTGCATACAAACATTTCTTGCCTACAAATATAAAAGGTACTGTTGGTTTACTTATCAAAGCTAGCCCTAGGGGAGCTAATCTGGAACAACTGGGAAGCACAATGGATAGAACTTTGAGTTAGGAAGACCTGAGTTCAAATATGGCCTCAGACACTTATTAGTTATGTGACCTTGGGTTTGCTTTTCTCATTTGAAAAATGAGTTGGAGAAGGAAATGGCAAACTATTATTTTTGCCCAAAATAATCCAAATGGGGTCACAAAGAATTGAGTTACAATGGAAACAACTGAACAATAACAAAAGGCTTTTAGAAGGCCTATTAAATGGAGGAAGTTTGTTTGTAGCCTTCTTGATTTCTTTCTACCTATTTTCTTCCCCTCAGTTCATTCCTCTGCCCTTATATACCCAGTGGCCTCATTCTGTCTCTCTTCTCTTTCCTATCCAAACCTGCTATAAAAATTCTGGTACAAATAACTGATACAATTTAAATTTGTATATTTGCAGGGATTTGTGCATTTTAAAAAACTGAATAAAACCTAATTAATCTATTTTCTTATTCAAGGCACAATGCTTAGCATGTGTATCCAAAAAACAAAGATGTACACACTCTCTGTCTTTGATAAGCATTATCCTGCCATTCAACTAACCTTTTAGAGACAAAGCGCCAGACCCACCCCAAATACCCTCAGACCAAATGCCTGCTGGCCCCTCCCACCTTTACCCTCTGCAGGGGAAGGAGAAAGAGCTCCTAGTGGGCTGCTGGGTGGAGGGGTGGGTGAAGTGAAGAATATCCTCAGGGAGTGTAGAGAGGAGAAGGGGAGTGGCCGGAGCACTCTGCTCCCCTCCAGCTTTGCCACCTGTGAGCCACCCACCTTACCCACTGTGTGTTCCCATTGGGTTGCTAGGCAGAGGGGTGGGGGATGGGCAAAAAATGTCATTAGGCATGATGGAGAGGGGCAGTGGAGCAGCTCCACCGGAGTCCCTCTGCCTTTCCAGCAACAAACTGGGGTGGGGGGAGGAAGAGGGCAGCCACATGCCCATAGAGAGTGTTCTGCATGACATCTTTGGCACCCATGCCATAGTTTTTCCATTACTGCTCTAGGAAATCAGGGGAGGAAAGATCTCTTCCCTTTGGGATGTTACATAAAAACTACAGAAGAAAGGTAGTATTTTAGATGAGTTTTAAAAGATTGGTAAGATGAGGGGAATGGCATAAAAGGGATTGAAAGACAATTTGTGTGAAGTCATAGAATTAGGAAATCACAGATATAGTCTGAGGTGAGAAAACTAATTCTGCCTGAACATCCAGGTCAAGTAAAAGAGTAGCAGAAGATAATGTCAGCAAGATACTTTGGGGTTAATCGGAAAATTCTTGAATCTCATTGGATCCTGACCCCAAATTCAGATTGAGGGCAGAGATTGTACTTTATTCTATAAATAATGGAGAATCATTGATGTTTTGAGAAACATTGATGAAAGCAACATCCTTGATGGGTGGTATAGGATAGATTAGATATAGGAGAGACAGGAAGCATAGAGGTCAGCTGGATGATTATTTCCATAGTAGTATTTCCAAGTAGGAGATGATGAAGGTTTAGCCTAGTTAGACTTAGTAAAAGTGGGAATGGAGAGTAAAGGACAAGCACACAAAAAAGTAAATGTATCAACAAGATTTGGTGATTAGATATAGGGAGAGAGGGAAAAGGTATCAGATGACTTCAAAGCTTAGGAGATTTGTAGAAGGGAGATATTATCACAAGTACCCATTATTTAAAGCCTTGTGAAAGAAATGAAAAATATAGTCCCTGTCCTCTTTGAATTTGCAGTCTTGGAGAGACTCCATATAAAAATATGGAAAGATTTAAGAAGGTCCTGTTGTTGTTGAGTTATTTCAGTTGTGTTTGATTGACTCTTTATGATTTTAAATGGGATTTTCTTGGCAAAGATATCAGAGGGGTTTGCCATTTCCTTCTCCAACTCATTTTACAGATGAGAAACTGGTGGTAAACTGGATGCCAGGGAACCACGAGGTCTCTGGAGTCTTTCCTAAGCATGCTTGCCCAGCTAAAGAGTGGGGCTGAGACTGACCAGAATGGGTTTTCAAAAAGAATAAAGGGTACAATTTATATTAAATTCACACACTAGGATCACTCAGCCAATAAGTGTCTGAGGCCAATTTGAAGTAGGGAAGATGAGCCTTCTTGACTCTAGACCCAGTGCTCTATCCACTGTACAACCTAGAACAACAAAATCATACATTGTAAGTGGAGGTTAATGTTTACTGTTATTAAAAAAAAAGAAATTTGTGACTTTCACATAAATTATTGTGAGCTGTTGCATATAGCTCACTGGGTCATGGTCTTACAAGCAGGGCAATATGACACAACATGAGCTTAAAGTATTATCACAGTTCTCCCAAACTGTAGAAATTGTTCTGTTGGAGTGTCATGGCTCCATGAAGCACAGGTCTAGGCTGGACAAAGAATTCATTTCTGAGGCATAGACTTTATTTTACTCCTATAGAGCCAAAGGGTTCTTCTCTTAGCACTATTTTTAAAACCCTTACCTTCTATCTTAGAATTGATACTAAGTATTAATTTCAGGACAGAAGAGTGGTAAGAGCTAGGCAACTGGAGTTAAGTGACTTGCCCTGGGTAACACAGATAGGAAGTATCTGTGGACAAATTTGAACCCAGGATCTATTGTTTCCAGGTCTGGCTCTCTATCCACTGAGCCATCTACCTGCCTCTGTAGCTTAGCATTATTATTATTATTTTTATTTTAAAATATTTTTCCACGACTACATGATTCATGTTCTCTTCTTTCTCTCTTCCCTCCTCCCTCCTGGAGCTGACAAGAAATTCCACTATGTACTTTAGCATTATGAAAGTTCCCTTAAAGAATAAAAAAGGTGCTGAATGAAGTGGATTGTTTCTGGGCAGAAAAGAGAGGAATTAATAGGTCAAAAGTATTCTTTCTACTGGAATTAACAACTGAATCACTCCTCAATATAGATCAAGCCTAAAAGAAGAGGAGGAGCAGTAGAAAAGAACAATTGATTTATTTTTCATAATTTAAATGATGAGTCATGATAAACACCATTAGATAGCAACTATGTTATTCACATTTAAATTGGTGGCCCTTGTATCCCTTTGCACATTATCATTCATTTTTCTTCTTATATGGTCCAAATAAGGGTGCTCTCCATTCTCCTGGTTCTCTTTTTTTGGTTTTGTTTTCCATTCTTTCATAAAGATCTTTCCAGATTTCTATGTATTCTCCACAATTATCTGTCTTAAGCCATGTTTAACACACACACACAGCCGAAGAGAGATGAGAAGCAAAGAAAAGGAGAAAAAGGGAGCTGGGACAGGTGATTTCCAGAGGGGATAGCTGAGAAATGGATGAGACCTGTGGCAGGGATCCCCAGAGGGGATCTGTTTTCCATCACTTCTCCTGCTTGCTGCCAGGTTCCTATCTTTGTTGGTTCTCATTGGTGAATGTTTTTAAAAACACCCTAAAAGTGTGGGTGTTTTCATAAAGAACCATTTTCAAAATCTCTCCATCTCTGCGTCTGAGCCACGCCATGAAGTGCCTGGATGCCTTGATAGCTGAGCTATAAATAGCATAAACAATACAGACAGACCAGAGAGATGGGTAAAGCTGTTCTCCCTGCATCTGGAGAGGCTCGGATTTGGCTTTGAGTAGGTACACAGGGGCCAGAGCACATTTCTGCAAAGTCCTATGATCATAGCTTAGTTAAAGGTCTGGGACTGGGGAGCCTTAGAATTCTAACGAATAAAAGGATAACTGTGCTAGATGGTTGGGGGACCTGGGATGAAGAAGCAAAAGCCTGAGCATGGAAATAGTTTATTCTGTTTCTTTTTTTTCCCTTTGAACTTCATGTGTGTTACAAAGACAAGCTTTCATTTTGCTGTGAGAGGATTTAATGTTTGATTTCTTTTTTTGTACAGGAAGAGTCATATTTTAAGTTAAATCATGATATATATATATATATATATATATATAATGGCAACAAAAATGTTTAAATCAACAAGAACTTAATTATTATCACAAGCATTTATTATTACTTTGTGGTAGGTTCTGTGCTAGGCATAGGAGATCCTTAGAAGGATTTGTGATCTTGCTGATCTGAGAGTTAAGGCAGATCTTACCCACCCATGCCTTTGAGATTTGTTCTCCCCAAAGTTGGCCACCATGGACCCACCCAACGGGATGGAGGCCTCCTTTATTTTTTTCTGACATTACAAAGGTACCAATGGAGACTCTGATTGTCTACCTCTTATCCTTTGTTTTTGCCACATGACCAGTCCATCACCTCTTTTTGTCACATAATTCCTCCATGACTTACTTTGTTTCTGTTCTTCTTTGGAATTCCTATAATCTGGTTGATGGTGAGACTCCATGTACCCTGGGCAAGTCACTTGACCCCATTGCCTATCCCTTACCTCCTGCCTTGGAACCAATATTTAATATTGATTCTAAGAAAGAAGATGAGGGCTTAAAAAAACAATGCTAAGACATAGCTCCTTTTGGCTCTCTGTGTGAGATACTCATCTTTAGTTCTTTGCCGCCATAATTAGTGCTTCACTAATCTTTTGTTACAGTTAATCTGGGGCCAGCTAGCTGGTTCAGTGGATAGAGAGTAAGGCTGGGAAATAAATGGGAGGCATTTGGTTCAAATTTTACCTCAGATATTTCCTAGCTGATTGACTCTGAGCAAGTCATTTAACTCCAGTTGCCTAGCCCTTACTGCTCTTCTGCCTTGGAACCTATACCAATTATTGGTTCTAAGACAGAAGGTAAAAGTTTTAAAAAAGGGAAGTTAATATGAAGTTAAATGGTACTGGGGTACTAATTAATGAGCTCTATAAATTGAGGAACAAAACTCGTAGGAGTTCAAGCCCATGGTAAGAGAATAGAGACTCTTCTTCCCTTCAAGGTCCTGGACAATTAGGTGTGGGATTTGTTATAATTAAAGTTGTTGATGTCATAAACTGTAAGAATTAAAATGGTTGAAGATATAAATTGTGATAGATATAAGAGTGGTTGAGTAAATTGTGACTGCAGGAAATATGTTTTCACTACAGTGTTTTGTTTAAAATCAAATATTAGGTGGTCGCCAGGGAAATATTCCCAATTATGAATATACCCAGGTCAACTGGGTTTTATAGAGAATTTAATTAATAATACAATGAGTAATCAAAGAAAGAGAGAGAGAGAGAAAAAAAAGTATAAGCATGAAGGGCCTTAAGCCAACATGGCCTAGACCTGAGTCTTAAGAGAAAGAGATTAGTCAGTCAGTCTTTTATCACTCACCACAAGATTTGTCCAAGTAAGGGATTCAGAGGGACAGAGTCTCCCCAGAGGGAGTTCCAGCCAGAGTCAGCCTCCCTTGAGAGACCTCCTTAGAGAATTCCTCCAAGAGCTCCTCTCAAGCGACCTCCAAAAAAATCTCCTTCCAAAAGCCTCCAAAAGCCTCTCCTCAAGCAATCCTCATAAGAGCTTTCTCCAAAAGGATTCCCGCAAAGGGGCTATAGTCTCTCCCTTATTTTTCAATTGTCTCTTTAACATTTCATTTTCTTTCTTTAAACCTTTCACTGATGTATCGTCTTCCTCAGGTCTTTTTACACGACCTTTATAAACATAGGTTGCTACTCTCCTTAGTTCTTCAAGGTCCATAGAGTCCCAATTAGGACAGCTAGTTCTAAAGTAGTCTTTTACCACTGAACAACAATTCTTAACAAATTGCCTATGTATTTGTCTAATGTCTCTTTCTCTGGATAAATCAAGGTCCATATATGTATTTCCTACGTCAATAAGTCTGTCCATAAACTGGGAGGGTGTTTCATCAATATGTTGTTGGGTTTTTTCAAATTTTGACCATTTTTCAGGTCTATCAGAGAAAGCTCTCATGGCTGTCAATAATGCTTCTCTGGCCTGGTTTAGTTTTGTGTAATCTAGTTCAACATTGGGGTTCCAATGTGGATCTTCAGTTGGCCAATAACTTCCTTTTTTACCTTGTTTTTGATTAGCCAGAGAGACGATATTATTTTTCTCTCTCTTTGTTAATAATGCTTCTAATATATTCTCAACATCCAACCAAGTGGGGTCAAAAGTTCTGAATATGTTCTCTAATTTTTTTATAATTAATATTGGTTCGTCCTCAAATGATGGCATATCTTCCTTCAATTTTTTTAAATCCTCAGGGCTGAAAGGTGTATGATATCTTACAGATACCAAGTTTCCATTTTTATTAAAAGTGGGTACTTCCCTTAAAGGAAATAAGCTATCTGAATTATTTGGTACTCCTGTTTCTAGGCTTCTTGCTCCATTTTCAATTGGGTAAGTCTGAGAAATAGAATAGTTGGGCACATTAAAAGGAAGGGTTTGTTGTTGTCCGTCCCATGGTGCCAGAAAATTCAGAGGTAAGGTGTGAATTTAGGTTGGAATGTGAACTTAAAGTGGATTGTGTAGGATGAGAAGGAGGAGCCAAGGAAGAAGTGTGAAAGGATACAGAGGTGTTTGGATTGGAGGAATCAGTAAGGTATGAAATAGAGGGATTAAGATCAGAAGTATGGGTAGGGTGGGAACTTAGAGTTTATTGTGTTGGGTCGGAAGCATGGGTGGGGTGTGAACTTAGAGTTGATTGTGTTGAGTCGGAAGCATGAGCAGTGGGAGGAGGGGGTGGGTTTTCTGAGACCGAGGGGGCAAGGGGAGGGGTGGTTTCGTTAAAAGGATTATTGTCCAGAGTAGGGTGGGACAGAGATTCTGATAATGTTCTTAACTCTCTGTTAATGCTTCTTATAAAAGTTACGATCTCTCCCTGACTTTCCTCTATAAGCTCCTGTCAAGTATTTAGTTCTTCAATTTGTTGAATATTAGAGGGAGCAATTGGTTGGTTTGACTGAGAATTGAGTTCTTCAAGGAAATACAATATTAAAATTACAACAATCAAAAACTCAAGGGAAAGTAGTATGTCAATTAGATTTTGCCATAAGTTCCATGGGATGAACCCTTTCAGAGAGACAAGGAATTATGTATTTATAAGATTGGTCATGGGGCTGATGAGCCAGCTGTTAAGTAAGCTGCAGACGAATGCTTGTACTAAGAAAAGAACAAAGTATTTACTGAAACGCCAGTTGTTAACTAAGTTCTGAACTGTCTGTGACTCCATATTTCTAAAGTAAACATGTGGGGGGAAGGGCAAGGCCAGAACTTCCCCAGGTTTGTCTTAATCTTAATTTAGGCAGTTGTTCCCTAAAGGAAAGGATTTAGAAAAAGTTCTCCTAGCCAGGACTTTAGGGCCCTGTTGCTAAGATCTAAAACAGCTTAATTTAAAAAGTCTTTTGAGGATTTTCTCACCAAATTCGTGGTCAGCCATAAACTGTGTCAGTTAAAATGATGGGATGCCTTAAACTGTTATAATTAAATAGCTGGATGTCGAGTTCCTCTATTGGAATCAATATGTACTGGCAGGCCAAAGAGAGGAATAATTTCTCTTAAAAGCACCTTAGCAACAAAATCTGCTGTAGTCTCAGAATTTGCCACTGAATGGTCAGCCTCACTACCTCCTAACATTAGCGCTCAAGGAGCAGAACTCATAGCTCTGAAGCACGCTTGTATAATTGCCAAGGATAAAAAGGCAACAATTTATATGGATTCTAGATATGCTTTTGGCATTTGTCACTCAGTCGGAATGCTATGGCTCCAAAGAGGATTTTTAACCTCACCTGGAAAATCTATAGCTAATGCAGAAATTATTAATGAAGTTCTTCCTGCTCTCCAGCTTCCTGAAGCCTTAGCTGTAGTTCATTGTTCTGCCCATACAGGTGTCACTGACCCTGTCTCTAGAGGAAATGATCGAGCAGATGCCGCTGCAAATCTAGCAGCCATAGAAGGACCGGAATTAATTCTAACATTAACAACCACTAATGATTTAAATCTACCACTTTCCTATAATGAAAAGTAAGAGGAAAAATTGAAACAAAAATTCAAAGTAAAACAGATTAATGGAGTATGGGTGTCATCTGAAGGAAAACCCCTGCTCCCTAGAAGTTTCTATAACCAAATTTGCCAATCTATTCATAAAAATATTTTGGTCATTTTGGCACCCAGGGCATCGTGGACTCTGTCAAGAGAGTATGGATAGCCCCTGGTATAACTACTATAGCCTCTAAAGTATTTTCAGCCTGCTCTACCTGCCAGGCATATAACCAACATGCATTTCATGGAAAAGCCTTTGGTGGACGTCCTCTGGCTTATACACCTTTTGAACATCTACAGATAGATTTTATAACAATGCCAAAGGCTGGACATTATAAAATTTGTCTAGTAATAGTAGATCAACTAACCAGATGACCGGAAGCATTTTCTGCGACCCGAGCCACGGCAGATTTTGTTGCTAAGGTGCTTTAAAAAAAAATTATTCCTCGTTTTGGCCTGCCAGTACGTATTGATTCCGATAGAGGAAGTCATTTTACTGATTCTGTCTTAAACCAAATATATTCTTGCTTGGGGATAACTCCCAAATTCCATGTTCCATATCATCCCCAGAGTTCAGGCCAAGTTGAGAGGATGAACAAAGAACTTAAAACTATGATTGGAAAATTATGCACTGAGACCCATTTAAAATGGCCTGAAATTCTCCCTTTGGCCTTATTTTATCTTAGAAGCAGGCCTAGAGGAGACCTACACATCTCACCATTTGAGATGCTTTTTGGACATCCTCTTATACAGGGTAAACCTTTTTCCCCTGCATATACCTCACTATTAGGAGGAGATACTACTATTGCTTCCTATATACAGGAGTTACCACACAAACTACGTGAACTTCATGAATCCAGAGCTGCAGTACAAGCCGGACTACTAGATTTTTCTCTGCATGACCTGAATCCAGGAGATAAAGTTTATATTAAGAATTTCAAGTGAACTGGAGCAACTCAGCCTTCAGGGGAAGGACCATTCCAAATATTGTTAACTACTCCAACATCCATAAAGATTGGAGAAAAAGACTCTTGGATTCATTGCTCACATGTGAAGAAAGCATCTTCTGCTGAGAGTGATTGACTGTACCCTATCATATATATTGGAGATAATAATCCATTGACAAATGGATGCTGTTTTTTGAGAACACATTGAATTACTGATTTTTTCCTTATTTTTAATATTTCTTTTCTTTATTTTGATTAGAATATTTGATTTTTTCTCATTTCTTGTACAAAAGGTACATATAAATATTATTTTTCTGCAGTAATACAAGTTTTATATATATATATATATATATATATATATATATATATATATATATATTCTTGCTATAATGTCAATGCACAAGCTTTAAACTATGGGAACCTGCCATTTATTGATTAAATATTATGAGACTGTGATTAATGTTAATGTCTGATTCCAAAAAAAAGGGATAAAAAATAAAGAGCACAGACTTAACCTGAATAGTGCCAAAAAGAGCATACAAGAAATACTAATGTGAGACTCGAGGTTGCGACGCTTGACATATGGTAAGTCATACGACTTCTTATATCTACACTCTCTGCGAAGTACTCATACAAGGACAAAGTTTGACTATAATGCTGGCTCCCTATATCCCTAAGAATGTCAAAAGTCAGATGAGGGAATGACACTTCCCTATCAAAATAGAATTTTAGTTCCTTTTCTTTCTCATATTATGGCAACTTCCTATAGTCTTGGCTACGGATGGCTAAATGAAATATTACTGCATTCTGTCCTACAGACTTGTGGGATAGAAATTACTTTAAATTGGACCTATTCAAGGACCTATTTTGAATTTTTTTTTCTCCTTATGTTTTTGATTATTTTTCTATTCTTTTAATAATTGACTCATACATCCCCATAACTCAACATTGCCTTCTGAGTTGAACTGAATGTTTTTTAACACCTACTTCAGGGGGGATTGTATTTTAATTTAAAATCTAAGAATTTTTGAATTTTTTTGTTTGAGATTGTATTTTTATAAAAATCCAAGAATTTTGATTTTTTGTTTAAGATTGTACTTTTATAAAAATTCAAGATTTTGATTTTGTTCGAGAAAAGATCTTCAAGAAAGAAGCTTGAAACTTTTATATCCAGAGAATGAACTGTTGCAGAAAGATGCCGGAAAACCTACACTTCATCAAGAAGATCAAGAAAGAACTTTGGATATGATTGATTGAACTGAACTTTGATTGAACATTTATTGTAAATGTACACATTTATGCCAAAAGGGACTGCCCCTAATTTGGCTTTCTGTTAATGCGCCTAGCAAAACATTGGTTTTGTTTTCTTTTCTTTTCTATTTCCTCTCTCACTATTCTAATTCCTCTTAGAAATTTGAATATCGTGTATATCTATAGTTAGAAGTGCATTTAGGATTACAAATTGATTATGTTAAATGATCAATGGGGAGACTAGTCTCCCAATGATCATCAGGGGTGATTGTAAATCTTGAAATTTCTCAGACTTGTGAATGTTAAAAATTTCCCCTTTGGGGAATTCTCAATTGGAACAATTCCCTACTGGGAACATTCCCCATTTTGACTGTGAGAACTCGCCAGGATCACAAATGGGAGGACCTCTACTCCACCCATACTTAAGACTGCTTTAGGGGAGAAAACTCCTTGCTAAACAATGAAAGTACTTGGACCCATGCTTATGATGAGGCAGGGAGTTCTTTGAGCCATGCCTGTTTTTAGAATTGATACAATGGGATGCTAGGTACCTAGAAAGGTTGGGCAACCTGTAAACTTGCCAGGAGCAAAGAGGTGAAAACTTACTTAAAGGTTTTCTCTTGAGGGGATTAGTCGACTCAGCTGTGTTTTCTCTGGTTCAGACATACTGAGGGGATTAGTCGACCCAGCAGTGTTTTTAGAATGGGTTGTCCTTTGGAAAACGTCTACTGTGATTGGTAGATGTAAGGACTTAGGGGAGGTGACATAGGAGAAAACCCCCTATATAATAAAAGGCAGAATCTCTTGAAAATACAATCCTTTTGGAGAATCTCTGATGAGGATCGCTTGGGAAGAATCTCTTGAGAGAGGCTTTGGAGAAGGGAAGCTCTTGGAGGACAATCTCTAAGGAGGTCTCGCTGGAGCTCCTCGGAGGGGACTCTGTCCCTCTGGAGGCTCTGGAGAGAGGCCCTTTGAAAAAGTCTCTGGCTGGATCTCTCTTTGAGGAGGACTCTGGCTGGAACTCTCTCTGGTGAAGTCAGCTGAGATGGAGCTGGCCTGGTGTCACTAGAATCCTTGCTTAGATAGACCTTGTGGTGAGTGATAAAAGATTGACTGACTGATCTCTCTCTCTTAAGACTCAGGTCTAGGCCATGTTGGCTTAAGGCCCTTCATACTTATTTCCTTTTCCTCTCTTTCTCTCTTTTCTTTAATTCCACATTTGTATTAATTAAAATCTCTATAAAACCCAATTGACTTGGGTATTTGAATAATTGGGAATATTTCCCTGGAGACCACCTTATATTTTGATTTAAAACCAAGACACTGTAGTGAAACATATTTTCTGCAGTCCAATTTACTCACCCACTCTTATATCTATCATAATTTATATCTTCCACCATTTTAACTCACTACAGTTTTCAACCCCAACTCTTTTAACTGCCATAGTTTATGCGTAACAACTATTTTAAATGTAACAGATTAGAAAGGGAGGTGAACTACAAGCTTGGTCCTAAGACAGGGGGGATATATAAACCATGATACACAAATAAATACTAAGTAACTCTGAGGAGGAAAGAAGCACTAATAATTGGAGAGTATTGGAAAAGGACTTATTTAAGAGGAAGTACTTCAGATGATCTGAACATTTCAAGAAGCAAAGAGGAGAAAGAGGAGTGTGCAAGGCATGGGAGACTATCACCTGCACAAAGGCGATAAGACAAGAGGTATAAGGTCACAACAGAGAACAGCTGATAAGCCAATTTGGCTGAAGCAGAGAGTGCATGTGGTGGAGTACTAGGCATTTAGTTTACAAAGATAGCTTGCGACTAGATCGTGTAGGGCTTTGAATGCCAAAATTGGGAGTCTGGTTCAAGCCAAACCTATAGGCTCCTGACTACTGTATTGTAAACTATCTATAACAGGTTTGGGATGCTTAAATGAAGACAGGGGAAGATTAGCACTTTTTAAAAGTCTTCTTAATGAGTTAGAGGTGGATCCAAAAGTTTCTTCTAATTTTGTGAATCTGCTTTTGTTGATATGTTGATGTCCTGATGTGACTTATGTCATTCTCATGATTACCTCAAGATTGCAAGATATCAAAGACTGGAAATCCTAGCAAACTTATGTGTCTTTGTGGATTTCATTGTTGGTTGACCACTCACTCTTATGGAAATGAGGTGGAGGGTATTTAATTTATATTCGTGTGCTGGTTGGACTAGGTGGCATCTGTCCTGTCCAATCCTGAGAGTTGCTGACTTACGGTGTCATCAACAAATAGATGACTAATGAATATTTTGTTCGTTTTTTTTGTTTTGAGATAGGACTTCCCTATTTCGTGTAGGTTGAAAGTGAGATCACTTATTAGAGGTTTGATCCCCTTATGGAAGCTTTTATTCACTCTATTTCTGACATATGCCAATTTCCTCTCTTTAGGCAGCCTGGTTCCTCCCATACCCCCTCCTTAGGACTCGCCATATTGGCAATGGATTTAATAAGTGGAAAAGCTATAATTCAAACTATTTCACATTAAGTATTCTTTCCTTTACACCATGCCGCACCTATACTGTGGAAGAATCCCTATTTAATTCAGAATTTATGGAAGATGTCCTTCATAACACTTGTGATCCCTTTTGGTTTGTGTCACTTTTATACCACCTTCATAGGCATTTTGTTGTTGTTGCTATTGTTTAGTTGTTTAAGTGTCTGATTTGATAATGATAGTAAGAATCATTGAACAGTTTTTTCCTTGTTGTTATTTTTTTTATTTTTAATAACAAGTTTCCACATAAGTTTTCTGAAGTTATACAATCCAAATTGTCTCCCTCCTTTCTTCCTTCCCCTCTCCCGGAGCTGACACGCAATTCAATCTGTGTTATTGTAAACCTCAAAATTCCTTAGACTTATAAATGTTGGAAATTTCACCATTGGGATATTTCATACTTGGAAAATTTCTTACTGATAGTCTATTGGAATGGAAACCCCATTGGCATGGGAGGTTCCTTCTCTTCCCTTCTTCAGATTACTTTAGGACAGAAACCTTTTGCTGAACAATGGAAAGGACTTTGACCTATGCTTAAGCATAGAACAGGAATTTCTTTGAATCATGATTGATTTTAGAATTGATACAATGGAGATACTTGGAATAAATCTCCACCCTATTCAGTCCTAACAGGATTGAGTAAGGGCTGCAGCCTAGATCAAAGATTTAATCATTTGAAAATATGACCTTCAACAGACATGTGCAAAAGCCAGAAACCTCTGGGTGGTCCTGGGTTAAGCTAGAGCCTCCATTGGCACAGGGAAATTGATGAACAGTGATTGGTAGATGGGAGAACTGAGGGGAGGAACTTGGATGGTTTCCTGAGAGATAGGAGGAGTTTGGTCGGGGTGATTGCGGTGGACTCGGAGAAGCTTGCGCTGAAGGAAGCTGAAGGTGGGGGCCTCTGAGACTGTTTCTCCATTTTGGTCACGTGAGTGATAGGGATTGATCTCTTTTCTTTGCCCCAGCTATCTAAGGGCTTGGACCTTTTGGCCCAGCCTAAACAGAAGGGGTATTTAAGCCCTATTCCCTTCTCTCCCTTTTTCTCTCTCTCTATCTCTAATTCCTTTCTTGCTCCTATTGTAATTAAACTCCAAAAAAGGCTGACCGCTGACTTGAGTTTTTCATTTAGGAATTACATAGCTGAATTCCTTGGCAACCTTAAATTAATATATATATCAGTCTTTTAAAGTGATTCCCTTGTCACAGTTATACACCTATTTTCATACAAAACATATTTCTATATTATTATACATTTTTGTAAATGAATAATCTCATAAAACAAAACCTCACAACATATACCTGAACAAACAAATGATAAATCATATGTTTCCACCTGCTTCCCTCTTCCAATAGTTCTTTCTCTGGAAGTCAATAGGATTCTTTTTTCATATATCCCTCAGAATTGTTTTGGATCATTGTATTACTGTTAGTAGCAAAGTATCACATTTGATTGTTCCACAATATTTCAGTTACTGTATATAATGTTCTCCTGGTTCTGCTTATTTCAATCTGTATCAGTTCATATAAGTCTTTCCTGCCCTTTCTGAAATTATTCTGTTCATCATTCCTTATTGCAAAATAATATTCCATCACCATCATATACCACTATTTGTTCAGCCATTCCCCAAATGAGGGACATCCTTTTAGTTTTCAATTCTTTGCCACCAGAAAAAGAGCAGCTATAAATATTTTTGCACAAACAGGTACTTTCCCATTTAAAAAATAATCTTTGAGAAGCAGACTTAGTAGTGTTATAACAGGATCAAAATGTATGCATCCTTTTTAGCCCTTTGGGCTTAATTCCAAATTGTCCTTCAGAATGGTTGGATCAGTTTACAATTCCACCAGCAATGCATTAGTCTCAATTTTGCAACATTCCCTCCAAAATTTATTGCTTTCCTTTACTATCACATTGACCTATCTGATAGGTATGAGGTGGTACCTCAGAGTTATTTTAATTTGAATTTCTCTAATCAAGAGGGTTTTAGAATATGATTAAGTTAGAATATGGTTGTGATTATTGATAGCTTTGATACCTTTTCTTCATCTGAAAACTGCCTATTCATATACTTTGACCATTTATCATTTGAGAAATGACTTGGATTCTTATAAATTTGACTTTGTTCTTTATATATTTGAGAAATGAGACTTTTTTGGGAAAATTTATTATAAAACTTTCCCCCCAGTTTGTTGTTTCCCTTATAATTCTTGGTTGCATTGGTTTTGTTTGTACCAACCTTCTAAATTTAATATAATAAAATTTATTCATTTTGCGTCTTGTAAAGTTCTCTATCACTTGTCTGATCATAAGTTCTAACTTTCTCCATTGGTCTGAACAAAGTTTTAAAAGGGTTGGGCTGGATTATTTAAGAGTGTGATCACCAGGAATTTAATTAATTCCAAAGAGATTTATTTACAATTTATTTACAAATTGTAGAAAGAGTGAAGTAAGAAATCAGAGAGAGGACAAGGTAAGATATCTATCCTAAACACTAAATAATTTATCTCTGGGATTTAAAGTTTTGCTTATTCCACAAATTTTGCTCATAGCAGAACTGGTACTGTATATAAATGGTATTAAGTTCAAGTAGAAATAGATCTTTAAAGGCCATATATTGATTTAGAAAATTTTAAATTAATATGATCTATATTTTATTTTGAAAATATAAAATGTGGCACAGTGGACAGAGTATAGGGCCTGGAATTAGGAAGACTCATCTTTCTGAGTTTAAATCTGGCCCCAGAAATTTACTGGCTATGTGACCTTGGACAAGTCACTTAATGCTATTTGCTTCAGTCTCCTCATCTGTAAAATGATCTAGAAAAGGAAATGGAAAAAAACACTCTAGCATCTTTGCATAAGACATGACTAAAAAACAACTGAAAAGAAATTTTTATTTAATTTCATTTTGTTATACATTTTGCAATAATATTGATTTTGCTTCAAATAGTACTGGCCTTTATTGACTTATGTGGTCAGTATGAATGTGATACTTTTGGTCTACACTATAAAATTCCCTGGAGGAAACAATTCACTGTGATGCAATGAAAAGAATGCTAGATTTGGAATAAAAAACCCTACCGTTCAAATCCCAGTTCTGCTACTGATTAGCCATGTGACTATGGCCAAATAACTTTACCTCTCTGGGCCTCAGTTTCCTCATCTGTAAAATGATACCCTTACCCTATGAGTTCTGAGGCTCCTTTTAGCTCTATATCAACGATCCTATAAATTTTGCCCTCCTTCAGAGAAATTCAATTTTCTCTCAAATATATGATCTGGCAGATGACTCCAAGAAGGCTTATGATTTTTCAGAGGGATTTGCCCACACTGTTCCATTTTCTGTTTTCAATGTGACCACAGAGCATAATTCTAGCAAATAAGTAGCAGGAAGTTTGGATTTCCAAAGTCCTCATCATTGTGATAAGCCACTAACCAGCTGCTTTAAAATGATTTTTAAATTCCTGAGGATGCCCCAAGTTATTATTTCTTTTACCGGTGAGACAATAAGGGCCTGTAACTCCCAGATGAGCTAGTTATTTCTCTCACTTAATCACTGGGCAGCCCTTCCCTCTAGGCTTATCCTCCTGTAATGAAGTACCAGATATAATGATTTTCCAGTAGTTGTTTCCCTTGCTTATTACATACAGCCACTGAGCATGGGACTTAAGGAACTCACTTCCCATTAAAAAATATTAGAAATCCAATTCTCCCACCATAAAATCGAAGTGCAATAACTTCCATTAAATTTACAAGCTACAAGCAAAGAGAAGCCTGGAAATGTAGAAACAAAATTTAACAACACCCCTTGTTTCAGGCCCTTGGTGGCTAATTCAGTTAGATTATGGCTTCTTTCATCTCTTCAAATGTCTGAGTTACAGCAATGAAATCAGGATATATTTGGGGAAAGGAATCATCAGTTTTTTAGAGAATAGATATCATTCAGTCTAATTCCTTCATGTTTTCAGAAAAGAAACTGAGCCCCAGAGATACGGTGACTTTTCCAAGTCTTATAGACAGACAAATGAACAGACAGATGGACACACAGACAGACAGAGACAGAGAGACAGCAGATGAATAGACAGACAGATAGACTAGATAGACAGATGAACAGACAAATTAATAGATAGACAGATGATAGATAGATGAATAGACAGACAGATGGATAGATAGATGAACAGACAGATGGACACACAGATCAATAGAGAGATACAGAGAGACAGATTGATAGATGAATAGACAGATAGACAGACAGACAGATAGATATAGATATATAGACAGATGAATAAACAGACAGATATATAGATGAATAGACAGATAGATATATAGCAAGACAGACATAGATAGATGAATTGATGAATGGACAAATGAATAGGTAGACAGACAGATAGATGAATAGTCAGATGGACACACAGATAGATACAGACAGATAGATATAGATAGACAGATGAATAAACAGACAGATATATAGATGAATAGACAGATAAATAGATAGCAAGACAGACAGATAGATAGATGGATAGATGACTGGACAAATGAATAGGTAGACAGACAGATGAATAAACAGATATATAGATGAATAGACAGATAGCCAAACAGACAGATAGATGGATAAATGAATGGACAAATGAATAGGTAGACAGATAGATAGAAGAACAGACAGATGGAAACACAGATAGACAGATACAGACAGACAGACAGATAGGTAGATAGATAGATAGAGAGTGATAGGGTTATAACTAAACTCCAAGTTTGCAGATTTTTGCCCTTGAAAATTCCTCCTGATACCACACCACCACCAGTTCTCCACCAATCAATCTACAAATATTGGCTAAGTTCCTAGTATGCATGAGAAATGCAATCATCTCTGCCCTTGAGAAAGTTACATTTTGCCTGGGGAGATAGCATGTATATGCATTGCGTATATGTGTACATGTAGGTATATACATGTATGTGCATGTCTAAATCTACATGTGTAGATAAATAGATTTACAAGGTGGTAACAGGAGTGGGAATTGTTAGCAGCTACAGGGAGCTCAGGAAAGGCTTTCTCTAGAGGGTAATTCTTGAGCTGAGCTTTGAGGGAAATTTGGGATTCAAAGAGGTGGTCATTCAGGAAAGCATCCCAGGTATAGGGAACAGCCCATGCAAAGATCCAGAGTTGGGAAATGATGCCATGTGTGAGGAACCCCAAGAAGGATCAGGGCTTGATAAATATTTTGCTCTTCAGGCTGATTTTTATTACTGAACAGCAGACTTCCTTCCCTCTTCCTAAGAGTATGATAAAAAGTTTAGCCATAAGCATTTGTCATTTGTAAAAATAGGTTGAGAAGTACCAGTGTGCATGCTGTTCATTAGAGCATGAGGGGCTTTGACAGTCCTCATGCTTTTCTTGCTAAGCAGGAATGTTAAAACCCTGTAAAAATCAATTACATTAAATACCTATTAAGTTTCTGCTTGGTGAAGAGCATCTTGTGAGGTGGCTGTCAGGGGAGCTCCAAAGATAAAGAAGCCATTCGGTCTGACAGCCTCCCTTGAAGTCACTTTGGGGAGATGGGGAGAGACCCGCATCCTTTCACCTCTGGGAGCATTTAATCTATAAAATAAAAAGGGCTTGGGCTGGGTCAGAAGTCATAGATTTCAGAAGGTCCATGAATTTGGATGGGAAAAAATTATTAATTTTCACTGACCTCTAATTGAAATCTAGCACTTACTCCAGTGATTTAAAAACATGATTCTGAGAACGAGTCCATAGCTGGCACCAAAGAGGTCTGTGGCTCAAAAAAGGTTAAGAATCCCCAGACTAGATAACCTTTTAGCTCTAAATCCTTTGATGTCATGGCCCAGAACTCGAAGGCTTTCACCTTTAGTCTGAAATATTTTTACTCTTCTGAGCACATCATCACAGAATCATTGCTGGGCTCAGGAGGGTGGGGGCACTTGCTCTCTCCTTCCTAAGGGCCCCTGGCTTTGCACCCACATGAGGAGACCCTGGAAGCCTGGCCCCTAAAGCGGAGGGCTGCCTTCTTTTTCTACATCCTTCAGATTTCATCAGATCCCTCCTGCAACTCTGAGGGAAATGACTTAAAGTTCATATCTCACATCATTTCAAAAGGATGCTCAGAGTACAATGTAGAGTTTTTAAAAAGCTAACATTTATATAGGAAGTAACATGTGCTAAATGCTTTGTAATTATTATTATCTTGTTTGATCCTCACAACTCCGTAAGGTAGGTGCTATTGTCCCCAGTTTACAGATGTAGAAACTGAAGCAAACAAGGGATAAGTGACTTGAACAGGGTCACACAACTATTAAGTGTCTGAGGTCAGATTTGAACTCTGTTCTTCCTTACTCTAGGGCCAGTGGTCTATCCACTGCACTACCTAGATATTATTTCCTTTACACAAAAGAAATGCTCAAAACAAAAGACTTGCAAGTATTTATTTTTTTTTAACCCTTACCTTCCATCTTGGAATCAGTACTGTGTTTTGTATCCAAGGCAGAAGAGTGTTAAGGGTTAGGCAATGGGGGTCAAGTGACTTGCCCAGGGTCACACAGCTGGGAAGTGTCTGAGGCCAGATTTGAACCTAGGACCTCCCATCTCTAGGCCTGGCTCTCAATCCACTGAGCTACCCAGTTTCCCCCAGCATATTTTGACAAGACTTAAACATGAATGATAACATAGCTGCATCTCCAAGGAGTTTGAGTCTTATAACTTGAAAACAAGTAGGACTGTTGAGTAGGCATTTTGCCTTCACCTTTACCTTGTCTTCGAGTCATGGAACAGCTCTCTCAAAGACTGCGCCTTTGACAGTGATTGTGTTCATCCTCTTGCTGGTTTCCACTTATAGGTCAACCAACACCAGCTGAATTCAAGGCTGGAAATGTCTCCCTCAGGATCATTATTTGTTCATCTGATATGGGAGGATCATTTTCTAGCTGGGTTGTTCCCAACTCCCTGACACATGGGTTGAGGTTAGCTTTTTTTCCCTGAAACGGGTCAAAGATGTTCTCAGCCCTTGATTGGCTGGGCTGAGATTCAAACCCTGATTACCTCAACAAAGCTTCCCAATGGCTTCTGGCCCTACTGGTTGCTTCTTGGTCAACAAAGGGCATAAAAGTCCCACCCATAGAGAGTCCAGTTCTTTTACACTCTTTGGGTTAACATATGCTGCCCTACTGAGCAACCAAGTTTCCATATGGAGATGAGGGAGGCCCAGTCTCCCCAGGCTTTGGATTGAAGTTTCCCTTATTGAATATTCTTTCTATGCTAAAGTTAAGCATGAATGACCTACAAGTATCTTTTTTTTTGTTCCAATAACTAATATAAGCCAAAAGGGCTAGACCAATCCATTTCACTTATAATGTGCCAGGACCTATTACTTTTAGCCACCAGTTCTTTTTTTTTCCCTTATAGAGACCCAGAAGAGAAATCTAATCTAAATGGCATAGTAGGTAGAACTCTAGACCTGGAATCAGAAAGACTTGAGTTCAAATTTGCTCTCAGACACTTACTAGCTGCATGACTTTAGTCAGATCACTTAATCTCTAAGTTCTTCATCTAGAAAATGGGGATGATAGTAGTGGCTCTACTTCCAGGGTTATTGTGAGGATAACATGAGAAAAAAATTGTAAAGTACTTTTCAACTTAAAGTACTATATAAATGCTAAGTATTATTACTATTATCATTATTATTATAATACATGAGAGCTCTTCAACATCTGATGACAGTCATCAAATTCTAAACTATAGTAGAGCAAGGGTGTGACTGAGGCAGGCCTGCAACGAATCTATTCAGGAAAAGAAACACAAAGTAAAGCCAGGAGCCAGCGGTCCAAGACCCTACTTCAGATTCACTTAGATAGAAAATACTTTAGCTACCATGTATGCACAATTTCCGTTTAGTGGGGAGGAAGAGTGCTCCTTATTATTCCATTGCAAGAAGAGAAAGAGGGAGGGAGGAAGGTAAAAGAAGGAGGAAGGGAAGAGAGAGAGGGGAAGAGAGAGAGAGAGAGAGCGAGAGGGAGAGAGAGAGGGATGGAGGGAGGGAAGAGAGAGGGAGGGAAGGAGGAGAGAGAGAGGGAGAAAGAAAGAAAGAAAGAAAGAGAAAGAAAGAAAGAAAGAAAGAAAGAAAGAAAGAAAGAAAGAAAGAAAGAAAGAAAGAAAGAAAGAAAGAAGAAAAGGAAAAGAAAGTAAGGAAGAAAGAGAACAAGAGAGTGAATTTCCTCTTCTAAAAATTAACTAATTCTTCCTGGTTTCACGGCCAGGTTTCTTTAATACAGCTTAGATTCAGTTTATCCTTCCAAAGGGAAGGAGAGGGAGAGATAATATATGCTAAAAGGAAACCAACCAGAAACCTCAGGTTCTGCATGTCTTACATCAAAGTGCCCACCAGAAAGGGCCAGGGCAAATGAATTAGCAAAATGGACTTAACTCCAAGGTGTGGCCCTGGTAGGGAATTAGTTCCAGGCATGTTCCATGAAGTATACTCTAGCCAGAGCCATTGAGGAAGAGAGATCTCCTGATAATGCCCATCACAAATCCACTGACAACCAGTCACAGGGCATTAAAAATAGAAGCATATTCATTAACAACAGCCTTAGAATTTGGGTTCAGAATTTCCCTCACTAGAAAGAAGACCAGTTTTAAAAACATTTGAATCAAGCCTTTCAGATATCCAATCTAAATCTCATTATTAAGAATTTTATCTGGAGCAGCTAGGTAGCTCAGTGTATAGAGTGCCAGACCTGGAGTCAGTAGGATTGGGGTACAAATATAGCCGCAGACACTTCCTAGTTGTGTGACCCTGAGCAAGTCACTTAACCTTGATTACCTAACCCTTGCTACTTTTCTGTCTTAGAATTTTATTCTAAGACAGAAGGTAAGAGTTTTAGAAAAGAAGGAAAAATTAATTTACCATCTGGCACACACACACACACACACACACACACACACACACACACACACACACACACACATATACCATAAGCCCAAATGTACCAGTTAGTTTGGTTACCAATCTGTTCACAGAGGGCCTGGATTGAGGGTTACTGGAATACAACCAAGAAAGAAGATTCTATCTTTAAAAATAAAAAAGGAGAAGAGATCCATGGGGCTGGAGTGAGGAGCCTGCATCAATTGCTATGGCCACCTAAGACCTGAAATGGATTCCCTTCTCACCTTGGAGAATTCTTGGTTTTCTTCAAAGCTCAGTTCAATTGCCACTTCTTGTATGGTTTTCATGATTCTCCTACCTCCCAGTGCCCCAAACCAAATTACCTTTAATTTATTTTGTACATACTTATATCCATATAGGTTGTTTCCTCATAAATTCCCTGTGGTCATGGCCTTTCATTCTTGTCTTTGTATTCCTAGTATCTAGCATAGTATCTGGTATATGATATAGATCAATAAGGGTTTATTCATTAATTGAATTTTCATAATCTTATGGAACATGAATTTCTTGAATCATTTGTTTGGTGGACTTTACTCAGACATGGAATTCTAAGGAATTATATATTGATTGAGAAGTAGAAAGTTATACATATTACATACATACATATATGACATGTATTTATAATATCCCATATGTGCCTATTTAAAAGAATATGTTGGTGGTATATATTTTGTTAGATAATACACATAATTTCCATATTAAATATATACTAGATAGAGAGATGAGCATTTATTAAGCATTTAATCGCTAGACATTTATGCCAAACTTTGGGAATACAAAGGCAAGTAAGCCAGACAATCCTGGATCACAAGGAAGTTTATATTCTAATGGGGGAATCAACCAATCAATAAACATTTATAAAGCACCCTCTATGTGTCAGGTACTGTGCCAAGTGCTGAAAATATTAAAAAGGAGGTAAAAGACAGTCCCTGCCCTCAAGGAGATTACAGGAAGCTGGTAAAGGGGAAGCAGAAAGGCAAGGAGAGGTCACCTGGTGTAGAAATGTCCAAGTGTCCTGAGGCTTTATATTCTGCAAGACAAACTGCAAGCTCACTTCTGGGGTAGAGCCCATGGTCATAGTAGAGGTAGGGATAAAGATAATGGCTTAAAGCAAGGCATCCTGGTGAGAAGAGGACAGGAAGTGACACAGAGACCTGGTCCTTGGAAGGATAAATGAAAAGTTCACCTATTAGAGCCCAGGAAACCAGGGGCAAAATTCAAGTTTGCCATAAGGGTGGAATGAGCATGATGGTGGCAGAGAAGGCAGCATAATAAGGAAAAAGAAGAAAGTTCCTGCAAACTCTAAAGCATATGTTCAATATACATTGATTTTTCCTTTCCTAAATAATTTGTTTATATCCCTAAGGACATTAATATCCAGATGCCCAGTCTCTGCTGGCTCCCATCTCTGATCCCAAAAGAGTTAGATTAACCATGATGGGAGCCTCTCTGACATTTGCTAGAGCAGTTGAGGTCATTGAGGCAAGTTTTGCTCTGAATGAGTCTAGATGGAGGACTAGAGGAGGCTGATTTATAACCCTCCTTCAGTTTCTCTCAGTATTCAGTATGGCCTCTATTCTCCATCCTCCTCCCCACACCAGTTAGATACAGTCATCTCCTCCTTTGTTGTGGAAATGCCAGAAGGGTAGTCTGCAGTGAGCTCATCCTTGTTTGTATCATCCAAAGCCAGAGGCGGAGCTTAACTGTGGATGTCACCAGTGGAGCCTTTGATATTGCAATTCTGTAGAAGCTCATTATTTTTGAAGAATAAAGCTAATAGAAAAAGCAATTACCAGGGTCAGTGGATAAAGGCACCTTTCTGAGAGAATGGCAATGACTCAATGGAATAGTGGGCGATGATTTAACAGTAACAAAATAAAAAATTGAGGTGGGTTGAAAGCCATCTGGCTGAGGATCAAAGGCTGGGATTAGAATTTTCCCCAGTTGGCAGGGATGATTCTATGGCATTCTCTACTGTTCACTAGAGCAGGTGCTGCATTATACAAGGAAGTCAATGGACCAGTTTGGGAATTGAGATTAAAAGCAATTCCTGAACCAAACCCAATGTTTAGGTAATCTAATATATGACTAGTTTTCTTCCTTCTGCCTCGTCTTGCCTATTCTGGGGGCATTTTTTTTACTCTCTACATATGTCCTAGGGTGATATTTTGAGTGGAGATGAAGCTCAAATTGGTTGATTTTGTTGTTTGTTAGTAATTCTCCAAACTCTATGCCTCCTTCAGAGTGTAGTTCAAAATTCTTTAATATAGCCTTCCCTAACGGGTCCTACTCTCTCCCTGTTCCACTTGGGTCCCACCGTAGGATGAGGTATGAAGTTTCAGGGGTTTTCCGATGGCACCAACTGGATATGTTCTCACAGGGTATGGCATTGTGGATCTAAGGACTGGCTGTCCAATGGCAGTTTAAGGTCCTTTGATTCTCAGTAGGGAAAGACTGCAGGGTATCCTGATCTTTTTACTCCTTCTCTTCTGGAAACCCAGGAGCTTCTTTTACAAAGCCATACCACTCCCAGAAAGGCATGAAAGTCTCGATTCCCAAATCTCTGTTGAGTCTCTGAATCTGGATTATAAAGACTATAGCTTTTTATGTTCAAGGGAGTCCTCCTTTGCACTCTCATACCAACTGCTGTGGAAGACAAAATAACTGTAACCAACTACATGCCTTTGGGTAACCTCCCATTTGGAAACAGGTTGATACTGAATTCAAGTTACCTTTGATCTTTTCCAGCATTCTAGGCTTCAATTTCCTCAATAAAACAAGGTTAGACTAGAGTGGGGATTCTTAAACCATTTTGTATGAACCCTTTTGACAGTCTGGTGAAACTGGTGGGCCACTTCTCAAGATAATGCTTTTAAATGCATACAAATGAAATTCAAGGGATTATAAAGGAAGTCGAAGATTAGGGAAAGTAAGGATATAATTTTTCTCTATACAATTTCACAGAACTTCTGAAATTTATATAAATTCACTTGGGGTGGTGGTGGAAGTCTGTGGACCCCAGATTAAGAACCCCTGAGCTACTACTACTAATACTTTACATATAATAGTGCCTTTATATAAAGTTTTAAGTTTTGTGAAGCACTTTACAAATATGATCTCCTCACAACCTTATGAGGTAGGTGCTATTATTATTCTCATTTTGTGAATGAGGAAACTGAGGCCCTGAGAGATTAAGTGACTTGTCCTGGATCACACAGCTAGTATCTGAGACTGAACTTTAACTTAAGTCTTTATGACTTGTGTTATACTTTATCCACTGCACTACCTTGCTGCCTAAGCTACACTTACAAGACTTGATACCTCTTTAATTTTTTTTTCCAATTACATGTAGAAACAACTTTTGAAAATTATTTTCTGGTATCTTGCAATTCAGATTTTCTCCCTTCCCCTCTCCCCAACTGGACATTAAATAGTCTGATATGGATTATACCAGTGCTTTCATACAATACATATTTCCATATTCCCCATGGTATGACAAAAGATAACTATCACAAATAAAATAACAAATTCATGAAGGACATTAAGTGGAAGAAGGCAGGCTTTGATTGCAATCAGACTCCAGCAGTTCTTTCTTTGGCTGTAGTTAGTATTTTTCATCGTGGATCCCTTGTGGCTATCTTGGGAACTTGCTTTGCTGATAATAGTTTAGTCTTCACAGCTGATCATCATACATTTTTTTCCATTACTGTTTACCCCGTTTTCCTGGTTTTGCCCATTTCACATTGTATCAATATATAGAAGTCTCCAGGTTTTTTTGAACTCATCCTATTCATTATTTCTTATGGTATTCCATTATGGCGATATACTACAACTTGTTCAATCATTCTTTAGTTGATTGAAACTCCCTCAGTTTCCAATTCTTTGCTACTATAAAAAGAGCTGCTAAAATATTTTTGCACCTATGGGTCCTTTCCCCCTATATCTTTGGAATACAGACCTAGTAGGAATATTGCTAGATTGAGGTATACATAGCTTTATGGCCCTTTGGATGGGTTCTATATTGCTCTTCAAAATGGTTGTGTCAGCTCACAGTTCCCCAGGTATTAATGTCCCAATTTCCCCACATTCCCTCCAACATTTATCATTTTCATTTTTGGTCATATTAATCAAGTTTATAGGTCTGTGGCATTATTTCAGTCATTTTAATTTGCATTTAAGTTTTAATTTCTTCCTCTGAGAATTACCTGTTCATATCTTTTGATCATTAATCAATTGGGGAATGCTTTGCTTGCCACTTCTTCTATTGGAAGTAGAGGGTAAGGTAACTTTCTGGTAAGGTCTTGATCTGTTGTCATAAAGGTAGTTCTGACCTAGCCTTCCTAACATAGCATTTATGCAAAACATGACACCATCCAGGAAGAAACTACTCATGCAGTAATTATCTTGAAGAGGTAGAAGAGAGAACAGAAATGATTTAGTCAAGGAAAGAGATGCAAATTTCTCTATACTAAAAGCTAACAGACCATGAAACAAATTTGCCAGCAAGAAATTGGTGAATAGGAATGAAATTCCAGAAAAACCTTTTAATTTACTTTGTACATAGGCAAAGAATAAAAAAGAAAATTGTTGAGAGCAGGGGAGAGCAAGTATGTATCTATCTATGAGGGTGTGTATCTATCTATAGTTAAAACTTTTTCCTCTGAAGGGCATTTACTGTTGGTCTTCATCCTAAAGGACTTCAAATCACTCCATCCTAAGGAAATTCCTAGGTAACTGCCCTTGTTTCACTCTTGTTCTTTCTACACTTTCATTCTTTCTCAATCTCAACCCTTTAGTTAGTGAGTTCAGTTCTACACAATCCTTTACTCTCCAATCCTTTTGGTTCTCTTGTTTGATCACCACTCATGCTCTGTGATGTCCTAATCCTAGATTACTCCTACCATCCACCTCCTACACTCCTATTCATTCATTTCTCATCTCTTTGCAGTCTATACTCAAACTTCTCTCTCCAAAGCCAACAATGATTTCTTAATTGTCAAATATGATCTTTTCTCTTTGACATTTGGACCTAGAATATACTTTCCTTCTAAATACATTTTTTTTTCTCTAGGTTTTCAAGATGCTTCCTCTCTGTCTGACCACTCCTTTTCAGTCTCCTTTGCTGAATCGTCCTGTCAAGTTCCCTAGCATTTATCTTCCAGATAAATAGGCCATTATCATTGATTTCTTTGGTGGTTCTTTTCTCTTCTAGATTTAGGAATTGGAGCCTCTGAGAAGGAAATCAAGTATCTGGCTTCTCTATTATCAAGTTTGGTACCCTTCTGGAATAGCCTTCAGAACCTAGGCCAGGGCTACAAAGCTGAGGTCATCCAGCAGTTATGTCATATGTGTATGTAAATTTGGTGGAATCAGAATTTACTAAGAACTGAACTAAGATAAAATCTATTTGCCTTAGAAGAGCCTGAGGAGTTAGGAAGAATGTAAAGCTGGGGGTGGGAGCAGTAAGGAGGAATGTTTATTCTTGCTATATCTTTGAAATTAATATTCCTTTGTAAAAATGGCATTGAAGACTTTCTAAACATGACAAAGGAACTACATTATTTTTTCTGATCTCCTTGATTTCCCTCAATCCTTTTCAAAATAGAAATGATGTGTGAAGGATTAAGAAACTTCAATTATCTCCATGATTTAGGAAGTCCAGAATCCAAATGGTTAAAAAAACAAAAAGCAATCCATGAACTGACTTCTACACTGAGTTCCGTTAGCAGTCTTCCTCCCCACCATCAACACATCCTATGCTGCCAGTTGTGAGGCTTTTTTAGCAGATGCACAAAGGTTTACAACAAAATCCAACCCCACATTCTTGTCTTTTTGCCCTTTTTTCCATCATCTTTGAGATTTTGGTTCCAAGCTATGGAAATCTATTAGGACAAGGCAGCAAGAAGCATTCTAAGCCAATATAATAAATTGAGACTAATACATATATATATATATATATATATATGTAATTTTAAAGCTAAATGATCAAATTGCTAAGAGGAAAATTGATAAAATTATAATGAAATTAATTTGGAAAAATGTAAGATCAAAACATTATGGGGCATGATGAAAAGGAATAGAGACAAAGGAGAATAACATTTGCAGACCTCAAATTGTGTTATATAAAGCAACAGTTATCAAAATCACTGAGTATTGGCTGCAAAATAAAGAGACAGAACAATAGAGAAGACTAGGCAATGGAGAATCAGAAACAATAGAACTTAATAGCCTAGTGTCCAATCAAGTGGAAAACATAAATTACCTAGGGGGAAAAACTTATTTGATGAAAGTTGCTGGGAAAACTGGAAAGTAGTCTGGCAGAAATTAGACTTGAAGCAACATATTGCACCATATTCCACAATACACTCTAAATGGATGCATGGATTTAATATTAATCATACTATAAAAATAATTAGAAGAGAAATAGATTATATGTTACAACAATAGGGAGGAGTTTGGTAACAAGAGAGAAGCAATTACAAAAGATAAAATAGATAACTTTGACTACTTGAAATTGAAAAGCTTCTGCATAAATAAAATTAATGTACCTAGGATAAGAGAAGTGGTTGAACAGGAAAACAATCTTTGTATCAGATTTCTCTGATGAGGATTTGCTATCCAAGATATATAAATAACTAGCAAATATTTGTAAGACTAATAACTGTTCACCAATAGATTAGTGAACAAAGTATATGCAAAAAATATTAAATGAAGAATTTCAAAATATCAACAACTACAAGAAAAGATGCTTGAAAACACTAATAATAAGAACATTGCTTATCAACTCAGGGGTTTCACCTCACATCCTACAAATTGGGAAAAAAATGACCAAAAATGAAAATAGTCAATGTTGGAAAGTTTGTGGAATGATAGACTTGATAATACCTAATTGGTGGAGTTAAGAGATGGTACAACCATTTTAGAAAACAATTTGGAATTATTAAGATAAAATGACTAAAATATGCATGCAGTCTTTGAATCAAAGATTCTGTTAATGAGTTTATACATCAAGGAAACCATCAATAAAAAAGAAGTCTCCATATACACAGAAATATGTATATAGCAGCACTTTTTTGTGATAGTAAAGCATTGGAAACAAAAAGATGCCTATCAATTGGGGAATGAATAAACAAACTGTGTTATGTGAATGTAATGGAATATTGTTATGCTGTAAGAAATAATGTGTGTGATAAATATAGGAATACATGGAAAGATTTCTATGAACTGATGCAGAGTAAAAATATATAAACATAGTAACTACAACATATTAATAGAAAAAACTACACACTAAAAATTAAAAGTGAACAAAACTATAAAGATCAAGCAGAACTCAAAAGAAGAAACATGGAACAACACATTCAACCCACCCATTCATGGAGATGGGAGGTTCATAGTGATTTCAATCACAAATGCAAAAAATATGCATATTTTAACATATCTATCAGTTATACTGATATTTTTCCTCTCTAAAATATTATTTGTTATAAGAAATGGATTTTTTGGAAGGAGAAGGGGATAGAAGAACACTGGGTTTAACTCTGATGACATAAAAAAACAAAAAAAAATTAATAAAAACTTACTTTTAAAAACTAATTGGCATTAACTGGTTAAATGGAACTGGTGTTTTGTCTTATTAAAATCTTATCTTGTATGTATTGTTATAACCATAAGTTGTTCTTATTAATATGGTAAGTTATTTTTTACAGTTATACTAATATTGAACCAATCTTACATTATTGATATAAATCCAACCTAGAAAAGTATATCTTTGTGATACGTTGCTGTCATATTCTTGCTAATATTTTATTTAACATTTTTATACCAATATATCTTATGTAATTTGATTTATAGCTTTAATTCTGTTCTGTCTCTGCCTGGTTTAGGTATTGTGAAGATTAAAATTAAATCTCCCCTGATTATAACAATGAAAATATTTAACTCTCCCCTAATTGTGAAGATTAAATTGTTACCCTTGTCTATTTTTAGATTTAATCCCCATAAGTGCAAACACAGTACTTAAAAGTTAAGTATGAAGATCTGCCCATTTTAGATCTAATCACCAAAAGTGCAAATATCCCACTTAATCATGAAGTGGGAGGTCTGTGACCCAAGTGTGCAATAGTGGGTAACAAATCAGAATCAACTACCTGCCTTCTGAGTACTCCTAGAGCAGAGCATCAGCTATGATTGTAGATGTGGAATTAGGGGAAGTGACGCAAGAGAAAATGTCTTTAAAAGTGGAGTTTGACTTGGAACTGGACTCTTGGAGTGGAAGTTCCCGAGAGAGTAAATTCTTCTGGAAGTTCTTTGGAAGTGGAGACTGGAGCAATTCTTCATGCTTTCCAGTTGAGGCTAGTGAAGAGGGCAGAAGAATCTGCTGACTAGACTGACCCGTGGTGAGTGAAAGACTGACTCTTAACTGCTGGATTTTTCTGAAAAAACTATCCTCTGGAGAGAACTACTCTTGAGAGACACTTCCTGGATCCTCGGCTTTGCCAAGGGTTGCTGAAACTAATTCTCCCTGCCTAGAGGGACCAGGAGTAAATTACTTAGTGCTCAGGCTAGATATCTTACTTTATCCTCTCTCTGATTTCTTGCTTCACTCTTTCTACATTTTTTGTAAATAAATTGTAAATGAAATCTCTTTGGAATTAATTAAATTCCTTGTAACCACACTTTTAAATAATCAAGTCCAACCCTTAAAAAATCAACCCTTCCCCTCCCCCCCCTTACAATATTAAGACCATATTTAAATCATAGAAGTTTTTTGGTAGGACCTCCTTCTTTTTAAATTATTTTTCTTTAAATTTAAAGTAATTTTTCTTTAATGTCTGATAAATTTTGCTTTTAAATACATTTGGTCACAGTATTGTTTCCATTAAGAGTTCATTTATGACCTGTTCGGTCTCTTCTTATGTAACTGTATTATTTAAAATCCGCCCCCCCCCCTTTTTTTTGGTTCTTATGATCCAAGTATTTTGTATTTTTAAACTATTCATCCACTTCACTTGGATTTTAAGTTTTGTTAGAATATAATTGGGCAAGATAGTTTCAAATACTTTTCTTTTTTTTCTTCTTCATTTGATGCAAAGTCATCTTTTTATTTTTGATACTGGTAATTAGGTTTTCCTTTTTCTTTTAAAAGTTATTTTAAAACTCCTCCTTCAAGTTTTATTCATCAATTTGATTGAGGGGGTTTGCTTGCAATTTCATTAATCTCTTCTTTGATTTTCAAGATTTATATTTTTGTGCTTAATTGTTTATTGATTGGCTTCCTAAAGGAGTTTTTAAAAGCTTCGTGCCTACTTCATTGATCCATTATTTCTATTTTTTTAGTTCTTAAAGTATATAGAAGCTCCTCTGACTATCTTAGATGAATCACAAACATTTTTTCATGTTGTCTATTGTCATTATCTTTAATGAAATTATTTATTGCTTCTACTATGGTTAGGTCCTTTGACCTAACCACTCTTTAAGATAAAGTTAATCTCCAATTAATTTAAAATATTTAATAGTCCTTTGTTGACAATAATTTTTGTTACTTTGCAACAGATAGGGTTAATACTTCTGCTTTTGTGCATTTCTGACATTTTTCTTCCCTGAAATAAGACCAGTCTTCATAAAGGTGCTAATGTGTAGTTGAGAAATATTTATAACTCTTTCTTTTCCCATTTAATAGTCTCTAGAGGTCTATAATATCTAACTTTTCTAAAAGCTCATTCAGGTCTTTAACTTCCTTCTTGTTTATTTTTAGTTAGTTAGTTAGTTAGTTAGTTAGATAGATAGATAGATCTGAAAGAGATACATTAAATTCCCTTACTACTCTAGATTTTTATCTATTTCTTTCGGTAATTCATTTAACTTTTATTTTCAGTATTTAGGTGCTATGCCTTTAGTGACCATTTCTTAACAGAAAGTAGGAAAATGTGCTTTAACTGCAATCATTAGAACTAATATTGATCATTTTTTAAACTTAAATTCTATTGGTATCCTTTATTTGTAGTGAAAACACATGCTCGGGTCACTATCCCCTTTCAGAGATAACACATTTACTAATCCATGATTAAATTTTGCTTAGGATCCAATATCAATTCTTTTTTTTTTTTAACATTATTTTATTTGGTCATTTCCAAACATTATTCATTGGAGACAAAGATCATTTTCTTTTCCTCCCCCCGCCCCCCCACTTCTCCCCTAACCGACATGCGATTCCACTGGGTATCACATGTGTTCTTGATTCGAACCCATTTTCATGTTGTTGGTATTTGCATTAGAGTGTTCATTTAGAGTCTCTCCTCAATCATATCCCCTCAACCCCTGTAGTCAAGCAGTTGCTTTTCATCGGTGTTTTTATTCCCACAGTTTATCCTCTGCTTGTGGATAGTGTTTTTTAGACCCCTGCAGATTGTTCAGGGACATTGCATTGACACTAATGCCATTACGTTCAATTGTACCACAGTGTATCAGTCTCTGTGTACAATGTTTTCCTGGTTCTGCTCGTTTCTCTCTGCATCACTTCCTGGAGGTTGTTCCAGTCTCCATGGAATTCCTCCACTTTATTATTCCTTTCAGCACAATAGTATTCCATCACCAACATATACCACAATTTGTTCAGCCATTCCGCAATCAAAGGGCATCCCCTCATTTTCCAAATTTTGGCCACCACAAAGAGCGCAGCTATGAATATTCGTGTACAAGTCTTTTTCCTTATTATCTCTTTGGGGTACAAACCCAGCAGTGGTATGGCTGGATCAAAGGGCAGACAGTCTTTTATCGTCCTTTGGGCATAGTTCCAAATTGCCCTCCAGAATGGTTGGATCAATTCACAACCCCACCAGCAATGAATTAATGTCCCTACTTTGCCACATCCCCTCCAGGATTCACTATTTTACTTTGCTGTCATGTTAGCCAATCTGCTAGGTGTGAGGTGATACCTCAGAGTTGTTTTGATTTGCATCTCTCTGATTATAAGAGACTTAGAACACTTTTTCATGTGCTTATTAATAGTATTGATTTCTTTATCTGAAAACTGCCTATTCATGTCCCTTGCCCATTTGTCAATTGGAGAATGACTTGATTTTTTGTACAATTGATTTAGCTCTTTGTAAATTTGAGTAATTAAACCTTTGTCAGAGGTTTTTATGAAGATTGTTTCCTAATTTGTTGCTTCCCTTCTGATTTCAGTTACATTGGTTTTGTTTGTACAAAACCTTTTTAATTTAATGCAGTAAAAATTATTTATTTTACATTTTGTGACTCTTTCTAAGTCTTGCTTGGTTTTAAAGGCTTTCCCTTCCCAAAGGTCTGACATGTATGCTATTCTGTGTTTGCCTAATTTACTTATTGTTTCCTTCTTTATGTTCAAGTCATTCACCCATTTTGAATTTATCTTGGTGTAGGGTGTGAGGTGTTGATCCAACCTAATCTCTCCCACACTGTCTTCCAATTTTCCCAGGAGTTTTTATCGAATAGTGGATTTTGGCCCAAAAGCTGGGATATTTGGGTTTATCGTTTACTGTCTTGCTGAGGTCACTTGCCCCAAGTATTTTCCATTGATCCTCCTTTCTGTCTCTTAGCCAGTACCAAATTATTTTGATGATCGCTGCTTTGTAATATAGTTTGAGATCTGGGACTGTAAGGCCCCCTTCCTTTGTATTTTTTTTTCATTATTTCCCTGGATATCCTTGATCCTTTGTTCTTCCAAATGAACTTTGTTATGTTTTTTTTCTAAATCAGTAAAGAAATTTTTTGGAAGTTCAATGGGTATGGCACTAAATAGATAAATGAGTGGGTAGGATGTTCATTTTTATTATATTGACTTGTCCTACCCATGAGCAGTTAATGTTTTTCTAATTGCTCAAGTCTAGTTTTAGTTGTGTCGAGAGTGTTTTGTAGTTGTGTTCATATAGTTCCTGTGTTTGTCTTGGGAGATAGATTCCTAGGTATTTTATTTTGTCTAAGGTGATTTTGAATGGGATTTCTCTTTCTAGTTCTTGCTGCTGAGCTGTGTTGGAAATATATAGAAATGCTGATGACTTATGCGGGTTTATTTTGTATCCTGCAACTTTGCTAAAGTTGTTGATTATTTCCATTAGCTTTTTGGTTGCATCTCTAGGATTCTTTAAGTAGACCATCATGTCATCCACAAAGAGTGATAACTTGGTCTCCTCCTTGCCTATTTTAATGCCTTCTATTTCTTTTTCTTCTCTAATTGCTACTGCTAGGGTTTCTAGTACAATGTCAAATAATAGAGGTGATAATGGGCATCCTTGTTTCACTCCTGATCTTATTGGGAACGCATCTAGTTTATCCCCATTGCAGATGATATTAGCTGATGGTTTTAGATATATACTGTTTATTATTTTTAGGAATGACCCTTCTATTCCTATGCTTTCTAGTGTTTTTAATAGGAATGGGTGTTGTATTTTATCAAAGGCTTTTTCTGTGTCTATTGAAATAATCATGTGATTTTTGTTGGTTTGCTTGTTGATATGGTCAATTATATGGATTGTTTTCCTAATATTGAACCAGCCCTGCATCCCTGGTATAAATTCTACTTGATCATGGTGAATGACCCTTCTGATCACTTGCTGGGGTCTTTTTGCTAGTATCCTATTTAAGATTCTTGCATCTATATTCATTAGGGAGATTGGTCTATAATTTTCTTTCTCTGTTTTTGACATGCCTGGTTTTGGAATCAGTACCATGTTTGTGTCATAAAAGGAATTTGGTAGAACTCCCTCTTTGCTTATTATGTCAAATAGTTTGTATAGTATTGGAGTTAGCTGTTCTTTGAATGTTTGATAGAATTCACTGGTGAATCCATCAGGCCCTGGGGATTTTTTCTTAGGAAGTTCTTTGATGGCCTGTTGGATTTCATTTTCTGATATGGGATTATTTAAGAATTCTGTTTCTTCTTCTGTTAGTCTAGGCAGTTTGTATTTTTGTATATATTTGTCCATTTCACCTAGATTGGTATATTTATTGCCATATAATTGGGCAAAGTAATTTTTAATTATTGCCTTAATTTCCTCTTCATTGTAGGTGATGTCCCCCTTTTCATCTTTGATGCTGTTAATTTGCTTTTCTTCTTTCCTTTTTTTAATTAAATTGACCAGTACTTTGTCTATTTTGTTTTTTTTTTTAAAGTACCAGCTTCTAGTCTTATTTGTTAGTTTAATAGTTCTATCATTTTCAATTTTATTAATTTCTCCCTTAATTTTTAGGATCTCCAGTTTGTTTTTCTTCTGGGGGTTTTTAATTTGTTCACTTTCAAGTTTTTTTATTTGCATTTCCAATTTATTGATCTCTGCCCTCCGTAGTTTGTTAACATTTGCACTCAGGAATATGAATTTTCCTCTGAGTACTGCTTTGGCTGCATCCCAAAAGGTTTGAAAGGATGTCTCGCCATTGTCATTTTCCTCGATGAAATTATTAATTGTTTCTATGATTTGTTCTCTAACTAACCGATTTTGGAGTATCATATTATTTAATCTCCAATTAATTTTTGATTTGGTTCTCCATGTACCCTTACTGATAATTATTTTTACTGCCTTATGATCTGAAAAGGCTGCATTTATTATTTCTGCTTTTTTTGCATTTGTATGCCATGTTTCTATGACCTAGTGTATGGTCAATCTTTGTGAATGTGCCATGTGGTGTTGAGAAGAAGATGTATTCCTTTTTGTCCCTATTTATTTTTCTCCATATGTCTATTAACTCTAATTTTTCTAAGATTTAATTCACTTCTTTTACCTCTCTCTTATTTATTTTTTAATTTGATTTATCTAAATTTGATAGTGGTTGGTTCAAATCTCACACTAATATGGTTTTACTATCTATTTCCTCCTTCAATTCTCCTAGTTTCTCCATTAGAAATTTGGGTGCTATACTATTTGGTGCATACATGTTGATTAGTGATATTTCCTCATTATCTAAATTCCCTTTTAACAAAATTTATTTACCTTCCCTATCCCTTTTAATCAGGTCTGTTTTTGCTTTGGCTTTGTCAGATATCATGATTGCAACTCCTGCCTTCTTTCTATCAGTTGAGGCCCAGAAGGTCTTACTCCATTCTTTAATTCTGGCCTTGTGAGTGTCTACCCGCCTCATGTGTGTTTCTTGAACACAACATATTGTAGGGTTTTGGATTCTAATCCATTCTGCTATTCATCTACGTTTTATGGTGAGTTAATCTCATTTACGTTCAAAGTTATGATTGTCAATTGTGGACTCCCTGGCATTTTGATATCCTCCCCTAATTATGACCTTTCTTCTTTAGCTATAACCTTTTAAGCCAGTGATTTATTTTAAATCAGTCCCCCTAGTCCCCCTCCCTTGATATTTTTCCCTTTCTAGCCTCTACCTTTTTGTTCCCTCCCCCCCACTTTCCTTCCCTTCCTTTTTGTGTTCCCTCCCCTCCTACCCCCCCCTTGATTTTCCCTTCTTCCTTACCCCATTGGATAAGATAAAATTCAAGATCCCAATGGATCTAGATGCTTTTCCCTCTCAGAGTCGATTTCACTGAGAGTAAGGTTTAAGTAAAAACTCTTCTTCTTCTTCTCATAGGAGAATTCTTCCCCTTCCCTTTCCATGTGTATCTTTGTGTGAGAAAGATTATTCTATTTAGTTTATTTTCCCTATTTCTTGGAGTATATCTTAGTACCATCAATGATTCCCCCCTCCCTTTTTCTTTCTATCCCCCCCCCTTTCTCCATATCTTCTTGATGCCCCAAACTTTCCCTATGAGTGATTCTTCTTACTACTCTAATGATACATACAATTTTTGAGAGTTAGACATTACATTTTCCCCACATATTAATATGTATAAATTGATATAAATGTAATCCTTATAGAAGAGAGTTTGAATAAAAGAAAAAGATAACATTTTTCTCCTTTTCCCTTTCCTTCATATTTACCTTTTCATGTTTCTCTTGCTCATTGTGTTTGGATATCAAACTTTCCACATAGCTCTGGTCTTTTCTTTAAAAATGCTTGGAAATCTTGCATTTTGTTGAATGCCCATACTTTCCCATGGAAGTATATAGTCAGTTTTGATGGATAGCTGATTCTTGGTTGAAAAGCCAGCTCTCTTGCTTTTCTGAATATCATGTTCAATGCCTTACGGTTGTTCAGAGTGGAAATTTCTAGGTCCTGTGTGACCCTGATTGGTTTTCCTTTATATTTAAATTGTCTTTTTCTGGCTTCTTGTAAGATTTTTTCTTTTGCTTGGAAGCTTTGGAATTTGGCAATTACATTCCTGGGAGCTGTATTTTGAGGACTTAGTGTAGAGGGTGTTCTGTGAACTCTTTCAATGCATATTTTGTCCTCTTTTTCTAGAATCTCTAGGCAGTTTTCTTTGATGATATCATGTATTATGATATCAAGATTACAGTTTATTTCTGGCTTTTCTGGTAGACCAATGATTCTCAGATTGTCTCTCCTTCCTCTATTTTCCAGGTCTGTCACCTTGTCAGTGAGATATTTTATGTTGTCTTCTAATTCTTTAGTCTTTTGACTTTGCTTCATTAATTCTTGCTTGTTTGCAAGATTATTGTCTTCCAGTTGCCTGATTCTGTGGTTTTTTGTTTTTTTTTTTCAGTTTGGTCTGACCTGTTTTTTGAGGCTTCAAGCTATTTCTGCATTTGTATATTTTGGTCTCTCATATTGCTGAGTTCCTTTTGCATTGTTTCCCATTTTTCATGCCAGAAGGCTTCCATCTTTTTGATAATTTCTGATTTAAATTCTTCAAGAGTTTATGAAGAATTTCCATTTCCTTTGGAAGGTTTTGGAGCCTTTGTTTGTGTTTCCTCTTCTGTCTCCTCTGTATTTTGTATTTTTGCTCCATAAAATGTGTCCAAAATCACCCCCTTCTTCTTGCTTCTCTTGATGTTTGGAGGCTTTTGCACTTCTGTACTGTTTGCCATATCTATCTGAGTGAGGAGGACTGGCTCTTAGTGTATCTGTCTAATGGTCTGAGGTTTTAGCCCCAGGCAAATTGTCCATTCTCTGCAGCTTCACTGTATTCCTGGGGAAGCCCAGGGTCTGCCCTCTCCTGCCTGCCAACATTTCAGGTGTTACTGCTTTCAGTTCCCTCCAGTTGCTCCTCTGCTGCCTTACTTCCACACTCTGAGCCTGGCACAGCACTGTCTGCAAGGTACCTCAGTGCCTTTGCAGGCCTGAGGTTTCTGTCTTTTAAGAAGACCCTGCACTCTAAGGGGGGAGGGGTCCTGGCCTTCCTGAGCTCTGAGGGCTCCTGATGGGATTATGTTCAGCTGGGTTGGACTGGATGTGCCCAGAAGCAAAAACCTCCAGTGAGACTCAGATGAACCCCCCAACCCCTGTCTCTCTCTGTTTCCCTGCCATCTGTGTTGGATGCTCCTGAGACTGACTCAGGTTGCTTTCAAGGTGTGCCCTTCAGAACAGCTGGCCCTGAGGCCCTTTTGCCAGCCCTGAGATTCCCGCTGCTGCCGCAGGCTCAGAGCTCTGGGTTGGGGGGGGGAGGGTTACTGGGACCTTCCTTCTGCCTTCCTCTTAGACCCAAGTGATCTAGGATTCTGGCTTTTGGGGGGCGTTCCTTTTGATCTGAGCCCAGGAGGAGGGCTCCCCGGGCTCTGTCCTGTTGTTAAGTTTGAATTTCAGTCCCCTAGGAGCATTCAGTTTGTGATCAGTAAGGAAGGATTTTCAGAGGTCTGACCTTTTGCTGCCTCTAAGCCACCATCTTGACTGGAAGTCCCCAATATCAATTCTTAAGACTTATAATATGTATTTTCCTTTCCACGAAAATTAAGATATCTTTCCAGTCTAGTATTTTGATGCCTATAGTGACTTTAAGAAAAAATTTGAAAATACAGCTATTTCAACAGGAATTTTGTCATACATAATCTTAATCATACATACCATTGGAGAGAATTTTTAAGGAGTGTCTAAAGAAGAAATAAGATCCCATGGAACCTAGGAAAGGGTTATATGCATCCAAAACAGTATCTTTAGGAAATGTCATTTTTCTTCCTCATTGGAAGCATTTGCTTGTGGGACATCAGAATTTCTTTTTTGAGAATTTCCATTTTCTCTTGGGACTACTCACCCTATTTTAGGTTATAAGATCCTCTTGTATTATTTTGTGCCTTTTCTCATTATTTTTGGTATTTTCTTGAATGTATTATTGCTTTATCTACCTCATTTGTGCTCACATTGTTTTATCTACCTTATTTGCAAGTCAAAAAGGAAATGAATCTTATTTTTTGAAAACTAGCCTCTATACTTTACCTCTATAATTGTGAAACATACAGAATTTTAACATTTTGTTTTCTTCCTACATGTGTCATACAATATTTGATTTTTTTCTTCTTTTATCATTTTTTGCCTTTGAAACACACATCACTAGTATTGAAAAGGTTTTTTTTTAAAAACTATTTTTACTTTTTGCAATATAATAAGCTAAGATGTCCACTTACCTAGTATATAAAAGTATACCCCAAAAGGTTTTGGAATATGGCAACCTACCACTAGTTATTTAAATATATTATGAGACTTTTGCTCAATGACTATGTCTAATCCAAGGACAAATGAACCTCAAAGGATCACAGAATTTGGCCGGCAGAGTGCCAAATGAGCAAAAAAAAAATAAAAAAGTTAATAGAAACCAAGCCAATCCTAGGGGATTGATGACATTCTGCACAAAAAGCACAATGACTTGATCATGTGTGAGACTCAAGATTGTGGCTGTTTAACATGTGTTAAATGCAGGACTTCCTTGTACCACACTCTATATCAAGCATATAACATTGATTGTTCTGGCTCCATTATTCTAAAAAAGCAAAGAAAGGAGTTGAACCAGAAAGTTCTATTTCTCATTTGTCTTGAGATCTAGCTTCTTTTTCTATTTTCTTTCATGTTGTGGCAACTTACTGTAGTCAGGATTGCTAATTTGAGTTAGTGAGTGAGTGTTGTTGCACACTTATGGGACAAGGATTGCTACAAGAACCTTTTGTGATTTGTGAAAGTTTTTCCTTTTTTTCCTTCTTCCCAGATTTTTTTCAAGTTTTCTTTTTATATTCTATACTTCACTCAGAGGTTTTTAAAATTTCTTTGACTTCTTTGAATAAATACTCTGTATTGGTTTTAAGGTAGATGAGTGGTAAGGGCTAGGCAATGGGGGTCAAGTGACTTGCCCAGGGTCACACAGCTGGGAAGAATCTGAGGCCAGATTTTAACCTAGGACCTCCTGTCTCTAGACCTGGCTCTCAAAACACTGAGCTACCCAGCTGCCCCCAATGATTTTGTTTTGAATGTACACTCTTATGCCAAAGGGGACTGTCCCCTAATTGGCTTTTTGTAAATGCACCTATTATTGGTTTTGTTCCTCTTCCTTTTTATTTTCCTCTTATCCCCAAATTATTATAATTTCCCTTTAAAAACTGTAATATTTGTATATACCTCTAATTCAAGTTATGTTAGTTATGTTTTCATGATCCACTGGGGAGACTGGTCTCCCAAAGGATCACAGGGGGAATGTATTATTTAGAATGAGTACCCTGAACTACATCTCCCATGGTACCCTTTTCCCTTTCCTGTTGTGTATCATTTTACATGGATTGAGGTTTTTATTTTCGGTTTTGAACACGCTAGCTCTCTCTCTGGCTGCACCAGTATGGAGGAAGGGAGTAGCAAGTGACTTGGCTTTTCTCTGGACTTACTTTCCCTTTGCTCTAATCTGATTTTAATAAATAGTAGTAAAATAATACTTGGAATATCAGATATTAATTTTAATCTTTACATTTTCTAACCTCCCTCTTAGTTTGAAATTGAATTCCCCAAAATTAAGGTAAGAGCTTCTGAATATACTCATCTTTCCCTTATTTATCACAAGCTTTAAGATGGAGTAGTTACTTCCCCATATATTTCTCAGTTTTTTTTAGAATGCATTTTAAAAGTTTATTTAAAAACATATATATATATATATGTTTTATTATCATGTAAAATACATTTTCATATTGGTCTTTAATGTAAGAGCACACCCATACATAATCAAAACTCCAAAACAAAAACATAAATACACTGATGTGAAAGATAGTATGATTTTATTTGCATCCATCTAACTCCAATAGCTCTTTCTCTGAAGGTGACAAGCATTCCCTGTCATAAGTCTTTTAGGATTGTTCCAGATCATTGCATCACCGAGAGTAGCCAAGTTTTTACAGTTGATCATCATATAATATTGCTATTACTATATACATCTCCTGGTTCTGCAGATCTTTCCAGCTTTTTCTGAAACTGTCCTGTTTATAATTTTTTATAGCACAATAGTATTCCATCACCAACTTGTATCCCAAATTGTTCAGTCATTCCTCAATGGATGGATATCACTTCAGTTTCCAATTCTTTGCCACTATAAAAATAGCTGCTATAAATATTTTTGTACAATTAGACCCTTTATCCTTTTTTTTATTATCCTTTTGATATACAAACCCAATAGTGGCATTACAGGATCAAAGAGTATGCACAGTTTTATAACCCTTTGGGCATAGTTCAAAATTGCCCTCCAGTATGGTTGAATCAGTTCACAACTCCATCAACATTGTATTAGTGTCCCAATTTTGCCACATTCCCTCCAACATTTACTACTTTGCTGCTATATTGGTCAAACTGATAGGTGTGAGGTGGTACCTCAGCATTATTTTAATGTTTATTTCTCTAACCAAGAGTGATTTAGAACATGTTTTCATATGATTATCAATGGCTTTGATTTTTTCCATATGAAAATTGCTTGTTCTTATCCTTTGACCATTTGTCATTTAGGGAATGGCTTGTATTCTTATAAATTTGACTTAGCTCTCTATGAAATTGAGAAATTAGAACTTTATTAGAGAAATTTGTTAAACATTTTCCCAGTTTGTTGTTTCCCTCCTAATATTGGTGATATTAGTTTTGTTTATACAAAAGCTTATAAATTTAATATAATCAAAATTATTCATTTTACATCTTATAATACTCTCTATCTCTTGTTTGGTCATAAATTCTTTCATTCTCCAAAGATCTATCAGGAAAGCTATTCTGTGTTCAATATTTCTATTTCTGCAATGAATCCCATCTTGTCCCATTAGTCTGGTCTAGAATAATTGTTACTCTTTGTCTTAATGCAGTTTGAGTAAGGTTCTGAATTCCAAGATATGGTATGAGGAGGGAGTAGAGCACCAAAAGGCAGAACATAGTACAAGACAGGAGCCAGCAGAGAGACAGTAAAGTCAACAAGCTTTATTGAAAGTGAATATGTGGGACAGTCAAGGAAGACAGAATAGATTAGGTCCCAGTGAGGTGTCATTGAAGGAAGCACCAAAACCAATAAAAACTGGTGGATTTTTATAGGATTCTTATCTAGATCAAACAGGGCTAGACACTGAGGAAAAGGATCATAGAGACTGTACCTGGTGTGCTACTCAAGATTTTCTTATTCTTGTGATCTGGAGGGCAAAGAAGGTGATGGTGAGTGTATCTAGAGGAATTAGTGGCTAGTTGATACTCTAACTCCCTGAGAGTGTGAAAAAGGAGTTTTCTGCCATTATTACCAGTCTTACTTTGATTGGATGACTAAGGGAATTTGGGCTTCTGCAGGCAATTAGATAGCACAGTGCACAGAGCACTAACCCAGGAATCAGGGCAGCCCTTAGTTCAAATCCTGGATAAAGCAATTAATTGGCCCCAATTACCTCAATTGTAAAATGGGGATAATAATAGCACCTAGCTCTCAGGCTTGTTGTGAAGATCAAATGAGATAATAGCTATAAAGTTAGCATATAATAGACCCTTAAATAAACAGAAGTTCTCTGTTAATTAAGGAGACTATTGAATTGATTCTTACATCCTTGCTGTTTTCTCCAATTTTTGAAAAATGAAATCATCATTAGGGCAAGTCAAGAATTTTTCAACTGTTCTGTTTTTAGTTCAGAAAATTCCATATGCTTGTGTTTTAATTTTTTTTTTAAACCCTTACCTTCCGTCTTGGAGTCAATATTGTGTATTGGCTCCAAGGCAGAAGAGTGGTAAGGGCTAGGCAATGGGGGTCAAGTGACTTGCCCAGGATCACACAGCTGGGAAGTGTCTGGGGCCAGATTTTAACCTAGGACCTCCCATCTCTAGGCCTGGCTCTCAATTCACTGAGCTACCCAGCTGCCCCCTGTTTAACTTTTTTTTACCAGTTACATGTAATAACAAATTTCTACATAAGTTTTCTGAAGTTTATGATCCAAATTGTCTTCCTACTTCCTTCCCTCCCCTCTCCCAAAGCTGGCAAGCAATTCAATGTGGATTATACATGTATTGTCACACAAACCACATTTCCATATTGAAGAACTCCATATATATGAAGGATAGTTGAGGTCATTACTATATTATGTCACCATTCCATATTTATAATCTATATCCTGAAATAATAGATTTCCTCCTTTTGGGTGGATATTCTATTGCATAACACAATATTGTTTCTTTGACTCCTTCCACTGACTCTCACCCAAACACTCTAACTTACTTGATCCATTCTCTCCTCCATTCATGAATTTCCTCACACCAGCATCTCTCTTTACAATAGTATTCTATTTCACCTTTTCTCTAATCTGTTCCTTCCAAATAAGGTGGGCCCTTCAATAGCCATTTTCAAGACTGCAGCATCATGCTTCTCTTTTTGTTTTAAGCTCTCTAGTTCAGCTAACTATTTACCCACACTTTTCTTATTTGTATAGTGGGTATGACCAGGAGAAGAGTTGATCAAGTCTGATAAGATTGAAGGATGAAACCTTTATTGAAAATAATTTATAGAGATGGGAGGTCTTGGGTTCAAATATGGCCTCAGACACTTCTGTAATCCTGGGCAAGTCACTTAACCACAATACTATTCTTAGGAGTAAGTAAAGATGATTGATTGACTTATGGCTTTTGGGTTTGATTGAATGACTAATGAGCAATGTACATGGGATCCATTTTTCTTCTTTTGTCCTTATCATATCCTGTCTTCAATTATAATTATCTGTATATAAGTAATACCTTTCCCCTACTCCCATTAGAATTTAAGCACCTTGAAGATTAGTACAACAGCATTGTTTATCTTTACAACCACAAGATCTATCAAATAGCCTTGAACATGGTAGGCATTAAAAAGATGTTAAATGAATTTAATTGATCTGAAAGTTTAAAAAAAAACAAACAAACATTCCACAGCTTCCATTCTCAGACTTCTTTCCCTAATATTTACTCATCCTCTGCTGTTATTTTCATTTCAGACTCCTCTTTACCATGCATTGTTGGCTACCTACTAATATATATTTTGCTTGATTATAATTTTTCATATATTTCAAATAGCAGGATGAAGTCAAACTTTATCATCAGAGCTACAAGGAGCTGTGGCACTGAAAACTCAACATGTGAGCCTTGGATCCTAGGTCTCCATCAATATTTGAAATTTTGGGACAACTTTTTCTCTATGCTATAATAACTATTCCTTTTCCTCCCTGGAAACCATGCCCCTCCAAACACCTGGTATTTTTCATGTTTAATTGTTTTTCTTGATTACTGGATTTTTAAAAATTGGTTATGTATTGGGTAAATTTTGTGGGTATATAACTTTACCACTTGAGAAATGGTCTGAAGGAATTTATTTTTAATAAAGAAGTTCTACAACTTCAAACAGGGTATAGAGCATACAAAAAAAAAAGATTTGAAGAGAATAATAAGGACAAGAGCTCAAATGGACAGAAAAATGCTGGTCCAAAGAATAAAGGTTCTGGTCCCCCGAAAGAAGCCTGAATGGACTCACTGATCCTTCAGGGTTCCATTGAGCCTCAGCAGAGAAGAAAATCATGTGACCCAAGATATGGCACCAGCCAGAAGCATCAATGAAATAGTGAGAATTCCAGAACCCACATTCCAGCAGAGAAGAGGAATTCCACAACTATATTACATTCCCAGATCATCTCTTATAGAGAGTAAAAGAAGGAATTATTGGGCACCAAGTTTCTGGTCCAACTAGAAGCTTTCTAAGACTAAACCAGAACTAGAGTTGAGGAACATCAAGGACAGATGTGGAGGAGTAAACCCAGATCTCATCCTCCACTATTACTATGAATTGCATGGAGTATATAAGTCCAGAGGAAGAGAGTCAATTTTCTAGCAATCCCAAGTGCCTTCCCTTTTCCAACAAGCCTCAACCAAAAGGTATTGATATAAGTCTGATGAACTATCTAGGTTCCTAGGGAAGTTTGAATACCCTGAAGAAAAAAGAAGAGAGGTACTGACTTTTATGGACTCAGATATAAGTCCAGTATATTTTGTGATTTCTGCTGGGTCACCTATATTCAATATATAACTATATGAGTATTTGCCTGGGGGTAGTTGAGGATCCTTTAACTTTTTCTGTAGAAACTTAGCATAGACTATGCCCAGCTTAGATCTAGAATGGGGCCAAAATGAATTAAATGCTGATATTTTCAGGGGTAACTCCCAATGCTGAACCCATTCCATTTAAACCCAGAACTGTGATTTGAGACCATAGGTTGCATCCATATTAATCCCATAATGGAGTTAACTCACAATACAATTAATCTTAGTCTAAATTTGAAAGGAAATAATTTGTACAGAGCAAGAGAAGAAATTTAAAAAGGAGAAGAAAAAGAGTTATGGGCTCCATCTTCTGAATGCAGGGCTGGACAAGGCAAAATTTTGGGAAAAAGTATTTAGCTATGACATCCTTCCAAATCTTTTCAGGACCCCTTCTCATTGAGAAAATGAGCTAGAGAAGGAAATGGTAAACTACTCCAGTGTCTTTGCCAAGAAAATCCCGTATGGGATCATAAAGTGTCATACACGACTGAACAACAAACTGAACTTTCTGAAGCATTTGTCTTTGGGCCCTCAGGTGCTCAGTATTCATTCCTTAAATCCATTATGATATCATCCTACCCAGATCTGTCCTTCTCTCCACTCCACTAGTCACACTTATCATGGCCAAAATTATTGACTCCCCCTTCTTACAATCCAAACTCTTATTTCTTCACTGAAGATAATCTCAGCTGATTAAACAATATGATTAAACTAATTCAAACAAAGCAGTATGACTAAACTAATTCATACAATGATGTGAATATAGCCTCTACCCTCTCAAAGGAATTTGCTTTTTGAAAAGAGAGTGAATCCCTCATTGGTATTATTTCAGGAATGTAACAAAGTAAAGTTTAAAACAAAAATTAAGCTATTTTAGTCAGAAAGACTGAGGCAGGGCAGTGTTGAAGGTACTACTAATATAGTAGGCTCTCTTTGCCTAACTGATCTTAGTAGAACAGCTCCCCAAACTACTACTATTTTTCATAGTTTCTTTCCTTTTTCTACAAAGATTCTCTAAAAGTTCCTATGTTTTCACAGAGCTTCAAAAGGCAGTGGTAGTGGCAGGCTTCCATTTGTTGGGGATATGAGTAAGGCTTTAGATAGTCCTTTGTACAAATGGATTATTTTAAAGTCAACAATCTTTAAGTCAAAAACAGCCTGTGTTACTTGCTACACCATGATGATAGAATATCCAGTCCAAAGTTGGATCCAGAAAGAATGGAGACCCTAGCAGAAGTATAAATTAAGATGCTATGGGGTTCAGATGTGTACCCCTGGGGTTCAGGAAGGATACCTTTTGCAAGAATGCAAGACTCCAAAACTTAGCTTAAAAACAAAAAGAGAAATTTATTAATTTAGGAGGTAATGTTGAGAATAGTCAGGAGGATAGCAAAGTGGGACAGCAAGATGGGGAGCAGTTCCTGGGAGGACAGCATGAATGAAAAGGCTGTTCCCCATGAGTACAGCATGGATGGAAAGGCTGTTCTCCAGATGACATCAGTTCTGGGGATTTTATACTCTTTACAACAGATGCTATGTCATAGTGTGGACATGACTTAGAGTGCAGCAAGCCACTCTGGCATTTGGTGGGGTGAGGTGGTCATCTGACTGGGGTCTGCCTGGAGGCATAAATATTCCTTAGTTTTAGGAAACAAGCAGATATCTGAAATGTAGCCTGATAGGATGGATCAAAGGAGGACATTCATCTCAGGACCCTAGAGGGGTCATTGGATGTTTTTAGGCTCAGAGTCACGAGGATATAAGGGAGCAAGGGAGTTTCCCTGATAATAGTTTGCCTGAGTTTCTGGGGGTACAATGCCCATGTCAAAGGCAGAGCAAGAGGAGTTTCGTTTGAAGACCCTAAAACACTTAAGGTACTATTAGCATTTTCTGTTCTTCAGCAAAAGAAATCTATTAGCACTCAACAGGCAAGAATAATTTATTAAAACAGTCTTCCAAGGGAAAAAAAAATTTATGACCAAATAAAAGATACAGAACGTTGTGAGATGTAATATTAATAATTTTGATTATATTAATTTAAAAGCATTTGTACAACACCCCCCACCCCAACATAATGATGTTTAGAAGGAGAACAAAAAATTGCAGAAATTTTTTAATAGCAAATTTCTCTGACAAGGTCAAATTTCTCATTTGTAGAGAAGTAAGTCAAGTTTATAAGAATACAAGTCATTCCCCAATTGACAAATGGACAAAAGAGAAGAATAAGCAGTTTTCAGATGAAGAAATCGATGCTATAAATAATAATATAAAATGTTTTAAATTACTTGATTAGAGAAATGCAAATTAAAACAACTCTGAGGTGCCACCTCACACCATCAGATTGGCCAATAGGGCTGTAAAGGAAAATAATAAATGTTGGAGGAAATGTGGCAAAATTGGGACACTAAAGTGTTGGTAGAGTTGTGAAATGATCCAATCATTCTGGAAGACAGTTTGGAACTGTGCCCAAAGGGTTATAACATTGTGCATAATCTTTGATCCAGTAATAACACTAAAAACACTAAAAAGGGGTAAAGGGTCTACTTGTACAAAAATATTTATAGCAGTTCTTTTTGTAATGGCAAAGAATTGGAAATTGAGGGGATGTCCATTAATTGGGGGAATGGTTGAACAAATTATGGTACATGATGGTGATGGAATTCTATTGTGCTATAAGAAATGATAAGCAAAATAATTTTAGGAAAAGCTGGAAAGATCTACATGAACTGATGCAGAGTGAAATAAGTAGAACCAGGAGAAAATTGTACACAGTAAAAACAATATTTTACAATTAAGACTTAGCTATCCTCAGTAATACAGAGATTCAGGACAATTCTGAAGGATTTAAGACAAATGCTTATCCACCTGTATTAGAGGCTCCTTTACTAGTATATTTAAGGTAAAGAGAAAGGCTGGAACAGTCACACTGGGAAATTAGGTTATAGGAGAGATTCTCACCTCTGTTGATTTCAACAACTATTCAGTTGGTAAATTGACAACAGCTTTCAACAGATAAATGTCATTCTATAATACTGTAAAAAGGGATTTATTTTAAGAAAGAAAGGTAGAGAGTTGGGATAGGGTAGAGGGAATTTAGGGTTTCCCTAATCTTCTATAAGTTCTATGTAAAGAAGTAAGGTTGAATTGTCTTTAAGGGGGTATTATTAATAGCTTGAAAAGATCTTCATAACTATTCCCAAATCTTTCAAGGTGAAGCCAATAACCAGAAATTCAGAGTAAGTCTCTCTCTGCCAGCTCCTTCCTCAGAGTTCACCAAGGAAGAAGTGAGAAATCAGTTTCCTACTGCTAGTTTTTCAAACTGCCTTTGTCCTGGCCACATTCTTCTTTGGAATCTTCTTGATGGACAGATCTTCAAGCTTCCATTCCTTGCATCTGCTTGCAAGTCTTTCTGTAGTAGTAATAAATTTCTTCACACACCTCCAGAGAAAGAACTGTTGGATTGCAGCCCAAAGCATACTATTTTCCATATTAGTTTATTTATGGTTTTATTTTGGGATTTTGGTTTTATATGAGTATTCTCTAATAATAATGACCAATATGGAAGTATGTTTTTCATGATAATACATGTATAACCCAGATCAAATAGATTATCATCTCTGGGAGAAAAGAGAGAAGGGAGGGAAACAATTTGGATCTTATGATTTCACAAAACCTATATTGATAATTGTTATTATATGTAATTGGGAAAGTAAAATATTGTTGAATTTTAAAAAAGAAAGAAAAAAAAAAGAAAAAGAGTCTTCCAATAGAGGTGAAATTATTTTTCTAAGGTCTTGGAGACAGTAATTGGCAGAACTGGTACTTGAACTTGGGTCAGCTGAAGGCATATCCAGAGTTCTTTCCACAACACCATGAAAACTATTCATGTTCTAAATCTTGCTTATTTTTCAATGTGTTGATCAATTTTGCTGAATTTTTGGTTTTCCCCTTTTCCTTCCTTCCTTCCTTCCTTCCTTCCTTCCTTCCTTCCTTCCTTCCTTCCTTCCTTCCTTCCTTCCTTCCTTCCTTCCTTCCTTTCTTTTCTTTCTTTCTCTCTCTCTCTCTCTTCCTCCATCCCTCCCTCCATCCCTCCCTCCTTTCTTTCTTTCTTTCTTTCTTTCTTTCTTTCTTTCTTTCTTTCTTTCTTTCTTTCTTTCTTTCTTTCTTTCTTTCTTTCTTTCTTTCTTTCTTTCTTTCTTTCTTTCTTTCTTTCTTTCTTTCTTTCTTTCTTTCTTTCTTTCTTTCTTTCTTTCTTTCTTTCTTTCTTTCCTTCCTTCCTTCTTTCCTTCCTTCTTTCCTTCTTTCTTTCTTTCTTTCTTTCTTTCTTTCTTTCTTTCTTTCTTTCTTTCTTTCTTTCTTTCTTTCTTTCTTTCTTTCTTTCTTTCTTTCTTTCTTTCTTTCCTTCTTTCCTTCTTTCCTTCTTTCCTTCTTTCCTTCTTTCCTTCTTTCCTTCTTTCCTTCTTTCCTTCTTTCCTTCTTTCCTTCTTTCCTTCTTTCCTTCTTTCTTTCCTTCTTTCTTTCCAATTGGGTCACATAGCCAGAAAGTGTCTGAGGCCATACTTAAACCCAAGTCCTGACTCTAGGTCTCCATCTACCAATCCACCTAGCTGCCTCCTATTTTTTTTTAATTATGTAGAATGGTTTCAGGAAGAGAGGATAGGTATGGCTACAGGTGGAAAACTAAGAGGTGTTAAAGCAAAAAATACAATTAAAACATTTATTTTTTAAATGGAAGAAAGCAGATAGCATGCTAACTCCCTGGACAGCTATACCTCAGACAAGTTCTTCTTTGATCAGACTGTTCCTATTCCCCCTTTCCCAGTGCTGCCGCCTTACTATGTCCTGGGATCTCTCCCAACAACTCCACCTGAATTTTTGTGGAAAAAGTTGATTTACCAAAATTGCTAGTTATCACTCTATAGCTCAGGTGGGGAAAGTTGCAACTGCTGCAGAACCGCCACTAGTTTTTGCCAGGAAACTATACATAATACAGAGAAAATGGAGACATTCCCCTGCTTTTGAGTTCTGGATTGACAAGATACTTGCTGCTTCAATGGCTGTGGCATTTTTGTCACTGGGAGAAGCCCAGGACAGAGGGGAGAATTCTGAAATATGGTTATTTATAAGGAGGTCAGGTTGTTCATCATCTTGCTGAACTCGGAAGGTGTATGAGCAGTAGCCTCTTGTGCATTAAGTAGAGATTAGAACTAAATGAATTATGTAAATAATAAGCCAAAGGCTACAGGTGTGCACATAGAAGCCATCAGAAAGATGCTTAGGAGGGCAGGAGGGAGGAGAGAAGGCAATATCTAATTTAAGAGATTATTCCAAATGGAACCATTTGAGAATAATTGGATTGCTACTTTAAAGGAAACCATAACATATTTTCAAAATGCAATTTTGTTGGGGATAAGCAATTGAGACTGGGAGATTTTTCTAGTTATTACAGCACAGGGATGTGGCTTGGTATTCATAAGCCTGCGGCATGGCTGGGTTTCTCAGATCCCCACACACCACTTAGACCAATAACCTCCTGCTTCAGACTTATATGAAAACACTGTAAATCAATTCAAGTAGGATTTACAGAAATTCATGCTCGAGTCTTGTTAAGGAGATAAAAGGTATTTAGGGTATGTCTCTAACCTTAGGACTACCAAAGCATGGAGAACAGCTACTACAATGCATCCCTTGGTACTCCTGGAAAGACTGGGTTGGCTAGCTTTGACAACAAGGTAGTTTGTTTTGTTTTCTTTCTTTTTTTTTACATTCAGCGAAAGTGAATCCTACTAGAGACTTGGAATAAATAATTTATATATCTATATATCTATATAAAATGTGTAACGTATAAATCATCTTAGCTATAAAATGAGCATCATAGACTTATAGCTATAACAGACCTTAAAAGTCATCTCATTCAATGCTCTCATTTCACAGATGTCAAAACTGAGGCCAAGAGAGCTTAAATGGATTGCTCAAGGTTGTAGAGCTGGAATTTGAACCCAAGTCTATCTGACTCCAAAGCCAGTGTTTTTTCCACTCTACTTATAGCTATAAAGAAGTGAAAGGAGTTTTGTATCAGGGCACTAATTCCTCTAATATAATGGTAGATGGAATTGGTACCTACCTTACAATCATTGTGAGACTCTAATGAGATTATTATATACAAAATTCTTTGAGAGGCAGTTAGTTGGTTCAGTGGGTTGAGAGTGAGACCCAGAGATGGGAGGGCCTGGAGTCAAAACTGGCCTCAGACATTTCCTAGCTGTATGACCCTGGGCAAGTCACTTAACCCCCCTTGCCTAGACCTTACCACTCTTCTGCCTTGGAACCAATACACAGTATTGATTCTAAGACAGAAGGGAAGGGTTTAAAATTTAAAAAAAAAATAAAGTTCTTCAAAAATCTTTAGTGCTATACTATTATTGACTATTATGACATTTATTAGTATTATCATGGAGAAATTATTTTCTATCTTCTTTTAAAAACCTTTCTTAAGCTCTGTATTTATGTTCTGATACAACTGAGATTTTGTTTCTTCAAGCTCTACAGGCAGCCTATATTCAAAACAAGGTGATTTCCTTCATGAATGAGGTGATGAAGGACCAAGACCATATGGAGGTAAGGTAGAAATAAAGCCTCTTCCAGAAAGAAAAAACTGGGGAACTGGCTGTATAGTTGAAAATGTATTTCTGGAAAAGGGACAAGCAAGTGACAGAATATGGGCCAAGCAAACACCAATCAATCTCCAGGGTTTTCTTTCCTGAAACTCCAGAGTCATTCTATCTTGCTTCTCTATCTTTCTGCCTCCTTAGAAAATGATGCTGGAAGCTGTGGTCCCTAGAATATTAATGTCATATTTCTGAGATTCCAAAGGACTAAAGCATGTGCATAATAAACAGGGCAAGTGTATACATGCAAATTTCAAATATTATAAAGGATCTCAAATACTCAAATGGAAGTCTCTCCAGTGATAGAGATTGCAATTCAACACATGCCTGCCCATCATGTAGGAGGACTGTCGTCCATGTCCACTGTTGAATTAAGAATAAGAGATTCACCCAACATGCTGGAGGTCTTTCTTACTTTCCTCAAGCATCAAAATGCCAGTAGAGTGAAAGAATTATCTGTCTCTCACCAGATGATCACTCCATCTTTTTTGCTCATATGTTTTTTCAGATGACTTCCCTTATGTCTCACTGTGCCATAGAAGTGTTTCTCTGTTGTTGAATATTGTGCCAGTGGAATGGAAGCCAGAAAGTCCTGGCAGGACAGTAAACATATCTGTTTTTCAGTACCAGCCTAGTTAAAGTTCAGAGTGTCTGGCCCTTCAATGGCAGATGAGACATTCAGGGATGAATCTTCACAGCCATAGATGATGATAATTGCCTACCAAGATATGGGGGAATTGTGATATGCATCAATGGAGAGCATAACCATAATGATGAGCTCATGCATCAATTGAGCATTGAAGTAAGTATATAAATGATTTTGATATTGTAACCATTGTATCAAGGACTCTTAAAACATCAAAGATGGAGTTTCACTTTGGGAGATTCCCTCCCTTTTCTTAGCTTGTAGTTTCCACCTAGAAAGTCTGGGAAAATTGGCTTGGGCTAATGATACTACTCCTCTTGCAAGTACATATATAGAGATCATGAAATTAAAGAAAGATTTATTTAAAGATGAAAGAAAACAAATTACAACACAACAGAATCCTTAGAAAAGAGACTGTCTTACAATAACCCTCTTCCAAAGATTCAAATAGGTCTCTGTCACAGTTCTGAATTGGGTAGGTTCTTCTCTGTGCAGATATTGCTCAGTGTGACCTTCAACAAATGCTTTCAAGTATGGCTCTCCCTGAAGCTCTCCATTGCTCCCAGAAGTTGGCACTGGGCATTATTCTCCAAATGGGTCCTCCTCTATAGCTCAACATGACTCCAGGCAGATGGTATCAGTATTGCTCTTAAGCAAAGCCAAAACAAGCAAACAAAAACAAATTTTAGGAAATATGTGGAAAGGAACTCTTTCTCTTATGCTGGCTACCTATTATTGGGATTAAATAAGCATTTGGGTTAATTTGGATCTTAGTAGCTAAGGACAGGAGAAGAATGCTGAGAAGTACCTTTAAGGCCCAGATGGAATCTTGGAGAGAGTTCCTGGAATGGAATTCTGAGGACCCTGAGAGGCTGTTGGTTTCCAATTGCCAGGCACTCCTGGAATGAGGTTTTACTCTGAGAGATTGGTTGGATATTGCTCTCTGGAAAACTGTGGAAAACTGAGTAGCAGTTGAAAGAGGAGAACAGGTTGGAGTTTTGGGAATAAGTTTGTGAAAGAGACCAACTGAGAAGAGAAAGAAAAACTGTTTTTTCCTTTGTGTGGCTGCAGAGGGTAACAGGCCAACTTAGGCCTACCAAGGCCAACTGAAGCCTAATTAGGCCCCGAAGAGCTGACAGTTGGAAGAGTGAGCTGGAAAGAATACAAGAAGACAGTAATTATAAACTATATACAAGGAGATTATTAATTAGTATAGGTTATTAGATACTGGGGAATAGCGATAGATTAAGGAGTTTTAAGGAGGCTTGAGTTTCTTGAACAGGAAGATGGTTTTTGTGAACCAGCAGTGTGGGAAAAGTTTAGTTTCCTTTTAGAATTAGGGAATATATCTTCAATCCTTCATTTACCTCTCCTTCCCTTCCTTAAAATATTTCAAGAGGGGGAAGCTGGGTAACTCGGTGGATTGAGAGCCAGGCCTAGAGACCTGAGGTCCTAGGTTCAAATCTGACCTCAGACACTTCCCAGCTGTGTGACCCTGGGCAAGTCACTTGACCCCCATTGCCTAGCCCTTACCACTCTTCTGCCTTGGAGCCAATACACAGTATTGACTCCAAGACAGAAGGTAAGGGTTTAAAACAAAAAAACAAAAAACAAAAAAAAACCTTTCAAGAAATATTAAATAAGTTTTGTATAAGTTTTATATAAGCTGTCTCCCAGTAAGTTTCACTCATCCATCTCTGAGTAGGCCCAAACGGTTACCACAAAGTGTCACCTTAAACCAGAGAAAGAGATCTTCAGAGTATCCTCTGTTCTTTAGGAGATACTGTTCTCCTTGTATTACAGCTCTAGTAATGTACCATGTCATACTAAGGACTTCCTCTCCCTTTGCTTCCTACTCCCTCTGAAAATATTAATGGTTAAGTCCATAATGTAAAAAATGAAATATATATATATATATATATATATATAAATACCTATGTATAATACATACATATATAGACACACACATATATAAAATACACATATCCACATATGAAATTCCTTTCCCATTCAAGCCAGATATACAAAATGGTAACTTTTTAAATGACTTTTTCCTCCTTATCCATTTTTTATTTAAAGTCCATTTAATTAAATTCACATGACTAAGCATTATACATCAGAATTAGACTATGGACAAAGAGAACAGCTAGCCCCAGAGAGTAGAGAGCTGACCCTGTGTGAACTATCTATTTGCAGATGAGAACCTTTGAATGGGAGGGTACTTGGAAGGGAGGGATATATCCAGGGTGTCTTTAGGAGCTGCCCAACTTGATCTTCAGACCCCCTCAGACCTAGCAGAGACATGTCCAACCACACCATTCTAATGCTCAAAAATCTTTGTTTATTCAGTTGTTTTCAATCATTTCCAACTCTTTATTGACCCCATTTGGGGTTTTCTTGGCAGGCATACTGGAGTGCTCTGCTATTTCCTTCTCTGGCTCATTTTACAGATGAAACTGAGGCAAACAGAATTATGTGAGTTGCTCAGGATCCCACAGCTAGTAAGTATCGGAAGTGAGATTTGAATTTAAGTCTTTCTAACTCCATGTCTGGCACTCTATGTACTATGGCACCACCTAGCTGCCCCACAAGAACCTTTAGTGGCTTGCTGTAGCAGTCCACCCCTAGCTATGGGCAAGGGAAACAGTTAGTATGTACAGAGTGGCTTAGAAGAGAGCATGCTCAGTCTTGAGCATGGCTGGGAAAGTCTCTGACCCTTGACCCCAGCTTCCCCCAGGTTAGGAGGGAAAACAGGTTTCTTTGTGTTCACCTGGCTAAGAGAAACCACACCTATACCTTGTCATTAACCAATGATAATAATCCCTATGTATTGTGTATATTTGCATATCAAAGAGATTAAATACAGGGCCACAACAAGCTCCGCCTTCTCTTCCTCTCTTGGATTTTAGCTCTCACTGATGTCTGTCCTTGCTGGAGCTTGACCTCTGGCCAAGCTCCATCTTTAATTCCTTTCCTTATCTACCTCTCCCACCTGGGACCTGGCTTTTGGCCAGGCACTCTCTTTTCTCTATCATGTCTCCGACCTGTGTGGTATTAATTGTGGATCTCAGGATGGATCATGCCTCTGCGACATCCTAAAGATCGGGGTTATGCTGTGGCCCTATTATAATCAATAAGGCCTGGTTTCTGACTCATTTCTGCCACCGCATATCTATAACTTGGCTCTACCACGCCCCTCGGGGTATCCAAAACTTCTATCCTGTTTCTATCCTTCTACCTTGAGGCTTCTCGCGGGTTCGGGGAGCCTCACTTGCTGCTGCCTTTGTGATAAAATAAAAACGTTTCTGCTTGATATTTAAAACCCTTTGTGACCTAGTTGAATCTTGTCTCTTCAGTCATTTCATATGTCTTTCTTTATTCTAGCTCATCTGGTTTACTTCTTATTCCCTAAACTTGATATTCTATCTCCTGAGTCTAACTCTTTGCCCAGGCCTTTCTGGATGCTTAGAATGCACTCCTCTTCCTCACTTCACTTCTTACAACTTCTGTTTTCTTTTCAAGGCTCAGCTCATGTGCCATCTCCTATGTTAATCATGTCCTTCTCCCCCTAACTGTTAACTCTCTCTTCTTCTTCCTCAATTTATTATGCATTTACATGTAGATTTTGTTGATTTGTATCTCCCAATATAACATAAATTTTTGAGGACAGAAACTTTATTTTTTTGTCTTTGTATTCACAGTATTTAACAAGTATCTTGCATATATATAGTAGGCATTAGATGAATGCTTGTACCCAAAACTGTTTTTATATAAAATGAGACAAGGATATGTTTATTTCCTACTTCATGCGATGTCAACTGACACATATAAACCCAAACCAAACTCCTTACTTTCTTCTAATAGACTACTCTGCTTCCCAAATTCACTATTTCCCCAATGGCATCTCTATTAGAAGCTGGAAAGGACAATGGAAAATGTGGAGATAGCCTGGTGACAAATTCTAGCTCTGCCACTTGCATATATATGACCTTAGACAACTAACTCATTTAACTTCTTTGGATCTTGCTTTTCTTATCTGAAAAAGCAAAGATGTTGGTTTTGATTAAGGTTCTTTTAACAGATGACATCTCTGTGTTCTCAGTTACACTTGCTTGAAATTCCAAAAACCTCATTTACTCTTCTTTCCCCATCATCCTTCTATACTCAGTCAATCACCAGTCATAGAATCATGGACTAGTGTGTAATGAGAATTCTTCCCATTTCCTCCATTCTCTGTTCTTTTTAAATATATGATATTGTCCAAGAGGCAAGCAATTTCTATTGAATATCTTTTATCATAGATGTGGTAGAAAGCAATCTTGGGTAGTTTAAATGGCCCTACCCAAGTGATCTTGAGAGATTCATAGTGACTTGTGAGACAAATGGGGAGAAATAAGAGTTTGCACAGTGCCAACCATCACAAAACCATAGGAAACACTCAGTAAGGGAGGAGAAATTACAGAGAAAAACCAGAACAAGAAGAGCGGTTTGTGTATCCTGATGGGAGGTGTCTAGACCTATAGTAGGAGCCTTCTCCTGAAGAGATGAAGAATCTATACCTTGTTAGACCCTTGCCTATTGCATGACTGTGACTATGGCCATATAGATCTCTGGCAGTTTATTGTTGGATCTTACCTGCACTTTGTTTCAATGCCATTTGTTTTCTTTAACTTCTAGCCTTTTTTGACTGTACTTGCAATAGAAGTTGGTGACAAACTAAACTATTATCATTAGGGTAAGGATCCAAGACAACTCCAAAGGACTCGTGATGAAAAATGCTTTTTATGATCATAGAAGGAACTGTCAGAGTCTGAATGCAGATCTAAACAAGCCATTTTCCACTTTGTTTTCTTTGTGAATCTTTTCTTGTATGTGCAATATATGTCTTATTTCATGACATGGGGAATATGGAAATACATAGTGCATGACACCACTGATATAACCTTTATTGGATTATGGATCATCTCAGAGATGAGGAGGGAAGAGAGGGAGAGAATTTAGATCACAAAATGTCAGAAAAATTGCTGAAAATTGTTTCTACATATAATGGAAAAAAAACAAAAGGAATAGTTCTATTAAAAAAAGAAATTGGTGGATGAGATAGCAGGTGATATAGTTGATGTGATATAGCAAGTTCCCTGGACTTTTTGCATGGCAGTAAGTGATTCAGAGAAGTGATTTATCTCCTCTTTCCCCCAAAGTACACTCAAGTCCTTGACATCATGACAGAGTTCCTGGTATATAGGTTACATTTAGAATTGGAAGGTAACTTAGAAGCCATCTTATCAAATTTCTGAGACAAAGCAGAAATCTCTGAAATTCCGTGCTTAAAATTTAATTTAATTATGATTATTTAAAAAGATATTTTATTTTCCCAATTACATGTAATTTCCAACAAATATTTTCTGAAATTATAAGATCCAAATTGCATTCCTTCCTCCTTTTCTCCCCCTCCCCCCCTTGGAGAGGGCAAGTAATTTGATCTGGTTGTACATTTTTATCATCTCTGTTATATCTTTAACAGATTATATTAGTTAGGAAATGTGGCAACAAAGACTGTTTTCTCTAATAATTCTCTCCATTTGCCTTCAATAAAGTCACTATTTAAATCTTGGGATCCTAGACATGCATTGGGAACTTCATAGACTTACTTGAAGAACTGAGAGAACTCCTAGGGCCAGGAGAATTAAGGATATTTAGAAGTAGATGCTTCCATGTAGATGTGCATGACTTTTTTTTTTTTAAACCCATACCTTCCATCTTAGAATCAATAGTGTGTATTGGTTCCAAGGCAGAGGAATGGTAAGTGTGGTAGAGGCATGGAGAGAGAAAGGACTTGCAAGCCAGGTCATGCAAGAAACAAGGCTGGGGACCTGTCTGTTAATCAAGGAGAAGGTTCCAAATGGAATGTTCCCAGGAGAAGGCAGTTGAAGCTGGAGGGGACTTTGATTCTGTCTCTGCTCTCTCTGGGGTGACTGACCAAGAAAGGAGGCAAGCCTGGCTGTGGGGGAAAGAAGCTTAGAACTAATATTATTAACTTCTGTCCCAGGCTGAAGGACTCTTGAGGGGGGCTTCTAAAATTAGGCTGAGAGACCTTGGTGGCTTTGCAGAGAAGAAAAGGAGAATAACAGTTGTCCTCCATCTCTCTGACTGTTCCCCTGTCACAGTTGTGACTGGATTGATTTCCCAAACCCTCAAATTCTTCTTATAGTTTAGGGAAACCCTCATCCCTCTTTCCTCAGTTCTCTATCCTGTTGCTTTCCAATAAACCCCTTACCTGAGAAAGAAAACAAGAGTATCTTCATAGTCCACTCAGGGGGAAGGGGCGAAGCCACAAACTTCAAGAAGAAACTGGGAGGGAGAAGTTGGAAGAAGGGAGGAGGGTGAGGGAGTATGTGGGATCTGAGAGTGAGGGGAGGAGGAAGTTAGGAAATAGATTGATCTATCAGCCATCAATAGAAATCAATAGGCAGCTCCAGAACATTCCCCTATAGCAGCATCTCTCAATCATCTATCCCCATTGTAACTCAGCAGCCCTCAGGTGTGTCCCCTACTAGTAGCAGCCCCTAATCCCAAGCCAGATTATTCAGTACAACAACTAGTAATAGTCACACAGAGTATCCTTTCTATTACATTTGGCACCCCAGATGGGACAATAGGCAAACCCCAGAGCATTCCCTCTATCATTGGAAGCATCTCTCACTATCCCTGAAGTAGTACCTCTATTATCCATTGCAAATTAGCAGCATCAGGTTCCCCTCTACTAGCAGTTCTCTAGCCTGCCAGAGTATATCAGATACCACTACAAGAAATAGTGTCACACAGATTATCTCTTCTATTACATAAGGGCTAGGCAATGGGGGGGTTAAGTGACTTGCCCAGGGTCACACAGCTGGGAAGTGTTTGAGGTCCTATTTGAACCCAGGACCTCCCATCTCTAAGCCTGGCTCTCAATCCATTGAGCTATCCAGCTGCCCCCCCCCCATAACATTTTGTCTTGCGTTTTAACATGTTGAATAAACTTCGCAAGCATGAGATACTGAATACATATGTCTGACGAATATGAGGAGTTGTGACCATAGTTGTCAAGGGTGTGAGAAGAGTCTATTTGGAGACTGGAGACTCTAGAGTGGCAAGTTTCATATTTTGAATCCATATTCTGCACTAGCTAAATTCTGAGTCCAGATGATACAAGTGAAAATTCTTTGGCTTGGCTGCTTGAAGTATGCAATAGATGAGGGCTCTAAGTGTTTGCAGTCTGAGGGCCTTCTGGTGGTTAGAGCAGGTACTACAGGATTTGGGAAGAGAACTGGGCTGATGGGTCAAAAAGATCTTGGTGGATAAATCAAATATGAAACTCCTTTTCTGGGTAATTATTATGTTGATATGTTATCGCTCCCTAGCAACACATGAACCAATTTATACTGTTATCACTACGTAGGTTCCCCAAAGGTCCCATTCCAGATAACAAAGTATTGCACTAAACGTCCTAAATACATTTCCTTTGCCTGCCTTTGTTTTATTGTGAATGATAATTCCTATATTTAGAATATCTTCACCATCCTGAAATTCTAAATATCCTTCAAGTACCAGCTATGTGGCACAACCTCAAGGGAGCCTTCCCATACCTGCCAATAAATGTGATCATATGATCTCTCTCTCTCTCTCTCTCTCTCTCTCTCTCTCTCTCTCTCTCTCTCTCTCTGTATGTGTGTGTGTCTGTCTCTGTCTCTGTCTCTGTCTCTGTCTCTCCCCCTCCCTCCCTCCCTCCTTCTCTTCTCTTCCCCTCCCTCCCTGTCTCCCTCCCTCCCTCTCTCTCTCTCCCTCTCCCACCCCCCTTCCTTCCTCCTTTCCTGTCTCTCTGTCTGTCTCTGTGTCTGTCTCTCTCTCTCCCTCTCGCTCTCTCCCTCTCTCTCTCCCTCTTTCCCTCTCCCTTTCTCTCTCCCCCCTCCTTCTACCCTTCTCTCCCTCTCTCATTGAATTTTTTAGCCTCTCCTATGGTACTTCTTACATTTTGCCTTGAATTCATTTTTATATGCCTACCATTTTCCCAGCTAGTTTGAATTTCCAAAGAGAAAGCACTGTGTCTTATTCATTAAAAAAAATTAAAAAACCCTTACTTTCTGTCTTAGAATCTATACTAAGTATTGGTCCTAAGGCAGAAGAGCAATAAGGGCTAGGAAATTGGGATTAAGTGATTTACCCAGGGTCACACAGGTAAGAAGTGTCTGAGGTCATTTTTGAATCCAGGATCTCCTGTCTCCAGGCCTGGCTCCCTGTCCACTGTGCCACTTAGTTGCCTCTTGTCCTATTTATTTTTGTATGATGATCCCTACACATTAGGTATTTTGGTGGTAATGCTAATAATGATAGCTAACATTTCATGCTTACTATGTGCACTGTGGTAAGTGCTTTATAAATATTATCTCATTTGACCCTCACAACAATCCTGGGAGGTGGATGCTATTATTATTCCAATTTTACAGATGAGGAACCTGAGGCAAATGGAGGCTAAGTTTTCATCCTCTTGCCCAGAGTCACACAGCTAAAGTGTCTGAGGCTGGATTTGAATATTTTCAGGATCTCAGAGAAGTAAAAATCAGCTCAGAAGGAACTGGGAGATATATCACAAATCAAGTAGGAGCTGTGTGTGGAAGTTGTAAAGAAAAGACTTCCTAACAATTAGAGCTGTCCATCAATCGAATGGACTGTCAGCCTCAGGAGACAGATAATGGGTTTCCTCTCCCAGGGTACATGTGTCATTTCATGTACCAGTCAGGTCCTTTGAGGTCCCTTATGACCGGATATTCTACTGTGAAATGCCAGTTTTCAATGCTATGATCCCAACATAACAAGAAAATTTAGGCTCCATTGTTGGTATCTGTCTTGAAGAACCACTTCTCAGCGAAGTATTAAATATTCTCTCCCAGTTATTGAATGTTTCTGAATGCTCATCAGAGTGTTGGATGCTTCAGAATACTCGTTAAGTTTTCTCAAGCTCAAATACAAATGCCTGAGATTCTTCCCTTTTTTTTTTAGGACTGTTGCACCACCTGGTGACTTGAATTACATATAGCATGTGTGTGTTAACCTGCTCTGGCTCTTGGAAACAGCATGGAAAACTGGGAAAGGGAGACTTGGGGGGAAAGTCCAATGTCCTCATTTTAAAGATGGGAAAATAAAAACCAAGTAATTTGACTAAGGTTAAATGGCGAGTTAATTAGGATTAGACTGGAAGACTTCATGTCTCCATTCCAATCCAACAACCATTCAGTAGATACCTATGATGCACCAAGCACTATATGCTCTTAGGTACTAGGGATACAAAGACAAGATAAAAACAAAACTTCTCCTCCTTAAGGAGTTTTGCATATTATTCCATGCCTTTCCCCCTTTTCGAACAAATTCCTTGAAAAAGCTGTGCATTCTTTTTAAGTCTACATTCTCACCTCTCTTATACTTCTCAGTCCTTTATAGTTTGGTTTCTGACCTCATTCATTGTTCAGCTGAAACTGCTTTCTATAGGGTTATCAGTGATCTCTTTTTTTGTTATGACTAATAAATTATAATAAACAGACTTATCAAGAGAAACAAATTCTCACATTAGTTTTGTCCAAAAATCTCTTTATTTTTCTCTCTCCCTCCCATCCCTCTCCCTTCCCCAAGAAGGCAGGTAATATGATATGGGTTATACATATACTATCATGTAATATATATTCCCCTATTCATCAAGTTGTGAAACAAGACACATATTGCTTACACAAGAGAAAAATTCATGTAGGAAATAAAATGAAGAATGGTTTGTTTCAATCTACATTTGGATTCCATCTGTTTATTCTACTGCAGTGGATATCCTTTTCATCATGAGTCCCTTGGAGTTGTTCTGGATCCTTGCCTTGTTAATAATAGTTAAGTCATTCATGGATGATCATCATACATTATTGTTGTTACTGTGTACAATGTTCTCTTGGTTCTGCTTACTTCACTTTGCATCACTTCGTATAAGTCTTTCCAGGTTTTTTTGTGATCATCTTGTTTGTCTTTTCTCATGACTCAATAGTATTCCATTACAATCATATGCCACAACTTGTTCAACCATTCCTCATTTGAATGACATCCTTTCAGTTTCTGATTCTTTGCCACTACAAAAAAACTCACTATAAATATTTGAGAACATATAATTTCTTTTCCTTTTTCCTTGATCTTTTTAGGGAAAAAACCCTAATTGTGATATTACTGGACCAAAAGTTATATACAGTTTTATAACTCTGAGTATAATTCCAGATTGCTCTACAAAGTGGAGCCAACAACAATGGATTAGTGTCCCTATTTTTCATATCCCCTCCAATATTTGTCATTTTGCTCTTTTATCATTTTAGCCAATCTGATGGTATGAGATGATATCTCAGAGTTGTTTTGATTTGCATCTCTAATCAATAATCATTTAGAGCATTTTTTTATAAAGCTCTAAATCTGATGATTTTTCCCCCCTCAGTTTTGACCCTCTATCATCTCTATAACATATACCTCTTACTGGATACCCTTTCCTCTGAGTTTTCATGACGTGGCTCTCTCTTGATGTCTCCTTTACCTGTATGACCATACCTTCTCAGTCTCCTTTACTGGATCTTTATCTAGTTCATGCCCACTAATTGTGGGTGTGCCCCAAGGTTCTGTCCTGGACTTTTTTCTCTCCTTCCTCTACATTCTCTCACTTGGTGACCTCATCAGCATCCAAGATTTTAACATAATTCTTTATGCATATTACTTTCAGATCTATATCTCTAGCAGAGCTTCAATCCTGAATTAGAATACAGCTAATGAACATTTTGAGTTAGATGTCCTGTGGGCACCTCAAACTTAACCCATTCTAAATAGAAACCATTTTCTTGCCACCAAACCCATCTCTCTTCTGATCTTCTTTATTTCAGTCAATAGTACCAAACTTTCTAGTCAATCAGGCTCATTACCTTGGACTCATCCTCAACTTCTCATATTCCATCATGCAACACAGGCCAACCTTATTAAATATTACTCTCCATCATTCAGCCAAACTGACCTTTTTGTTGTTCCTCACAAATATATGGTACCCTATTTTTTGTACCATTGCACAGTCTATGCCCAGTGAATGTTCTTCACCTTCACATCACCTCTTAGGGGACTCATTTCCAGAGCTTGAATACCACCTTCTATATTGGGTTTTTCCTGATCCTCCTCCCTTGGTTTCTTGGGCTTCTTCCCAGCCCACAAATTGCCTTATATATATTTCTATATGTACATATTGTTTCCCTGGATAGAATAATAACAGTTAACATTTACATAATTCTTACTATGTGCAAAACACTTTATATTTATCATCTTATTTGATCCTCAAAACAACTAGATGCTATTATTATCCATTTTACAGATGAGAAAACTAATGGAAACAGAGTGAGTAAGTAAGCTCCAGGAGACCAGAGACTCTTTCATTTGCTTAATTATGATTATTGATTGACTACATTCTACTGGGGAAATATATGCACACAGACATGTAAATACAAGATTATTTGAAGAGCAAGAAAGCCTGATTTAGGGGATGAAACAAATTCTTTCCCTTAAGAGTTGTACATGAAGAAGACAATCATAAAAAACAAACAAACCTGGAAAGACTTAAATGAATTGATGAAAAGCGAAGTGAACAGAACCAGAAGAACATTGTACACAGTAACAGCAATAACATACAGTGATCAATTGTGAATGCCTTAACTATTAGTAGGACAACTCCAAGGAAGACATGATGAAAAAGGCTATCCATGCCATAGGAAAAAAACATGAGCCTGAATGCAGACTGAAGAATAGTATTTTTTACTTTATTTCCTTCATGAGTTTTTTCCTTGTATAAGCAACATATGTCTTATTTCACAATGTGATGAACGTGGACATATGTACTTCATGATAGCACATGTATAGATTATATCATATTGCCTGCCATCTCAGGAAGGTGGGAGGAGGAAGAGAAAGAATGTAGATGGTAAAATGTCAGAAAACATTAATTAAAAATTGTATCTATGTGTAATCTGAAAAAGAAAAATATAATAAAAAATTTAAAAGACTTGATATGTGAGCTGAGCACTGAAGCTCCTAGATCAGAGCCCTTGCCCCTCAACCTGCTGCCAAAAAAGTACTTTCCTCCTTTTAGCAAGACTTTTGCCCTGTTTTCAAAATGAAATCTAATTTCCAACTCCCTTTTTTTGTAATAAAATACGCTGACTAGGAGAAATGATGAACAATAGTTCTCTAAAGATATTCCCAGTACAGTGCTTCAGTGAGGTGGGGATGACTATTTGAAAACGACATGAGTGTGAGATTTCACATGAGCTTCAGGCACATTACATTCATGTTTCTCTTCCTCTCATGAAAAAGCTCCATGCCAGGAACATTATTGCAACACCCACAGGCAAAGGCAAACAAACATATGCCTTCCTTAGAATTTAGTTACCTGGAGAGAGCTATATAAAGTAGATCAGCAGATGAATTCAAATTTAATTTTATCTGTTTAATTGCTTTGGCCCAGCTGTGAACTTCCGGGTGAGGAAGACAATCTGCTGTTTATAGGCTAGGCTTCCAGAGGAGCAGTGATAAGACCAGAAGGAAAGTCTGTTGCTTACACGAGGGCATTTGTATTAGCTTAACTTGAGCCATAAATGATTGTTAAGAGGAGCAGCTCCTCTGTGACCACCTCCAGACTTTGGTTGGCCCAAAGGACTATGGGAGGGAGAAAAAGGAATGACAAAGTCTTGTATCGCCACATTAAAATAGATACTGTAAAGGGTCATTGAAAGACAGACTTTTTTTTTTTAAACTCTGGATAAGAACAGAGCTGGAAGAGTAATTTAGAGATTATGCCCCTGCCCCAAGGCAGGGTTATACCTAAATCACCATAAAACTTCATACAGATTTTAAGATTTCCTAAAATGAGATTCACATTTCCATAATCTATCCATAAAAACGAATCAGTTTTCCACAAAATTCATTCATTTAATCTAAGACATTTTTGTCCTTTTTTTGGGGGGGGGATAAAGGGTTGTTTATATTATGCCTGTGTTATATATAGTGGGAGGGAAGGTGACTTCTTCCTATTTGATGTGATTATGCCAAATGTCACAGTAAGAAACTTCAAAGCCACAGGGAAAAAGAGAAAAGAAGGGGAAAGGAAAGGAAAGGAAAGGAAAGGAAAGGAAAGGAAAGGAAAGGAAAGGAAAGGAAAGGAAAGGAAAGGAAAGGAAAGGAAAGGAAAGGAAGGAAATTGAAAAAAAATGGGAAGAAAAAAAGAAAAGAGAGACTCTAAAAGCTTCTCTTTCTACCTTTATCAGATGGGGTCCAAGGAACTTGAATAGTCAGTCTTTACTTTCTGAGAGCAAGACTGCTGGGTGTGAAAAATCTGACCAGCAACAACCAGCAGATGTCACCATCCCACAATATATGAAGCTCACTTTTTTGTTTTTTGTTTTTTTTAATGTTGGCTTCAGTGTTGGTGTGTGAAGTCAATGTGATGTGGCTTTGAAGTAGCTCAACACAGTGTTTAAATGCCTCCAGTTCTCTTAGTTCTAATTTGCCCTTGTGTCCCTTTCTTATACTTCATGAAAGAATGCCACTTTCTACCATGTTAGCACTCTCATCAGGTATAGGCAAAGATTATGGATTCCAAGTTGGAAGGGATCAAGGGACCATAGGATCATAGAATGGAAATATGAGTCCAGTCAATTTGTCAGTAACTATTTAATAAGCACCTACTATGTGCCAGACACTAAATTAAGCATTAGAGATATTAAAAGGGGCAAAAGACAATGCCTGACAATCTAATAAGAGAGATAACATGAAAACAGATTCGTGCAAAGCAAACTCTACCCAGGATAAAAGAGGAAAAATTAATAAAGAGAAGACACTGGAATTAAGAGGGGTTGGAGGCTGCCTTATTTTATAGATGATAAAACTGGGTTCAGTATGATTAATTTGATGAATGAGGGCAGATTTGAACCTAGGTCTTCCTGATTCTAATTGTAATTCTTTAAATATTAAAGATATCTGCTCTAACCTCTTCATTTTACAGAACATCCTGAGAGATTTTCTGACTTTCCCAGAAGTAATGGGCAGAAGATCTGAGATTCTAAGCCAGTTCTTAGACCCCAAATCTAGCCCTCCATACCAGAGAAGTGAATTTTAGGCATTAGAGTTTATGACTTGACTATGTCTGAGAAAACTACCTCAGATGTTGGCTTGTACTTTGGGTGAGCTCTTGAACTGCTTGATGCATCAACTTTTTTGGTCTCCAAAGTGTATTATAGATCAATAAAAATGAAAAGAATTTTCTTAGGTAAATTTAGAAGTCATCTAGTTCAGCCCCTTCATTTTACAGATGATGAAACTGAGGCCAAGAGAAGTAAAGTAGTTTGCCCAAGGTTACACAGGCAGTAAAAATGGCATATAATGAATGGTTTATCTTGAGTCAGCCTATCTTGATTGCTGTGGATTTGCTGTTCTATCCAGCATTTATCCAAGGCAAGGAAATATCTCTTAGATTGAAATGAAACATTACTATACCTTGAAGGAATACTTCTTCCTGACTGGTGTGACAGAGGCATTTTGACCTTTCCCCTCTCTCTTATTTTGGCCCTGTTCATAGTGATGTTTCATCGGGCAATTTCTTACTATGTGTCCTTGATGAGAACATAAAAAGCAAGTCTCTGGTGTTTCTTTGCACCCTCTGTTGACTTTGGGGTGTCTGTCTATACTGTGTGGCTTGTATCTTAAATGTCTTAATTGCAGCCAGGTTCTTAACCTCCTGTAATTCTTTTTGCCTTAATATTTCATTGTCCTCTTGGAATTTTTTCTTTAGATTGTCTCTTTCCCTTTCCTGATCTATTTTGTTATCATGGAGATAGATGGCAGTAGCTCTAAGTCCGTTAAGTGAGATGGTGTCAAGCTTAGGGCAATAGTGCCTGAAGAAATCCCTCAAGTGCTTATCATAGCCCTTGAGAAATTGTCTCCTCACATGTGCCTCTGATTCTTTTGAATCAAGGTTAAAGCCCAACAGTCCCTCAGTTTTTTCAATATGGTGATCAATAAATGTGCTTGGGTGTTCATTTTTTTCTTGGGATAATCCAGAGGTCTGTCCAGCAGCCTCTCTGAGGACCAGGATCTGTCTGCCCAAGGATGATGTCATGATAGGATAAATGAGGTGAGATACATCATGCATTCAGCCCGCATACACAGGCATCACACATAGTGCTCTGCCATGGTACTGTAGTATGTTTATTATATAGGTTTTCGGTACACACACATAATCAATTCTCTATGTATGTGACATTCTACAGTTTGGTTGGATATTATCAAATCATGTAACCAACACTCTTGTGATGTTACTACAACAAAGAATTCTGTGATCATTTACTACAACACTCTGTGATAGATATGATTAATGTGAATAAAGCCATTTGTAGGTTAGTATCCTTTGACCTGGTGAGAGGATCATTGTGCTTTTGGTCAGCTTTCACTATCCATCATAATTGCTTGAGAGATGAACAACAAAACATATTCATATCTAGGTGTGAGGACTTTAGGCAGACCAATTTTGGGGTTTTCCTCAATTTACAAGTTCTGTTTTTCTTGTGTTACTTTGAAATGCCTAGCGATGATGTTTGGCTTCTGTTCCAACAAATTCATTCGAGTGTGGTAACTGTAGGACAAGATTCATTATGGTACTCAATCTTTCAGCTGGTGTTTTTTTTATAGGGCCTTTGTGCTTGAGAAATGAGGGGTCATGGGCAGTAATCTTTGGGCTTCTATTCTGTAATTGCAATCTTTTGGGGGTAATAACCTAGGGGGCTTAAAGTGGGGGTATATATTTATTGATCCTATAGGTATTTGCTTTCGTGTTATTTCTCCTGTATTGGGGAGAGAACAATAATCATAACAAATCCACTAGTGGGGAAAATTTGGGGAAAGAAGTCACAAAGGGGGATCAGCAGGGGGCCCTCATTCTGGGGTCTTCTTTGTTGACCTTCCTTCCTCGGGCCATGACCTTGTCAAATGGTTGGAGTATGATGGCCTCTGGCAGGATAATCTGTCAAATTTTCCCCATGCATTGCATCTTTCTGACAATTGCTTCATTCCCTGCAATAGATCCTCATGGCATTTTCTTAGATAAGTCATTGATCTTGGATTAGAAAAATCCAGATCCTCAAAAACTTCTGGCCAACTCATGAGTGAGGATTCTTTTCTAGTTTGCTCAATAAAGTTTTTATGTCCCTAGGATGTTTAAAGTTCAGGTAAAAGAATTTCTACATTCTCAAAATCAGGTTCATAGAGACAAAATGCTCTTTTTAGCTCTTTAATTGTAAGATAAGGCTCTGATAAAAATTTAGGCATGCATTTATGTAAAGACTCTAAGTCATGGGTGGTGAATGACTTATGAACCTTTGCATGAAAGATGCCAGAATTATCAGTGACCTTAGCCACATCACTCAAAGGCATAATCTTTTGAGCCTTTAATGCATTTGCAAGATTGTTAGCAGATGTGTTAGTTGGTGACTTGTTGTTTTGTGCCTGTATGTTATTGTCAAGGTCATTTCCCCCTACTGCCCCTAATGGTGTCCCAGTATTAGTATTAGTTACTACATTGTCCTTATTAGTCTGTCCCATCATATACCCAGTCTCTATGTTGATTCCCTTCCCCATGCCTTGTTTTCTCTGCATGTAATCCTGGCATAGCTCAGTTATAATAGGGATCTGACCAAACAATGCTTCTAATCTATTATAGATGACTAGAGCATGTGCAGTTTTCTTTTGGAAGATCAGGTTGGCACCAGATTTTATATTTTATATTCTTTAAGATGTTAGTCACTTCCACAAACAGAACGTAGACTTGGGGAATGATTTGCCAGAGGTAATTCATGTCTAGATAATTCATTGGTATCTGTGTCCATCCCATAGTCATATTGGTTAATGTCCCCAGAACATTGTCTATCATTCCTGCCACTGTATTATAAATTATACAGTAGCCCCAATAAATGGCAATCATATTAATTGTAACATGTTTCCCATTAGGTCTTTTCTAGGCTCTCTCAGGATTTAACAGTTAGAAAATGGTTGTTTTCCCCACAAGCTTTGCTTCTAACTAGGATCTTAAGATGGCTAGATTCTATAAGCTGACAGCCCCAGTATAGCCTCCCTTTTACTATAGCCTCTCTTCTTCAGTTTTCCAACTGACCAGAGTGGCAGTTGGCGACTGGCTTCTACTCCCCTCCACCAGGAATCAAGATGTTTTTGATCCTGTGTTGAAACCCCTAGGCAGAGCCAGTGACAATGGCTGCTAGCCTCAGGAGTTACAACAGACAGTTGATGACAATTGGTGACAGTTGGTCACTAAAGCATTTTAATGGGGTTCTTTTAAATCTGGGGTGCCATTTGTACTCAAGGGTTAAGAATTGAGAATTGAGAGAGAGGAGAAGAGTGGAGACCCTCCTTCTCAAAGTGGGGTTCAGGGGAGACAGCTGATGTTTAAGGTTGTTCAGAGAGAGGAGAGGGGGTTTGAAGATTTTCCCCCTTCTGCCTTCCCTCCTTAGATAAGACTGATCTCTTAGATCTTCTGTCCCTCTTGTCCCCCCTCCACCACTCAAGACCAAAGGGTCTCCCCTTGATCTGTTCACTCACACTTGATTCACAGCTTGGGAAAAAGTTAGCTATTTTAATGTCAGCTCAATTAGGATAATACAAAGGAATAACTAACAGTGAAAGAATGGGAAAGGAAAGTGGAGAAAAGGGGGTCCCTGTCTCTAAACTATTTCCCATCCCTCCTTGAGTTTTGGGGGAACTCAAGCCATGGCAGCCTGAGCCCCCTGAGAGAAAGTCAGGTTGACTAACCCTGGGTTTGGCCCTTTGGCCACAGTTCAGACTCAGGGCAACAGGAGCTGAAGTAAAGTCTGACAGATTTAAAATATCTTTCTCAGGTTTCCTCTTCAATAGTCTTTTCAATTGGGAAATGTTGGGGGGGGGGGGGAAAGAATTCCAGTCATAGACAGGAAAAAGTGAGTAACCTTCAGGAGAAAGTCTTTTTCAACCTTTCTTCGGCTTCTCCCGACTGAGAGAACAACTCCTCTCCTAACCAGAGTCTTTTCCTCCTCCAGATTCCAACTCCTTGGCCCCCTCCCCCATCGAGGAGATCAGTTCCACCACTCTTCAGCCTGGCACTTTTCTTTAGTGCCAACCTCTGACACACAGGGAATTGCCTCCCTTTAGTTTACCCCAGAGCAATCACTTTGAACTCCAGACTGAGCTATTCTCTTTCCTGGAACCAATCTTGATAGGGCAGAATTATCCAAAATGTAGTTTTTGATTCCTATGACTTGTCCAGCTTCTAAGGCCTCACTATGGAGAATTTTCTTGTTGTTTAGTAATGTATATAGATTAGATATATCAGTGAAATTTGGTTTGGGGTAGGGAGGTTGGTTTTTTTTTTAATGTGCTAGATGCTGAATTTGGCATTGAGAATTAGGATAAGGTTCAGACATTGGCTATAATGGGACCTTCTCCTCCTTCTGGGACACTCCTCAAGTTACAAATAGCAGGAACAGGGGAGTATACTTGACATCTGGGTGGGAAAGCTGCCCCTTACTGACCATCAGCCTTTTCTCTGCCCTCTCCCACCCAGCCTCAGAAGAGAATTGCTCTTTCTTCCAGTTTCTGCTCCTCTTCTAGAATGATGAGGATGGGGTACCCCTGGTAGAAGAGAATGGGAAAGGACTGGACATTTAGTCCAACTTTTTCATTTTACAGTTGAGAAAACTGAGTAACTTACCACACAAGTGGAAGTAGAGGAACCAGGATTTGAACCCAGGTCCCCCAAATCCAGGACTCTTTGCACAGTATCACACAGGAGGTCTTTCACTTTTGTATTGCCTGAGATGCTGGTTTAAGGGGCAGCTAAGTGATGCAGTGCATAGAGTGCTGCCTTCAGAGTCAGGAAGACTCATCCTTCTGAGTTCAAATTTGATCTCAGATGAATACTAGCTGTGTGACTCTGGACAAATTGCTTAACTCTGCCTCAGTTTCCTCATCTGTAAAATGAGCTGGAGGAAAAAATGGCAAACCACTCCAGTCAAGAAAACCCTAACTGGGCCACAAAGAGTCAGCCATAACTATTATGACTGAACAACAAGAAAACTGTGGCTTACACATGGGGCTTGCCAGATACCAGCTGCCATGCCTACCCATGATGGTTGGTGACCCACAGCATCAACACTCCAACCTGACACAAGTTCTGTGGCATGCTGCTATGCTAGGGCTACCATTGCCATAGAATTAATCTTAGAAGGCTTTTTTTTTTTTTTTTGCAGACCTTTAAGGGCTTTAAGCAGATTAAGAAGGAAACATTTCCTAGGGAGATGGAAATTAATTCAACTTCTTGTACCAGACTCTTGCTTATTTCTCAGGAGGAAGTCTAAGCTTTTCCTAGGGTTTGATTTTGTTCAATTTAATGTTTAAAAACTGTTTATTGTGGGTATTTATAACACATTCAAAATAATTACCTTATTCCCTCTCTCCTCTACCAAAGATTTTTCTCAACACTTAAAGCCATCGTCCATTTTTCAAGTAAAATTAACTGACATTTCCATAGCACTTTGAGTTTTTCAATGTACTTTACATATATTATATAACTAGTCCTCATCATAACCCCAGGAACTAGGTACTGTTACATTCCCATTTTATAGGTGAAGAAACTGAAGCTTGAGGAGCTAAATGACTTTCCGAGGATTATATAATTAGTTAAATGCCTAAAGTAGGGTGTAGAACCCAGGTTTTCCTAATGCCAACTATCTAGACTGGCCAAGTCCAGAGGCCTCTAGGTGGCACAGGGAACAGAGAACTGAACCTGGAGTCAGGAAGATCTGAATTCAAATCCAGATTCACACTTGTAGTAGCTGTGGAGCTGGGCAAATCCTTTAACTTTCATCTTCCTTAGAAAGTAGAAAATGGGGATGACAGTGGCAGCCACCTCTCAGACTTATTATAAGAATCAGATGTATCTTTCCATTGCCCTTGGGTCATTTACTATTTAGATTCTTTGAGCTTATATTGTTTCATGATTTATATTCATAAAGAATGACCAGGAGAATAAAAAAATTAAAATTATGGGCTATTTTTTGATAAGAAGTTTGAGATTATGCTTAGCACATATTATCCCTTTTAAAATTTCTTTCTTTTTTTATTTTACATGAAAGCACTGGCACATAGTAGGCATTTAATACATGTTTGTTTCCTTCTTTCCTCAATCCACTACCCAATGACACCTCTCTAGGATTTATAGTTGAAAAAGTTCTTAGAGATCATCTAGTCAGATTCCCTTATTTTATAGCTGAGTAAAGTGAGGGCCAGAGTATTAAACTAACAGATGAAATACAGAATAGATTATTACTATTTTTAAAAATCCTTACCTTCTGTCTTAGAATTGATACTGTGTATTAGTTCTAAGGCAAAAGAGTGGTAAGTGACTTTCCCAGGATCACAAAGATGGGAAGTATCTGAGACCAGATTTGAATGCAGGACCTCTCATCTCTAGGCCTGGCTCTCTATCTGTTGAGTCACCTAGTTGCCCCTAGAACAAATTACTAAACAGATATTCCATAAACTCTTAGAAAAGGAAGCAATTTATGATTTTCTAAAGAAACCTTTGCCTTCGGTCTTAGAATTAATACTATTTCTTGGTATCAAGGAAGAAGAGCAGTAAGGGCTAGGCAATGGGGGTTAAGTGACTTGCCCAGGGTCACATAGCTCTGAAGTGTCTGAATTCAGATTTGAACTCAGGACCTCTGGGTCTGACTTTTAATCTACTGAGCCACCTAGCTGCCCCACAATTCATGTTAATAAAAACACAGTAACCAAATCAATAGATATCTTAGTTCTATTACACTCCATGTTTTTGGAGTATTGGATTAGATTCTGGGTGTCATGTAGATAGACTTGGAGATATCCAAAGGAGTATGACCAGAATGATGAGCAATTTGGATACAATGGTACCTTAAGGTGACTGAAAGAATCGGTGGTGTTCAGCCTAGAAGAGATGAAGAAGGTGAAATAAATCATCTTTGTCTTCAAATAGTGAGGTGCTATCATGTGAAATCAAAATGAGTCATGGAATAAGGAATGGAATTACTCCATCATCCCAGAAGAACAGAGGCAATAGGGAGAAATAATAGAAAAGCAAATTTCAGTTTAATATTAGCAGTGCCTTTCTTACAATGAGAGCTATCCAACATAGGAATGTCACTGAAAATATTTCAATAGAACCCAGATGAACTCTCAAAGTCTTCTCACCCTTATTATTTTATGATTCTGTGGTAAATTGAAATCTTTGCTTCCATTCTAGGTCCTACTTCTCTTTTAGGAGGTAGATGGATATTAGAATACTGTTGCTGTGATCTCTGGTCAGGAGTATGTTGGTAAATGTTTAAAAACCAGCTGTCTGTGGGAAAAAACCCCAAACCACACTAAGACACAAGTTTAAATGTAATCTGAATCACTAACATTTTCTCCGTCATATTCTTAAGTCTAGATGATCAACAAAAGATTCGATCAAGTCTTGATTTGTAGTGTTTGCCAATTCTTTCTCCCCACCAAAATGTAATAATCAGCAGCTGGTTAGAGATTGCTCCAGTATATCCCTTTCCTCATAGAGACAATTCAGGTCAGTCACAAAACTGCCTCAGTCTCCAGAGCAAACAACCCCTCCTGGAGCAGTTGTCCTTAGCAGCTAGTCTTTAAGTGGCTGGACTAAGAAAGGTAAATTTTCCAAGACTAATTAAGTCCATGAGCAGGAAGAAAGAAAGAGAAATCAAACAGCTAGAAAGCCACATCAACTTCATTCTGTGACAGATGAGTTCATCCAATCTAACAAGGATTTATTTATTATGTGACAGGAAAGAGATCGCTGGGTACTGAGGGTGAGAAGATAAAAGTCCTTGCCCACAAGGAGTATACATCCTATTTTGGAGGGGTAAGAGAGGGGGATAGATTATGTACATAGATAATTAAATACAAAATAAAGACAAAGTAATTTCTGAGAATAGGGACACTGAGAGCGACAGGAGGGAAATATTCCAGGTTTAGAGAACAGACCTTTCAAAGGCATAGAAGGACAGGCAAAACATCAAGTACTGACCAGGGTGATGTGTGATGTGCCAAGAAGAGAACTTTGAAGAATCAAAGGTCCTGGGTCCAAATCCCAAATTCCCTGCTTTCTATCAGTGTGACCTAGTACAAAATCACTTCATTTCTTTGGATCTGTTTCCCCATTTGTAAAATGAAAAGATTGGATTACCAATAGTTTTCAAAGGCTGGTCTGAAAACCCCCTACTCCCTTTCAGGGGATACTAAAAGATAAAACTCTTTTCATGATAACTAACATTTTAATTTCCAATAAAGAAAATATCAACATACACAATTCACATAAAACAAAAGATCTTGGGGGGTCCTCAATAATTTTTAATAGTGTAAAGGAGTTCTAACACCAAAAAATTTTAAGAACTGCTAGACTACTTGATCTCTCAATTCTAAATGATTTTCTTAGTTATTTGAATGAGAATGATGATTTTTGAGTTCACAAACTGATCTATAGTTTCCAAAATCTACCTCCTCCCATTTCTTAAAAATCATGGTACTGCTTGACGCCTGTTTTTTGTTACTTCTCTTGGATTACATGTGTCCTCAAAACAATGACCAAAAAGAACTCTAAGTTTAAACATAGCTAGCTACAAGTTGCTTTCCTCTCTAGGATGTAAGTTATGAGTCCAGAAATGTAAACATTTGAAATGGCTAGATATTCTCTTATTGTTTCTTAGAAATAAAGTAGCTCTCAGAGTCAGCCAAGTACATAGAGTGTTGAGCTCAGAGTCAGAAAGACCTGAGTTCAAAATCAGCCTCAGAAACCTACCCTGAGCGAGTCATTTAACTACTGTTTAGTTCATTTTCCTCAACTGGAAAATGGAGATGATAACAGCATGTATCTCCCAGACTTGTTGTGAGGATCAAATGAGGCCTGGTACAGAGTAGGTATTAAATAAATGCTGTTTTCTTTCTTCTGTCTTTCCCTTCCTTCCCTTCCTCTTTCCTTCCTTCTTTCTTGTCTTTCTGGGCTCTGTTTCCTCCATACACCATCTTCCTACCTTTTCTCTCTATACCCTCTGCCTTGGTGATTTCATAGTTTCAGTGACCACTTCTGGGCAAATAACTCCTAAATCACAGAATCTGAGAATTGAAAGGGTACTCAGTGGGCATCTTTGTAACTCATATCACCACCCCTCCCAAATCCCTCCTTTGAAATATCTTACAAGCTGTCACTCAGTCTTTGTTTGAAGACCTCCAGTGAAGAGGAATCTACAACTTCCTAAGAAAGACAACCCATTTTGAAAAGCAGATTTAATGTTTAGGAAGATATTTTGAAGTCTAAATTTGTCTTTTTAGTAACTTCCACCCATTGGTCCTACATCTACCCTCTGACACCAGTAAAATCAATCTATTCTTTCTTCCCCATGACAACCATTCAAATATTTTAAAACAGCTATTATTCACCACCCCCACCTCCCTCCAATTTTCTCTTCTCCATGGTAAGCATCTTTAGTTCTTTCAATCAACATTCACATAGCATGGACTCAATGCCCTTCACTCTACTGATAGCCTTTCTTCAGATGTTCCCCAGCTTATAAATATCTTTCTTAAATTGTGGCTCCCCAAACTGAGGATGGTCCTCTAGATGCAGTCTGACCATCAAGGAACACAGTAGGACCATCACCAGTTTGTTCCTGGAAGCTCTTCCCTTCTCAATAAGTCCCAAATAACATCACATTGCTGATTTGTACTGAGTTTAAAATGCATTAAAAACCCTGAAATCTTTTTGCAGACACTGCTGCCTAATTCTGCCTCCTCCATCTTGTACCCGGGCAGTCAATTTTTTGAAACTGAAGGTAAGATTTTGCATTTTATCCATATTAGATTTCATCTTGATAAGATTCAGCCCCTTGTTCTAGACTACCAAGGTCTTTCTGGATCCCAATTTAGTAATCCAGTATATTAACTATTCCTCTGAGCTTTGTGCTACCTGCAGATTTGATAAGGATGCCATTTATGCCTATATCTAAGACACGGATTAAAAGGTAAAAAAACACAGGGCTCCCTCCAAAAATCCCTGGCATGCTTTAATGGAGACCATCATGCCTTCATGTCTTTATGTCCTTGGACAAGTTACTAAACCTGGGAAGGTGGGGAAGGGGAGGGAGCTTCCTTATCTATAAAATAAGGGATTTGGAATAGATGGCCCTGAGATGCCCCCCACTTCTAAATCTGTGATCCTATGATCCTCATAACTAATACTACCACTAGTCTAGATCAGGCCTTCATTATCTCATAAATGGAATATAGCAGGGGTTAGCCAGCCACAACCTCAGGCCAAATCCTCAAAGTCACAAGGTCGTGCAATGAATAAAGCACTGGACTGGGAATCAGGAAGGCCTGAGTTCAAATCTAGCCTCAGATGTTTACTAGGTGGATGACTCTGAGAAAGTCACTACTACCTGCCTCAGTTTCCTCAGTTGTAAAAAATGAAATAATAATGTCACCTACTTCCTAGTATTGTTGTGTGGATCACATGAGTTTTGTAAAAAAAAATTTCTTTTTACAAAATATAGTACAATGTCTTTTACATAGTAGGCTCTATATAAATACTTGTTGCTGTCCCCAATTTGAACCTATTGCCTTTTTTTGTACAGTCCAATGAACTAAAAACAGCTTGTATACTTTTTTAAATGTAAAAACTATTCTTAGATCATATGCAGAAATATGCATATATGCATATACATTCAGCCACGTCTAACGTCTAACTCTTTGTGACCCCATGGACCTTGCCAGGCCCTTCAGTCCTCCACTGTCTCTAACAGTCATCTTGTCTCAAAATTCTCCATTTCCATCTCAAATGACATGTCCATTTCATATGACATGTCCATTTCAAATAACCATGCATGGCATGTATATATACATACACATTCCTATTGCTTGGGTTTTGGGACATATTATTCCTCTGTTCAAAACATGTCAGTGACTTTCAGATGGTATACTAACATCTAAGCCTGTTGTTTTAAGGTCTTCCACCACTTATTTCCTACATGTTTCTAAACTTAATTCATATGACTGCCTTTCAGATTCTCTATAATCCAACCATCCTGACTTTTTGCTGTTCCCAATATTTTCGTCCCCAATCGTGCCTTCCTGAATTTTATGGGATTATTCTTTGTTCCCAAAGTATTCTTCCTCCCCTTCTGTAATTCTTGTCTTTTTCGAAGTCTAGCTCAGGCGCCATCTTCTCCACAAAGCCTCCCTTGATCTCTCGCAGCTAAAAACCATGTCTGCATCATCTAATTCTCTTTCAGATCTTTATCTGAATCTTTTCTTTACCCTTTTCACATCTTACCTTTTATAATATTCATCTGTGACTGTACATCTTATTCCCTCATTAAATGAATCTTACAGAAAACAGGAACTGTGACTTTTTTTCACGAGGCCAAGCACAGTGCCTTGCATAGAGCTCCTGCTTAATGTCTAACAGTGTTTGGTGGATTTAATTCAATCAATATGTATGAGAATCTTGCCTCAGGGGACAGGACGGATTGGAAAGTTAAAACCTGAACAGGCTGCCTATGATGGAATATATCAAATTCAACAATGACTCAGTTCAATTGAGCAATTAATGATTATTTATTGGACACCTTCTAGATATACATAATGCATATGCACATCACACCCTGTAATGGGAAAAGCATTGCATTTATAGTCACAAAATGTGGTTTTGAATCCCAGCTCTGCTATTTATTAACAAAGTGACTTTCTGCAGGTCCATCATTTGTTCATCTTTAAAATAAGAAGTTTGACTTAGATGATCTATATGCTCCCTTCTAGCAATAACTCATACAATCCTAAGATCCAAAGGTTGGCAATCAGGTAGTGAGTTTCAACCATGGCACCATATGAAATAAGAAGGAGGTACAATCTGTAGCAATGGAGAAAGCGGTCATGATAATGAAACCATGTGTCTCAAAGTAAATAAATAAGTTTTGCCCCATCTAGCTTGGAGGTCGTTCTCTTTGCTGGAAAAGATAGAGATAAGGGAGTTGAGTGTTCCACCCTCTCCCAACATGTGTTACTGTTAAACCATCTCCTCAAGCAGTGAAGCTAACCTTCCATTGTTCTTCTTCATGCTCTATCAGTCAATCTACTAACATTTATTAAGCACCTACTATGTGCCAGGCACTGTGCAAAACTATGGGGAAACAGATAAAGGCAAAAAAATCAATTCTTGCCCTCAAGGAGTTTACAGTCTAATGGGGGAGACAACATGTAAAGAGCTATGTATTAACAAGTTATATATGGAAAAAATGGAAATAATCAACAGAGGGAAGGCACTAGTCTAGAAATCATGACATATAAAGGATGAAGCAACTGGTGTTATTTAGCCAAGTGGTTAAGGGGATGAAGCACACTTCCACATATATAAAATGAGGCACATGGAACAGAGTGGACTTACTCTAATGCTCCAAAGGGCAGTCAATGGGCAGACATTACAGAGGAGCAGATTTCAGTTCAATATTAGGAGTACCTTACTAATAATTAGAGCTCTCCAATATTGGAATGAAGGTCAGAGTGGTATAGAAGAAATACTAAGAAAGTAAAAAAAGGAAGGATGTAGAATTTGGAGCCAGGAAACGTAGGTTAGAGTCCTACAACTTCCACTCACCAACTACCTGATTGTGCATAAGTCCAAGCCTCAATTTCTTCATCTATATTTGAGGATGATAACTTTTACACTGCCCACCTCATCAAACTCTTGTAAAAAACATGTTTTGTAAAGCCTGAATAAATAGAATAAAAAGCTTAGCTTCTCTGTGAATTATTCCAGTTCTAAGAATTTCCATATGGAATATTGAATTCATCTTAGTACTTTCATTTGTTTAATATAATGGGCATGTACCAATTGGAACCAAGACAAGCCTTAGCTGCCCACCCCAGCTCATCGGAGAGAAAAGAAGTGCCCAGGGGCATAGGGGCAGCATGAGAATGGAGTTCCTAGGCAGGAGATAAGCTTGGGATACCAATTTGGGGAAAGGTTAGGCATCCAGCAGCAGAGAGCAATTCACCCTGAGAGAGTTTAGGAGAAATGCCAGTCAGGCATGCCAAAGCAAGGGAAGCAGTGTTTCCTACTAGAGCTGTGGAGAACCAGCAAAGGGTAGAAGCTGGCGCCATGTGGCAATGCTACATTTCCTTCCACATCTATGATTCCACTTGCTATACAGGGACTTCCCAAGTGGCGCCATAAGTTTGTAGTTGTAGGCAACCAAGGCTCGAAGAAGGAAACAGTCTTTCTATTGCATTGCTAAGAGCTAATGTTCAGATTCTTTATTTATAACTTCCTTAAATAAACCAGTTATAATCTTAATAACTTTTTCTTAGTGTTTGCAGGTGGGCTTGAGATACTATGTGGGAATTACCAACCACATCCTGACATTTCTAGGGGGGGAAACCCTGGCCAGGGTTATGAGCCATAAAGATTATTATTAAAGAGAGTCTCTACAAATGAACCTAGTTCATGTCAAAGGTATGATAACTAGGACACATAAATATAATAATGAAATTAATAATATTGCTTTGGGGTTTCTTTAGGGTGAACTAGAGAGTATTAAAATGACAAAGCTGTAGGAAAGGAAAAAAAAGTTAAATTCCAACATTTGAAGTCATTTCAGTCATATCTGACTCTTTGTGTTCCCATCTGGGATTTTCTTGGGAATGAGCCTGGAGTGATTTACTATTTCCCTCTCTATCTATTTTACAGATGAGAAACTGAAGCAATTAAATGACTTATCCAGGGTCACACAACCAGTGTCTAAGGCCAGATTTGAACTCATGAACATGAATCTCCCTAATTCCAAGTCCAATGCTGTTAACATCGCACCACCTAGCAGCCTGCCAGTTGAAGTAGCATTTGTGAGTTAAGCATTTATGAAATGCTGATAGATAAATGATGCTTCTTGCTGAAGTGATTTCTTGAATTAAAATAGAAACCATGAGAATGGTGAAGAGGATTTGTTTTCCCTATACAGTTTGTCTCCAGGTTTTACCTTGGCTCCCTCTGGAGTTTGATGAAATCACTGATGATAAAGGTTCTCTGCATATTCCTTATTTTATGATAAGGGAACACTTGGGAACATGGGGGTATGGCAACCCAAAGGCACAGATGGAATAACAAGATGCAAATCAAAGTAAAACACGATTTTATCAAACTCCCCAGGTATTGCAGAATTATTTTACTGGCAGTAGAATCTGTTATAATTAATATGTTAGGATCTGTATGGAAAAATCAGAAGTTTGCAAATGCATATTGGCAGGTGCCAAGTGCATAAAAATGTTGGCATCAGGTCTCTGAAAACAAATATTAAAAGTTAATTTTAAAATAACTTCTAATGAATTAAAAGTAAATTGAACAAATTTATAAAATGTTAAAAGTTTCATTTTAAAGACCATATAAATGATTTAAATTTATTTTTTTCGGTTGAATATGTTTAGTCAAAGAGAGACAGCATGTTGGTTAGAGCTAGACAGAAAGCCCTGGGCTCAAATCCTACCTCAGATTCTTACTGACTGGCCATGTAATCATAGGCCAGGCACTTAACTCCTCCAGCCTTGGGCAACTCTCTGCAAGGGTAAAGGATCTCTTCCGGGGTGTGGTAGCAACACAATCACAGGTCTTTGGCACAGGATACCTTGAAGAGATGGATTTTCAAATTAGGTTCCTGGAAGAAGGCCACTGTTAGGGAATATCCTTTAGCTGGAAGAGGGTAGATTTTGTTTATGGTGAGTCAATAGTAGAAGCCTGGTAAATTGGGAATTCAGCAGTGAAAAGTTAAGTGGATACAATCTTGAGTATGAGAGTTTTGATGAGATAATATGATTTTTGTTGAGTCATTTAACCTTAAGCTAAATACATCATCTGTAAAATGAGGATAATATTCATAACAGAAAGGCTCCATTCAACTGATGGAATTGAAAATATATGTTCCCAGAAATCCTTGATTCAGTCATCAGAGTGAAAATGATAGTTATGCTCTGCATAGTGAAGGAATAAATGAAAAGAAGGTCTTTGAACTCAAGAGGAGAAAGAGGGAAATGGAACAGATATACCAGCCTCGTCCATTTCTTCTGAACCAAATGAGATAATATGATTGAAGCATTAGGCAAATCTTATAGCGCTCTATAATTGCTATTACTAGTATTTATTTATAGCCAACTATTTTTAACCCTTTTTTTTTTAACTTTGCTTTGCACCTGCCAACTTCTAATTTTGTCATGGAACATACACTTGGAGGAAGCGGTCTTTTCCCCAAGCTCAGTGACGAAAACCAAAGTTTGGAAAAGGGCTGGCGGTGGAGTGAGTGAGAATGGGAATGAACCACAGTATGGAAGAGAGTCAAATAGCAGTGACTCAATTCCCATTAGATGCCAAAGAGCACACACACCTAGGGCAAAGCCCTACTGAAAGGGAGGAGATATAGTGGAGGGGATGATGGGGAAAATAAGAAACACAGGCAGGAATATCAGCAACAGCAACATGCAATAAGAAACAGTAAAACTGGAGTCACAAATATATATATATGTATATATATACACATACATATACATATATAAAAATACATTATATGGTCTATTATACATTATTCAATTATATAGTGTGTTATTGATAATGTATCATATAATATATATTATATGCATACTATGTAACATGTAATAATGTAATATGGAGGTAATGTAATGTGTAATACTATATATAATATATGTATATATGATATATTATAGATAATATACTATATAATGTACATATGTATATACTATATATACTAATATATAATATACTATATAATTTTATCATAGATATGTAGAGATAATATTATATGTAAGATAATATATATTATAGATAATATACTATATAATGCTGTAGAGGTAGCTATGGATCAATGGTTAAGAGTACTAGTCCCAGTCAGGAAGAAGAATTCATATCCATCTACAGACATTTCCTAACTCTGGGCAAGTCAGTTAACTTCACAAAATAATCTACTTGGAAAAGGAAATGGCAAACCACTCTAGTATCCTTGTCAAGAAAATATCATGGACAGATATGGTTCATGGGGTCAAGAAGACTGAAACTGACTGAACAACAAAATATAATAATATAATTTATAGTGTATAATATGATAATAATATACTATATAATAGTATAAAGTAAATATATCTAGGAGAATATACTATATTTTATATATATATGTATACACTCACTATATGTACTCTACTACATATAGTATATTACATATACTATATAGCATATGTAATATACTATATAATATACTATAAAACAATTAACCTGGATATTGACATGATCTGATTCATGGGTTGAGAAACATGATCCTGGCTATTACAACCTTCTGTGTATTGAGCAAATAGAGAACTTGCATAATGGATTATTCTTCCAGTGGTGATAGGATATGTATGTTTGAGGTGAGGATGAGTGAAAGGATTCCAAAATGGCAGCATGAAAGCACCTTAGAGAGTCTCAGACCTCAAGCTCTCTCTCTCCATCCTTCAGAGAATAGAGCCTAACAGGCATTATTATAATTTCTGGTTTACAGATAAAGAAACTGAAGCAGACAGAGATTAAGAGACTTGGCCAGGGTCATACAATCAGAAAATATTTGATGTTAGATTTGAATTCATCTTAGAGACTGCTAATCTAGGCAATCAAATTTTAAAAATATGCCAGAGATAGCCTTTAGACTTGAAGATTTTGAGCTGAAAAAGATGTTTGAAGTCATTATGTCCAACCCCTTCATTTTACAGATAAGAAAACTTGCCCAGAGAAGGTAAAAGATTTGCCCAAGGTTACATAGCTAGTAACTATATAAAGCAGGATTCAGACGTAGGTCTTTCTGGCTCCAAGTTCACCATCTTCCATACCTTGCCAGTCAATCCCTGAGGCAGAAATAAAGCAAGATATCTCAGGAAAACAGATCCAATATTTTGCCCATAGATGTTGAAAGCCTGAGTTAGGGTGAATGCAGTGGGGAAAGGGATTTAGTTCTTAAAAAGACAACTGATCATTCCCACAAGCTCCTTTTGCTTCTAAATTTCCATCTACACATAGACAGTTTTCTTTGATTTCCTTACCACTCTGGCTCCTTTTAAAATTACTGTGTTTAGTTATCTGAATACTTGTATCCTGTTAGTAAAATATAAGCTCTTTGAAGGGAGAGACATTGATTTTTGTATTTAACTCCAGCTCTTGGCACAGTGCTTAGCACATAGGAATATAGATTTACAGCTGGTGGGACCTTAGAGGATATGTAGTAGGAGTAGTGATTAGGGCACTGGATGTAGAGTTAGGGGGAACTGTGTTCAAATACCACCTCAGACTCCTACTTGTGTGAGCCAGGACAAGTCATTTAACTCTCAAAGCCTCATTTTCCTTCTCTGAAAAATGGCCCCTTCTAGATCCATCACCCTAGGTCAGTACCCCCATTTTATAGATGAAGAAACCAAGGCAATACAAATAAAAAGTGGCAGACAGGATTTTAATCTAAGATTCTATGTTTTTCTTCTGTACCCCAAGACTTCCAATAGATACTCATTGAGAAAAGTGGAGGAATTAAATTCAAATGAATCTCTCCTGGAACAAGGAGGCCAGTTAATAGACACATTTGTTTGTCAGATATATCTCCCCACCAAGAATTACATTAAAGAGCACAGTCTTTTTTGGGTGGGCAAACAAATGGTTGTGGGACAATGTTTGATCTCTTTCTAATCGGGTGGATTTGCTCCAGTGGAGCTGAAGGCTTCACATGATAATGTCAACCCCTCCCCAGGCTTTCATGTCTTCCACATAAAATCAGACCTTTTTAAAAATTCAAAAATCAATTGAAACTGAGTTGGTACTGTCCAGCTAGATTATTAATGGTTCTAGGTCTAGCTAATCATATTTGCCCAGCCTTTCAATAAGCAGTTGCAACAACAACTAGGGTGGAAAAGGGGGCATGTATACCATCCAATCAATATGACAAGCTCCATATATTGATCTCACTACATTCTTCTCTATCTCTATTTTAAACAAAAACAAATTTAGGCAATTACATACATTCAATTTATCATCTCTGAGCTCCCACTTCACAAGACTTGCCTTGCTCTAGTAAAACATTTCCTTCAAGTGAAATACCTTGCCTTGGGATTTCCTGGGGCCAGAAACATAAGCAGCTGGATCCCAGGGTATGGCAGCAATGAGAATGAACATCTGGTTGGGCCCCAGGTACTACCAGGTAGCCCTCAGTGATTGATCACTTCTCAACAAGATGAGAAGGTGCCACCATAAACCTCAAAAAGCAGCAGCATCCATCCTAAAGCCATGTAAACAGACCCACATTCTTACAGACAGGAAGGTGATGATCAGATACAGAGATAGCCCCTGGTTGGAGAATTTTCAAATTCTTCATTAAGGCAATCTTAACAAACACTTTCATACCATCAATACCCCTCCTTCCCCTTCCCCTTTTCTGCCCCCTCCCACCACAGAGAAAAGACAAAAACAGAAAAACAGAGAGAGACAGAGGGAAACAGAGAGATAGAGACAAAGAGAGATATAGACAGAGACAGACGGACAGAGATAAAGACAGAAACAGAGACACAGAGAGATGAACAAAGAGAGAGGAAGAGGAAGAGAGACAGAGGAACAGAGAGAGAAACAGAGAAGAGTACCAAAAAGACAGAGAGGGATTTGGGGGAAGACAGAGACTGACAGAGACAGAGAGAGATGATAGAAACCAAGGCAATACAAATAAAAAGTGGCAGACAGGATTTTAATCTAAGAGAGAGGAAGAGAGAGAAACAGAGAGAGAGGACCAAAAAGAGAGGGATTTGGGGGAAGACAGAGAGAGACAGAGACAGAAAAAGAGAGAGAGAATTCTATTCTTTTGGTAGAGGGAGAAACTAGGAAAATGGGGAAATCTTTCAGAGGATTATCCTTTCCCATAATGAAAATAACTGACACATATATTATATGTATATTTATATACATACACAAATACACGTCTCTATATATACACTAATGTATACAGGATGTTCCACAAGTTTCAGAGTAGCTTAAAGTTTTAATAGCTTAAAAGCTATGTATGTTTTAAGATCTTCAAAGTCCTTACATTGATCCTCTCCTGAGTGACGTAGGAAGCATAAGTATATTAACCCCTTTTAACATATGGGGAAACAACTGAAGCTCAAAGAGGCTAAGACTGGCTTAAAAGGTCACCCAGCTAGTTGAGGCTGAGTCAGTCTTCCAGCAATCTCTCCATCCTCGCCCCTCACTCCCCCAACACAGCTGTCTCCATCAGCCTCTACACCTGGTTCTGAAGCTCCATTGACTGAAACCATGAGACCACCATTCATTGGTGAAAGAAACAGCACCACGTTGCCAAGGAAAGGGCAGCCACTCATTTTCCTGCTTCTTAAAATATATCTGAATCACTAGCATCAGCCTTAATTCACTTGATTCCAACTCTTACTCTGGTGGACAGTCATGGCCACCTGCTTTTGTTTTGCTATCTTTCTCTTGGGTATCCCAAATGTATTGGCTGGATCAAAGGTGCACATGATGGGGGCTGTGGACAACATTTTTTTTAACTTAGTATTGATAATACAAAGTATTGGTTCCAAGGCATAACAGCAAAGGGAAGGCAATTAAGGTTATAAGACTTGCCCAGCTAGGAAGTATCTGAGGCCAGCTTTGACTTTCGTCCTCCTGATTCCACACCTGGTGCTCTATCCATTGTACTATCTAACTGTACCTACTATTGTTATTTTTCAGATTTTATTTTAGGTTTTGTTTTGGGACAACAGACTCAGGTCCATAGAACCATACATCTAAGACTGGAAAAGACCTCAGGGAATATCTAGTGATACTCCCCCTTTTTTAATACATGGAATAAGTGAGGCCCAAGGGGGTTCCTGATACACTCCCAAACAACCCTTTGACAAAGTACATTCCTGGAAAGCAGTGAAGCAAAACCACTTTAATTGCACGATGGTCCTTGAGAAACATGGGACTTTCAAAATTAACTTTTAAAAGCCACATATACAATGCCTTCCCAAAAAATGGTTATCAATAATACCACTTGTTGCTCATGGCCAAATGTGAAGGAAAAGACTAATGGTGCTTTGAACAGGACCGCTTTCTATATCAGTTTGTTGGACTAAAGTAATATACAGAGAAACTTCTACTCCTCTTGGGGTCTAATCCAGTGCTCAGCTCAGTACCTGCCTGGCACACAGTAGGCACTTAATAAATACTTATTAACCAACTAGATTGGACCAGGAGTTCTCCTTCTAGCTCTGCAAAAAAAAAATTAGCTGAATATGCTCAGACATATCACTTTACCTCTTTTGTCCTTGTTTCAGGTGAGGAAACTGAGGCAAACAACAGTTAATCAACTTTCCCAGGGCAGCACAAGTCTTCAAGACTCCAGATCTAGTGTTCTAAACATTGTACCACCTAGGTGTCAATTTTTTTTAAACCCTTCCCTTCCACCTTAGAATCAAGACTGTGTATTGGTTCCAAGGCAGAAGAGCAGTAAAGGCTAGGCAATGGGGGTTAAGTAGTTTACATATATTTAGTCATTAGATCTTTACAACAGCCCTGAAAGGGAGGCACTATTAATAAGTATCCCCGTTGTAAAGATGAGGTTCAGCATCAGCCCAGGATCACACAGGATGGTGCTTGAAGTGTGATTCAGATTCAGGACTTCCTCACTCCAGTCTGTGCTATTTACCAGACCCAACTACCAATTAATAGGTGAGCAGTAAACATTTGGTGGTTTTTTTGTTGATTAATCAATGAACAAACACTTATTAAGTGCTATTGTGTGCCAGGTGTTGTCAATAGATTAAAAAGATACAAATAAAATAGTCCCTGCACTCAATGATCTTTTATTCTCTCAGATGTCATTAGATGAAAATGAAAATCCAGCTCCACTTTTCACACAAAATTCTCAATAATAATAGCTAAAACTTACATAAGTTTTTACAGTCCTCAGCTATTTGCACATATTTATTATTTGGCCAACCCAACAACAGGCTGAGGCAGGCACTATGGGTATTGCTATCATCCTTTACTGATGAAGACACCAAGATTCACAGAGGTATGTGTCGGAGATGAGGTTGAAACCCAGATATTCCTGTCTTCCAGCCACTACACCAAGGCCATTCCTGCATCACAGAATGGGAAATGTAGGGAAAAGCCAGCTGCCTTAATGATTCATTTCAAAAAGCCACACAAAGTTAGGATGAAAAACAAAACTCTTCATTGCAAAACTCTCAATTACCTACTTTGCAAAATCTGTAGTCTGGAAACACTTTGCTGACTGAGTCTTCCCTGCCCTCGGAGCCTAGACGTCATTCCAGAAGGTCCCTTACAATAATCTGACAAGTGCTATGAAAGCAAGCCTATGGAGCAGCCACAGAATGAATCTGCTCTGAGTGGATAACCTGAGCTTGCATTATCATGACTAAGTGAAGTGGAGGATTAGGACCTCCCTTTTGTTGTCCTTCAGTCATTTCAGTCATGTCTGACTCTTCATGACCTCATTTGGAGTTTTCTTGGCAAGAATATGGAGTGTGCTCCTGAGTGAGTCACTTAAACCCTTTGGCCTCAGTTTCCTCATCTGTAAAATGATCTTTTATTCTCTCAGATGTCATTAGATGAAAATGAAAATCCAGCTCCACTTTTCACCTAAAATTCTCAATAATAATAGCTAAAACTTACATAAGTTTTTACAGTCCTCAGCTATTTGCATATATTTATTATTTGGTCAACCAAACAATGGGCTGAGGCAGGCACTACAGGTCTTTATCCTGAGGTCAATTTTGAATTCAGGAAGAGGAGTGTTTCTGACTCCAGGCCTGGCACTCTATCCCCTGCGCCATATACAATAATAATCAAAGAGGTTTCCTATGTGCATTCTCATTGTTGAAGTGCCTTTTGTAATGCACGTGCATTTGTAATGCACTGGCTGTTTGAGTACTTGGAAAGTATGCATCTTCCTGTGTTCAAGGAACTCTACCTGGCACAGAGAGGACTGACAAAGGAAATACATGGAAGCCCCTACTCTCTCCACTGGAAGGAAGTACAAAACCAACACGGACACATCCATATAAATCTCTGTCATAAACACATTCAACAACAAACTGGGCAGAGTTAAGCAAACAGGTGTCTGGTAATGGGGAGAGAAAAGGGGCTAACTGGGAGGGCTCCTGGAGGAGATGAGATAAAAGCTGCTTAGGTGTTCTAAAAACACAACATGCCAGTGTTGCTTCGTGGTAACCAGCAGCACCACCTGTAGACCTAGTCAGGATTATCTTGTCATCAGGATAATCTTGGCTGATACAAGCTGATTAAAAAAAAATCCTTTCACAGGATTCCTTGGTTTCATGCCTCATGTTCTACATCATTTGCCACCATATGCACACCCTGGGCTCTGTTCTAACAGGAAAAAGGGCTTTGACTTGAAACAATAGCTTGGTGTTCTTCCCCTTCTGGGTGGGAAGAGGGAGAAGCAGGCCGGTGTAACTTCGACTACGGGTTTACAAAGTACAAGGCCAGCATGCATGGGAGGAGTGAGAGAGACTCAGGGAAGGGCTGTAGTAGTGATGCCCTGGCAACTCATCTACTAGCACAGTGGCTGCCAGGGCCCTCCTTGGCAGAGCTCTGAGGCCATGAATCCTTCTCCTACTCACTCTCCAGGAGAGGAGGTGGGAGGATGCTATATGTGGCAGCTGGGACTATCTTTGATGTAATCATGAATATGTCCAGATATACCAAGGAGCATGAGACAAGAAAGGAAGACAAGGCTCCTTCCAGCAAGGAAGGAAGGAAGGAGAGAAAGAGAGAAGGGGGAAGGAGGAAAGGGAAAAAGAAGGGAGGAGGAAGGAGGAAAGGAAAGAAGGAAGAGGGGAAGGAAGGAAGGAAGGAAAGAAAGAAGGAAGGAAGGAGAGAAGCAGAGAAGGAAGGAAGAAAGGAAGAAAGGAGGAAGGAAGGGAGGAAGGAAGGGAGAGAGGGACAAAGGGAGGAAGAAACATTTATTGAGAGAGCTTACTGTGTTCAAAGTACTGTTCTAAGAACTAGGGACTCAAACAGAAGCAGAGATAATACCCTTACATTCTAATGAAGAAGACAACATATGGGAGGGTTCAGTTGTAAGTCTAGTAGAAAGGTCCCATGATCCTTAAGGTGCAGTGGTAAAGGAGATATAACATTTTCCTTGATGTCATTTGCATTGACAAAATCAAATCATTTTCTCATTCGAAACCATTTGATAGTGCCAAGGACTTTAGTAGGAAGAACTGTCTTTTCTGGGTCTTTGATGGCTATATCCTCTAAGAAAGTAGAGAACTTTAGCACCCCCAAGAAGCAGCTACCAGGAGGTTGCTTCTGGAGACTGATGGTTTTGGGGGCCGATCTTAGGAGATACAGCTGATGGCAATGATCAATAGGGGTCTAGGAGGGAAAAAGTCCCAGGTCCATTTTCATGTTTTGTAATTCTTTTCTGGACTACTGCGGTTTATTTTAGACTTAGTTTCCTTTCTTTTAGGCTTTGGATCTGTGGTGATCTAATAATAATAATAAATAATAATAATAATAATAATAACAACAACAACAACAATGACTAGCATTTATATAGCATTTGAAGATTTGTAAAATGCTATACATGTTATCTCAGGGAGGTAAGTACTATCATCATTCCATTTTATAGATGAGGAAATGGTGGCAGAGGGAGGTCAAGAGATTTGCCCTGGGTCACACACATTTACTAACTAGGTGAAGCCAGTTTTGAATTCAAGTCTTCCCAACTCCATGTCCAATGCTCTATCCCCTGTACCATCTAGCTGCCATCTTTAAAGTTGTACTACAGTTAAGGACTTTTAAATGCTACTCTGCTTAAGAATAATTGGACTGTCCATCCCAGAAGCATTCTACCCTTCAAATGAATACCCTTATGCTCTTTAGGTTCCCTTTCTGGCGAGGACCTAAAAGAGGTCCTGTCAGGCAACAGGCTCTCCTGTCTTTGCCATAATAGCACCTGAACAATGATGAATGAAAGGACTGGGGTGGGGGGCATTAAGGAGTAACTCCTCCCAGTGAACCACCATTTACATTCCAAAACTGGACTTGGAGAGCTCCCAGTTCCCTCATTTCCTTATTTCCTGCCCATGGAAACATTCATGTCAATACCTCCATCAGTGTTTTATCTTTCCCAGCCCCAGTGGCTCATAACAGTATTTGCCCAAATTAGAGTCAGTTTGCTTTGCAAACCAAACTCAAGCTTTCTTAGACACTGAACAGCTGCTCCCCTGACGTCCTCACCAGCGTCCTTGTTTGTACTGGCTGTTGTCAGCAAACAGACCGCCTTGAACAAGCCACTCGGGTTCTTCCCAGCTTGATACCAAGAGCAGCAGGCACCCTGCAAGCAAGACCTTCCTGCTCTTTCCTTAATAGACAAATCAACTTGGTGCAAGATATGTGTGTGTGTGCGCGTGCACATGCACTCCTGTGTGTGTATTTTCTTCTAATAGCTTCTCTCTGACTCTTACTATATCTTCCCTTGTTTCTTTAGAAATAAAACAAGAACTGGGGTTTTCTGAGATTTAAAAAATGGGAGGATGTACATTTATTTTTTCTAGGCTCAGGGTTCATAAAGGACTGAGACTGAAATGCAAATAAGCAGCTGCTTTGGGAGCAGAACCAGGCACTGTGGGAGATTTGGATCAAGATAGAACAGAGCAGTCCCTACTTTATAAGATCTAAGCAGAGTTAGAAGATGGAAATCTGTAACAAACTTTATTCTACTCTGAATTGATGAGTACAAAATTAGGACCCACTGTGTGCAAGATACATGCCTGGTTGATGAAGGATTAATGTCATTCTGCCTAAGAGTCCTTCCTCCCAGGCAAAGTTATATAAATCATATAAATTCTTAGAAGAAAGCACCTGTCTAGAATCAAAGACTAAATTCAATGTTTTCTTTACTCTTTACAATTGCTCTGATGATCTTGGCTTGAAGCAGGACTGTCAACACAAAGGTGACTGCTTTAATCACCTGCAAAATAAAATAACCTAAAACCAACTAGAGTTGTTAGCTCTTCCTTAACTGGAGAAACTCATGTAATAATCAAGAAGCTACCCTGATTGTTTCCTAGCTTCCTTATAAACTGGGTTTACCCAAGCAGGCAGCATCATTTCATCCCTTGCCACTAAGTGCCATAATGGGTTTCTACCAGTTAAGAGAGAAGTGCCCTGCATGATCTTTGGGGCTTTTGAGCTGGTAGGGGGAGCTAATCAGTAAAGGAGACTGAAAAATTTCCAAATAGTGATTCTGTTCTGGAAAGGGATGTCAAATGAAGTAATCTGCCAGTAAAAAATGGGATTTGTCATCTTTTTCCTCTTCTGCCCACTTTTTCCTTCCTTCCTTCCTTCCTTCCTTCCTTCCTTCCTTCCTTCCTTCCTTCCTTCCTTCCTTCCTTCCTTCCTTCCTTCCTTCCTTCCTTCCTTCCTTCCTTCCTTCCTTCCTTCCTTCCTCAGATTCCAAGCCCTGCCCAGGCATAGACACACTGGTGTCTAGAAGTGTCATTTCCTGGCAGAGGTGAGAGGAAGGTTAGTTTCTACCTGTCATTCCTGACTTAGCAGTACCATTTGGTCTAGAGAGAGTTCAAAGGGGCATTCTCTTCAGTGACTTTCTGCCTCTTCCCCCAGCCAGGAAGTAAAAGCTGTCCTAAGTTGAACATTCCATTTCTTTGGTTCATATTTGACAGGTATTTCTCAATTTAGCCAGCACTATTGGGACATCACTTTGTTTGCAATGGGCTATAAAAATAGAACAGGAATGAATTTTTTTAGTTTGATCCCTGTCCAAGGTTGGTTTGTTTTTTTAAATTCCCTTCATTGATCAGTAGAAGTCGTTGCGTGGCTACAATGTATAATCATAAAGCTTCAGCATCTAAGTCAGATGGAACTCGTCTTCCCAGGGTCTCTGCATGCTCTGGTGTACCCGAGTATCCATTCTGAAAACTGAACTGGCTCAGCTAGCTAGTCAGAGTCTCCTGTAATATAATAAGGCTTGATGGTGGAAAGCTTGGCCCCAGTTTTTAGATACCCAACGAGGATAGGAATCATCTTTTCCCAAGAAGGCTTCTTTCAAAAACTGACCCCTTCCTAAACGTTTTCAATTATATGCATCAATATAAACAAAAAGGATCAGGACCCATTCTTCATAACAGGTTCTTCCTCCAAGTTTTTGTTATTAATTTATGGAAACAGAATCTCCTTTATGCTTTCTCTCTTCACATCCATTATCCTTCTGACAGTATAAAGAGTCAACCTCCCAGCCAGGAAGATTTCAGTTCAAATCCTGCTTCTGGGACATCCTACCTGTGTGATTCTGGGTGAGTCACTTAATCTCTTGGTGCTCTAGGCAATTCTCTGAGACTATCAATCGCAAAGAAGGTGCCTGCCAACTTTGTCACCCAGAAGATCCCTATACCAGTGGAGTCATGGGTCCAACCCTTGTCCCAAACTTCTTCAAAGTTTTTTAAACATGTTTTATTTGAAAAGACAGATTTTCTTTTATCCTCTTTTCCCTCAGATCCATTATCTGTTTAATTAAAAAAAACTTTCTCCTTCTAATATGTTTCTGACTTGGATTTGCGGTTGAGCAATATATCTGTATGCTTCTCTTGGTTTGAGCATTAGTAGACTGCTACGGGGCTTGGCCACCATCAGCCAGTTGGAAAACTTTGGAGTTTCAGAATGTCTTTCATTTGGGCTTCATGCCTTCCTTATTCTCCTGTAGGCTTCAGCTTGGGGCTGAATCCAATTCTGTTCCCAAGGGCAGAGCCACACAACTGCTTTTTATTTCTATTCTTGCTCCTTGCTCAGTAGGTAACCTCCAGCCTCTCCACTCTGCTTGTCTAGGAAAATCAGTCCACACTGGATCTGTGTCCCAGCACTCTATCTTTGCTAAGAAAACTCAGTGGCCACTGTGGTCCACACAGACAGCCACAAAGAGTCATACATTACTGGATGACTGAAGAGCATTGATGATCTCCCAAGGCGGTGAATAAAGGCAAGAAAAGGTCACATGCTCTATTGCTGGTCATCCACCCCTTCCCTCCAGCTTGGGAATTTTAATATTCATTTTGATGATTTTCTCTCAAACATCCTAGCTTTGCAGCTCACCAAAACCCTCAACAGAAATGACCTACACTATTTTACATTTAAACCACACACAGGAAGGATCACTCTCTTGATCTCATTAGCATCTATAGTTGATCCTGTTCAACTCCTGTTGATCCAAGATTGAAATTCCTCTCTCAGGTCTTATTTCTCCCAGTGTATCACTCCTAAAATGTAGAGCTTAAAGCTTGGGAGGTTTGTTGCAGCCTGGAGTAAAGATTTAGTTCATATCCAACTTCAGATACTATATAACCCTGAGAAAGTCACTTAGTCTCTATTTGCCTCATCTGTAGAATGGGGCAGCTAGGTGGCACAATAGCAGTGAATAGAGCACCAGACTTAAAGTCAGGAAGATCTGAGTTATAATCTGACCTCAGACACTTACTAGCTATACCCTGGGCAAGTCACTGAACCCTCTTTGCCTCAATTCCCTCATCTGTATAATGAGCTAGAGAAGGAAAATGGCAAGCCACTTCAGTATCTTTGCTTGGATGGGGTATAGGGGGAGTGAGAGGGCAGAGTTGGACAATATAGCACTTGAACTCTGAGGTTCCTTCTGGTTCTAGATCTTTAATTCTATTGTCTTCCTCTGATACACTTTCTGTCTTCTTGTAGTTAGAGAAACCCCAAATGGGGTCATGAAAAATCAGGCATGACTTAAAAGAACAACCATCTCCAAATGGGATAATAATAATAATAACATCTATCTCCTAGTTTCTTATTAGGAACAAATAAGATAATATTTATAAAATGCTTAGCACAGTACCTGGCACATTGTAGGCGCTTTATAAATGGTGGTCATTATTATTGTTATTGTTATTATTTTCTTTATATTATTAGTTTCTTATTAGGGACAAATAAGATAATATTTATAAAATGCTTAGCACAGTACCTGGCACATTGTAGGTGCTTTATAAATGTTTGTCATCATCATTATTATTATTCTTTAAACCTATTCCTTCCCTCTTAGGATAAATACTATGTATTGGTTCTAAGACAGAAGAGTGGTAAGGGCAAGGCAATGGGAGTTAAGTGATTTTCCCAGTCACACAGCTAAGAAGAGTCTGATGTCAAATTTGAACCCAGAACCTCCCATCTCTGGACCTGGCTCTCAATCTACTGAGGCACCCAGCTACCTCATCATCTTCATCATTGTTGTCATTGTTGTCATTGTTGTCATCATCATCTCCACTTCCATCTCAATGGAGGTATTTCCTACATCATATAGGGAGAGAAGAGAAAAATCTATAGCCCCTGGGGACAAGGTATATCTAGGAAAGGAGAGGAAAAGAAAGGGAACATTTTTTAAGCACTTGCTCTGTGCCAGACACTGTCCTAAACACTTTACAAATATTTTCTCTTTGGAATGCTGATCTAAGCAGGTAGATGGCTAAATGAATGGGATGGAGTACTGGGCCTGTTGTCAAGAAGACCCAAGTTCAAATCTTGCTTCAGATACTTACAAGTTATATGACTCTGGGCAAGTCATTTAACTTCTCTCTGCTTTAATTCACAGGAGAAGGAAATGGCAAACCACTCTAGGAAAAATCTAGAAAAGATTATGAGAAGCAAATATGTTTGCTGCTTTTCCTGGTCCAGTGTATCAGAGGACATGGAAGAAGATGCATCTAATATTGGAGAGGTGAACTGGAGATTCAGTGTCTTCTGGGGGAAGTGGGTTTCTTTAAGTACAAGAAGAGAGAAAGTGTGTCAGAAGAAGACAGTGGAATTAAAGATCTATAACCAGAAGGAACCTCAGAATTCAGGTGCCATCTTGCCCAACTCTGCCTTCTCATTCCCCCTATGCCCCTCCAAGTCCCAAAATGATGAATCTTAATCCAAAAGTGTTAAGTAACTAAGAGATAGGGTCTAACATAAAGTGCCTTTTGTTAACAAAAAAATGGGACAGGGGTGGGAGTCCAAAGGGCAAAATAGATCCCAGGTAGAGTGAAAAAGAAACCTGGGAGAGGCAGGGCTAAGTTGTTTTAGAGTGAACAAGCTAGGAGCAGTAGTAGGAAGAGGGAGTTTCTACCTTGGCAGCCTTCCATAACTAATCACAAGGGCTTAGAGAGGAAGAAGGCAAAGTTTTCCAGCTTCAGGACCATAGATTATCACCTCCTTCCTAGTAAGAAATATGAGATTTGCCCCAAGTTTCAACTAGAATGCTGATTTAATTTTCTTTCCCTCATAGGGGTAGGGGAAAATGAAGAGGGAGAAGAAGAAAGTTGGGATAGCTGAAGCTCAGGTTTTTGGCTGACTTTGGTTGACTAAGAGTTGGGGGGCTAGTGTAATGCTGTATAAATGTGAATGACTGTTCTTAATTGTTTTTCCTTACAAGACTTCTAAGAGGTAGGTAAATTGGACTTCCCCTTAAGATCATCCCCATATTTTAGTCATTAAAAGTATTTATTAAAGGTTTGCTCTGTGGAAAACACATTAGGCATATAAAGAAGAAGAGAAAGGGTCTTTGGAATAAGATGAGGCAACTCAGAAAGAAAGACATTAAAGATAAATTTAAAGTATAGACTGTAGGCTCACAGGAGTGACACAGGTATAATTCCCCCAGAGGGAATGACCAAGTGACAAACTAAGATCCCATCTGTCTCTATCATTCAAGACATCCATATTTCTCTTCTGCTGGTCATATGTGTTTTTCAGAGACCTCTCTCACTATTCTAAACATCATTCTCTCTCCTGAGAATTCTGGTAGTGAACACTGGGAAAGTATCCAATGATTCTTGAAGTCACTAAGAATGCTTAGTCTAGAGAAAAGAAAAGTTGTCATATGGAAAAAAAGTATTAGACTCTTCCTGTTGGATCTCAACCCTTTGGTGTATGTTCTGAGAAGAAAAATTTTGGCTCAGTCTAAAAGAGTACTCCCCAACAATTGTAGGTCTCCAAAGTAGAACATGTAGGCAACTTTGTGACCCTAGGCAAGTCTGTTCATCTCAGATTCTCCATTGTAAAATTAACTAGAAAAGGAAGTAACAAACCATTCCAGTATTTCTGCCAAGAAAATGCTAAATAGAAGAGGGAAGAGTCAAATATAATTCAACAACAGCAAAAGTGAGACAGGTAGCCTCAGAAGAACAAATGCTACAGAAATAAGGTGAATGAAGACTGAAAAAAGACCCTAGAGTTGCTTTTTTTCTTCTAAAAGGTCTTTGATGACTTTTAAGTCATTAATGAGTGATAAGGATAAAAGGCAAATTGCTAGGGATCAAAGAGTGAGTGGATGGTGAGAAAATAAAGGTGGTGAGTATAAATATTTCCAGGTCAGCAGTAAATAAGGGACAGTGTTTGATTTTTTCCCTTTTGAATCTAGACTTCTTGTTCAAGTAAGGTTAGAGTATCTCTGTATCCAGGTTCTCTCTTCTCCATTCATCCTTTGCATAGCTACTAAAATAATCTAACTAAGGCACAGTCTGACCATGTCCCATCTCTCACCCTTGTTCAAAAATTTTCATTAGTTCCTTGTTGTCTCTAATATAAAATACAGACTTTCTAGTCTGTCATTGAATATCTTCCATGATCTGACTCTCATCTATGTTCAAATTTATTTTATATTACTCCTCTGTGCATTCTATATTCCAGCTAAAATAGCCTACTAGCTTCCCCCACTAACAACTTGTCATTCCATTTCCTGTCTCTGTTTTTTGACATTTGTCAAGACTGGACTCTACTCCTTCCTCATCTCTGCCTTTTCTTCTCAAGGCTCAACTCAAGTGCCACCTCTTTTCTGAGCCCTTTCTCATCTCTCTATTTTTGAATGCCCTTTAGCTCCTCAAATTATCTGGAATTAAATTTATCTAGATTCTTATTGTATTCTTCCTTCCAAGTAGAATGCTAGTTCCTCAAAGGCAGGATTTGTGTATTTGTCTTTCCCCCCAGTACCTAGGACAGTGCCTTGCATATTTTGATTCTGTTGTTCAGTTGATTCAGTTTTGTCTGACTCTTAAATATCCCATTTGGGATTTTCTTGGCAAAGATACTAGAGTAGTTTGCCATTTCCTTCTCTAGCTCATTTGACTGATGAGGAAACTGAGGCAAATAGGATTAAGTGACTTGTACAGGGTCATACAACTAATATATGTCTGAAGCCAGATTTGAACTTGGGAAGATGAGTCTTCTGACTCCAGGTCCAGCACTCTATCCATTGCATTATTTAGCTGTCCTGCCTTGCATAGAATAGGCTCTTATGTTTGTGTATCAAATTGACATGTCCACAAGATATGTAATCTTCAAGGTAAAATGTGATAGGAATAAGGAACTCCTGGCAAAGTACTAGGAGACATTTGAAAAGGGATTGAAATATTGGAATAAATGTTTTGCAACATTAGAGTTGCAATAAATCAGGAAGAGAATGTGGGACATTCCCCAAACTGGCCTGCCAATAAGCGTCTCCTTTTAGGTTCACCTGCATCCCATTCAGACCTAAAGAAGGGGACACTTTTTTCTGGCTTCTGACTTATGTGAGAACAAGGACACACACCTCTTTTGGACTTGTTGGACCAGGCTTTCTCGAATCATGCCACAATGCCAGGCTGAGGATAAAGCAACTGATCAGATGCAAGGAGTGGGTCCTGAGGGGCTAAAGCAATTTCTGAAAAGGGGCACCTAGAAAAGAGTCTCTGTCATAGATCAGGGCACTAAGGCAATGGGAGATATATGCATGTAAGTGCAAAGAAACTGAAATACCTCAAGTTCTCAGGAATATGGGGTCTTTTGGTTTTTTGCAAAGTAGGCTTATTTTCACTTCTTTGCATTTCTTCTTTGTGGGGGATCAGCCAAAAGCGGCCAAATGTGATTTCACCCAGATTCATTTCACTGGTGCCATTCTGAATGCCCATTAGAGCATCTCTCTCCAAACCAACTCCACATGCTCTATGTTCTTACCTCTTGAAGGCTCCTAACTCCACTGTTCACTGAGATAGCTCAGGAGGTCTGGGAAGACTTGGTTGACTTTCTGTTCCCTCTCCATCTTGTCCTCTCATGTCTTAACTCATTCAGCCTCCTGTATCTGTAGTGAACGTTGCACATCCCCCTCCCCACACACACATCAAAGCCCACTCCCTTCCATTCAGCCTTCATTGATCCCTGTCTTCCCAAACTGAAAGCCATCTCTTTCTCCTGGAATTTCTCATAACACTATCTCGATCTTCCCCTTTCCTTTTATGTCATAGCTATTTGCATATTTGTCCTTTATCCCATTAGATTTCAAGAGTCTTCTGAGCAGGGTCTGTCCGTCATCTATCTTTGTTCCTACAAGCCTCTAGCATGTTGCCCTGCATGTTGAGATAATAATGACCCCCTTCTGGATGGCCCACCTGGTTTATCCCATTTTGCATGCTGGCATTGTGTTCATGAACCAGAGTTAGTGGCCAGAGTTAGGTTAGATTAGGCTTAAATCTCTACAGATCTGCTTTTTCTCTTTCTAGTGATTATGAATAAACTTCATGGAAAATAAGTATTTGGACATATTAATTTAAATCTAGCATTTTAATAGTGTCAAGCATTATCTCACGTGATCTTCCCAACAATCCTTCAAAGTATGTACTGTTACTATCCCCATTTTACAGGAAACAGAGGCAAACAGAGGTCAAGTGACTTTTCCAGTCACATAGCTAGGAAGTGTCTGAGCTCAGATTTGAATTCAGGGTTTCCTGACTCCAGGCCCAGCATTCCATCCACTTGGCCACCTTGCTGCCCCTCAAAGGTATTTAATAAATGAATTGAACTGGGGGCAGAAAGGTGGCTCAGCAGACTGAGAACCAGGCCTAGAGACGGGAGGTGAACCTTAAGATAACCCCCATTGCCTAGCCCTTACCACTCTTCTGCCTTGGAACCAATAGGCAGTATTGATTCTAAGATGGAAGATAAGGGGTTTAAAATGAGTAAACATTTAAAATAAATAAATGAATTGAACAATCAATAAACATTAGTTAAGTACCTACTATGTGCCAGACACCTCAAAAAAGAGACAAAAGATAATCCCTGACCTCAAAGAGTTTATCGTTTAGGAGTTTAGGAAATCCAATTGATTTGAATTGAAAATTAGGGAAATTCCATATAGCATTCTTATCAGTGAAGCAGACCAGTACTCAATCAATGCCCTCATTTTACTGATGGGAACTTGAGCTGCAGACAGTAATCTCAGAACAGCTGTAAGAAAGGAAAATTGAGGCATGAAATTGTGGAATAAAGAGACAAAAAATTAAATAGATGAGCTGACATTCTATGAGTGGTGATGGAAGAAGGGAACATCATGTATGTAGAGAAGGAAACCCAACATATAGAAAAAGAAACTCAAGTAACTTGGGGCATGAAGTAGCATAATGAAATAACCGGAAATCGGGAAAATCTTCTTAAAGGAGCTGGCTCTCCAGTTTAGGCTTGAAAGGGACTAGACACTGCGAGAGAGAAAAGTGGGGAGATAGGACAGACACAGGGTACAGAATGTGCAAAGGTGTAGACGTGGGAAATGAAGTATTTAGTACCTGGGACAACAAATAGGCCAGTTTAATTGGGCTACAGAGTACATGAAGTCAATATAAGAAGTCTGTCTGAGCAGAAGCTATGCCTGACTCCCTCATTGTTTATGAAGGGAACATAAGCAGAGCTTTAGAAATATTATCAGTAACATCTGAAAGGACTGCACCTTGTCCACCTTAGAGACTGGTGAACCCCATGGGATTTCCAGGCCCCTTCTCAGTTGTCCACTGTAGATTCATGTCCCTTTCTGCTGCCCTTCCCTCACACCCTCCTTCCTCTCCTTGATGACGAGAGGACAGATGCCCAGAAGCAGAGCCGTGCCTGTCTCTCTGGTAGAGTGTGAAAAGCAGACCCATCAGCCTGGAGGAATGTCAGGGTGATGTTTGTTTTTAACACTCCTTTGCCATAATTACGGTCCTGCTGCCTCTGCTCTCCTTGTCACACATTACCTGACCAGATCAATGGTTGTTGCTGTAGAATGCATGGGATAATAATTCATTCCCTTCAAACAGGGAATGCCTTCTGTGTGCAAGACACCATAGAAAAGGTTGCAAGGGATACACAAACAATTGATTAACACTTGATCATTATTCTCATGGAACCTTTTAAAATCTAGTAGAAATAAAATATATATTCCCATAGCTATAATAATAATATAAAAATATATACTCCCATAACTATAATCCAAAAATATAATAGCAATAAAAACTGGACATTAGAGACTTATAAAGTGCTATGAGAGGTCAGAGGATGGAAAAGTTATTTTTGGATGGTGCAAAGAGGAAAGGGGTTTATAAAAACCATTACCTGGGGTCAGCTGGGTAGCTCAGTGGACCGAGAGTCGGGCCTAGACACAGGAGGTCCTGGGTTCAAATCTGGTGTCAGACACTTCCTAGCTTGTGACCCTGGGCAAGTCACTTAACCCCCATTGTCTAGCCTGTACTGCTCTTCTGACTTGAAACCAATACACAGTACTGATTCTAAGATGGAAGGGTAAGGGTTGTTGTTTTTTATTGTAAGGGTTGTTTTTTTTTTATTCTAAGATGGAAGGATTTGCCTTCCATCTTATAATCAATACTCTATATTGGTTCCAAGGCAGAAGAGTGGTAAGGACTAGGCAATGAAGGTTAAGTGATTTGCCCAGGGTCACATAGCTAGAGGAAAGGTTCAATGTATGGACTCCAAACCTGAGGTCCATAAACTTAAAAAAATTTGTTTCCTTAGTAATCTTACTTTTTAAGTTTTATTTTATATATTTACAAAGCACTTAGTATAGTGCAGGGTACATGGTAGGTGTTCAATAAAGGTTTATTGATTAATTTTTAAAAATCATTCTGAAACTGTATATACCCTTTGATCCTGCTATATCCCAAAAGAGATTATATAAAAAAAGGAAAGGACCTATGCGTACAAAATACTTACAGCAGCTCCTTTCATGGTGGCAAAGAATTCAAAATTAAGAGGTCCATCAACTGAGGAATGGTTCAACAAATTGTGGTACATGTTGGCGATGGAATACTATTGTGCTATAAGAAATGATAAGCAGGATGATTTCAGAAAAAGCTGGAAAGATCTGCAGGAACCAATGCAGAGTGAACTGGGAGAACACTGTACATAATATAAGCAATATTGTACAGTGATCAACTGTGAAAACTTGGCTACTCTTAGCAATACAATGATTTGGGACAATCCTGCAAGACTTATGATAGGGAATGCTATCCACCTCCAGAGAAAGAACTGTGGGAGTTGTCCTTCACATCAATGTCTTTATGTTTTATTTGGGGGTTTTGGTTACATATGAATTTGCTCTTAGGACAATGACCAATCTGAAAGTATATTTTGCAAGACAGTAAAACAATTTAAAATAAAATAAAAAAGAGAAAAAATCATTCTGAGACAGCACTTCATCAGGAAGCCAAAGCAGTCTAGGAAACACACACACACACACACACACACACATGCTTAGGAATGCCTGGTTTCATGGAGGCTATCTCCATGGCCTTGGTACCATATTTCTGTGGTTCTTAGACTAAGAAGGGCTGTAACTTAGAGCTCAAATGGGAGCTCTGAAATCTCAGGAGAGCCTTCCCATAGACCTTGTAAAAGCCTTAAGGAAAGGCCACACCCTAAAGGACACAGAGAGGGAGAGAGAATTTCTGGGTATCATGGTTTATTCAGAGAGTGCATAATGGAATAGAAGAGTTCCCCTCTGCCCCAAGAGCAGGTGGCTTGTGCTTGCAGGCCTTTCCCATACAGCCTGACAAGAAAGGTGAGCAGGTGATCGCTCAGAGGATATCTGAAGGGGAGGATAAGGACCTGGCTGGGTAGATGGGTGGCCTCAGCCATCCTCCTCCACCTCCAGGCACAGGTAGATGGTCGGTCTGGGGCCCATCTCCCACCTCACCCATACTGAACAATTTCTCCCTGACCTTTCTCCTGGGTCTTTTCATTTTCCCTGTCCCAAGAGCTAGACAACCTGTGGTGGAAGGGAGTCAGATGTCATCCAGGCTCAGCTTCCCGCGTCGCCCTTCTAAGTTGGGCATTTAGCTGGAAAGGCCTCTGTTAAAAGACCCAGGATACCTGGTGGTGGGGGGTGGGAAGGAAGGAAGAGAGCAGAGGGAACATTAGACAAAGGAAGACCGCCATAAACCCAGCAGCAGGCCTGTAATCAGGATCCTCTTTTATTTAGAGCTGGTTTAAACAAGTTGTAATCCTTTGGAAGGGGAGGCCATAAACTGAGTCCAAAATAAAAGTGTTTACAATGGGCAAGACCCTAGGTGCTGCCGGTTTCATTTGGTCAGCATCAAGGCAAGGGGGAATCCAAGCGCAGAGCCCCAAGGGTATACTTCCGCTCAGTACTGTAACTGAGTCCAGAAACCACAGACTCCAATATGAACAAAGCAGTGAACCCCTGCCCCCCACCTTGGTCTTTCAGGGCAGAGCCGAGCTGAGAGACAGGGGATAAATCCCACATTCCAGATCAGAGAAGAGAAGATGAACATTTTATTGGCAGGTTTTGTAACTGATGAAGAGAAATTGCCTGAGGTGGAGAGATTTGGGGGTAGAGGTTTGGATGGCCTTTCCTTTCCTCTTCACATTCCTTTATAATGAGTCTGGAAGGAGGTGCCTGGAAAGATGAGGCCAGCCATCCCAGGACAGATGTTTCTTAAAGGCATGCCTTTCAGGGATGAAATGAACAGAGGACCTACTGCTTGCCAGCCAGGGAAGGAATAAGGAATGTTCTCCAGGAAAATGCTCAGGGAAAATCTATGGAAAATGGGATGAGAAAATCAGGGGGAAAGGGTTCAGTAACATAAATATTGCAAGTTCCTGAGTAGCCAAGAGGTCCTGTGCATACTTATTTACTATCCTATCAGCTCTACTCTATTTAGTAGTAGCAAGTTGTACTTTAAGAGTGAATCCACAACCAGAGAAAGAACTATGGGAGTAGAAAAACAGAAGAAAAACAATTGCTAGATCACATGGGTCAATGAGGACATGATTGGGGATGTAGACTCTAAATGATCATCCTAATACAAATATGAATAATATAGAAATAGGTTTTGATCAATGACACATGTAAATCCCAGTGGAATTGTTCCTTAGCTGGGGGTAGGGGAGGGAGGAGGGAAGGGAAAGAACATAAATCATGTAACCATGAAAAAAATATTCTAAATCAATTCATTAAATAAAAATTTTCAATAAAAAAGAGAGAATCAAAATCAGAATCAGGAAGACTTGGGTTCAAACTTCATCGGACATCATTTTGCTGTATGACCTTAGGCGAGTCCCTTAGCCTCTCATTGCATCAGATCCCTCTGAGACTATAAGATAGAAAGGTGTTGAACTACAGAAATTCCTCCCCAAGAGCACCCTATGATGATTAAATCATAGGTCAGATAAAAAAATATTCAATAATGTTTTATGAAGGCAATCACTAACATAAGATTTAGCTTTATTATACCTGTGTATATAACATGCACATTTTTGTATAGATTTCCTAAATCTTCAGAAGAAATTACAAATAAGATCAGATTTAGAGCTGTAAGGGACCTTAGAGATAATTGAAGAGCCTAAACTCCTCATTCTGCAAGTGAGAGAACTTGTCCAAGGTCATACAGGTAGAAATGGCAAAGTCAAGATTTGAACCTAGGTTCTTTGACACTAAATTCCACTTTCTCTCCACTGTACCACACTGTTGATCTCACATGGCATGACATATTGGGAGAATAATAACATTCAATAGAGATGAAAAATAATAAGTTCATAATAACCAGCTAGGTAGTGCTAGTAGATAGAAAACTGGCTCTGGAATCAAGAGGACCTGAGTTCAAATCCAGCCTCAGACACTTGCTAGATGTGTTACCCTGGGCAAGTCACTTAGTCGTGTTAGCCTCTCAGTTTCTTCATCTGTAAAATGAGCTGGAGAAGGAAATGGCCAACCACTCTAATATCTCTGCCAAGAAAATCCCAAATGGGGTCATGAAGAGTCAGACATGACTGAACAACAACAAGAAAGCACTAAGAACTTGAGGGAGGTGGATCAGGAAAGGCTTTCCATAGAAGATAACACCTGAGCTATACTTGAAGGAACCCAGGGATTCCAAAAGGGAGAGGGGTAAGGAAGAAGGAATACACTCTAGATCTGTGAGACAGTCTGTACAAATACCCAGAGATGGTAGACGAATGGTTTTGTATGGGGCATGACTAAGTAGATCAGTGTGACTGGACTTCTAGATACTGGGTCACTTCCAAATTTAAGATTCTGTGATTCTGTGAATGTGATTTCCAAAAAAAAAACATGGTTTTGTGACATCATAATCTGCCAATTGTGTTCAAAAAGAAATGATGCAAGAAATCACATTAAGAACCCATGAGTTCTCTAAATTCTTATTTAAAAGGACATGTCTTGGGCAAATGGAATATTTATTAGCCCTTTAAAATTTTGTGACTTATTTTTATATATTTTTCCATCATAGAGTGCTGAATTTCCATAAATCCAATACTCTTCTGAAAGTATCTGGTATCTAAGACCCCACCTCAAACCCATTACTTGAGCTGATCTTAATAATGAAGGAGACTATTTTAGTTTTGGAATTCCTTAATAACACTGTAGGAGGGCATGGAAAGAAAACTAGATGCAGAATCAGCGGGCCTGGGCTAGAAACCTGGTTTTGCTACTTATTAATTATGTGACCCTTGGCTAATTTACCTCTTGATGCCTTATTTTCCTCAACTATAAAATGATATCAAACAAGATGGCTTTTAAGGTCCTTTCCAGTTCCAAAGCTATGATCTTTAATTAGAATGATTAAGAAGGATGTAATTATTCCATGTAACAAACTCAGCTTTTTGAAAAATCATTCTTTCCTGTTTTCTAAGCATTTCTAGCCATGTATCTATCTATAGGACTTTAGACGTTTCACTTCACTTCCCTAGCTCTAAACGTCTTTATCCATAAAATGATATTGTTGGCTAAATAATCTCTCTGGTCTCATCCAACTTGAAAATTCTCTGATTCTAATTAATAAATTAAGGATGAGATTAGCACCAAGATAAGAATAGTGTGCTAAACTCTTTCTGATGAATAAATACTTGTTGAATCTCCAGTAACCAGTGATTGTGAGCTGGGACCCCCATAGGACCCTGGCTATGGGGTTAATGTATCCATTTATACTGCTTTGACAATCAGTCACCAATTACAATCCTGGCAAGCTAGAAAGCCAGTTTACCTTACCATCTGTCCAGAGACTATGCCTAAGGACCACTTAGCCTTGTCATCTGCCCTGTTTTCCCCTCCAGACCCTCAGGCATTCCCATCTTCCTTGTGACTAAGGTCCCTAAGGACAATCCACCTTACAGCTGAATCTTCTTGTATGTGCTGTCTTATCCAATTAGAATGTGAGCTCCTTGAGACCAGAAAGTGTCTTGGTTTTCTATTCGCATCCTCTGTGTTGCACAGTGCTTACCGTATAGTAAGTACTTAAATCCTCTTTCATTCCTTCATTCAATTCATTCCAGACACTGGGGAAGTTAAGAATATGAGATCATACACAGTCCAACAAACTACCCTTTTACCAATGAATAAACTAAGGACCAGAAGAAATAAAGTAATTTGTCCAAGATTATATAACAGAGCTAGGATCTGAATCCAAGTCCTCAGATTCCAAAATCAATCTTCTTTGTACATATCACACTACCTCCTCAAAGAAACCCATCATTTACATTTTTAGTATTGCTGCTATTAGTGCAATATTCACAGTGAACACTAATAAGTTAACATTTGGCAGGGATGCAGCAGAGTGGAACAACATTGGACAAACCAAGCCAGACCTCCCCAATTTGAACCCTTTCTGTCTGTAGCAGAATGAATATTACATCTGGGTCAGAGAAATTAGGTTCTAGTCTTACTACTTGTATATCCCTGGGTAAGTCCTTTAACTTTTATGGGACTTGTTAAACTTACTATAAATAATTAAAAGGCTGTACCACCTGACTTCCTTCCAGCCCCAAATCTCTGGTCTTTGGCTTATTTTTTAGAATACATAATTGTAGTATATATATTGCTCTTCTAATTCTGCAGATCTTTACATCATATTTTATATAAGGTTTTCCATATTTCAAAATATTCTTTTGGGCATTTTTTAGTCCCTATCATTCCATTATACAAGTTGTTTCATTCATCCTCCAATTGTTGAATATTTAGTTTGTTTCCATTTTTGATTACTTAATAAAATAGCTATGGAATTTTTATGTAGATAGTGTTTTCTTCTCCTTGATTTATTTAAAATAGAATAGAGTACCAAGCATCAAAATGTGTGGGTCCAAGGCTGTGATTCCTTTTGACTTCTATGGAATATTGACATCCTGTTCTTAAAAATTTTTTTGCAAGTCTTCAGTCTCACCAGCACCATAATAGAATGTCTTTCCCAGTAACTTAGCCAAATATCTGAGTTGGCTTTTTTGGTGGTGGGGTGGGGAGAGCTGCTATATTTGCCAATTTAATGGGTGTTAGAAAATAGTTTAAGGTTGTATGGATTTACATTTCTTTGATTTTTAGGGAATTTAAATATCTTTTCATGTGATTGGTAAAAAATTCTGCCTTTAAAAAATATATGTTGATGTTCTTTAATCAGTTTTTTTTTTTCCTACTGGGAGCTATGAATTACGTAAAAAAAAAATCCTTACTTTCTGTCTTGGAATGAATACTGCAATTTGGTTCCAAGGCAGAAGTGCAGTAAGGGCTAGACAATGGGGGTTAAGTGACTTGCCCAGGGTCACACAACTAGGAAGCGTTTGAGACCAGATTTAAATCCACGATCTCTCCCTCCTTGACCTGCCTCTCAATCTACTAAGCCAACTGGTTACCCCTGCTAAGAATCACTTTTAAGGACAAATATTAGTTTCTGACAAATTCTAGATGCCAAACTTTTTATCTGATATATTTATTCTAAATTTCCCCAAATCTGTTTCTTTTCTTTTTATTTTCTTTGCAACATAAAAATTCTCTTATATAAAGATAAAAAAAAATTATCTCCACTATATTCTTGGGATTGGTTGTAATTAGTCAGGTCAACGGACTAGTATGCTATAAATGTAAATATATAAATTTTTAAAATTTATAAATATAAATATTTAAGTTTCTATATAAGCCAGGCTCCCTCTTGAGGAAATCCCTTTATTTAGGAAGTGTTTTCCTCCATTATTAGCATTAGAGATTATATCAAATTTCTCTTTTCTCCATGGCACCCTTTCCCCTCACCCAAAGATCTCCAGTCACTTTTCTCTACCTTTTATCCTTGTAGAGCAGATGGTGTCTTCAGTGAAGACTGGTACCCCTGGTTATAAGGGTTTGCCAATCCCCTTTTCAGGGCTGCTCTTCTCCTTTGTTGTCCACTCCTCTCCCAGATCTCACCTGTGGCTCTGAGAAGCTGTAGCCACACTCTAGTAAACCATCTTGGCAAATGGGCTTAACCAAGTTGAGGGTAACCAACAGGTTTCAGATTTGGGTGTCTACCCACACATGGGAAGATTTCCCTCAGTGGAAGAAGCAAATGAGAACATTTTGTTCCAATGGCCACAAAGGCAGCAGCAGAAGTGGCACTGCAGAGCACTTAGAGCTTGGTTAGATGATGGAGAAGCCAAGACCATTCACAAAATTATGATCACAAAAAATATGCATACAGGATTTTCATGGGATCTTAAGAGCAGGAACATATATTGTCTGCCATGCCTCTTCCTATCGAGAATGGATGTTTGTTTGAGTAATAACTGAACATTCCCCTTGTGACAACCAGAAGATGGGAATTCTGCAAAATAAAATGAAGCCCAAGCACAACAGTCAGCTCCTTTCCATGAATATAAAATATAAAGTGTTTTATAAGTTGATAAGCAGAGTGACACAGTGAAAGAATTCTCTATTTCCAATCCTAAGACTTGCAATCTAGTTCTGCCATTTGTAATGGTATGACCTTGGGCACTTAGCCTTCCTACAATTCGATTTCCTTCTCTGTAAAATGAGGGACTTGGGGCTAAGTGGCTGCCAAGATCCCTTCCAGCTCTAAATTTTTAAGCCTATTCACCTTTGCTGAATTGAATCGATTGCTATGTATTAAGTTGTCTGAAAAATCAGAGAGCATGTAAGTGGTTTAGACATGAATACATTTCATATAATTTTCTTCCTGGTCTCAGTGTCAAGAACACGGGCTATTAGGTGTTTGTTGGGCAGATGGTGAGGAGGATGACTGGTAGCGGAGTAGCTCAGTTTGGGTTTTAGTTTGGAGTATCATGACTTCAGTGCCACAAAGGGCCCAAGCCCATTTCCTGAGTCAGGCAGCAGTTATAAGCCTGTGCATCTGCTCCAGCAGGTGTCTTGGGGGTAACAGTGGGGATGATCTCTTGTAACATCCGCCCTGGTTACCCGGCTGTTTCCAAGCACCGTGTAGGGATAGATTCATTTAACTTCGCCTGTCGTCCTGAGTTTGCTATGGTCATTCTTGAGATTTGGAAGAATATCTGGGAGGCAGAAGAAAGGGGGCATTATAAATGTCCATTTTCTAGAAAGAAATCTAAAAGGGGATGATGTTGATCTTGGTTCAAGCGACATTTCTCAACTCCTTAAAGGAAAAAGAAAATCAAAAGAAAAAGAAATGTTCTATTGGTCCCCTTTGGAATGGGAGAATTATGAAGCCAGTTCTATGGCAATTGGAGCATCTGAAATCTCTAGAAAATGCACTGCTAATGGCTGGTCCTTATTTCATTTTCATTCTCTTTCCACATTTCCATGAAAACATTTTAATATGTGTTTGTGTTTTCTGGGGCAGAGGCTGAGGTGGATAAAGGGAACTGGAGTCCCACCAAGGCTGACCACATGGCTAAGTCCCATTTTTGTGAACTAGCGGTCTAATCTGCATCCCACCCCCAACACCACTGCAGAAACACACACACACACACACACATTGTAGAGATTGGGTAGAAAAGAGGACAAGAAAAAAAAAAGGAGGACAGGTGAAAGACAACGCCTAAACCAGAGTTCTCTCTCCCCTCCCTCTTCTACATTTCAGTCTCTGTATTTGTGTGAATGGAAGAAGAAAGAGAGAGTGTCTGTGTCCAGAGAGGTTAAAGGGTGGGAGAGAAGACTGGAAGGAAAGGAGAGGGAAGAAGGGAGGGGAAAGGAGGCCAGTGGGCAATCGCAATCTTTAGGCAGATAAGCATGACTCAGGTTGGGTGTTCTGAGCCCTTGGCATCTTTTATTCTTCCTCAAGCAGATATTTTCTGGGGATGACCCAATCTCATCTGTGTTTTGCACTGGCACTAATGTCACAGACTTAGTGATGTTATAGTTCAAGAAATCTTCGTTTTCTGCTTTTAGGGAATATCCTTCCCTTCCTTCTCCCCTCTGCCAATTTATCCAGGAAAAAAAACAAAACAAAACATCCAACTCTTAGCTTTGTAATAAATATTAGCTCAGCATCCCCTCTCTAAGGCAAATCCTAGCTAATTTGTCCAGATAACATTAATATGGAACGTGACGTGTTTCCCCTACTTTTTGGATGCTTCATGTAGGTAGTTCTATTTTGCTTAGAACTAGTCAGATTTTTAACCCTTACTTTCCATCTTGGAATCAATACTATGTATTGGATCTAAGGCAGAAGAGTGGTAAGGGCTAGGAGATTTAAGGGCTAGGGCTTAAGTGATTTGCCCAGGGCAGCTAAGAAGTATCTGAGGTCATATTTGAACCCAAGAAACACTGAACCACCTAGCTGCCTCTAGATTAATAAAGTTTTAAAGAAAAATCTATGGCCTAAAGTTCTAAGGGCTTTGACACACTTGGTGCCACACAAGGCTTTTCTTCTCTGATTCAGCAAGAATTGCTTAAGTCCATTTACTTTTCGAAAAAAGAACAAAAGAGAAAAAAAAAAGTTTGCCCTGGTTAGAAAGTAATTAGTTGCTCAGGATCCAAGATATTTACTAATCATTTTGTAAGATGACAACACAAACATTTTAGTTGTTATTGAACTAGACTTCTTTTCAGTACTTTTCATTTGGGTTATGCGTAGGGATTCTTCAGCTTTAAATTTATATGTATTCCTGAAAAGTTTCATCTCAATGGAATTTTTCAAATTAAATCATTTTAAGTGCAGTAAGAATGTTTGCAATCTAAATTATTCCTGCTAATAAGAAGACTTTCATGGACTGATGCAGAATAAAATAAGCAGAACCAGGAAAATGGTGTACACAATAATAGCAATATGTGGAATGATCAAATGTGACAGGCTTAGCTACTCTCAGCAATACAAAGATCCTGGGCAATTCTTAGGGACTTAGGACAAAGAACACTATCCACCTCCAGAGAAAGAACTGTGGGAGTCAGAATGCAGATGAAAGCATATGATTTTTCAGTTGTTTATTTGGGTATATGTTTTGGGGTTTTGTATTTTATAAGATTTTATACGATTACCCACAAAAATGGACAATATGGAAAAGTTTTAAAAATTAAATTTAAAAATAAATAAATAAAATAAATCATTCCTGTTCTGTCTATTCTTGGAAGGTGGGGAATTCTTCTGCAATGCAAATAACCACCCCTAAAAGGGATCATGGTAGGTGGAGGGGAGCTGGTTGGCAGGCTGGGAGACAGTGGGGCAGTGTAAGGAGAGCTACAAAAGCACACTGGACTTGGAAGAGGCAAGCATAGCCATTAATAACTTTGTGGTCACTCACAAGTCACTTCATACCTCTGAGCCT